>NC_066627.1:42332629-42962569 GCF_025201925.1 Gopherus flavomarginatus | reverse complement strand
TCTGGCTAAAACCATGTCACAGGCGAGGATTTACAACACTTTTTACATCCTGTGCGGATTAGGGAAGAGGAAATCTTTATGAATATATAGGCCTACTGTTATTTAAATATTTACCAACATTAAACGCCAAAGGGCCTGTGCAAATGATCCAGGGATTTCATATTGTTTTCTAAGCTAAATCTTTTGGGGCAATATAGGCAAATTGCATAAACTTTATGTTGTGCTGCTGCTCAGCCTGGCGTGTCCCAAGGTAGCTATTCACTAAGTTGAAAACAGAATAAAGTTTAATAATAAATAGTGATGATGAATAAGTCAGAAAGTTTGTGCAATGCTAATGTACTGTTGGCCCATGGGTAGATTATTAGACACAACCAGTAAACATCATATAAGTTGCTTGAAAACTCAAGTGGCTGTTGTTTTCCATAAAATGTTTGTATGATAAATTATTTCAAGTCATTAGGTGTTAGCAAATATAATGTATTCATTTCCAATTTGCCATGGACTTTCTTGAGACTTAAGATTTAAACCCCAGAATTATGCATTTATTTTGCTTTACAGAAATGATGCTAGTATGAGAAATTAAACTTGGTTGAGAGATGAGGGACAAACCCATGGATGTTTAATGCTGAATATTAAAGCCGGGAAATAGTAAGGCAGATATTTTTCATTAATATTCACAGCACTTTTAGGATTCAAGAGATTAAAAATAAAATATAGCTCAAGGGAGTACAGTATTCTCAATATGTCTGTGTCATCACTTTGACCACACAATGACAATGTGATAGATCAGCTGACAGACATTTATATGGCTGCAAAAAAAAGACTATACAGCATTAGAAAGATTGAAGCATACACAAGTTTATTTATCCAACATATTGTTAAAAAATACAGTCAAATATCTCAATAAACTCTTCTGCCATACACAAGACCTTCCTGACTTTGAGTGGATGTCCCCAAATGCACATATATTGAAATCCCCCTGCAGTCATCTGTCTGACTCTAATACACAACAAACCATCACCATCTAGGTCCTCACTGGAATACAGGCATTTTTTTAATCTAAACAACCCAACCAATTTAAAATCATTTCTGAATCAGGAACAGCTTGTGCACATATGAAGAGGTCACTCACTGCATTGACTCGATTCTGGCAGGAATGGTTTGTGGTCCTCTTGGTTCCTATTGGACTGCAGTGAATTACAGGGATGGAATCAGTTGAGACAAGGAACAGGTCCTCTTGCCCATGTGGTGACCGTAGTCATGTCTTCCTGCCACTCTAACCTCTGGTTGGAGGCTGAGTCATTCCAACACCCTTGGATAAAGCACGGGTTAGAAAAAAGAGTCAGGATTTGTTGCACACACCTATGAACCATGTATAGGGAAGCGTGGTTGCCTAATGGTTAGAGCATTGCACTGAGCATTAGCAAACAACTGTTCTACTTCTGCCTTTATCAATAGTATGTTGTCTGATTTAGGGCAAGTCACTTTAACACTAGATTTGCCCCATCTCTTCAAAACTCATATCTGTGAATCCTACTTCATCATCTCTAGGTTACAAGAGAGCTTTGTGCATTCCATGACCACAGTATTCACAGCCCTGTATCAGAACTGTTCTCCAGAATCCAAGCTTTCGTTTAAAAAGAGTTGTTTCTAGCTACATTGTTCTGAAGACGACCTAAAAAACTGTGCTTAAATCTGCAGTCTTGAGAGAAAGCTTCCCTCCGGAATGGCATTTATAAGAAGCAATATCTCACTGACACTTACAGTCATATACGTCTGTTCACAGGGAGCTGAGAGAAATAAAATCATTTTCTTTTGGTGAATGATACCATTTTGATACCAGCTTGATAAGGGCCTTACGGGGATGGGGGGAGGGGAGAGAGAGGCGATACTAATGCTTATTCACCCCTGTAAAGAACTTTGGCACTATATTATACACACTGAATATGACACTCAAGCGAGTTTGAAGCATTTCACAGCATTGCTTTATTTTCACCAAGAACTCAACCTTGCATCTGTGCACAAGGCCTAAACACTACCATTTGCTTCTACTGGCCAGAAGGAGACAGCTGCAGCTGCATCCATTCTGGGAGACTTCACTCCCCGCTGTCTGTTGCAGAAGAGATTTCTGTGGCTGGCCTCTACAAGGGAACATAGAAAGGGATCAGTAGGCATGTCACCCACAAATGGACACAAGGTACAGTGTGGATCCTCTTGGTTCAAATCCCACATTGAAAGAGGATGCCAGTCCTGTGGTGCAGCTATTCTGCAGTCTCTACACACTCACTGGCAGTGATCTATGGGTGCCTGCACCAGCCCTTTCGCTGGAGATTCTTTCTCTCAGCCCTGCTACGTCTTCACTCAATTTGAAGCAAGCAAAGCCTCTTTCTTGGGCTTTTCCCAGCTGTTCTGAATTGGGCTCAGTGCTCATCAGGGTTTGTGCCAGCCACGCATCTTTGAGAATTGATCTTTGTCACCTTTTGCTTCAAATCATTTCAAGCGGTGTTAATTAAAATGTCCCCAAGGACTAACAGTACAGCATGGGAAAATTGATTCCTTAAGCCTCTTATGAGCATGTCAAATAGGGATTTGTTAAATTACTCTTTCAGCCATAAAGTGACTAGCTTTTGTTCCTCCTTCCCCTGCAAATATATTTTCTTCGGCAAATAGGAGATAAATACATCAAGCATGTTTGTTCCAAACTAGCGGTGGACCATCTGGTTCAGAAGAGCCCCCGTAAGTAGGATGCTCGTCCATCCTTCCCTACTCTGTTCTGTGCTTACTTCCCTTCCCTCCATTCCCTGCTCCTTTTCAGTAAACACCCGTTCGCTCGCACAGCATCTCTTAGGCTGTGTCTACATTACAAGCAAGGGGTGTGATTCCTAGCTCATGTAGACATACTCGCACTACCACTCATCAGAGGTAGCGCACTAAAAGCAGTCATATAGCCACAGTAGCACAAGCAGTGACTGTGCAGGCTAGTTGCCCCGAGTGCAAACCCCATGGGATGTACTCAGGACTGCTGACACATGCCACACTACTATTTTCAGCAAGCTATCTCCGATGAGAGCTAGCACAAGCACGTCTGCACAAGCTGAGAATCAACCGTCCCGTCTCCCCCCAGCTTGTAGTGCATTGATAGCCTTAGATAGCTCTAATACATGGGAAAGGGGTAGAGCCTTCTGGTTATTTACTGTAAGGTCGCCGTTTGTCCATCTCTAATATATTGGTGAGATTAGATTTGTCTTGTTTATACAATTAGCTTCGCCGTTTTATACTTTGAAAAGTGTGCAGGGAATGTAGATGAAAGCCAAAGGTTTGCAGCACACAGTATATTAAGCACTTCAGATAGCGTAATGGTGCAGACACTCTGCTTAATTTAATTATGGAAAGGCAATACCAGTTCTTAATGAATGATTAAAAACTCTAAGCAACAGAAGCGAAAGAAAAAAGGATATTGTACTTCACTAGCTAATAAGTCTCTGCTACTGATGTGCTCTTCTGTCCAGAGTTAAAAATTGAAATAGAGCTTCTTCTTCCCTACCCCAACCCCGATACAAATACCCTGAAACTTTGGAGTGGTACCAGACCTGGATCTGAACTTTGCAGGGATTCAGAGCCTGCTTCCAGACGCTGCAGGATCTGAACACCCTCCAGACTCCGGAGAAGTCAGGAAGCTCAGTCCCTCCCCTGTTAATAAGGAATGGGTTGAATGTTGAGATTTGACCCAAGTGAATAGCCAAAAGTCTAGGGGTGGGGTTTGAAAAAACGTTCAGCACTGGCCTAACTCTTCTCCAGTTGAAGTCTGTGGTAAAACTCCCACTGACTTCAATATGAGCAGTTGCTAACTCCAAGGGCCAGATCTTCAAAGGCGTTTAGGTGCCTACCTGCCACTCTCGGTGCCTATCTCCAACATTTAGCTGCCATGGGAGCCACAAAAAACCTGTTTAGATACCACCTAAAGCTGGAGGTGCCAAAAGTTCTTAGGTACCTACATTTCTGCTGGTAAATCCTTAGGCACCTACATTTCTGCTGGTAAATCCTTAGGCACCTACATTTCTGCCAGTAGCCACATAAAAAGCTGCCTAAATCCTGATGCCGCTGAGCAGCTCAACACCTAAACCCTGGTAGGATTTGCACACTAGGCACTTCCCCGCCTATCTCTCCAGCAAGGCCTAAGCTGGTACGTGTGCTCTGTGAGTGCCTACTCCCCAGAAAAACAGTGTCACTTAGTGGTAGTGCCACTGCCCCCCCCTTTATACACAACAGCTCAGGGGTTAGGGCACTCACCTGGCATGTGGAAGACCTGGGTTCAAGTACTGACTCCAAATCAGGCAGACTAAGGATTCAAGCTTAGGACTCCCACATCTGAAGTTAGTGCCCTTGCCAGTAGGCTATTGAGTATAATGCTGGCACCTTCGCCACCTCCTGACTTAGATGTGTAATTCTTTGTCAGGGCGGGCCCTCTGCATTTCCTAATGGCTAGAATAGGCAGCTCCCCACACAGTTTGCTGGCTTCACTGAATCTCATTCATGGCTGCCTCCCTTTGTGGATCTAGCCCTAAGTGGTTTTGAAAATCCCAGCCTAGGTGTTTATCAGAACTGCTTGGATCTGCAAAACTGGGCTAGAAACCTTGAATCGATTTCTTATGATTTTTCTGTGTCTTTATCTTCCACTCAAGCCAGAGATACACACAAAAACAGATTTCTTTTTGCCACATTTCAGCACTTCAAAATTCTAGCTAAGACCCAAAGTACACAGGTGCAGGAAAATGAGAAATTAATAGGGGGAAAGAAACCTTTTCAAGCATCAAAAATATCCAGGTTGATCTTAAGGCATAGTTTCAGGACATTGATGAGTGGAAGGGCAGGGTATTTTACTCCCAAAGCGAGTTTTGATCATGAAAATATATGGGTCATAAACTCATAGGACCAGCTGTTCCGTCCTGGCCCCCAATTCTGAGGGGGTTTTTTTGGACACCTGTCTGTGCACTCTAGCTGAGTGCTCAGTCATCAGATGTATACCATATTACAATCGTTTGGACAAGCAAAATGGAGTTTGGTTTGCAGTTGTCCTAAAATTTAGACCATAACATCTTTCTGTGAGCAGCAGATACTTAAATATATTTTTAAATCCTCCTTTTCCCCCCTTAAATAGTTGAAGTGTTTCCTAAGAGTTTTTCTAGAAATCACTACAATGTCTGTCGTGTCTTTTTTCTGTTTGAATTTTCCACACTAGTGGTCGTTGCTATGACACATCATGCCCGTTGATATCCGCATAGAACACGACTCATTTCATGGTCAGGAGATGCCACAAGGACTTATCAGAGCAGGAAATTAGAAAGATGCTGTTCCTGAAAGCATTAGCATAAGATTGCACCTAAATATAATTTTAAATTGTTTTATGCTTAAAAGAAAATAAAAACATTTTCAAGAAAAAAGTATTTGTTGAAAATAAATTCCTCTTGTTTACTTTAGTGTGTGCTACACAAACTGAAGAACAGGATGACCAAAACCACTTAAAAAAAATGCTTGCAAAACCTGCATTTGTTCACACAATGTATTTTAGGTCAGGCTATCCCAAGTTTTTTGAAAGTTGGGCGTCCAGTGAGGAAAATGAAATCAATCATGCTCCCACGCCTCTTGTGTTGTTAAAGGCCTACCCATTTTCCACATCTCATCAGTTCCATATATTTGCATATGCAAATATGTATTTTAATGGGCAACCTACAGTACTTTATTTGCACAGTCAAATGCACATTTACCAAAAATTCTTGCAGAACAGTTGAACATGCTCTCTTTTGTTCTGATGCATGGTGGGAAGAAAGAAATTAGAGTATGTAAATTGGTGTAACTCCATTGACATCAGTGGAATGATGCGAAAAAAACTTGGTGGGTGACATAGCTGGAGCAATAAACCAGGAAGATTATTTTTGCAATAGCTTGTGAATGGATTCAAAAGGGCAAGATAGTAATTGGATATCAGAGTACCAGATTCCACTGAAACTAACAAAGACATTCCAAGGACTCTCAAAAGTTGGAAAGCATTCATAACATCTGACCTGGATATGAACCAACCTAAATCCTCCTATCAGAATGAATCCCCCTCTGCCCAATCTGGGGAAGTATTAGAAGTCCAGTTAGACTTTTCTTGAGTCTGGGTTAGCATTAGGCAGCTTTGGGACTCTGCACCTGCTGATATCTTTAGTGAGTACCCAGTAAAATTTCTGGTTTATGGGCCTGATCCTATTCCCACTGAAGTCAACAGTAACATTCACAATATCTCTTTCAACTGGCATCATAATATCTAGAGACTAAGCTTGAGATGGATTTGTCCATCACTAGGCTGGACTATCCTAGAGTTAAACCACAGCTCTAGGTTATGAAGTTGATGATCATAGACAACTTTTGGTTAAATAATTAAATTAGTCAAAGTGAAGTGGAAGAGAGTGTGTGCCTGCATGTGTACAAGCTCAGACACACAAGATTCTGACACCACTAATGGCCATTTGAAGGTAACAGGAAGAACTGCTATGAAGACCTCAGTTATTTTCATTAAGATCATGACACCTTTAACTGGCTCTTCTTTCTTCCTACCAAGAAAACACTTTTCAAACACGCTATTCTAGGCCCTACAACCCTCAGTGTGGCAGGCAGTTTAGATTAGCAGCTTAATATCACTTTCCATAAGGCTGCTGGATTCCTGAAGGAGAAAAGGCTGCTTCCAATCTTCTTCAAAGATTTTACACAGCACTGACGTGATAGGACATAGGAGTCAAGATTTGAGACAAGAATTCACACTGTTTTCACTAGTGAGATTCACTCTTGAAACAGCTGTTAAATGCCAGTTATGTTGCATTAAGTCTAACATATAAATTGAATCAGTCCCATACCTAATTGCTCCCTTCTTGCAAATCAAAATGAAACAAGTACAACCCTCACACCCTGATGGGTGCCTTTAGGCTCTCTTTTAACAGCTTTGCATGTAATTTGCATCTAGCAAGCATTCGCTCTGACAATTTTTGCACTTGGAATACCACAAGGCAGGCACACTGGAAAAAAGACTCAAGATAAAGTAGGACAATTTACCAGTGATATAACGATAGAATCCGCTTTATGTCACTAAATCTATTTATACTACAATACATTTAGGGCCAAATTTTTAGCCCCACTAGATAGCTTCATAATTTGCATACCTACTTGTATGTACTTAACTCCCTCGTGCTCTGAAAAGGGGGCACATTCTCATTTTGTACCTGCACAACCAGATTTGTTAACTAACTTACCTGATTTTCATGTACAAACTTGGCATAGGCCTACTTTTGTAGGCACAATCGATCATTGTGTGCAAAAAAGAGGTATGTAAATTTGGTGGCTTGGAATGACAAGCTGGGTCTGCATTGTGCTGTATAATTCTTGCAGCTTTATGTATATTTTATAGACAAAAATAATGAGCCACTTCTGTTATATTTTACACATCCTTTGCATTCACACATTCTGTATGTGTGATACCCTCTGTGGGAGGAATTTCTAAAGCACTCAGCAGTACTTCGCATGACAGCTCCCATTAAAGTCAAAGGGTTAGGCCTGTGCTTAGCACTTTTTGAAAATTCCATTCTAAATGCTTAAAAATACCATATATGCTAGATAGAGCTATGGCTGAATTTATATTTATAATATGCAAGGGCCAAATCTTTGTCATGCTCAAATGCTTAGATAGAATTGCCACTAAAGATAATGGGAGCTTTGCCTAGCGAGTACTTCAGGATTGACCCCAGTTGCTGAATTTAAACGATTGTTAGGCGGTTGATCTGATGATACTTTTATGGTATGTGCCTTACATTCATATCAATGTATTTAAAATATGCCAGATCCTACTTACCTGCCAAGGTTCATATAATCTTGGGGTAGAAGCAGAAAACCTTTCACTTAATATAATCACAGCACTTACCATATAAATGAGTGGAGTCCTTTTTGCGGGCAAAAGGAAGTCTGTGAACTCTGACTTAAATGTCCCTTACAATTTATTATAGTGCCCAAAAAGCACCTACAGACTAGTTAGATCCAGAGGACTTTCACTAAGGCAAAGAGGACCTATTTAACTTATTGTCATAGGGATCTAATGAACTTATCATGACAGACATTGTGCGTGAGAGAAGGAGAGATTCAGCGGAAGGTTAGGTTCACAGGTTAGGGTATCAGCACAGAACTTAGGAGATCTGAGTTCATGTCCTTTCTCTTCCATTGACTTCCCTATATGACCTTGGTTAAGTTATGTAGCCTCTCTGAAACTCAGTTCCCATCTGCAGAATGAAGGTAATAAACTCTTCCCTATCTGACAGGTAGAGCCCTGCGCAGATATAGCTGTCGATATAAGCAGATATCCACAGAATTGCAGGGCTCTAGCGACAACAAGCGAGACCAGCAGAGTCATGGCCAGCGACCAGGCAGGAACCGCAGTGGCAAAACCAGCAGCATGATGGGCCACCACCTTCCTGCCGGGACAGGCACCTGGTCATTGGCAGCTGTCCCTGGTCATACAAGTGGTTTGCACGCTCCCAGACAGCAGTCTCACACTGCTACATGGAAGGGAAGGCGAGAAGCCTTCTTATTATGACCCTTCCACCTCAGTTTAGTGGATTCATGACGTTTGGATTAGCTTTAGATAAGAATGCATATTTGGGGCCCAATTATGTAGCCTGATATAGTCCCTCCACTCCCTAATTAAGGGCTCAATGCACTTGCATACTTGAGTAAAGCTAGTGCCTCATCTGGTGTAAATCAGCATTGTTCCATTGACTTCAATGGTGTTCAATCAATTTACGCAAGCTGAGAATCTGATCCTATATCTTTTGGAGTGTTCCATTGCAGACTCCTGCTTCCAAAGGGAACTATGGTTCCATCGGGGGCGGGATTAACCTTGGGGGAGTAACATGGGAATTATTCCTCTGCCTTTGCTTCCTTTTGTCACCATGATTAGCATCAAAATTACAGTCACAGGGCTTGTGAAGTATCAAATGCCTGTGTGAGAGCTCTAGAAAAGCCCAGGAGAGCATGGCTGTTATACTCGCCACCAAGAGATCATCTGTGAGTAGGTTAAGATGATAATTAGTTCATTACAAAATTACAATGCCATGGTGAAAGCAACATCTTTTTCTACACAATAAACCTACTATGTATGTCTGAGGTGGAAAATGCAGCTTGCTGACAATCACTTGTCGAATCTGTGTTGCATATTAAACATCCAGAAGTGGCTCCTTCTGGCTTGTGTGGAAAATAGATGATCACAAGTTTTAGGCTTCAAACAACCTTAAGTTTAAAAATAGAGAAAATGAAGACAGGGAAATGCTGAGATACAGGCTCCAGCCTCAGCTCAGGGGAGGGCTATACATACAGTGCTGCAGGGCACAGCCCTACCAATACAGTTGAGCCACTGCAATGCGTCTGGTGAAGAAGCTCTACGCCAACAGAAGAGAGCTTTCTCTCTCTCTCTCCTGTCAGCATAAAAGCCCACCTCTGCAAGCGGCAGAAGCAATGTTGGCAGGAGAAGCTCTTCCCTGTCATAGCACTGTGCACACGAGCATGTATGTCGGCATAATTTATGTCATTCCAGGGGGAGTGGCTTATTCACACCGCTGAGCAACACCCACCCATGAAACCAAACTTTCCCCCATCCTTCCACTCTGCCCCTAATCAATTCTGCTTTCCCCACCTCCCAAATAGAAACCACTTGGGAGGACAGAAGCATTGCAGCATGCTCCGATGGTCACTACGGCCAGGTTCTAGAGGGCCAAGATGAGAAGTATTGAGAACATCCCACTAGCCCCCTTCTGTTTAAATCAGACACTGTTAGCCTTAGTGCTCTGGTTCACAACATTTGCCACAGTATCTTGAGACAGAGAGAGAGAGAGAACCAGGACCTAAATCATTTAGGGCTTTATAGGTAAAAGCACTATCCTTATACCTGAAAACCAATCCACAGCTAGAGCATATCATGAGCATTGGGCCTAATGCCTGCCTACAGGAACCATGGGCTTGGCAATCAGGCCCTGCCATCTGCATCAGATGCAATTTCCAAACAAATTGAAGGCATATCCCAATGCAGAATGTTTTACTGCAAGGACCCAACAGTTGAAAGATAAAGTTTCAGTCCTCTCAGTGAGTGCAATGCATAAAAACATCCTTGGACATCTACAAGCAGCTGGGGAGCCAACAACTCATTCCCCCCCACTTCCCCGATTGGGAAGGTGTATAACAAACTGGCAGGTGTCCTTTTGCAATCAGCAGCCCTGGTATAATCTCTACCACTTTTTCCAGTTCCCTTTTCTAGCCCTGTGAGCATTACTTTAGCCTTACCTAGATGGGGCCTCACCTACCTGTGTCTCCTGTGTACCGCACGTGATTGGTAATGTGCTTTGATATCCTTGTCTGAAAAAATACTGTATAAATAGGCTCGGCAGAACTCAATGTTTTCATTTCAGATAATGTCAATCTTTATATTTAAGGATATTTTTCTTCAGTTTTTATCAATTTAAATTTTCACATCTGCAGGAAATTATGAGCCAGCATCCGACAAGGGGGATCAGACAATTATTAACAGTAGACACAGAGATTCAAAAAAGTTAAAGCTTTTTATCAGTTCAAACACAAATTGTCAACACAGGAATTATCTTCAAATCCAATTCTAATCAGTTCCCAAGTGGCATTGTCTTGCTTTGCCTACCTGTTAATTTAGATTATTATTATTGGAAATATTTTTTCATCAGTTTGTGTGTATACAGCAAAATTGATGTTTACCGACATTTACAATCTAATCCTGCCATTGTCAAAAGTACTTAGTATTGAGTGGTCAGAGCAATATGCTTTGAAACATAAACCTGGATATGACCATGAAACACTTGTGTAGAGAAGAAGACTGCAATCAAATTATTGCTTGATTTGATACATAATTTTGAAGCCAATATTGAATATATTACTCAGTTCATTATCTTAGGTGCAAAAAACTACAACAGTATCAAATTCAGTGGGTTATTAGATGTGATCAATTTCCCTGGGCTACTATATAATTATATCAAGTAACCCATTACAATGGCAATCTGTTATTTATGGGCATCTAAATGGCAGAGGAGTATGGCATTAGCAGGATGTCTCCATTAGCTACAATTGCTTCAAGATGGTATAAAATCTGCTCTCAGATCCAGTTCCTTCAAATCGGATGATCAATAGTTTGTGGTCTAAGGTACAGCTTGCAAAAATGGCAACCATAACCATTTGTGTCAAAATATTGCACACAAACATGGGGCCATATTCACCTCAGGTGCTGCTGGAACAAACCTGAGTTCAGGGCAGAAAGTCCACCAGATGGGAGGTTATAGTGCCACTTCACTGGGAGTCCACACAGCCCAAACAGTGTTTGGGGATGCTTTGATTCAGTGCACCTCCCTTTGCAGTTTGCACTAACATGGCTCTTGAGGAGCCCCAGTAGAATGAAAGCTACTTACCCTGAAAGAAACGAATTTCTCCAAAGAATGGATCCAGAGGGGAAACTCTCCCTCTTTGTTCCAGAAGAGCTGAATGTAGCCTACAGGCAGAATAAATATTCCCTTCTGCATTAAATGAGCTTGAGTGGGGATCATATGGGAAAAGACATATTTATGAGCATGCAAATATACAGAGCCACATTCTCAGCTGGTACAAACAAGCATAGTTCATTCTGGACCATAAGTCATTTTTTTAAAATCCCCTTGATGTCCAGTATCTCACAATATTTACTTAATATCCATTTCCATCTATTTACATTGGCATTCTGAATGAATCTCAACTGAACTATGAAGTTTATAATATGTGGTCTGATTTTTTTTAATCTGGTAGTGGGTGCTCTCGCCATTGGCACATGCGCTCTGCATGCTGTTAAGAATCTATTTCAAGGTGGACAAGAGGGTTTTCCTCTCCATAAGCTTTGTTGAGACAGTGGATCTGATCAGAGCCAGTTTAGACTGGCTTCTACCTGCCCATCTATTCTCAGACTCGTTGTGTCCTTTTTAAAGTTCCGCCCCTCTTCTTTGAGCAGTGGTTCCAAACTTGTTCTGCTGCTTGTGTAGAGAAAGCCCCTGGCGGGCGGGGACAGTTTGTTTACCTGACGTGTCTGCAGGTCCGGCCAATTGCAGCTCCCACTGGCTGCGGTTCGCTGCTGCAGGCCAATGGGCGCTGCTGGAAGCAATGGCCAGTACGTCCCTCGGCCTGTGCCACTTCCAGCAGCTCCCATTGGCCTGGAGCAGTGAACTGCGGCCACTGGGAGCCACGATTGGCTGAAACCTGCGGACGCAGCAGGTAACGAACTGGCCCGGCCCACCAGGGGCTTTCCCTGAACAAGCAGCGGAACACGTCTGGGAACCACTGATATAGAGCAGTCACATACAGTCTTTCTGAATGCTCTCTGTGGCCTGTGAGGGCAGTCAGAGGCCTCCGGAGCTAGAACATTGCCATGTAGCAGCCACAAGAAAGTTCTCAAGAGTGCTAGGCTGCCTTCCAATCCTTGTTGATACTCTTGGCTCCCACTACACCAAGAAAAAGAGCACAAAGCTTGTTCCCAAGCCTAGGTCTGTGCATCATACAGTCACAGTGTGACTTTCAGCATGTAGAGATGTTTCCCACCAACAGTTTTCTACTTCAGCTGCATTTTCCTGTGTTCTCGATAGTCTGTATTTTAGTGCACGCTAGGAAGTGCCATCACCTTCTAACAGTGTGTCAGAACAAAGCTAAGCCAAAATGCCCTTGCAGCTACTGACAGACTCTTTTCAAACTGTTTCAAAACCCATTCTCATGCCTTTCTGCCCAGTGCAGTGTGTACCTGTGGAGCTGGATCTTAGCATTTGTGATGACAATGAGCTTAGCTTTGCCTGCAGTAGTCTGCAGGCTTTTTTCCACCCTGCTTGCTGTGATGAGGGGACAACATGGAAGGGTGAAAAGTTACATTTGCATTTCTGCATATTTGTAATTTTCATCTGGCCAGAAAATTTGCCTTGCCAAATTCTGTCTATTTCCCTTATTCCTGCCAAGTTATAAAGACAAAATAGACTGAAAGACTGGTCACTCTCTCTGAATAGATCTATCAATAGCAACACTTTAAACCTCCTTTTAAGGTTATCTCTGCAATTTTGTTACATACAGCATAAGATTTTACCCAGAAGTTCAATTTCAAAGTTAAAAGGGCGTGTCTACATAGCAAAGTGATGAGATACAGCCATTACTTGGATGCATATTGCATGAATGCTGTCATTCATTAACCCAAGAAAATAGCAACTTGCTCTTAAAAACATTACCATTTTCCACCATGTTCCCCATCACCCTCACTTTTTCCCCTCCCCTCCCCCCCTTGCGGATAGAAAAGTGACTTCCCAAAGACTTTTGGGAAAGCAGCTGTGTGACCACATCTGGGTTTGACGACAGTTCTGCATGCTAACTGGGGGAAACTAAAAGTAACATGGAAAGTAACTTAAAGTAAGGAGGGGATGTAGTTTGAGGACTGAAATAGGAGCCAAGGAATTAAGATTCTAATTCCAGATCCAATACTGATTGTCCTCTACAGTCCTGGGTTAATCAAGTAAGGCCAGATTGTTGGGTGCACTTTTTGCACACCATACAAGCATCCCTGCTTTGCGTAGTCATATCCTGGTGGAGGTCTAGTCCTATTCACTGCTGTTCCAATGACTTGCCATGCATTCTTCAGCAAGTCTTTTAATCTCTGGGTGCCTCAGCTTTGCCTTCTGTAAAGTGGGGCTATGTACTCACCACCCCGGGTGCTTACGAGGATTAATTGGCTAATGTCTGTAAGATAGAAAGCGCTATGTACAAAGAATGCTAAATATTATTACTGAAATATATTTATCTGTGAAAGCAGGAATTGGCTAATAAGATCAAAGAACTCTGAAAGAAAAAAGCATACCTAACACACACTGCCCTGAAAAGGGGTATTTGGTTATTAACACTTTGAGGCTGGGATTGTTTCTTAGCATGTGTTTTGAACAGTGCCTAGTACAATAAGAACCCAGACTGATTAGGGCCTTTGGGTGCTACCATTATATATCTATAAAATTTAATAAAACTTAACAAGAGTTAGGGTGTAGTTGTGCTGAGACCAAAGGCCGTCCTGCTGGCCAATACTGTCTGCTTGTTTCCTTGCACTCTCCCCATCTGTCTGTATCCATCTGTTGTCTCTTGCCTTATGCTTAGATTGTAAGCTCCTTGGGGATCATTTTTTGTTCTGTTGTTGTACAGTACCCTGCCCAGTGGGGCCATGCCTGGGACTCCTAGGTGCTTCTGATATAAACAATAAATAGTAAAAATAATGGCTTCAGCTGCGTTATGCCAGTTTAGACTGCCTGGAAATCTGGCTCAGTTTCTTTTAATTTCTGCCTTGTGCTTTTCACTTCCAAGACTGCAACAATCATGACAGGGACTGAGCATCATCCGGACCTAGGTTTCTTCATTTTCTTTCCACGGAACTTGTATCAAGTTAAAGTTTTGTACTTTGGCCTTTCCATGTCATAAATATTAAATGTTAATATGTAAGCTCCATCTGGAAGGCCCTTCGTTCTCAAATTCTCAGCTCTATTCCCTCAGATAGCAACCAATAAGAGATCATTAAATGAGAGGAATTTTATTTATGCACATTGAGAGTGTGACCTATAGTACGCAACATATGCAAAATATTAAGGAAGAATATTTTATAGACTAATTTTTCTTTATTGCTGCTTGTCTGTGAAGAAATGAGAAGATAAAATCATTAGAGTAGTAAAGCAACCACCACACCAAGTTTACTGCTGCAACTAAATGTACCTTATTCCTCTGTGTGTGCATGCATGCAGGTAAACTACAATAAAGAAAATACTGGTTAACAAAATATTTCTTTAACTTTTCCAGTGTTGCTTACTGTGCTGTCTGCCGTTCAGCTTCTTATGGTCCTGTTTTGACATGTACCAGTTACTCACACTGGCATGCCCCATTGTTCCCAGGTTTGTGTGTGTGGGAGGGAGAGGAGGATATGGAATTTGCTTTAAACACTGTTCAAACCAAAACAAGGCTAATTTATAACAGCTTACATTTATATATCTCCTTTCAGCCTGAATTATCGAAAAGCAATTTTCAGATTTATTACATTAGATATAGGGGAACACTTCATCCATTATTGAAATGCAGCCAACTTTGGTTTGGATTGCAGTAACTTTAACAGCATCATTATACAAATTGTTTAAAACAAGCAGTGAAGAAGGATAGTGTAGCCAGTTGAAATTTCGGGGAATTTAAATATGCAGACTGCAGTGCATGAAGACACTAAGGCTAACTCCCTGACTATTCATAACAGTGCAAAGAAAAATTTAGTCACTGAAATGCCAATATGGGACCTTCAGCAACATTTTCCCTCTTAACCTGTTGGGGAATTGGCTCATTACTACCTCCAAAGGTAGAGTCTGACATTGAATTGCCACTTCCTACAGCATCTTTAATTTTCCTTGAGTTGTCCAACAAAGCATTGATTTACCCGCCTTATCTGGATTGTTTTGATCTGCTGTAGTTACACAGTGAGGTACTAAGGTTGCAACTATAATGGTATCAAACTACATGCGAGTCTAGAGTTTAAATCCAATGTGCATGTCCACAATGACACAAGTGGGCCAGCCCCAGCAATACTACCAGAGAATTTCAGTGCCAAAGGAGCGTGTGGTTGGGGAAAGGAGAGAAGGTATTTTGGCTTTGGGGGGGAGAAAACAGTGGTGATTGTTTTTTGTAAAAAACCAAGGGGGATTTCTGGAGGCAGCTGAGTGACACTTTGATGCAAAATCACGATCTCTTCTCTATAAAACCTGATGAATTTCTGCCCAGTCACGTTTCTGAAAACCCATGATTTGCCCATTTATCCTGTGGACAAGTTTTCACACAGAGACAGATTGTGAACCCCAGGCTCACACTGTTGAGAAGTTACTCACGTGAGCAAGCTCTCTTGTTGAAATCAATGAGGCTACTCGCGAGTCACTGTTCTCCAATTTCACAGGGGCAGAGGAGGAGTTATCCTCAATCCTGCATTTTCAAGACAGATCCTGAACCAAGGTTGGTGCTATAATCTGTACTTTAAGAGGTTGTTTCCTAAGTGAAGCACCATCCTTTTGTGTCCTGCATTCTGCCTTCCCCTAGGTGGTGAATTGTAAGAAATCCTGAAACAATGACCTGTTACCTTTGCTGTTTTCAGCACCTCTAAAATAATAATGTCATTTCTTATGCTTTGCAACAAGCTTAATATAATTTTATTAGTAATCGATACAGCAAAAACACTTAAGCATATGCATAGCTTTAAGCATGTGAGCAGTTCCATTTAAGTCAGCAGGATTACTTATGTGCTCAAACGTAAGCACATGTTCAAGTGCTTTGCTGAATCAGGGACTTATTTCTATGGAACTCTTTTTTTTTTTTTTTTTTTTTTAAGTCTGTTCTGTTTTCAACCTCTGTGTTGCTCCACTCTGTATAGGTGCATTAAGAAGCAGAATTAAAGTATATTGTTTTCACTGTTCAAAGTGATGCTTTGCTCTTTCTCAAAAATAAAACCATTATACAAAGTAACTACAGCTAATTTTCCAGTGGGGAGATTACAAGAGGTCTAAAACATTTTCCCAACTATTGCATTTTCTCTAAGTCCCTGGATAATCTGTTAGCTTTAATGTACATCACAATTCCCATTGAATGTGGCATATAACTGTTGCAATTTACACTGCCCCCATCAAAATTGATATTTATTTGAAGACCTTTAAATAGATTTTGTCAAGATCAAAAGTAATTACTTTGTAAAGTTCATTTCCCACTCCTCCCGCTCTCTTCTGCTAAATAAATGTTGCATGAGGATGAAATACAAAAGGGTCATTTACATCCATCACTTTTAAATAGTACTGATATCCATATGCAGTTCATTGTGTAAAATCTCCTGGATGCATTATTCCAACTCACATAACAGGATCTTTCAAATAAAGAACTGAACACAAGCTCCTCTTTATCATCATGTATAAAATAAAGCAAGGAGGAAGGGTTTGTCTATTAATTTTATTGCTAATACCTCTTCCATTTACAAGGCTTTGCCATTTAAACATTTGTGTTAATCACAGTTATTAAAGTGTATATCTCATTAAGACATCTATTGTAGCTAGGCTTAGAAGGATTAGATTTTTATTGGTAAATGTTAATAAACATCCATTTAACCATACACACACAAGCCGTCAGAAATATATTTCCATCAACAATAATTGAAATTTACAGATAGCCAAAGGAAAATACTGTTTGAGAACTTCTTAGAGTCACAATTCAGTGATTTAAACTTTTAAATTTGGCTTGTTACAAATAGACTAGTGAATAAATAGTAAAAACAGGTATGATTTGTTGATTTTGAGATATTTATTTAGTGTATTTTGACATGTGATGCTGATAATTTGTGTTTTAACAGTTTTTAAAACCTAATTTTTGAACCTCTTCATCTACTGTTGTTAAATAATTGTAGATATCTGTTGAAATTATAAAAATTTTTAATTTTGCCAAGCCTAATTATAGCTTATATATAAATCTACTCAATTACATACTTGAACATGGATACTCTGAAGTTATAACCACTTTCCATTTAAACTAGGGTGACCAGATGTCCAGATTTTATAGGGACGGTCCTGATTTTTGGGTCTTTTTCTTATATACGGTCCTATCACACCCCACCTCCTGTCCCGATTTTTCACACTTGCTGTCTGGTCACCCTAATTTAAACACTACTTGGGAAGGTTACTTTCTTTATCCTTATGTAACTCGAATTTCCTTTAGTCACTTTATCTCAGCCACTAGAGGGCACACAAGTGCATCAACGAAAAAAGACTCAAATGCAACTTTCTTCCTGAGACCCATCTTGCCAGGGAGTGAGGCCCTTGGGAGAGAGGATAGGGTCAAGGAGAGAGGTGAGAGAAGAGACTAGTTCTTGACATTCATCTGAAGTCTTGGCTACACTGGCGCTTTACAGCTCTGCAACTTTCTCTCTCAGGGGTTTGAAAAAAACACACCCCTGAGCGCAGCAAGTTACAGCGCTGCAAAGCGCCAGTGTAAACAGTGCCTCAGCGCTGGGAGCGCGGCTCCCAGCACTGCAAGCTAATCCCCATGGGGAGGTGGAGTACCTGCAGTGCTGGGAGAGCTCTCTCCCACCGCTGGCGCTGCGACCACACTCGAACTTCAAAGTGCTGCCATGGGAGCGCTCCCGCCGCAGCACTTTGGAGTTTTGAGTGTAGCCAAGCCCTTAGTGAAGATTCAAGACTGTAAGAGGTGGACAGAGGCTGCTGCAGGGGAATCTGAGTAGAGGAGCTGCATGATAAGACACCTCTATGGCTGGGCCTTGCATTGTCGTCACCACCACAGGGCACAATTTCAGGGCGCAGGGCACAAACACACTGCCTGAATGGGAATTATAATTTAAATCTGGGATTATTTGTTTCATTTGTTGGACATTTAGCATTTAACTTCATGGGAACGTTTAGCGTTTAACTTCATGCATCTGATGAAGTGGGTATTCACCCACGAAAGCTCATGCTCCAGAACGTCTGTTGCTCTATAAGGTGCCACAGGATTCTTTGCTGCTTTTACAGATCCAGACTAACACTGCTGCCCCTCTGATACTTAACTTCATGGGCAAATTCCTAATGTTTTATCCTCCACATCCTTTTCCTAAGGAAAGAGCCACCTTGTTTAACAAACAATCTGACTATGAAGGTGTATCATGGTTCTGCATCTGCCCCAAATGTATTTTATCTCCTGGAATTTCCAGCTGGACCCACCAGGTGCTTGTTACATTTCAACCCAAAGACCAACCACAGCTGTAATTCTAGTCCTTGTAGAATCCTGCCTCAGGTATAAGAGCCACCATGCATACAGTATAGTATTTTGTTTAGTTTTAGAGTCAAGTTATGAGTGAGCTATTCTATGTGACAGCACCCTGGCATTTACAGCACAAGCTTATGCTCTCATACACAGAGGTCACTAGAGGCAGTGGGAGTCGCTCTGGATTTACACCAGTAAAACTCAGGGCATTGATCCTAATTTTCATATACAGTATGTTTTGTCTCTTACAAAAAGATACACACCCACATTCTTTAAACAGTAAGGTAAATAATCCATTGTTGCGATTTGTAAATTGAGTGTTGGAAATCAGGTCTCTTTAAGGTGTCTCAGATTGAGCACCCAGAAGTAGAGGAACCCAAAAGCATTAGCCACTCTTGAAAGGGTACGTCTGTATTTCCAATATCAAAATAGCTTTGATGAAATATATTAGAACAATGATCTTATTTATCAAATATTGAATACTGCTTTTGACTGTATTATGGACATCATATTATG
Organism: Gopherus flavomarginatus; assembly: GCF_025201925.1. NCBI lineage: Eukaryota > Metazoa > Chordata > Testudines > Testudinidae > Gopherus > Gopherus flavomarginatus. The sequence continues at coordinate 42,943,165 of NC_066627.1, read as the reverse complement.
TCACGCACACCCCTAAACCTTTCCTGGCCTGTTATGTCTTGCTTTTAGATTGTAAATTCATTGAGGCAGCAAATTGTCATTTATTCTGTTTGTATGATGCCTAGCACATTAGCCTCTAGACACTACTGTAATATAAATGTTAATAAAGTTCCATATAAAATGTCTATATAAATATGAATATACACTATGTATCTTCAAATGTGCTTATGCTTATTGCATCTATAGATTCTCTGCATAATGTACAAGCCAGGTGGGATTCTTTCTCTCCTATAATTGTTTGGGAAATCATAACCTTGATGCAAAGAACCAATCTCTCAATGCAAAAGTTAAATTTAGCACATAGGTATAAATTAGGTGAAAGACTTGATGTCTTTTCCAAACATCTAGGGGCAAATGTTTAAACCGGGAGGCTCAAGGTCTGTACACAAAATTGTGTGCGCAGTTACCATGGCTACATTTGCAAACAGGGTGATTATAAAGGCTAATTGCTATTTACACTTTTTAGCCACCTAATCATTTGTATTTGCGGTGAATTAATTTGTGAGTTCACATGCAAATATTCATGCTATTTTATATTCAGAGATCAAGTATCTGTTTGAAACTTTGCTTTCAAGCTGTTCATGTGGAGATCTAGATAAATGTACGAACCACAACAGAATTGCTCCAGAAAGTCATTATAGAGGATCCGCTTTCCCCAGAGTTAGAACTCTTCTTGGCATTGTTTCATCATTCTATTACGCTGGTTGCTGCACAAAGTAAAGAATAAAAATGCCCCTGTTTGGGGAGCTGGATAATATATGCATGAACTCATTTCATATACAGTTTCACTGAGGCCTTTAAAACCCCAAGTCATGGAAGATTTCACATAAGCTGTTTTATGACTAGAGGTTCAACCATAACATTGCTTAATCTAGGTTGGTGTGATAAATTCAAAGTGGTTGAAAGTCTCTCAGGATGGTTCTTTAAAGTGTGTTTTGCTCTCCTTTTCATAAAAGAAGTAGGACCTTGTTTGAAAACGAATCATCAGTGGGAAAGTTGCTCTTAGTTTTAAATGGAGAACTGACAGGTTTTCTTTACTCAGGCTTTGGCTGCAGTCCATCCTTGTCTATCAAGCTTTCCAGAACTCCAGCTTCTTCCTCCTGTTTCCCTTCCTTTTGGAGACAAGGAAATGGTTTTTTTTTAAATGCAGCCGTAGTCTCACCTAACTTGTCAAACCGAAGTGGGAGAGTTTTCAGGGGTAAGGAGAAATATCTGACACAGTGGTCAGTGATAACAAATCCCAACCATCACTAGCACAGAAGTATTGCTGGAAGGGGACTGATCTCTTGTCTCAGATAACCTGGCTTGAATCATGCAGTCAGTGCGATGACTTAAAATCTCTGCTCAATAGAGGCATAAGACTAGTGGTTTCTCCCTATTTCCAGTGGGCAGACAGCCACATCCAGAAACACCACTCCATCCATATTGGCACTGTGTGGCAACTTTAGCAACATCTGCAGTAAAGCCAGGGATTAACTGGGCATGAAGATTAAATTACCCTCTCATTCCTAGCACGTGCTCCATGCAGGCCCAATGAGCAAAATTTGGGGCCCAAGTATATCATGTTCGCTAGGACCCTACCATTCCCCACTTCATTTTATTTACACAAACATTGCAGATGTTTTGGGGGGACCCTCCTGAGCTTGGGGCTCTGGGAAAATTGCCCCCCCCCCCCCGCATCAGCCCAGGCTCCATCCAAGTCAGAGGTCAGGCAGTAGGGATCTCATGGCTATGTTGCATCTCTCTCTCTCTCTCTGATAAATAGAGAGCTGTCCTTACGGTACTTTTGACCAGCACTAAATTCATTGAAAGCTAACAAAGAACATGTCCAGCCCCCGTCCTCTTGCCTCTTTTGTTAAATAGGGAAAAGGGGGAGGAAATTAAGTGCACAAATTGTTCCCTCGTATGGGTAAAGCCATACACTTCATATCGAGGAGGTCAGGGAAGCTGTTTTAATGCGTTGCTGGAGATGATACAAAGCAGCTTCGTGGGTCTTCACTAAGGAATATGGTGTGTTCTTTACTCATGTTAGCTAACATGGAAACCAACACGAGGTAAAATAATAGTGAAGACCACAGAGTGTGTAGCTTTAACATGAGTTAGTAGGGTGAGGTAAAGACTAAGGGGGAGCCTAGATTTACCTGAACCTGCTAACTCATGTTAAAACTACACTGTGGTGGGGCAGCTGTGCCACCCCCATGTGAGAGGGGGCTAGAGTAGGCCAGAGTGGCTGTGCAGGCTGGCAGCCAATCAGGAAAGGGCTTACTGAGAGCCAATGAGGGATGAGATTGGAGACAGACAATCAGGGCTCTGCTTGGCCCTATATAAAGGGTGCCCAGAAGAGTAGCGGGCAGTCTCTCCTAGACCTTCAGAGGGGAAGGTCTGTCTCCTGAGTGAGGACACTAGCACCTGGGACAGTGCAGAGCTGGGCAGGCTCAGGGGAGCAGAAGGGAACTCCAGCCCGCTACCTGCCAGACTGCAGGCCCTGAGGGAAGGGCCTAGCCTGTGCAAAGCGGCTGAAGGGGAAGCAGTCCAGAGAGAGAGGCATACAAGGGGAGAGAAGAAGGGCAGGGAGGCTGCCACTAAAGGGTCCCTGGGTTGGGACCCAGAGTAGTGGGCAGGCCTGGGTCCCCCCTCTTCCCTTTGTACTGCACCTGGCCATGCAGTAAGGTGGCTGAAACAAACTGAAACCGGCCCTTGAGACAAGGGGCTAGACTTTGGAAGTTGTGGTTGGCCACTGAGGCCAGTGCAAGGACTGTTGATAACCCACCCCCCCAGAAGGGGGCAAGGATGGACTAAGGGGCACTGCTGGAGGGCCATGGCCTGAAGAGGATGCCGCCGAGCCAGGAGCAACACGAGTCCAGACACCAGCAAGGAACAGACAATGGACAGGACACCACTGGCAGAGCGTGCTCCCCATGAACTGAGCTAATTCCTAGAGGTAACCAGCCGGAGGTGCTGTGGTGGCGAGTCCCAACCCTGTCACATACACACTCCGTGGTCTTCACTAGGATTTTACCTCATGTTGATTTCCATGTTAGCTAACATGAGTAAAGAACACACAATATTTCCTAGTGAAGATGCACTTGTGGTCTTACTTTAGCATAAAGAAGGGAAGGCAGTTACTAAATTAAAGGAAACTGCATGCAAAAGCATTGCAAACTCTACAGTTTTGGTTCATGGAGGTATGACAAAATGTTTAGGATTTTTTTTTAATATCTCGACCCTGAATTTCCCTTTGAGTGTCAGGTTTAAAATCCCCAAAGCCACACTCAAACAAAAACAGTTCGGCTTTTTCCAGTTTGCAGAGCCCATGCAAAACTGCCAAGATTTCACATGGTCATTATGGTTGCCAACTTTGGTTGAACAAATCCCTGGAGTCTTCCTCATATGGCATAATCTTTAATTAAAGATTCGTCTTTAATTCCTGGAGACTTGGCAGCCCTAAGGGTCACAAATGAAACCACAAGTCTTTCCCCACAGTCCATATATGGGAAATGAAGAAGGGCCTGGGTTCATTTCAAAGATCTGTGTTCTTCAGCAGCTCTTTCCAGTAAACACGGGCCAAGTCTGGGGACTGTTATAGATCTTCCAGTGCACCTGGGTCCAAGCAGCTTCAGGGTTTGTAACTAGAGATGAGCCTGAACCAAAACACTAAACTCTGGGAATTTATGGTTCAGCCCATCATTTCTTGCCAGCTCCAGTCCATAAATTGTGCTCATAGGGAAGGCAGTTTAGACAATCTCCTTTCTCTTCCCCAGCTCTTTCATGTATTCAGCAAGCACATGTATATTCTTCGTTTGGGCAACAAAAATCAGGACCTTTAACTCCATGTGTTTCTGCTCTTGATTGCCAGAACGTGCTGAAGTTCTCTCTGTTTGTGATATTAAAGCTGAGTGAGAACAGAAGAATCCCCTCTCTGACAAATGCCTTACCTCACCTTGGCTTTATCTCATCTCTTGCCTGTTTTTAATAATGATGTGTTCAGCTGTCCAGCCTGAAGTCAAAAGGATTATCTTTAGTTGTCACATGAATTCTTATAGCAAAACATTCAGAGCCTTTTCCTGGGATATAAACTGTTGGCTAAATGTCACAGGATTTTATTAGACAATCTAAAGTTAATTGCAAATAAGTTGATGTACTCATAAAAAATGATGTTATGCATCTATTGAATCCACCATATGGTAACTATTCACAGAGCGGCAGCAAGTGGAGATATTACTAAGTGTTCATTTAAAACAAACAGATGAAAAAGGGTAGTTTAGAAAAGTAATATTAATTACTAATAAGAATTTGTACCTCATCAAAGGCTCTCAAAGAGCTTGACAGACATTAATGAATTTGCATCCATATGCCATAGAGAAGTATTGGTCTTTCCCACTTTACAGATGATCCCAATGGCCCAGGTACGTACAGCAGGACAGCCAGCTGGGAATTTTTTGTTGTGTTTTTTTTTAACCAAAAAATGGCTATTCATTGAAACTGGATTGGTTTTGATGAATCTTTCAACTCAAATGCTGAAGAAAAGTTTCAAAATTGTCAATGTGTTATTTTCACATTTTTTTAATGTAGGTTTCCATATTTCTGGTTTTAAATTACTTTTCATTTCAAAATTTAAGCTAATTGGACTGTAAAAGATCAAAGAAAATGGATCAAAATTGAAACTAAATGTTTTGATTGATCCAAACAGGAAAAAAATAGTTTTTGATTTGCAAACATTTGAGATTTTGACTTTTTGTCCTGATTCAGGATGGTAAAAAAAATTTAACTCTTGAAGATATTTGAGAGACAGGAAAACCATTTCCTGAACAGGTCTATTAAGAAACACTGGCAGTGTTTAAAAGTCAAAGAAAAATAATTTGCTCTTCCTTTTTATGCGTTCTGGGGCGAATTTGCCACCCCAGCGTCCATGGGCCTGGAGGGCTCCAAATCTAGTGGGACTGGTGTGGATCTGCTGCAATGGAAGCAGGGGGCATGTGGAATTTGCTGTATGGTCTGTGAGTGAGCTCAGACGAAGAATGGTAGGATTGGTGGATCCATAACTATGCGGATTCTCCAGCCAAAAGAAGTAGCCAATCTCCCCAGCTTTTATGGTTCAACAGCCTGGGAGGTGGAAGATTTCACGCCCTTGCCCCATTTTATTTGCAGTGAGAGCATGGTCCTGTCCCATATGCTGTATGGGATAGATAATGTACTGCTTCTTTACTATCAAGTGCGCTACTGATTCTAATACATTTGGGCTACTCTATGCACTGGCATGTACTCTGGGTAAGCAACAGATGAGTTGTGTTATATTATAGGAGAAGCAGCTTCTAGCTCTAGAAAGGAGATCCAGTCAACAAGATTCCTGTTTATTTTTAGTGTCCTGGAAAAATGCTCTAGGAGGCGGATCCATCTACAAATGGTTTTCAGAAGAGCCCCAAGATTTACTTAATAAAAGGATCCTTCAGCTGCTGTAATAAATTACAGTTCAAACAAAGAGAAATCTCAGCTCTTGCAATGCAAGTCAAACACGTCTCATTATTGTTGATGCACAGCATTGTTGCATTCACAGAAACTGGAAATCCCTTGTGCCATTCAGCTTGACACAAACCAAATATAGAAAGCCTCGGCTGGATAATAAAGTCCCTTATTAAAGTGAAGATCATTTTGTTACTGTGCAAACAAATATTTGTGCCCCTTGCTCATCTGGTCAAGTTTAAATGAGATCAGTTGGTTAGAGAAGGGCATTGGTAGCCATCACTCCTGGCTTCTATTTCTGTCTTTGCCACTGTTGTATGTAACCTTGGCCAACCCGCTTAGCCTCTGTAAGCTTCCTCTTAACTCCTCTGTAAAACAGGCATAACAATAGTTATACTTAATGTCTGAACACTGCTTTGAGACCTGCAGATTAGGGGTGTTCTTTAATGGGCAATATAATTACTTGTGGTGGTGTGTCTGGTTTAAGATATTTCAGTAATAGGTTCTAAAGAGGGGTGGGTTTTTTTTGTTTGGGTTTTTTTTTCAGTTAAATGAACTGTATAAACTGCAGTGGAAACTTTCTTCCAGCAAGTCTTCATTTTGAAGGATGACTGAAACTTCAGCAATATCCCACTTTGCCATGACAAACAGTTTAAATGTACTATGGTGACAGGTTAACTTTAAAGCTATTTCAAGTTAATCACATGCTGCTAGAGACCATTGTGCACAGACAAGTCCTACGCTGGCAATTCTAACAAAGTATAGATGATTCTATTTTGCGTTCGCTTCGGCTAAGGTATCGATTAAATAAAGAGGTAGAACTAAAACCAACTCCAAGTGCTACAGTAAATAGTTAAGTGGGTTCAGCTTTCTCACTCATCTCTGAAATCTAGACTGTCTATAAAGACATTGAAAATCTATGAAGACATGACCAAATTATGGCTGCTCCACAACAGGGAATGTTTAGGAAGTGAGTGCAGGGAACTCATTTTTCCACCAGAGCTAATGTGCACAATTTAAAAGAAGCACGCCCTAATCATGTGAAGAAGGTACTGTAGCCTGTAGCAGCAGGTTATGAATAGGAAGGTTATGCGTTCTAATCCTGGTTCTACCACGGGCTTGGCTGAAGCAACAGTGCTCTTGTCTCTGAGGCTCACTATGTGAGGATAATATTTACACACCCACCTCACAGGGGTTTTTGGGCTTGTATATTACATACATGGCAAAATTAGTGTGGAACAGACACTCCAGGGTGGCAAGGTGACCATGATGCTACCTGATCCCCTTTTTGCTCTGGCGGGTTTTTGAGGGAGGCCTCTAAAGGTGCCACAAAGTCCACCGGTGAGTGTGCTAATCCCTGTCCCTCATGGAAGCACATTGCTTTAGCTACCACTGCTTTTGCAATGCACGCACCCGAATGAGGCTCTGGGAGCCTTAACTGGAAATTCCCTGTAGTATCAATGGAATTTAAAGGCCTCGGGGCTGCAGTAATCACATAAGGACAGGACACTCTCAATGGATGGGATGCTGGTAAGGAACAATTATTAAAGAAGCCTGTTATCGATTGTCGTACCAAATTAGTGCTAAAACATATCAATTGTTAATGATGTGGTGTTTCCATTAGGGAACGGAAGGTTCAAAAGGCAAAAAATGTTGCTGGCTAGTACAGCAAGAATCTCTTTAATGTTTAGCCTTGGGGGAAGGGGGACAACACATTGATCTTCTTAATAGGTTTGTCTGTAAGCATGTATGAAGTTTCATCATATGAATATCATCAGCATAAATGAGAGGATTTAATTCATTTAGCAGGTTTATTTACTAAGCAACTTAGAGCAGATTAGATCATCGCTGTGTTTTACCATTTGGCACATATGATATTTATTGACTTAATGGCTTCATTAAGGAACATTCAGAGAGTGTATTAACTGAGAGAGTCTATAGATCAACCTGCTGCAAATTTACTAATTTAATCTGAGCATTTTGCTATTTCAGTTACAGACTTAACTGTCTCCAATAAGGTCTCCCATGTGGATTTAATAAGAGAATTATTGTACCAAAGAGTTATTAAAAGCATGTGAGTTTTAGCATCCATGCAAGAGTGGGTCTGGATAGTCTGCAAGTTGATAAACCTCAACTGGACCTTTAGTATTTGCTTTCATTGAATGAAAATCTTGCCATTTTAATGCATGCACTGATGTTTGCAAATATCAATTATGCCCACAACTTAAGCATCTGCATTCTTTGTGGACATGTGAAATACATGACTAAGTGCTCTGTGGACCAGCTGCCTGAGGGAGACAAAGAGGATACTGCAACTGCTGCTGGCTAACAGACTTTCTCCTTTAGCTTGTATGACAGAGCCGTGCTTTTCACACCAATGCCAAAGATTTAGTACCCATTGTCAGCTCATGATTGTATTGTAACACATGTGAAAATGTGGACAGACTTCACTTAATAGACGTCGGGTCCCAGAAATGCTGATCATATTCGGTTGTCCGATTAAGTGTACTATGTAGAAGGTTACTGTATTTCTTTAAAAGAGTTACTCGAGCTATACTAACTTGTCTGATGTGTCAACGAAGACACCCAAGTGACATGCTTCGCTGTAGAAAGAAGAAAGGGGCTGCTACATAGTTGGAGCTGGTATCAACTCTCAGTATGTAGTTAGCGGTTCTGCATCACGTTACACAGCCAAGGAGACCCTGACCACCTGCCAAGCAGCTGCAGTCTGGTGCTCACTGGAGGGCTGTGGGCAGCACCAGGAGTCATGCAGTGTGATAAGAAGCAGCAGTGCTGGTGCATTTGAATTGATAAATCAACACCTTGTTTGTTAGAAGTGATACCATTTGATATTATACATGTAACCAGGAACACAAAGCAATGAAATATTACCACTGTCTACACTTGGTATAAAAAAAATTAGGTCAAGATTGTCTCTTGCCCTGTGCTCTTGCATAAGAACTCCCTTGTGTAGGCTACCTGTATCACAGGTCATAGCACAGGGAGAAAGCAGCCTAAGGGCATGTCGGCACTGCAGAAGTAGCTCCACTTATCTATGCTGAAGTTACTCCTCTTAAGTTAGCCTCGCTCGGGGGACACCACCACACTGTGAAATAACACTCATGTTGCTGCATCCACGCAGGGGCTGTACCCTCTCATATGTGGCATGAGGTCTTCTGGGGGCGCCTCCCATGATTCTTAGTGCTTCCGTTACCTGAATCAGTATATGAATGTTTTTGCAATGTATTGTGGGAGAACTTATCTGCTCTTTCTAGGAATTGTGGGGAGGCGTTGGAGGACAAGTGGAGCTAGCTTGTGTACACAGAGCATAGATTCCAAGGCCAGAAAGGATTATCTAGTCTGACCTCCTATATAATACAGGCCATAGATTTCCTCCCACCCCCTCAGAAAAAAATTCCTAGAGCAGATCTTTCAGAAAAACATCCAATCTTGATTTTAAAACTGTTAGTAATGGAGAATCCACCATGATCCCTCTAATTGTTCCAGCACTTAATTTCTCTGCTAGATTGAAGAGCCCATTATTAAATATTTCTTCACCATGTAGCTACTCAGACAGTGATCAAGACACCCCTTAACTTATTCTTTAAGCTAAATAGATTGACTCTTTGGGTATGTCTACACTACCCACCGGATCGTCAGGCAGCGATCAATCCAGCAGGGGTTGATTTATTGCATCTAGTCCAGACATGATAAATCAATCCCCAAGTGCTTTCCCATTGACTCCTGTACTCCACTGCCATGAGAGGCGCAGGCAGAGTCGATGGAGGAGTGGCAGCAGTCGATTCACCACAGTGAGGACACTGCGGTGAGTAGGTCTAAGTATGTCGACTTCAGCTACGTTATTCATGTAGCTGAAGTTCCGTAACTTAGATCGATTTCCCCCCACCCCACAGTGTAGACCAGGCCTTTGTGTCTGTTCCTATAAGGCAGGTTTTCTAATCCTTTATTCATTGTCATGGCTCTTCTCTGAACCCTCTCCAATTTAACAACATCCTTCCTGATTTGTGGGCACCAGAACTGAACACAGTATTCCAGCAGTGGTCACAACAGTGTCAAATACAAAGGTAAAATAACCTCCCTACTCCTACTCAAGATTCCACTATTTATACATCCAATGATCACATTAGTTCTTTTGGCCATAGTGTCACACTGGGAGCTCCTGTTCAGCTGATTATCCACCATGACCCCCAAATCTTTTTCAGAATCTTGGCTTCTAAGGATAGAGTCCCCTATCCTGTAAATATGGCCTGCATTCTTTGTTCTTAAATGTATACCATTACATTTAGCTATACTAAAACATATATTGTTTGCTGCTGCCCAGTTTATCAAGTGATTCAGATCTCTCTGAATCAGTGACCTGTCATCTTCATTATTATCACTCCCCCAATTTTTGTGTCATCTGTGAACTTTGCCACTACTGATTTTATGTTTCCTTCCAGATCATTGATAAAAATGTTAAATAGTGTAGGGCCAAGAACTGATCCCTGCAAGACCCCACTGGAAACACACATGCTTGATGGCAATTCCCTGTTTACAGCTACATTTTAAGATCTATCAGTTAGCCAGTTTTTAATCCATTTAATAGGTGCCGTGTTAATTTTATATTGTTCTAGTTTTTTTAATCAAAATGTCATGTGTCACTAAGTCAAACGCCTTACTGAAGTCTATTATGTCAACATTATTACCTTTATCAACCAAACTTGTAATTTCATTTAAAAAAAAAAGATATCAACTTAGCTTGATAGGATTTATTTTCCATCAGCCCTGTTGATCTGCATTAATTACATTACCCTCTGTTGTCAGCCTCTCGATTATCTTGCCTGGGATCAATGTCAGGTTGACAGCCTAATAATTACCTAGGTCATCCCATTTACTTGTTTTAAAAACTGTCACAACATTACTTTTCTTCCAGTCTTCTGGAACGTCCCCCATGCTCCAACATTTATTGGAGAATGGTTGGGCCAGCAGCTGACGAGTTGTGCTCACCTGAATTTTAGCCTAGATGCCCTCTCAGGCCAGTCAACCCAAATTAAAAACGTTTTAAGTAACTAAGGGCTTTTGTGTTGAGTGAGGAGCAACACTTGAATCATAACTTTGCAGTGAAGACAAGCCCAAAGTGAAGCTGCTGCTCCCCTTCCCACCCAGAGTCCTGGCTCTGTTCCCCTCCCCAACGTACCAGCGCTGCAGAGAAGTCATCTGATACTGGTCTATACTAGCAGTACGTGACTTCCCTTGTGGACTAACAAGAGAGGTCAGTGATTAGTCATGACTCTTCCAGTCACGGTTTGTTCTCTTGTCTGCTCCTGGGACTGTGCAGCTACACATCATCCCTTATTCCACAAGAATATTCCCCATTTCAGAGTGGGGAATTCAGCTGTTCAGCAGAGAACACATTGGTTGAGAAGTGATTAGAAATCAGTGAAGCAAAAAACAAGATACGTTTCTTCAGAAAATATCCAAGCTGTTAATTATTAATTTAGAGTGAATTCAAAAAGCAATCCCTAACCATCTAATGATTTCCTCCTGATAACTTCCTGGGCTACAGGTGGTTCTTAAGAGCTTAATAAAACAGCTGCTCATCAGCTCCGGTTTCTCATTATTTTAACTTAAAGAGATTCACTATCTGTGATCATGTTAGAAAACAACTCTGCTTTCAAGAGCTTCACCATATGTTTACAGACAGCAAAGCTTGATTTGCATAGCAGCTATAGTAGGCAGACCTTGCAGATTTGGTCTGGCGAGGTAGAGGGGTTGATCCTTCACAGCACAGATATGGAGTGCCGTGGGTGAGCACAAAGTGATGAGTAAGACAGAATGCACAGGGCTGGATCTGGCATCTATAAGATGCAGCTGCCAAGTTACTTCTACTGAAGTAACGTCAATGAGGGCAGCACATAGTTAAGTGCCTATGAGCATGAATAGAGGCAACTTTAGAGCTGGCAACTAAAGAGTTTTCAACAAAAAATATTTGGCAGAAAGCTTTGGTTGTCAAATTTAATTTTTGATGGAATTTAGAAATATTCAAGATGGTAAGGAAAAAAAATCCCACACTTACTTTTTTTCTTCCTCTCCATCATTCCTGTTTTCACTGGGGGAAAAGAATGGGGAGAAAGTTTAAAAAGTGAGGGGAAAGCGGGGAACCCCAACAATTCTAATGGACCTTTCTCAAAAGGAAACTAATCGCTTTTGAAGTGGTGGTGTTGGGAAAAACAAAACAAAAAAATCAGGAAAAGTTTCAAATGAAACAGACAAAAAACTGTTTGTGTTTTTTCTAAAAATGTTCACAGAAAAAATAAACAAACCAACAAATTTGCACTCACCATTAAGACAGTCCTGCCTCTGACATGCCCATTCTCTTCTTATGTCCACCGGGAAGAGCTGCTGTGCCTAGAAGACTTAACTGTACTTACAACCTCTGTTTGCCTCTCAAGACTTGAGTTATAAGGCAATGTGAGGGGGACAGGAAGGAGGTCATCTGCACCAACTAGAGGGTCAGCACAGATTACTTCTCGCTCCCACCTAGGAGCAAACTGAGACTCCCTCCAAACACAGTTTGGTCCCTCATGTGCTCACAGAGCAGCAGCATCCACTTGCTGCCCCTTACTCAGACCTGGTTAGTATTTAAGCCAGTGGGAGTTTTGTCTTTGATTTGGGTGGGTGCAGAGCCGGGCCCTTAGTTCAGAATAAGGTGTCAGTAGTAAAAGGCACGGTGGGAGAAACATACTTAAATTAGGAAAATGTGTGTAGTGAATGCAAGAGGAAAGAGATGCTGAACTGGGAACACCAATAATTACAGCTGTAATGGAGCCTCAGGGTAGGAAATCAATGCCTGTGCAACTATTTAAAACTCCACTGAGTAAAAGATAAATCAAGACACCAGAGCTAACAGTGAGAAGAACCATGATTACAGCTGGTATTCACATGTACCATCTAGTGTCCCATCACTGGCCGTTGGAGATAGTTGCTGCTACTAATTGCAGATTGGCTACATGCCATTGTAGGCAGTCTCATCATATCATCCCTTCCATAAACTTATCGAGCTCAGTTTTAAAGCCAGTTAGATTTTTTTACCCCCATGGCTCCCCTTGGAAGGCTGTTCCAGAACCTCACTCCCCTGATGGTTAGCTGATTGCCATGTGTGGGGATGGGAAGGAATTTTTCCCCAGGTCACATTGATGGTGAACTTCAGGGGAGGAGAGGTTGCCTTTCTCTGCAGCCGTGAGTGCAAATCAGTTGCCAGGATTATCTGGATATATCTCATTTAATAATTTTCCTGCCACTGTGGGGGGCCTTGGGCACTTCCGTCCCTCTGATTCTCTGCCTGTAGCACATCATAGTTTAGTTTCCTGTGGGTTGTAATGCTTTGGTCTCATTTTGGCTGTTGAATTTAGTGTGTGGGTGATGTTGGTGGCCTGTGAAGTACAGGAGGTCAGACCCTTCTGGCCTTAATCTCTGTGAACTTTCCCATTGTTTTAATGTTAGTGGGAGCACCTGTTTTATGCCATGGGCACTTTGCCTAATTAGAAAATTGAGAGAAAAATATTCTGTCTTCACTGCTTCCATCTGCAAGAAGGCAGCACGTTCGGAGGGATGTTTCTGGATTGTGCCAGGAGACCTGAGTTTGGGTGCTCTGGCAATGACTTGCCCTGCAACTGTAGGCAACCCACATACCTACAGTGAACTGCATCTTGGTTCCACCCCCTCAAGCTTTCCCACAAGCGCTTCGAGAGCTCTGTAAATGCTTATTATTTTCTGTCTGTCCTTTCTTCTGTTTTTCCTCCTCCCTGTTAGACAAGTGATGCTGTTAGTGAGACAGTTCTTGTTCTGTGTCCACCCAGTCGTGTTCTGATAATTAACCCAAACATCAGGCTGATACCCCAACTGATAATTATTTGGGAGGTCCTTGCTTTGCTACGAATACTAACAGGTACTATAGTCAATATTTTGGTTCTGCTCAGTCAGTCATGATAAGGTTGCTATGATGGATGAATTAATAGAAAATAAGTAAAGTAGATACAGTAATAAATTGCTAACCTGACAGAACTGTCAGCTCTCCACCCAGGTGCTGAAGAAGAATTGAGAGATGTGTATGATTAGCTTTGGTTAATGGGTGGTATCTGAATTAGCATATTGTGCTGTGGGCGCTTGGAAGCCTCAATCTGCTGTATTAATACTTAGCAATTAAGTAGCACTTTACATCTTCAAAGAACTTAGGCCACAGGAGATTACAGTCGTTTAAAAACAATGATAAAATGTTTTGTTGTTTATATGTGGGAGAGGATGGAAATATACTTTCTGCTGACCAAAGTTTCCGCACTAGCTGCAGAAAGAAGACATCTGTGGGAGGAATATTTTATAACAGGATTTTTGTCAGAGCAAAGCTGAGTGAGCAGCGCAAGCGTAAGACACTGAATTTCCTAGCTGGGCACTTGAGCAAAGGGTAGGAAGGATCCCTTCTTTTTGCTGGTTTGGCTTTGGATTTCCAACCCACCATTTAGAGCAATTTAACGCCCAGATCCTGCCAACACTTTGTCACATGCTTCACTTTAATTGTACTAGCTCTGCTATTGACTTGAGTCAATAGCAGACTACTCATGAATATATACAGGATCAGGATTGAAATGTGTTTCCTTTCCATAACGTGTGCATAGAATGCACCACAGCTCCCTCCCGAAGAGACATGGGTGCTATATTAATGCCTTTTCTTTTATATTAAGCTCCATGTGTATGTTTGTTTTGCCAGAAAAGATAACCTTAGATCCTGTTTTCCATATGGAGGCCCATTGAGTTTCCTGCTTTAGGTGCATATCACTTGAAATCACATCAGTCAAGATGGACCTTGAAAGCTAATATAGGACCTGAAAACAGAATGAAGTCCAGGAGAATCTTTCTATGGATTTAAGTGGGCTTTGCATCAGACTCACAGTTTCCACAAATCCATGTTCTGTTGTTGTAAAGGAGTCTGGTCTCTGCACTGTTCTCATCAGCTCAGGTGCTCTGCTGACATGGGAAAAGCAACCGTGTTTCAGGTCAAGTTGTACAATACACTTGCAACCTTAAATGGAACAAAGTGGTAAACTTAGAGGCTGGGGGGGGGGGGGAATGCTACCTATCAACTCAAAATCTAATCAGTTTCCTAAAAGGAGTTTTTTGTATTATATCTGCTCTTGGCCTTTTCATGCCAAGTTTTAATGGTATTAGAATCATTTGCTATGCCCTGTTGCTATGCAACAGACCTACATAAACAGGGGAAATTTGTACAGTGGAAACAGTGAAACAAGATCAATACAAAAGCAAACAAAGGGGAAGATTAGATATTTTCTTCCTCTTTCAGATGTAGTCAAGTTAGATGTTACTTGTAACAATAGCAGGCACCACATTTTTGGACAGACTCACTTGTGATTTTTAAAAGCTTGGGGTTGGTAATACTGATTAAGCAGGAGATTTGGGGCTGGATTGATCCAGTAGCTTGCATAGGGAAGCAGGCTTGTCTGGGCATTGGGATTAGCCAGACCTGTTTTGGTCTTGTACAGCCCACTGAGCCAGGTCTAATTGCTATTAGCTGTTGTCTTGCTTGCAAAGGCACTTCAGTAAAATGGCAGCCTTTTGGCAACTTTCCCTATACATTTGGGTCATTTCTTTTCTCCTTAGCAAAGCCTTATTCAGTGCAGGATTTTGGTTATGCACAGAGATATGGGATATAAATGTGTGCTTCTGCCCAAAGGCCATCCTCACACACACGTTTCCCACCAAAAATGCTGAATTCTCCCCTTCTATGTTTCACAACAAAATATTAAAAAACTTTGACTTCCAGGCAGTTCTGAATTGCAGCATTAGTATTTTGCTCCCCTCTACTTTGAAAATACTGCTCTATATTTTTGTATCTGAGGTGCCTGGAAGCACTGTAGCATTAAGTCAATGTAAACGCCCTCCTGATATGGCCATATAAGCTTTGTTTTCTGACTAAATCATCCCTGTCTCTTAGAAAAGCTTGTATCCATTGAACATGGCTAAAGTCATATTATACAAGCTCTACAGTAAATTCTGGGCAATCTATTAAGTATGTCACACTGCACTCTTCATTTCATGTCCTTTTCAAGGTGAACAGAAGTGTCATCAGCAACTGGTTTGTGAAGGTGTCTGTGAGTGTTGGCAGGTAAATAATTTTTTATTTATTTATAGCCAAAGTTAACAGTCCATGTAATCATGTGCATCAATCTGATTTCTATAGAGGCAGCTGTTCTGCTTACTCTACTCAGGTAAGAAGTCAGAAATGTACAAGATGAATGGGAGCACAGGTTTGGCACAAGGGAACATAACGTCAGCATTCACTGAAGTCAGAGGTGCAGATCTTATTAATGGCATTTGGCATGTTGAACACATGAAGCCTCATGGGACATGGACCGAAAAGGGGATGATCTCAAGTGGATCCATGTAAACAGGAGCAAGGGTACTCATTAGAGCCTCACTGTTCTGTAAGTGGTTGGTTTGTTAAGATCATTCTACAGCCATTGGTGGGAGAAGGGCATAAAGGGAAAGAGAAGGAGCTACATACACTGACCAGATCTGAAGGAAATGGCTTAAGTAGAAATTAAGCTAATACTGAACCAGCTGCCTTTAGGAGCTCACAAACCTACTGGCCGTGGATAGCTACCTTATCGAAGTCTTCACTTTTTGCTCCTTACTCTATGTCAGCAATGGAGCCATTTCTTTAACAATCTGAAAGCAAATGGGTGATCTCCCATCGGACATCATCCTCTACTGAGTGGTGTCTGAAAAAAAAACAAGTTAAAACTGGAGTCCTGCTTCCATTCTGCTTTCAATCTATTTATTTAATGAAGAGGGAACATTTCTAAAGTTGTGGGAATAGCCTGCCTGTGAGGATCATTTTCAGAGCCTTCACTCCCATCTAATGCTGATTTCTGAAGCGGGAGAGCCAACAACATCCAATTACCAAGGAGCAGGTTGGTATGAAAGAAACCCTCATGTCTGCAGCGTGTAAGGTCTTTTTCACTGTTTGCAAGACGATACTTTAGATACTGACAAGAGTAAGGGTGTGACATGATCATACAGAGCCTTTAATGGGAGTTGATGGGGCAGCTAGAACCAAATCCTTCTGTAGAACAATCTGAGCTCTGAGCTTTTCTGAAGAGTTCCTTCAGGCCCTGGTGCGCCCTAGCAGTGCACGTTGAGGAAGGGGAAATTTCCTCAGCACTATGGGCCAGCTCTTCAGTTGGTGAAAAGTCAGAGTCATTCCAAATCTGACACTGTATGATTTAAGAGAAGGTGTTCTCTCTAGTTATGGGACCCAAGGGAGCTGTACAACACAAGAATACACATTACCATTCCTGAAGAGCTAAAATAAACAAGCTTGAGAGAGGAAAATCCTGTGCCACTTGTAAAGGTTCGTTCTTCCCACTAGAGATGTGCTTGCGGACGCTTCCAACACTACTAAAGAAAGTTCTGTGGACACTGAGAAAGCATAATATGCTCAATAAATATTTCATTCTATGATCAAATAGGTTTTTAATGGCAACTTCCTACAGACTGGTTCTTTGGGTTTCCTAGTAAGTGTGGCGTTTCTTTTAAGGCCAAGTATGTTAACAAAATGCTGTTT
Organism: Gopherus flavomarginatus; assembly: GCF_025201925.1. Lineage (NCBI taxonomy): Eukaryota > Metazoa > Chordata > Testudines > Testudinidae > Gopherus > Gopherus flavomarginatus. The sequence goes on along the minus strand of NC_066627.1, from coordinate 42,926,028 downwards.
GAAGTCACCAGGTCTGGGCCTAGACCATTCATATTTTAAATAAACTGCCTTTCTTCAATTTTTGTGGGCCAGATCATCGCGTTGACTTCGCCGGACATTGACTTAAGTAGCAATATGCTCCAACCTACTGCTATTAGCATAGCATAGCATTTACCCCTTATCTGACTTTAAACTTACGCCCCAGCCCCAATCCTACCACAATTAATATGAAACTTCTGAACTACTCTCAGTACAGCTTAACGAACCCTTGCAAGATACAGAGCAGATCTGCAGTGCTTAGGTCTCTTCTTGCAGCCTAGTCAGGACCATGGCCTGTGTGGCTTTCATAAATGAGCAATAGCCCAGCGCTGTCACCCTGAGAAGGTATCACTTACTCCAGGTATTCACATCTTCAGCTGGACTGTCAAGATGATGAACAGGAGACTTAGTTGTTCAGCAGCTTTAGTTATAAAATTTAAAAATGCCTTTGTATTCATGAGTCACATTTCTGTCTCAGAGAGGAAACCTCATCCAAGAGCTACAAGGATTCATTGCTCCCAAATCTCACATCTCTTTAAAATACTGTGGAATAATCACAAAGAGGACATAAATAAAAAGCAATTAAAAGGCTATTTCTTATTAGTCATTTTGTAGCTCTGAACAAGGGATTTAATAGAGCAGAGTGAATAATTCATAGCAAAATTATCCAATTAGTTTTGCCACTTTGTTTGCAAACCATCCAGGACAAATGGTTCAGATTTGTTATGTGAATTTATTCAGTAGTAGGGCATGTGGTATGTTCCTATTCCCTAGATGGAAGAAGGAAAGTTAAAATGAGTCGATGCTTACACCCCCTGCAAACCAATGAATTCAGCTCATATTTGTAATGTGTCCCACCTGGAATCCCATCAGTAACCCAAAGAACATGCTCAAAATCATTTTGAAAACTGTTTGCTATGAATTTGAAAGTTACTTTAACAGTTATCAGTCATTTGTAATGTAGCAGCACTCAGAGGCTCCAGTAGTGATCTTAGGTGCTGCTCAAACTCACAGGAAGACATGGTCCCTGCTTGGAAAAGCTTGGTGTAAATAATAAAATATACTTTTCACTTTGCTGCCAGTTATATCAGCAGCTCACACATTTCCACTGAACTCTTCCTAAAGTCTCCTTGGCACAGATTGTACAGACACAAACAGCAGCAGATGGCACCACAGCAGGCATTCACATAAAACACCACGCCTGAAAAGATTTTGAAAGGCTAACAGCACTGCTTTTACCTTTGATCTCTTCCCTAACCAAAAGCCTGTTGTGTTTTTATTTGGTTCCATTCCTTTTCTTTCCACGTCATCTGCATTTTGCAGAATTTCTGCCCTTCATGTTTGTCAGTTCTGGCAAGGCATTTGAAATCAAAGCAGCCAGGCCTCATGTCCTGTTTCGTTGTCTAACCACCAGTAATTTAAAGGAAACTTTAAGTCTTCAGGCCATTCAGAGAGCAGAGTGCATAACGCTAACATACGACTCTGATCACAAGGACCTTGATTTCTTCATATGTGATTGAATGGTGTAACTGCTTACTTGTGAAACTGGCTAGCCCTTGTGTATTCCACATGCTATCAACCCCCTGGTTAATTGTTACAGAGGATATGCTAGCTCCTCAGCTGGTAGCATAGTTCCATTGACTTCAAGGAGTGATGCAGATTTCAACCAGTTGAAAGTCTGGCCCAATATTTATGTTGTGTCATGGCGCTTTACTGACAAATGTAAAGAAGTGTCTGCCCTGAGACGTTCACAGTCTAAACTGAAATACAGCTAGGTCATTGGGGGTGCTGGGATAGGGAGGAAGAATATGTGCCCATATTGGAAGTTGAATCCGATTTGGGACTACTAGAAGTAGACGGTCCTAACCTGCTATCCCCCTGCACCACATGTGACCAGCCTGTTCCCATTCACAGGAGCTGCCTGCTCCTTGTTTCTAGGTGTTTGGACCCTTCATTGCAGAGAGGAGAGCCCGGTTGCCGGTAGAAGCAGCTGGAAATGAGGAAGAACCAGCTTAACTGTTTCATAATTAGCTGCTGTAGTTGCCAGAGAGATGTGACTGGGATGTGGGGTGGGTAGGGAGATGGTCCAGGCAGTGGTGAATGGGAGAGCAGGTGCTCCATGAGATGACCGCTGTTAAGCTGTGGTCTGTGCTATGTAAAATGTAGCGGGCCCTGGGATGGAGAGAGAGAGAGGATGTGGTCTGCAGCTCCTGATTTACCCAGTGGGGTTGCTCCAAGTAGTGTCAGTTTGACAAAGAGAAGTCACCAATGGTCTCTAGCAGCTGGAGTAGGGCTGAGGTAGGACAGCCCTCCCAGTCCCAAGGATTTCAAGCATTTCATGCACATACACAAAAGCAAATTGCCAGAGATTGATGGGCATGGCAAAGTGACACCTGAGCTTAGCCCCTGGGTTCCAGATGTGTCTCTCAGTCCCATTGCCAGCAGCCGTTCACTGAGTGACTGGAAAGCTTTAGAACTGGGCTGCACGTTAGAGATGCCAGTGGAAGCACATCTCGTCCTCATAGGAAGCCAACGGCGGCCACGTCATTGACAAGCAAGCAAAGGGGCACCTTCCAGTCCAGGCACTCTCAATGCTGGACTCTGACAGTGTCCCAGGGAGAACACTCCCTCACCAGCAAGGGTCAAGTTCAGAGTCTGGCCCACAGAGAGGGGCCCTGAACTCTGCCTCCATGTGATCAGCCATGATGGGCCATAGCTGTTTTACATGTAGGAGACAAATGAACCATTTTTAGTAGGAGAAAGAGAAATGGGTCCCCTGCACCTGTCAACCTGTGATCTCTCCCTGGATGCCTCACCCAGGCCTTTGTTCCAAGCACCCCCTGAGCTGCCTGCATGTAGCCTAAGAGATGTTATCTTTCCATTCCCTTGTTCATATTCAGCCTCTGCAATAACATTTCTGCATCTTCGCTGCACTGTTTAACTGGCCTATTTACAACAACAGCATCAACTTTGGCTTGCATTTCCGCACAGGGACAGGCAGTCTGCTGAGAGTGGAACACCTCCTGCCCTGCCAAGGCTGAATGCTAGAAGGATGTCTCACTGGATTTTAAGTTACATTTATGAGGAGGCATCATGAAAATACTAATGCTATTTAACACTTACACAATGGCTTTTAAGCTTTTACCCAAGGCCCTTAAAGTGCCTCACAGAGATGGATCAAGATTACAGGTGGGGAAACTGAGGTACAGAGAGAGGTACAGAGAGAGATTAATTAAGTCACTTGCTCAGGATTACACAGTGAGTCATTAGATGAGTGGGGAATTAATTCTGTGCTTTAGCTACGATGCATCTTCCACACCATTCATTCAAACTGTGTTATCAGGTTAAATTCCATCACTGTGTTGTAAAAAGACTGTTCAGATTTTCAGACACTGCCAGGGACTCATGGAAGATGCCTGGTTAAATCCACAGCACTGTTTAAAAACCTCAACCATATGTGTCCCAGCCTCTTAGCAGATTCCATTATGTCTTTTTGGTTACAAATCGTGTTCCCTGTATCAGTCCTTTTAAGAGGTAGAGGGAAGTTAAAAGATAGGATGGAAGCCAGAAGGAAGAAGAATTTGGGGGCTGATTTTCAGAATGTTGAGGCCTGAGATCTATGAATTTGGACACCAACTTTGCATCTGCAGTTGCCACAATTGCACATGCAAACAGGCATTTATATCTCCAGTCACAAAAACATGCAAAATAAGTCCTTGTAAATGTATGCAGCCTTCAGGCCTCAGCCTTCTGAAAATCAAGCCATTATGACCTCTGCTTTAAAGCAGTAAAATGGGGATTATACCAGCATTTTCAATGCTCTTTGCACTTTCATCAGAAGACATCAAAGTGTTATTTTACTACAGAAATGTTCACCACATACCTGTCAAGGGCAACTGCATTCCACACTCAAGCAGAAACAGAGCCTTAAGTCTAAGCTGATGTAGAACTTTTTCAATTATTGTTCTTTCTGCACAAGTTCTGGCATGGATGGTGATACCACTTTAAAAGTTTTGCCCATTTGGAATGATTCTACCAGTGTGAGAGACTCTATGTACTTAAAAATATAGGATAGCCTCTATCAAGTATAATTCCCAATTCTGGACCTTAGCGTCCAAAATATGGGTACTAGCATGAATTCTCCTAAGCTTAATTACCAGCTTAGATCTGATAGGCTGCCACTAATCAGGACTTAGCGTAGAGTGCCTGATAGACTCTGGTCTCCCCCAAAAACCTTCCCTGGGGGTTCCAAGACCCAAATTCCTTGAGTCTCACAACAAAGGGAAATAAACCATTCTCTTCCCCCTCCCTTCTTCCTCCCAGCTCCTTCCCGCCCTGGGAACACTAGGAGATCGCCGGATTCAACTTCTTGAATCACCACACTGAGAGGAGTGTTACCTTCCCCCTTACCCAGAGGCCGTACAGATTCAAGCTGCGTGAATCTAACACAAAGAGAAAATTTATCCTTCCCTTCTCCCCACAAATTCCCTTGAACCTTAACTAGGAGAAAAAAATCACACAGGTCTTAAAAGCAAAACTTTTAATAAAAAAGAAAGAAAAAAGTAAAAGGTTCATCTTTGCACTTTAGATGGTAAAAAGTTACAGGGTCTTTTAACTATAAACAATAGAAAGAAACTTTCTCCAACAGAAACACAATTTAAGCTACTTCCAGCAAGTACACATATGCAAATGGAAAAAAAAAACAAATTAAAAGACTATGACCACCTTTTCTTACTTATAATTCTGAATAGATAAGAGACTGTAGCAGGGAGATTGGCAGAAACCTGGTTGCACCTCTAGTCCCGTCCAGGACCCAGAAAGAACAAAGCCAAACCCAAAACCCACAAACAAAGGCTTCCCTCCATGAGATTTGAAAGTATTTTGTCTCTTGATTGGTCCTCTGGTCAGGTGTTTGCAGGTCACTGTTTGTTAACCCTTTATAGGTGAAAGAGACGTTAACCCTTAGCTATCTGTTTATGACAGCCTCTGAAACAGACCACAGAATGGACAACTTTTTTAAGCATGACCACTGTGTGCTTCAGAAAATCCTTTAATCTCTTGCACACACCAGGTGTTCGTAGGCACGAGTGGCCAACTGTCTCTCTGACTGGTCATTTATACTTGCAAGGCACGTAGGTTGCATGCACCTTTGTAATAATTCTGCACACACTTTCTTACATGCAATGGCAGAGAATTTTTAAAGTCAGGCCCAGAAAGAGGAAGTGTCAAACTACATACCTAAGGCATACATAATTCGAATCTACCTTCCGGATCAGTTTCGTAGAAAGCATTGCTCCTTGAGTGGAATATTTCTTCCAAGGGGAGCATTTAAATCAACAAATATTGAAAAACCGGTAGCAACATTGTGAAAGGCTTCTAGGAAGATTTATAACTTGGGGGGGCGGGGCAGTCAGTATTTTAACAATATTGGTGTATATGCGGATTTTTAAGCAACATTATATAGTGTATTACAATTGATGCTTCTGCTCTTATTGCTTTGATAAAACACATTGGGCACAAGGGAGATATATAATGCTAACATTGCTATCATGTACATAACCGGTAAAAGGGCTCTCCATTTCATTATTTTGACAGGCAGATTCCATTAGTACATCCACAACAATCATGTTTCTCTTTTTAAGAAGATAAAAGAGCAGGATTATTAAAAATTACAGGCAATTCTTCTATCCGCTTAATCTCCCCAAAATTCATTTTACAATGGCTGCCAACACCAATAACATCAGGCAGTATAATCAGCAGTGCATAACATAGCAGAATCTGGATATTATCCACGAGGATTTCTTTCCTCACCCCACAATGAAGCTACTTTTCCCTGTATCATCAGCTGCCCCCAAAATCCATGTAGAAAAGATGTTAGATGCCAGTCTAGTTGTCTCACCACACCCCCGCCAGCAGGCCCTTGGTGTGGCTCTCAACACTGAAGAGTCATGGTTAGTGAATAGGGTAGTAGGACAGTGTGTCAGGTACCACAGGAGTTCTGCTTCTGGATGAGAGGGAGACCATAGAGTTCCTGAGCACCAAGGGAGGAGGTGGAAGGGTAGAACATCCCACCCCATCTCCTCCTTCACAGTTGAACCTCACACACTCGTGGCCAGTAGGGAAAACCTCCTGGTTAGGGGGTCACTTGCTGCATGGTTTGTTGAGGGCTGATTGGTGCACGCCACTGTTTGAGGCTCTGCTTATCATTGATTTATGGGAAATTAACCTGGAGGTCAATAGAGCTTCTGTGGGAGGACAAAGTAGGGGTGCCCCCAGAAATGTTTCATATGGTACACGCAACTGAACCACTCTCACTTTAACTTAGTATAGTGTCTACACATACACTTGTTTATCTTACACTAGGCAAAATCCCCTCATGCCCCCCTAGGTCTCACCACTGCCCTTCTTCTGGCCATGTGGCTCCTCATACTTGTGCCAGGCCTTGAAGCTGTCACTGGGAGAGTCCTGCAGGCAGAGCAGAGAGAAAACAGGCTGCTGGAAACAGAGCGAGCTGGAAGGCCCCCAGGTCAGACTCCTATTGCAGCAGCTGGCCCTAGATCAGTGACAAGTTGGAACAGTACTGTCCATCCTACTGCCACTCAGGTTTGGCCCTATGACCCTCCACCATGATAAGGGGCAGCAAGGCAAAAACTGAGTGAGTGGCGTTGGGTCCTCATGCATGGGGGTCTCCGTGCCACTCCAGGGGCAGTGGGCCAAACTTCAGTGGTGCTAGGAACCACGGGCACCAAGTCTCAATGCCACTCGATCCATGTTGGACTCGCCATCCCCTCTCCTTGTCCCTGCCATTGAGACAGCTCTTGCACCAATACTGTACCAGACAAATTTCCAACAAATAATGTGGTGTTAGATGTTGATGACTTAATGGCAACCACTGTGTATTGAACAAGGAAGGGGCTTTTCTCCTTTTGTAGTCCAATACCATGTTATTTTACTAAAGTACCTTTAATAAAGAGAATGCAATGGTAGGGGATACCTTTAAGGCCTGAGCAGTGTCACAGCTTCAACAATATGTTCATTTAATAAGCTTATAGCAATTGACCAATAAGCCAGGATCTGTGCAGTTGTAATGGATTCCTGCACAGACCCTCAGCCAGACAGTCTGATTCTCTTTTCACAGTGCCCAGTTTGAAGGCAGATATTTCAGAGATGCGCATATGGATATAGATCAATAGAGGTGACTGCTCACGTTGACAGGACGCTAATGAAACTGAACCACAGTGGGTGATTTACCTATTCTGAGCTGTTAATTTTGCAAGAGAAAAAGACAGGCTGCCTCCTTCTAATTAAAAAAGGCACTGGCATTTCCTGTATCCTCAAGAGAATGAGCGCCACCTACTGTACACTCACTGTCTTGGAATTGTAGAGCTGTTTTTAATTTCATTTCATATCAGTAAACCCAAACAAAGAGAATACACAGCAATAATACAGAATGGAATTTCCTTACAGCTGAAGTCTTAATGTCACAGTCCTTGCGATGAACTGTTGAGAAAAAGATAGAGCTCTAAACTGGGTGGCCCTTACATTCCCATGCAGGAGGAAGTCATGATTCTAACATCACTCCCTCTGCATGGTCCTGTCAGGGCTGGCTGTAATTGCCATTGAAGGGCTCAGGAGAGCCTAAGGGTTGTGCCCCACATGCCTTCCAGCATTCTCTTTGAGCAGTCTGCCATGGCCCTGCTCTATGCTACAGGTTCCGTGGACGTTGGGCCTGAGTAATACGAGAAACAAAAGGATGGGAGCATTGAGAGAATGTTGCACATAGAGAAATCAGAAATGACTAGATGGTAACAACTCCAATGAACAGAGACAGGAAAGAGAGAATTTAGGGGCACCAGTCAAAACTCTGATCTGGTGCCGGGGTGCCAGGCAGAGAATTATGAGCACAGACGCGGGGTGGGGGGGTGCAGCAAGCTGTGAAGTGGACAGTGAGTGAGAGGTGAATAGAAAATGTAAGAGGAAAGTCTCTTTGACATCTTGTAGTGAAGGTGGCTGGATGAAATATGGCATTTAAGGTACTTTAACATACACGGGCTAGCGTCCTGAGTCCTCGGAAAGGGCACTACTGTATCAAGTGACAGTATTGAGATGTTTCCTTGACAAACTGTTCCCCAAGAGATTGCTCTGAAATGACTGGATTGTGATGTTGGGGGTTTTTAGCATGCAATTCATTATTTTGCTGTCTAAGGAAAGGAATATCCTTGACTCTGGTAATGGAGGAGGAGAAGGGTAGAAATGATGTGAAACCTAATCACAAGGCAGAAGTGCTGAAGTTTGGTTAAAACCAGAATATTCAAGTCAGGAAGGATCCAGCAAATTTATTTTTTGCAATATATCTCACGCGTTTAGGAGATGGGTGAGTTTTCCAAGGTGGTAAAGAACACTCAGAAACAGTCCACTAGACAAAAGAGTAATTAGCAAGACCAAACAATAGGGCACAGATTCCCTGAAGGATTATGTACCTTCATTGCTCTGAAGTCAATATAAAGATTCCTATTTACTTCACTGGGCTTTGAGTCAGTCCCTTCAAGGCCAAACAGTGAAGTTAGTGAGTGGGTACAGTTCAGGATCGAAAGAGTTGGCAAGTACGGAGCTAACATGAGAGGATCAGTTTTCTTTACTGTGTAATCACTAGCTTGTGAGCAGAAGAATTTAGGATGGATCCATACTTTCGTGGGAGAGCATCCAATAGATGTTCCTGTTGGTAGGCTAGATTCTTTCTTTAAGGCTAAGATTTTCAAGAGGGATTTACAGAGTTTGAGAATCCAGCTACCAGTGAAGTTCAATGTCATTTGGGTGTCTAATTCTCTTAGGTCTCTTTGTGAATTCTAGCCTTAGTTTCTTGACAATAGGCCTTTCGTATCTGAAAGCAGAGAATGGTCAGACTTTGAAAGAGGGAAAGGCTTAGTTTTTTTACAGCTGCCACAAGGGTCTGTTCTGCACTTGATGGGTCAAATTCTCTGTCTCAGTCAATGGAGCTGCATCAGTTTACACTAGCAGAAACTTTGGCCTCATGGGTGGATAGCTCCTGTTGACAATACTGGAAGTTAGGAGAGTTATTGGAAATACCTCCTTATACCTATTAGAATATAATAGTAGTGTTTCCATCAAACCTGGGATGTATATTTAGAAACAGAGGTTGAGAAAACATTATGTAAGCATGAAACTAACCTGCCTTATGACTTCCTCTTTATTTGAGGCCTAGTCCTGCCACTCTTACATTGAGCGGTGCCTTACTCGAGTAACCCCAGCGGGAAGTACCAATGTGAGTAATGATGGAAGAACTAACGCTTATTATTTTATACTAGCACTGATGTTATTCATTGGGTCATAAAAGTGATCTTTGGATTTCCGCCCCCACCCTCCATTTTATTGTGTATTTGAAAGAAGATTATTTTATTCCAAATGATTGGGCAGTAAACAGGCTCAGAATTAATGTCTGTGCTTGAGTTATAGAGTTTTTGTTGATTTAGCCTCTGGTGGAATTCTCTACTCAAACTAATCCAGTTGTCAGACTCAATCCTCATTTTCAAATCCAAACAGAAGAATTTTTTTCTCTCAATATTGTATTTCTTCACTAGATTTGAGCTTAAGAGCTCTAAGATGCTTCTGAAAGGGGTTCTGAGAATAAGAAGTATGTGCCTAATTATTTTCCACAGTGCTTTTGTAGCCATGTTGGTCCCAGGATATTAGAGAGACAAAGTTAGGGAGGTAATATCTGTTAGTGGACTAGGGTGACCAGATGAGAGGAAGAAAATATGGGGTGGGGGAGGAGGTCTGCCAGCCAAGCAAAAAAAAAAAAAAAAAAGATAAATGCTGCTGGCGGGGTCGGGTGAGGGGCGAGAGGAGGGAAGCCAAATGCTGCTGGCAAAGAAAAAGAAAAAAGGCTAGTGGTGCCTGCAGAGTGAAATATCAGGACAAATTGCGTCCTGACCAAAGATCAGTCGGGAAGCGGGACAAATACCTAAATATCGGGACGTCTGGTCACCCTATAGTGGACCAACTTCTGCTGGTGAAAAAAAGACACTTTCGAGCTACACAGAGCTCTTCCTCAGGTCTGGTTTTGTCATTCCTTTCTATTCAGTTTGTGTCTCGTGTTAATTTTTTGATGTAACTTTTTCTGCTTAGGTTGCAGTGTGCAGGCCAAAAGGTTGGTTAAAGTTAAGTTTTGAAATCCACATTCCGGCATCTCGTTAGGTCTGATTTGCCTAGGTTGCTGAGCTACCTGCAGCTCCCAGTAAAGTTTAAAAAATATCTTGACGGGAAATTTTGCCGTGAGCACAAGACCTTTTCCCAGGTTGGAAACTTGGGGATGGGGGCAGCTGGAAAAAGCACTTGGCACCTTTGAAAGCCTCTTCCACCTAGGTGCCTAAATTGCCCAGCCTTATGCACCCACCCAGGTTTGAAAAGTTTGAGCTCCATCTGCAGGTCACATCCCTTCCAAAAGAATGCATTTTGTCACTCCTATCCGCTTCTTCCACCTCTTGTGACAACTTTTCACAACTCCTCATCGATTTTTATGCAAAGAAGTCAGCTTTATGGCAAAAATGGGAGCATGTGAATATGCCTCTTCAAAACTCTTGTGTGTGAAAGCACTGAACTCCACTTACAAAGGGGAAGGTGCCATGATAACCTCCTGTTACTTGGGGACGCATTGGGACGGCAATTCATGGCTGTGCTATAGGACAAGTCCTTGCTAAGGAAAGGTACGAAGACTATCACAGGAACTTCCTCTTATGTTGTGTTTCCTCAGTGCTCTGCACAACAGGGCTTACTCAGAGGTCCCAGTCGGGAACACTAATACAATCCCAATATATACTATATATTTGCTTATGGGTCAAATCCTGATTCCTTTACACAAGCAAAACTCACTTTCATGGGAGGTTTGCCTCAGTAAAGGCTCAGGATAGAAAGATTCAATCCTGTGTGTTAATATCCATTGCTTACTACAGTAAACACATTTAGCATTGGAAGGTCTCTTGTGTGCCTTGACTGGGTGCCAAGATTCTAATCTTGCTTATACCAGTGTCAATCCAGAGTAATTCCACTGAACGAATCTATCAGTTGTAACTCCATTTGTGTCAGTGGAATTACTCTGGATTGACACTGGTGTAAGCAAGTTCGGAGTCTGGTCTGATCTGAGGCAGTTTGCTATTACTACTTCGACTGTGCAGGTTCTGTAGCTTGCAACGTGCAAGAGGTCAAACTAGATGATCGCAATGGTCCCTTCTGACCTTGAAGTCCATGAGTCTGGGCTGATACTTGCTACTACCTGCTGGTGGCTCAAGGAATCCTGCTCACACACATCCACAGCCAGAAGCTCATGACCTCACAATTTTATAAAGAAGTTGCTGTTTTAACACTTACTTCAAATCTGGGTCAGTTACAGACGGGGACAGGAGGGGCTCAGAACCAGAATCTAGTATCGTTCTACTTTCTCCATTTGCCTCTCATGACACAAGTTACTTTCGATGTCACAGCCCCGGAGGGCAGGCATGAGTTCATGGGATACGTCTGCAGCGCAGCTGGGAGGTGTTACTGCAGCACCTATAGACAGACCCAAGCCAGCTTTGGGTTAGCTAGATCAGTAACAATAGCAGTGATGTTGCAGCAGCACAAGTGGATACATGACTTAGGCCCGCCCACCCACGACTCTGGGTATATGCTGGAGCAGCTGCCACTAGATCAAAAGCTAGCTGAGGTGTGCTAACACATGCTGCAATCCCACCTTCTGACTGCACTGTAGACATAACCACGACGAACAATCCTGTGCAAAATGCCAAGTTTACTTTCCTTACCTGCTCTGGGACACAACTCTTCTACTCTCTCTCCTAAGTATGTTTTACTCTCCTCCTCTGCAAGATTAGCCTCAAAGGCAGGGCATGTTTAGGCTGAAAATAAAGATAAAAGATAGACAAAGTTCTAGGGGAACACAGTCCCTTATGGAAAAGTCCTATAGCATTCAAGAGAGAGGAACCCAGTAAGGTTCCATAGAAACTACTCCAAACACCTGGAGAATTTAATAGAGAATGAGATTCCTTCTATAGGAAGGAAGTGGAATTCTATGGAAGTCTATGGAATTCTACAGCAGGGATATAATTCTCTATTAGGTAAAACAGGATGATTCAAAGGGCCTATAAAATGGCTACCTTTTTCTATTGAATTCAACAGGGTTTTTTGTTTTTTTTAAGGAATGGCTTGAGACCAGATTGTGGGCTTGGGCTAGGGTTAGGACTGGAGTCAGTTGGTGCCCCATTCTAGCCTTAATGGTCCTGTAGGGAGGCAGTGTGGTTCCCCGGTGCGGGATGAGCTCCACCAGACACCAGAGTGGGCAGAGCCAGAGCACTCCAAGCCCACCCCCTAGATGGTCAGAGGCTGGACAGGAAGTATAAGAGCCCAACCCCAGAGCTCACTCAAGAGGCAGCCGCTGGAGAGGCCAGATGCCTCCAGCCCAACTCCCGCTGGGGAGACTCCAGCAACCAGCGGCCGACCTGGAGACTGGTCTGACTGGCCAACACTCAACGCGGACCAGCATATGGGAGAGTTGCTGAGCCTAACCCTTACCAGATACTCAGAAGAATCGCTGAGCCTACCCCTCACCAGCTACCCCGAGGATCCAATGGTGATCCACCCCCCTGAGGACACCACCTTGAAGACACCCTCTCCCAGGCCGCTTGGACCCTAAAGCATGGGTGAGTTATTTACCTGTGTTTGCTCAGCCCCTGCCTGAGCCTTGAACTCATTGCTGCCCCGCCCTGACCCCGGGCCTGGCCTTGTTGACTATATAAACTGCTGCTCAGCCCCTGCCTGAGGGCCTGAGCCTTGAACTCATCGCTATCCTGTCTTGCCCCAGGGCCTGGGCTCGTTAACTAGTGCATTTTTTTACCCACAAAAGCCAATAAATCTGTTAGTCTTTAGGGTGCCACCTTGTTTTTTGTGGATACAGACTAACACCGCTACCCTCTGATTCTTAACTGCTATCTGTGTTTGCTCAGCACTTGCCTAAGGGCCTGAGTTGTGACTCTTTACTGCCCCGCCCTGACCCAGGGCCTGGGCTTGTTATCTGCTAAATACCTTCCCGGCGGCTTGATCCAGGACTCCTGGGGCCCAACCGATTTCGCAAGGGATCGAGCAAGGGCTAAGGGAGGCGGTGTGGTTCCCCACTGCCCTGGAGAGGGATGAACCCTCACAAACCCTCTCTACAGGCCCATACATTAAAGAATAAATAAATGAGGCAGATGCAATGAAAATATTTCATTCCTCTCCTTTTTGTGAGCCCACTGGCAATTCTAGCCAAGCCAATGGGATTTGTGTCCCACTTTTGCGTTCTGGTAGCACATGTGGGCCCTTGGCAGCTGAGAGGGTTAATCCTCCATTTCTTTATTCTGGCGAAACTCCCACTGATTTCATTTTGGAGTTGTGCCAGCGTAAGGAGGGCAGGATGGAGCTGTAAAGTGATAAAGGAGTAGGTGGGTAATTGCTGTAATTCAGATGTCAAGTAACCAGCCAGACTATTGTGTCTTCTCTTCCCTTCATGTTCCTTTGTATTTTTCCACCGTGAGCAGCCCTGTTTGATTCTGACTGCGGTGCCTCTGCATTCTCACCTATTCCAACAGGCTCAATCTCATTTTCTGTCCTGTATTCAGCTGGGAGATTAGTAAACCAGAAAGTGTGTGGAATGTAATTTGCATTGTGAGTATGAGACATGATCCCCAACAGCAATATTCTCCCCTGGGTTAAAACACACCTGACATGATAGGACATGGGCCTGGAGGCCATTAGAGTCCAATTCTGAGTCGCACCAGCCAAGGGTGCTGGAACTTTTGTAGAAGTGGGTGCATAACAACGAAATTCCAAATTCTTATCTCCTGGAAATAATTTTAATTTTAGCAACACGCATACAGGTCCCAGTATAAACAATGCAAACTCCTTTTGGAGGCTTTTAGATTCTACTGCTGTATAAGCTGGATGGGCTTTGCTCCACTGAGGTCAGTAGAAAGACTCCCATTAATTTCAGTGGGCTTTGGATCAGGACTAACTTCGATCCCATGAGATCAAGCATCGAAAAACAGCTCTACAAATGTTTGAGTGCTAGCCACTGAGATACTGGGGGCGGGGGGGTCAATGGCAAGACTGTCAGATTTTTTTTGAGTCAGGTGACCTGGGTTCTGTTCCCATCCTTGCCACTCTTCCAATATGTGACATTAAGCAAGCGCTTGGCCCTGTATTTTCCAATGTGAGTGCCACCTAAATCCACTTGGGTACCTAAATGAAAGTCCTGAATTTTTCAGAGGTGTTGAGCACCCACCTCCATTTTCCATTAGAGTCAATGAGATCATTCATGTGGAGTAGGCGAGGAGGATTTGGCTCTAGTCATGTTCTTGCTGTGAGAGTTACTTGATGGCAGAGTACAGTTCTCCTCCTCCTTCTCTCTCCCAGACAAACTATCTTTTTCTGCATGAAAAAAGTAGAATATATACTATTGGGTGTTTAGTTTAAAAACAACGAGGAGTCCTTGTGGCACCTTAGAGACTAACAAATTTATTTGGGAGTAAGATAATTTTAAAAATGTGTATCTTGCTTAATATTTATTCAGCACACTAAAAATATCTTCTGGGCTTTGCTTTCATTTGGCTCATAAACCTGACTGTTGCAACTCCTAAAAACAATATTTATTCAGTACATTAATGCACCATCGAATTTCAGAGATACTTTATATTTCTGTCTATGATACTTATATGTCTCCTGTTGCAATACAATCAGAGCATCTCACACCCTTTAACCTATTAACCTCACCAGACCGCTGTGAGATAGGACAGTGCTGCTGCCCTCATTTCTCAGATGGGGAACTGAGGTTCAGAGAGGCTAAGTAACTTGCCCAGGGTCACACAGGAAGTTGATGGTGCAGCAGGAAATTGAAGATGGGTCTCCAAAATCCCAGTCTAACACCCTCACAGCTGAACCATCCTTCCCTGATTTCTTTATTACAGGCGTAATTCTGCCCTGTTTTCTCCCGCTTAGTAGTACCTGTCTCTCAGAGTAGTCTCCTTGCTATCGGTGAGACTACTTGTGGCTAGTTATGGGGGCAGGAAGCAGAATCAAGCCCTGTGTTCTCATGAAACATTCAGCCTGATTTTTTTTTTTAATAATTTTTTGGCATTTTTACGATAGTGCAAAGGCTTTATGCATTTGTGCTGTAGGAGCTGAACATACATGTTCATTTGATTGTATAGTGAGTTATTCTGTGATTCTGCTTAGCAGGCAGGCTGTGTGTTATACCGGTACATTCAGATGAGGTCATTTATGCCCAGATTTCCTAGTTTTTGGCCTAACCCTTGTATGAGCATTCAGGGGAGGGGAAGAAGAGCCTTCCCATTTGTGTGGTCCGTGTGAAGGCCAGGCAGAAATGATCCCTAACTATGCCCACAGGGACGCCCAGAGCCCCAAATGGGGTGAGCATGGCTCCTCCTTCTAGTACCCCAGCCAGCCCCACACAGAGGGGCTAGGAGTGTTCTGTAGGGATGTAGCAGTCTGTGCTCTCCTCTATGCACTGCGAAGCTCCAGGAGGCAGTCTGCCTCCCAGAGTATCTGAGCTCCCCCTGGAGCAATGCAGCACTGTTCCGTCCCCAACACGGTGCTGTGCCTACAAGGCACAATCAAGTCCTCTATGATTTATTATGGGCTTAGACTTTACAGTTTGAGTAACTCCAGAATTCCTTGTTTGGTCCCTTAGAATATACAGCTTTGAAGAGATCCGTTTTTGTAGTGAGATTGCTAGGGCCCTGTGGGTAAGAAATTGCCAAGAGATCCTGCCTCATTCAGCCCAGATTCCATGAGCTGTACCTCCTCCAGCTCCTGCCATCACTTGCTGTTTTTGTGCCTCCCTTGCCTCCCATCACTCTGCCTATAAGGAGACAATTTTATCCCGTTGGTGTAACGCTGGCAGTTCTGACTGGGCCGGCTCCAGCTTTTTTGCTGCCCTAAGAGGTGAAGAAAAAAAAGGGGGGGACCCCGATTGACCTGCTGCTGAAGTGCCAACGAAGAGAGTGAGTGAAGGACCCATTGCCAAATTGCCACCACAGACCCGGATGTGCCACCCCAACAGCGGATGGAGTGCCGCCCCTTTCTATTGGCCACCCCAGACACCTGCTTTCTTCGCTGGTGCCTGGAGCCGGCCCTGAGCTCGGAGCACACGGGCATGTTCACTGCTTCAAAGTTGCTTTGTGACCAAGAAAACTGTGGGCCTGATCATCCTCTCATCTATACCAACCAAGTCCATTGGCTTCAGTGGAGTCACTCCAGATTTCTCCTAGCATAAGGGAAAGCCATATCAGGGCCTGAAGAAGGGAATTCTCTCTAGCTCTAATGGATTTCAGAAATAGGGACTCACTAGTCGCTATCACTTTAAAATGAATTTCTAAATGAAAAGACCCTTTATACTGTCAATACTATAACATGGAGATAACAGGTTCTGTTGGATTTCCATCAGCAGCTGCCTGTGTCAGCAGCTTTGCAGGAGCCTGAATACACTCTAGTTTCTGTGCTAAAAGCTGCTTCTCTGTGTTGTTTTTTCCTAGGTACAGTGTGCGTGCTGGTGCCTCATACTGCACTCGCCGCTCCTTTGTTGTGTAAAAATGTGTCATGTGTTCTCTGGAACATTTGTTGGTACAGCATCTGCAAATCACTTTTAATTCTCTCCCATGTCTCTTCCAAATGCAATTCAATTAAATAGACTGATGGTGTTTGTATTAATCTAAACAGCATTCTTGGCGAGCTGACAGGCTGAACTGGAAAGAGTTGTTGTGTTCTTTTCATGAGAGCCGTGATCGCAGCAGGGGTTTCTTGGACCAAATGTAGCAGGAAACTGTTTTTTTAATCTCATCTCTGGTAATGAAGAGAAACTGTCCAGAGCAGGAACACACAATACAGGACATGGTATGCGTCCTCATACCCCCTGCAAAACACATTGGGGGAGATTTGCAAAGGCACCAATGGCACGTAAGCACCTAACTCCCAATATTATGTATCAAGTGATAGCATCTAGGAGCCCTCGTCAAGACCCCAGTGTGCTAGGTGCTGTACAAACACAGAACAAAAAGATTATTCCTCCTCCCCCATAACTTACTATCTAAGCACGTTTATAATTCATGGACTTTCACTGGGAGTTTGGCGCCTGACTGCATATATGCCTTTGACACACTCTCCTGTTTTGTTTGTACTGAGAATCCCCACCCTGGAATAGTGTGACAGGGTAAATGATCTTGCAAACAAGACACGTATTTTGTGGAGGTATTTTCACAAGGATTTTCCTTTATATGCTGCCACAGTGTTGCGATTAACTAACCTCTTTATAAAGAAAACAAAAATGCCCTGGCCCAGGTGGTATACATTTCAGCAGTGTCCCTATAAGTCATATTCACGCTCGAAGTAATAGCAGTCAAGTCAGCAGAGGTGCAGCAGTGATTATTTATACCCCTCAGCACATGTGTTTAATATTTTCTAATCTCCATAGCATGGAGCTTTGTTCTGACATTTTTATTTTTTGCAATAGAGACATTAAAGAAAAATAGGTTAAAGAGACGTCCTACCAATCTTGGTCTCTAAGGTACCTGTCCTGGGGTTGGGGCATTGGACTGGGTTCAGTTCCCCACTCAGCCAGGGTTTTCCTGTGTGACCTTGGGCAAAGTCACGGGGCCTTAGGAAAATGAGGGAAATTGCACTGCCCTACCTCACTGGGGTGATGTTAGACTAAAATCCATTAATAAGTGTGAGGCGCTCCAAAACTGTGGTCACAAGGACCATAGAAGTGACCTAGACAGATATCCAAATGCCACCCAATTCCTCTCCCCAGCACATCCCATTCACCACGGCTGTGTAGCAGCGAGGTCTGTGAGTGTTTGTAGCTCCTTCTCCAAGGCCTGGCTCAAACCTTCTCACTGGTGCTTGCTGTTGTAGCTGCTTCTCCCCTCTCCTCACGTGGGCTGGGTCCTGGGTTCTTCGTTTTTCTGACTCCCAGCACCTCCAGCCAAGTTTTAGGCCCAGTACGCAGGGGGTGCTGGGATATTGCACAATGCTGCTAACAGGCAAGGAGTATAAAATCCAGTGCACAAGAAACACCAAAGTACATTAACACAAACCACAGCAAAAGAATGACACTCAAAATAACAGTGTTACAAAGGGGCCTTTATTTGGAGCAGGAACATAGATTCTGGAGAAGCAAAAGGTCAGTGTTAACAGATACTGAGCATCAACTTCCAACCCCACAACTCTTCCCAACCCCTCCCTGTCCCATCTGGAAGGTGCCAGGCAGATGGGACACTGGAGACAAATGGCACAGCACTGTGATCAGCTTAAACAAAAAGGGTCCATTTACAGTGTCTCTGCCCCTGGGTGGGGCAGGGTCCTCTTCTGGCTTCCTGGTCTGGCATCCTATGAGGGTCTTGTCTGGCTCTTGGTAGGGTGCTGGGTTGGTTCCCTGCCACTGGTCTGTGCTGGGCTGGAGCTGCCTGACCCATGCAACCGGATCCCACAACAATGCAAAGATGTCCCCTTTGCACACAGGGTCCGAGGGAGTCAACCAGGGATTCCCTGAGCTGCTCTGCTTCTCGCAGCTCCCAAACTCAGAGCTGAAACTTACAGTCTCTTTGTCTCTGAGCCAGGCTGGCTTATCCTGGGCCCAGCAAACAGCTTGTCCGGAGCCCCCATGCAGACGCCTGCCTGTTGACCTCAGTCAGAGTTTCTAGTCCATTCTGCCCCCATCCCTGATGCTGAGTTTGCTAGAAGATGGTGTCAGAAGACTCTGGTAGCCATGACAGTTGTAACCCCTTTGTTCGGATACTGTAGAGGCTCAGTCTGGCACTCCACAAGCTGGCAATAGGGTTGCCATCTGTCCAGATTTTACCAGGATTGTTCCTTTTCTGAGGTAGCTGTCCTGGGGAATCTGTGAGGGGGCTCAGTACACACTGCCTGCTGTCCAGTATTAGGGGCTCAGGAATATCATGGAGGGCCTGAGTTTTTGTACCTGAGAGGTGGCAACCCTAGTTGGCAAAGTCCAGGTGCGGATTACATGAATATCAATCATCTTCCCTCAGCAGCAAAGTAGCCTCAGGGCTGCCTCCCCACCACTGCCGCTCCCACCCCCACCCCACACACAGACACACACACCCCTGGATCCATTGGCTCTTCAATTCCACATGACAGAACAAGGAGTAATGGTCTCAAGTTGCAGTGGGGGAGGTTTAGGTTGGATATTAGGAAAAACTTTTCACTATGAGGGCGGTGAAGCACTAGAATGGGCTACCTAGGGAGGTGGTGGAATCTCCTTTCTTAGAGGTTTTTAAAGGCAGGCTTGACAAAGCCCTGGCTGGGATGATTTAGTTGGGGATTGGTCCTGCTTTGAGCAGGGGATTGGACTAGATGACCTCCTGAGGTCCCTTCCAACCCTGATATTCTCTGATTCTATGATCCTAGCCTTGTGCAAGAAATCCCCACGGAGACCATCGCTAGCCTGTGAAGCAGGGATGGACTCCCTGGGCTGGCTCCTTGAATCCTCCTTTTCCAGCACCAATCCTGCTGTGTCCAGTGCCTTCCACAGCTGCAGGGAGGACAGCAGGATTTCCCCCCCCCCCCCCCCGCAGTATTTAATTCATACCGAGTTGGGAGAGAATCAGATACTTGTTTAATACCATCCCTCTCCTACAGTTTAGCATGTAAATCCTTTCCAGTCCCCAGCTTTGTTCCCTTTCTTGCCTCCTCCAGTGTTTAGAAATGTGAGGGACGCCAAGCCAGGCATGTGCAAACCTCCCCATGCAGCTCAGCCCAGGTGTCTCAATCCTGACCCACAGCAAACCTACTAATCCAGCTCTTAGCCTTTTGGAAGCAGAGGCTGCCAGTTACAATGAACTGTGGTAAATTGCAAATTAGTGAAAGGGAGGAAACTGAGGCGAGGAGATCACCAAGATTATTTTCACTCAGAGCCTAACTGGGATTTGAACCCTAGACCCGAAGGGATGCTTGTTTAATTGCATTTTCCCCATTTGTTCACTTGTGTGTGGAGCCTTAGTTTACGCATGCAGCAGATTTTGACTTGGCAACGTCCAGACTCACTTAAAGCATATTTGCATTGTGCTGAGCTTCAGTGTTGCACCATCATGTGGCTACTTAATGCTGTGAACTGCAAATTTAAACACACAATGAAGGGGGGAAAAAACACCCTCTACTTGAATTTTTATTTGTCGCACCTTTGTACCAGCAATTATGGTATTGTGCTAAGCATCATTTATTTTCTCTGTTGCTCTGTGGTATTTATATCATGCCAATCACTGCAATTTACACTGCATATTGACACATGCAAACCCCACATGTGGACATTTGTATGTTCCAGGGCAATTGCAAGTGTAAGTCCCCTTCTTCCACCCACAAACGGCAGTTTGCTTGTTCTCCCGTAACCACTGCACTTTTGAAAGTCATAAAAACAAATTTCCTAAAGTACCAGATAGAATTAAATCCACTAACCAGAGCACATCTGTCTCAAAGGAAAATAGAGGGAGACATTTTTATTTCATTCTAACTTACCACTTAACAGAAATATACGAATAAGTTGGACAACCAAAAAGATTTTTGTATAAAGGACAAACTCTACCGCAAGCATACAGCACGAACACCCAATAAAACATAATGGGCTTCTCACCTTCCTTCTCTGTATCACCCATTAATTAAGATATAATTTTTTAACAGTGAGGCTAATTAATCACTGTAACAATGTCCTAACAAAACCAAATCTCCCCACCCCCCTCACCACCAGACAACCTCCCTACCCAAAAAGAGATTCTTTATAAAGAGGTTTGTTTTGAAACTGAGCAACAGTGAATATTCTGCCTTTGCTTCTGCTGCTTTGTCCAGTAGCCTCCATATCCAGTTTACTGATGCCATCTTCTGGTTGGTTAGTTATGTATGTTTATGTAGCAAAAGCCTCAGTCAGAAGCTTTAGTATTTATTAGTACTGTTAAAGAGTTTTCTAATCACATCCCAAAAATAGTTTTCCTTATTTTTAAGAATGTTGATCAAATGAAATATTAGAAAATTATTAATAAAGTAATAATATTCAGCATTTGTGAAAAATCATTATATTTTACAAAGACAGTTATGAAAGTATGATTCCAACAATTTTGCTATGTTTCCCATTGTTGACCATTAAGATATGGTGCCAATTTTATAATATTTACAATATATCTTATTGGTGGCATTCTCTCTGATCTGGCACCAGATTATCCCAAATCATTGGACGTTCTACTCCTTGAGAGAAGGTGAACAAGAACAAACCATATGTAATAGATGTCAGGATGCTTAATGCACTACTGGAAACCACTCAGATACTACAGGATGAGGGTGGTATAAGAGCCTATACAGAACAGAGTCGCTGTTTATGTGCTGCTGGGAGTTTTCAGTGTGTCATAGAGTTGGGGGACTCTGTGCATCTGGGTTGTGAGATCAGATGTGAAACTGAGACCCTGACTACTTGTGGTCATTAAAGATCTGATGGGATTTTTTTATATTCGCCCTAGTGTCCTGGCCAAATCCTGCATCAGGTAAATACATCCCACCTGTCAAAATCTCCCCCTACAGTTTCAGTTGGATATACTGAACTTCACTTCCTGACCTAAATGTATGCATAGTGTTGCTGAAATAAAGGGTTGATATTATTACCATTTTTGGTCTGAGTGGCTAGCCAAAATTTCAGGGTCCAGTAGGTTGTTCCAACTGGAAGTGGAAATTGATGGAGTTTGGTATTTTCTTTGATGCAGCTTTGTTTATTTACAAAGAAGGTACAAAGTCTTGTGTCCCTGAGCACCGAGGGACTCAAATGACAGGAAACAGCTTCTTTTGCTCAGAGCACCAAGAGCTCTCATTTCAGCCTGCACCTCTGACCCAAAACTTCTTTTCAGGTTTCTTCCAAAGTCAGCTTCCATGCTTTCCGCTGCTCCTTCAGGCTGTCTCTCTCACTCAGCCTGTTCCTGTCTGATCTCAGTTTCTGTGTGATCTCTCTACACACACACGCACACACACACACACTCTCACACTCACTCCCCTACTCAAAAGAATACTCAGCCAAAAAAACTCCTGGGTGGATTCATAGACTCTGGGACTGGAAGGGACCTCGAGAGGTCATTGAGTCCAGTCCCCTGCACTCATGGCAGGACCAAATACTGTCTAGACCAGGGGTCGGCAACCTATGGCACGTGTGCCAAAGGCGGCACGCGAGCCGATTTTTAATGGCACGCTGGAGCCTGCCGGGACTTCAGTGTGCCATTAAAAATCCTGCCAACGCGACAAGCTGCAGGGTCCACGCTGCCTGGCCGAAGCGTCCGGCTGAGCGCAGCAAGCCACCGTCCCCTCCCCCGTCTTCCCCCACTTCCCCTGGAGCCCTGCCGCCGCGCACACAGTGCTCTGGGGGCCGGGGCTGCATGCTCCCGCGGGGCAACATTTGGCTCCATGGGGACAGAAAACCGTTCCCGGCTCATTCGGAGCAACGCCGCGACGCGCACAGCGCTCTGAGGGGCGGGGCTGTGTGCACGTGGCAGCGACAAAACTCCGGATGAGCGGGGAGCCTGATGGTAAGGGGTTTGGGTCTGGGGTTGGGGGGGCTGGATAAGTGGTGGGGGCAGTCAGGGGACAGGGAGCAAGGTGGGTTGGATGGGGGGGTGGGATCCCAGGGGGGTGGTTAAGGGCGGGGGTTTCTGGAGGTGGCAGTTAGGGAGCAGCAGGGGTGCATGGGGCATGGGAGTCCTGGGGTCTGTTAGGGGGTGAGAGGTGGATAGGGGTCAGGGGACAGGGAGCAAGGAGGGTCCGGGGGGTGTGTCTTTGGAGGGGGTGGTCAGGGGACAAGGAGCAGGGGGGGTTGGATGAGTCGGGAGTTCTGGGGGGGGCTGTCAGGAGGTAGGGGTGTGGAGAGGGGTTGGGGCAGGCAGGGAGTGGGTGGGGGGGGGTTGTATGGGTCCAGAATTCTAGGGGTCCTGTCAGGGGGCAGGGAGCAGCTAGAGAGGCATGGGAGTCCAGGGGGTTCTGTCTGGGGATGGGGGTGTGGATAAGGATTGGAGCAGTCAGGGGACAGGTAGAGGATAGAGTCCTAGGGGGGCAGTCAGGGGACAAGGGACAGGGAGGCTTAGATAGGGGGTGGGGTCCCAGGAGGGGGTAGTTGGGACAAGGAGCGGAGGAGTTGGGGCTTTTGGGGGGGGCAGTCACCCAGCCCTCTGCCCTGAGCCCTAACCACCGTGCCCCCCTACACACACACACGCAGCCCTCTGCCCTGAGCCCTGCACCCCCCCACACACCCCATGCCCCTGCCCTGAGCCCTGTACCACCCAGCCCTCTGACTCCTTCACCCCAGCCATGACTCTGGCACCCCCACACATACCCAGCCCCCCTACTCTGACACCTGCACTCTCCTCACATGCCCCCAGCCCTCTGCCCTGACTCTTGCACCTCACACATCCCCAGCCCCCCGACCCCCCACATCCCATGCACCCCACAGATCCCCACCCCGCCCTGAGGACCAAACGGGAGCTTCTGCACCCCCACTCACATTCCCACCTGCACCCCTCACACCAAATGGGAGCTGACCAGGTAAGTGCCTCCACACCCAAACCTCCTGCCCCAACTCTGAGCCCCCTCCCTCATTCTAGCTCCTGGCCAGACCCTCCACGCCCAGCCCTGTGCTCGGTCCACTCCCACCCTCAGCTCAGTGCAGAGAGTGGAAGAGAATGGGCCAGAACCAGGGAGAAGGTAGGTACCCACTGTATGTGGGGAGGGCCGGGACCCCAGACCGGCAGCGGGCTGAGAGGGTCTGGCAGCCAGAATGCAGGCTGGCAGGAGCCGGCGGATGGAACCCCTGAGCGGCAGTAGGCTGAGCCGCTCAGCCCATTGTCGGTCTGGGGTCTCGGCTCTAGGCCCTGCACAGCCCGCTGCCGGTCTGGGGTTCTGGCTGCCAGACCCTTCCCAGCTGAGGTCCCGGCCGCAGGCCTCACTCATCCCAATGCCGGCCTAGGTGAACAGAACCCCAAACCAGCAGCAGGCTGAGCGGGCTGGCGGCGTAAGATTTTAATTTTAAATGAAGCTTCTTAAATATTTTGAAAACCTTGTTTATTTTACAATACAACACTAGTTTAGTTATATAATTTATAGACCTGTAGAGAGAGACCTTCTGAAAAACATTAAAATGTATTACCGGCACGCGTAACCTTAAATTAGAGTGAATAAATGAAGGCTCGGCACACCACTTCTGAAAGGTTGCCGACCCCTATTGTCGGTCTTTGTCCCCCTGTAGCAGAAAGGCCATATAAGAGGTTTATGGATCAGCTGCTGCTCCTGGCTATTAGGCGTAGGCCCTGATTCAGCAAGGTGCTTAAGCATGTACTTTGAATGCATCAACAGTCCTATTGCTTTAAACACGTGAGCCATTTAATTGAAGTCAAGTGCATGTTTAAATGCTTTGCTGAGCTGGGCTTTTAGGCCTTTGCATTTGGCAGCAGAGGCTCCTGCTTTCAGCTTGAGAGGCCCTGGGTGACAACTCCACTGTGTGGGGTGGGGGGGGTCATCATTCAGCAAAACACCACATGAGTTGTTGGGGGATGAAAGTTACAGTTGCCTTTGACTCAGTGAACAGCAGTGACTATAACCGACTGTCTCTGATGACTAAGTGCTGTGAGTGGTCAGCTCCCTACACAAAGGGTCCTGCTTCTACAACAATTAGCAGGAACATTTTCTGAAGTGTCCGAAGTCGCTTCTGAAAATGGGGCTTAGCTTCCAAAGTCCAGACCCTCACGATACTTAGCAACCGAACTCCCATTGATTTTAGTTGGAATTAGGCACCTAAATGTCTGAGGATCTGGGCCCCAGATCAATTTTATTCTAGATCCCTCCATCTTTAAAATGTATTCTCATAAGGAAACATTCAAGGAAAGCACTGAGCCCTTGATCAGAAAGGGGAGACCCGCTGACTGCAGGCGGATAGGGATGCTTGATGCCTAGGACCTGACCAGACTGGACCTACACTTCAGTCTCTTCAGCTCAGAGAGAGTTGGAGTAACTGTTCTAAAAGAAAGAGCTCTCTGCTGACAACTAAGAGCCCAAAGGGGAGCGACCCAGCATCAAGTTTAAACAGAAACAATACAAATCCAGACCACTGCCCGGCTCTGTTTATAGTGTAACTCTGGGGACATTCCCTGTAGGAGAGCGCCACCAAAGGTCAGCAGATGTTTGTGCTTGGGTTGAGTCTCTTCCAAACCTGTTTGGGAAGGTCCCCACCATTCCATGGTTCCTATGAGAGTGGCTGTGACTGAAATCACTTCTGGCAGATTTCACCCAGAGCAATGAACTTTGGTCCCAGGGCATCCAAGAAATCCTTGGGCAGTTCATCGTCGTCAATGAGCAGGGACCTGAAAGAGTCGCTTCTCTCTAGCATTCCCTCCTCGGCATAGATGTGAGGTTGGTAAGTGACTATGTCCTCCTCCAGGTTGCTGAAGTGATAGAGCCTCTGAGGAAGGGAAAGAGTACAAAAAAGAAAACAAAATCTCCCTGGAGACTCCATCTCTCACATCCCTTTGGAAGCCAGTGGGATTCATTTTAAGTAGCAGGTTAGCAAGAAGTCCCAGGGTGATACTGTAAGAAACACTAGTCACTCCCACCCAGCCAGCCAGCTCCTTTAAGGCACATCAGCTATGCCAAAGAGCGCCCCGGGAGCAGCGCTGCAATACAATAGCACTGGGAAGCTATCAGAAGAAATCCAAAAAGCATGAAAAATTACAAGTTCCCCAGCCAACACAGAACGGAAAGAGCAAGGAACCTGTCTTTACTCATGCACCTACCATGGGAAGCACTGCAGCACCCAGGGCCTGTCCAGAAAGGAAAAGGTGCACATGTGGTGGACATGCAAGTGTCCAGGTAACTTGTAGGTAACCAGAATGGCACAGCAAGAAGTGCTGGAGACACTAAATCTTCAGCAAAGGCTCAGAGATCGTTGTAAGTGACCCCTCCTCACACTCCCCCAGTTTGTGTACCTTGCTCTCAGCCAGGGGTTCGGATTCTGCTGCGAGTTAATGCCCATTTTACACACCCTAGCCCCTCTTCCCATTCCTGGAAGGTGTGTCTCTCCTATAAGCAGCTACAGCCAAACTAGAAAGTTCCCATGGCAAACCGTGTTCCATAGCCAGGACCCACTGACAATACTGAGGAGTTCAAAACCAGCCATTCCCTACCTGATTCAACATTTCACCCACTGTTTCTACAGTCACAGTGAGGGGTCTTCTGTGGAGTGTCTCCACGCGCCTAGAATTGTAGACCTCCTGAAAGAGAGACATAGCATTGGACCTCAGCAAGGCCATAGCCCTCCATCAAGATTTTACAAGTGTCATTCTGGTCTGAACAATTCCTCAGCATTTATTGTATGTTATAGCCATTTCTCCTGTGCAGGTGTAACCCACACACCTCCTGGGTGTGGTGTTCTGTCCCATCTGGTGGCACCAAGACCACTTAGAGAGAGAGAGGTAAAAATGAGTCTGCTCTATAGCCTTCACTAACAGCCAGTTGGCTTTTAGCTCATGCAGTACAGGCTCATACACTAAGCTCCAAAGGTCCCCACCTCGATCCTGCCCGCCGATAACCAGGATCTGTCGGCGTTACAAGTGGGGGCTTGTCTGGGATTTCAACTGGGAAGATTCTGATGCTCAGGACACGCTTCCTCAGTTAGGGGAGTATGTAACCTACACAGTTCCTGGGTGTGGTGTTCTGTCCCATCTAGTGGTACTGAGACCACTTAGAGAGAGAGGTAAAAATTAGTGTGACCTACAGCCCTCGCTAACAGCCAGGTAGCTTTTAGCTCATGCAGTAGGGGCTCATGCACTAAGCTCCAGAGGTCCCTGGTTCAATCCTGCTCACCAATGACTGGGGTCTGTAGGCATTCATGTGTCTTGTCTATTTAGATTGCAAGCTCACTGGGCAGGGACCAGCTGCTACTCTGTGTTTGCACAGTGCCTAGCACGATGGGCCCCAGTCTTGGGACCACCATAAACATGGTGAATCATCATAATTCATTGCATTCCTTTCAGTTAAAGACACCAAAGACAGGACCTGATCCTGCCAATATTTACTCACACAAGTAGTCCTTACTCGCAACGTCCTAATATTTTAAGTGAGGCTTACCGATTCAGGGTTATGCTATGAAAATAAAGGTGCTATGCTTTGCATTTTTTTTCTAACCTGTCCCCAGACAGACAGAGTTTGTGGAGCCCATTAGTGAGCATAACACAGTGAAAGGCATTCTACTTACGTGGGAACTGTGGTTGTCACTTACTGGTCTGGCCTGGACCATTGTACTGGCACTCTTTAAAAAATAAACACAGGGAACTGTTGTATGATTCCAGGAAAGTTATTAGGGGTTAATAAAACCCATCACAGTTAACCTCTCATCCCTTCCACCATTCCCCCCTTCTTCACCCTCCCCCCCAATACTCTATGCTAGTTTGTAGAGTTTACTTACACATAGACCTTGGTCAGAGTGTCCTCGACTGGATGTAAGGGAGAGAGATGGTGCCATTCCATTTACATCCTACAATGACAAACAACAAGCTCACATCACTAAAATACCTGGCTGGATAGTTAAGAATCTTGTAACGGGAAATAGTTTTATTCTGAATGGAGACTAAGCTTGAGAAATGTCAGCCTCAGAAAATGATAAGTGACTAAGCACAGTGCTCAGAATGGCAGTGCAATTTCATTTTACTTACAGGGTTATTATTTTCAAATAGGGCTGTCTTAGTTATTCTTTTCACTCTGGTTCATGTCATAGGCCATGTGTTAGGCACATGTGTGATGTTGGCAGACCAGGTGCCAGCTCATGCCAAAGCCCCAGGTCAATTCACTTATTAGTATTGACCAAAGTAATTGTTGAATATATAAGAATGTATTTGGCATTTAAGCATCATGAAAAAGGGATGTTACATGCATTCTTTTTTACCTATCTGTATCCTGTTATAATGTAATTGCAAACATTTACATTGTAAATACCCCTGTAACTAAATAACTCTTCAAAGAAGCCTTGTGGAATGCTAATGAAGGACTTTGACAGAAAAGTGTTAATTTCAAATCAAGTGGCCATAGTATGTGATGACCGGAGGTCAAGGATTCAAAATTCATTCCTCTCTCCCTGTCAGAGGAAAAGCCCAAATGGATAGAGACACTGTCAGCTTGTTTTCTGTCAGGAGATGGATTCAAGGAAAGACCTTTGATCTCTGGACTGCTTGGACTCTTACAGAGAAGTGTACCTGATGCAAAGCAGAGATCCCCAGAGACAATCTGAGAAGATTTTTGGGAAACTGGCAGTGTGGTTTACTTTACTATAGAATTGGCTGCCAGTGTTATCTTTGGTGTAAGATCTGGAGTACCAATCAATATGGGGTAAGTGACTGGTCTCTTGGGACTGGAGCAACCTGATGTGGTCTGTTTTTGATTTCTGACCTTTTATCACAAAGTCCAGTTTGTCTGGGTGGCTGGTGAATCTACGGGGACTGTCTGTGACTCCATGTTAAGACTGAT
This sequence comes from Gopherus flavomarginatus, assembly GCF_025201925.1. NCBI lineage: Eukaryota > Metazoa > Chordata > Testudines > Testudinidae > Gopherus > Gopherus flavomarginatus. Next base: position 42,897,405 of record NC_066627.1, on the reverse strand, counting down.
ATAGCAATCCAGGAGTTCACATTTGTTACTGATTTGGTGAAATCTAACCATACTACCAGCTTGGGGTAACTGCCCTGTTTTCCGACAGTCTGCCCTGAAGTAGGCTCACAATTGTGAGCTACTCCAGACAGCATGACAATATCTCAGTGGTTTGAGCATTGGCCTGCTAAACCCAGAGCTGTGAGTTTAACCCTTGAGGGGGCCGTTTAGGGAACTGGGGCAAAAATCTGTCTGGGGATTGGTCCTGCCTTGAGTAGGGGGTTGGACTAGATGACCTCCTGAAGTCCTTCCAATTCTAATATCTACTTAGGGTGTTAAAAAGGGACCACTCCATTTACAAGAATATATAAACAAACAAGTGGCTACCTCAGACATTTGTTTTCCTTTTCTAACTTCTGCATATGTAGAGAGTTGGCTAGCATAATCTGGCATAACCTGCAGAGGGCAGAGATGGAGACGTGCATTCATTAAATGTACAGAACAAAGGACTATTAATCCTGATTGGCTCCTCACCGATATTTTGCAGCCCCTGCCCTTCTTCATGTCATCTGTTATTTCCCTGTTCTCACTAAACAGGCAGGTATCACATGGCAAATAGAGACAGAGGAGCCACTCAAATCTTTCCTCAGCAAAGCACCAGGTCTGCCTTGTTAATACATTCCAACGGGATGAGGTGTCCAAGAAGAAGGTTACCCAGAAAACCATTGGAATGGCAGAGGATGCATCAGAGTTAGTCCTCATTACCTGGATAACCCAATACCATACAACAGGTCATTTTCCTGCCACATTCTGCTGAGAAAGGGAGGAGCGTTCTGCTCAAAACCAAATGACAGGAGACATGAGTGATAAGACCAGATGGTTGATAATCTGGGCAGACAGATGTCGAGTTGGCAGGATGCTCACAATAGGAAAGTGGATATAGCTCGATTGCCCACCTGAGACAAAACATTTTCACACTCTTCATTGTACTTGATTAAAGTCTGGTTGCCTTCTTCAAAAGGGAGATGGGCTTGGCTTTTCCTGTTTTCAGACCCACATGAACACCGCAGCACAAGACAGCCTGCCACTGAAACAGGAAAAAAATTACCAGAACTACTACTGACACCTCACAGCCTTTCAAAGCAGCCCTGCTGGCACCTCACTGAGCTCTATGAATGTAGAGGTCAGATTTCATATCATTCATTAATTCATGTTTCAGACATAAGAAACATCAGACTGGACTATACCAGGGGTCCAGCTAGCACAACATCCTGTCACTGACAATGGCCAGCTCCAGCTGTTTCAAAGGAAGATGCGAGAAACCCCGCAACAGGCAATTGTGGAGTAACCTTCCTCTATGGGAAATTTCTGTCTAATCAACTCTCCAACACCACCTACTATGAAGAACTCAAAGACCCCACACCACAGGAATTTAAGGATATCATCAAATCCTTCTCCCAAACAACTCCAAGAGAAACTCTACAAACTCATCCCCCAAGAACCCACCACTGGGACCTTCTACATGCTTCCCAAGATACAAAACAAGGGAACCCAGGCAGACACATTATATCTGGCAACGGTACTCTCAGTGAAGGAATATTCAGACTCTTAGAAACCATCTTCAAATCAGTCACCACACAAAAAGACTTTCTTTAAGACACAACCAACCCACAAACTCCAGAACATCAACAATTTCCCCCAGGACACCATCTTTGCCACCATGGATGTCACTCCTTTATACACCAACATCCCACACAATGACAGCATTGCTGCCTGCCTCAAATATTTACAAGACGCTGGACAACACTCAGATGTCTACCCTGAACACATTGCTAAACTCATCCATTTCATCCTGACCCATAACAACTTTACATTCAACAACAAACATTTTGTTCAAACCATGGGAACAGCCATGGGTACTAGCATGGCTTTCCAATATGCCATCCTCTTCATGGGCCACTTGAAGAATTTCTGGACAAATGCACCAGAAAACCACTGATAAACTTAAGATATGTCTATAATATTTTCATCCTCTGGATAGATGACCTAAAATTCCTCATAGATTTCCACCACAACTTCAACAGCCACCATCTGTCCATTAAATTCTCTCTGGAAAACTCCCACACTAGCATCAACTTCCTGGACACCAGAGTCAGTTTCAACAATGGAACCCTACAGACAACTATGTACAAGAAACCCACAGATCACCACGCTTACCTCCACAAATCTAGCAACCACCTCAAACACACCGAGAAAGTTATCTACAGCCAGGCACTCAGATACCACAGAATATGCTCTAAGGAGAAAGTCCAGGATATACACTTTAGCGCACTGAAAACTGTCTTTACCAAACAAGAACACTCCACCAGAGAAGTGGATCACATCATGGTACCAGCCCTGAGAGAACCTACTTCAATACAGAAATAAAACACCACCTGCCCCCACACCTTTCCCTGTCACCTACCACCCCTTACTGGAACCCATAAGAGGAATCAAATAAATAAACCCATGCTCAGTTGGAACCCATCCTGAAAGAAATCTTTCCTGAATGCCCTCTGCTGGCCTTGAAACAATCCCCCAGCCTCTCCAAGCTCAGCATCAGAAGCAAGCTCCCCATCGACTAGGACATACCAACTCACAGCTGCACCAGACCCTGCCAAAACAGATATGAAACCTGCAGACATATCTCCACTGCTGCAATGATCAACCCCTATCTCCATTGCTATCATAATACATTGTATACCTCATTCAGTGCACTAACATGCCCAATTATAACTATGTGAGTGAAACCAACAATCACTACCATCTTGAATGAACTCACACAGGAAAATAAGACAAAAAACACCCCATCACTGTGGGTGAACTTTTCACAAAGTGATCCTGTTATATCTGACCTCACTGTCCTCATCCTCAAAAGAAACCTGCACAACACCATCAAAAGACAAGCCCGGGAGCTTAAATTCGTAACTTTGCTAGACACTAAAAATCATGGATTAAATAGAGACACTGGATTTATGGTTTATTAAAACAATCTATAACTCACCAACAAAACCTACCCCACTCCCCCAGTGATGGGAGGTCCCTTGAAATCTGTGTTAGGCTAAACGATCTGTTCCACTTTGTACTGAGTGTCACAGCTAAATACGTTTCCTAGACCTCAAGAAGAGTTCTGTGTAAGCTCGAAAGTTTGGCTCTTTCACTAACAGAAGTTGGCCCAACAAGAGATATTGTTTCTCTAATATCCTAGGACTGACAGGGCTATAACACTGCATATCTATTCCCAATCAGTTAGGGCTTGGCTAATGCCAAAAGTTTTAGCCTTATACATTTTAACTTCATCCAGGAATTTTCTCACTATCCTTGTAAGTGCCTACATTCTACTCAAATTTTCTGTCTTCCTACAGAACTCTTCTTGGCCTCAATGATATCGTTCTAATGAACGTGTGACTAATGTTGGCATGTGGCCATGAGTTCCACAGGTTAACTGCATGCAGTAAAAGAGAGAATTCCCTTTTATCCATTTCAAGTGTCCTGCCTTTCCATTTCATTGGAGGTCCCCTATACTAATACACGAAACGGTCAGCAGGAGCATGACATACATTTCACACTCCGCCTTATCTCATCTCCTCTCTAAAATACGCTGCCCTGAGCTTTTCATTTTCTCCTCAGATGGAAGGCTTCCCAGGACTGTTCATTTCCACTGCTCATCTCTGGACCCTTTCTGTTTTGATTATACTTTTGAGACAAACACACTGTTCCAGATGAAAGTGTCCCAGGTCACCATGGGATACCATTGTAGAACTGACAGTGTTACTTTCTAACCCATTCTTCATACAGCCTAATGTTGCTTTTTCAATCATGACTGCACGCTGAACACAGGTTTCCACTGAGTTCTCCACAATAAAGCCCAGGTCCTTCTCCTGAGATGCTACAGCTAATTTAGAATGTCCCTCACCCCTCCCAAATGTAGATGGGTTATTTAAATAATCCCTTCCAAGGTCCATTACCCTTCATTTGTCAGCATTGGCTATCATCTGCCATTGTGCTGCACATCATGGCATTTCTGCCAAATAATTTAACAGACTGTTCTCTTGGTTGCTGGAGATGAAAAGACTGCAGTAGTCATTACAAGAGCACAGCTATGGTTCCCATTGCACGATGAAGGTGGCTCCAGAATGTAATAGGGCTACAGATCATCTGCTTAGACCACTGAATGGTGGTGACACAAAAGAGCAGTTATTTAGTTCCACCTCTACAGCACTCAGACATATTAAGAGAGTCAAATGGCCATTTTAGTGCCACTTGTTCCCTCTAAAGGCAGGTACTATATGCCACATATTAATAGGTTGCAGTTCCCATCTTATAGCCAGGTGATGAGTAAGTGAGGGGTAAATTTTAGGAGGGTATCTTACCTAGAAATAACAAGAGGGCTGCCAAAATCATAGCAATGGCGCCACCTCCAAGACTTAATTGCACGGAGTTCGGATCTTCGCATACGCGTCCGTCTGGACAACGGCAGAGCCTCACAGACAGATTCTGCTTCATAGAGAATCCCTGCCTGTCCAGAATTAGGAGAGGCACCAAATACTTTCCACGTGGGAGGTTTCTCAACCTTAAAAGTTCAACTGAGTCACCTAAAAGAAGAAAGGCAAGAACTCCTGAGCCTCTTGTAAAAAGCAATAAACAGCCTGAAAGCACAGTGTTGTTGGAGGAGGGAGGGCTTTTTTCCCCATTTTGAGCCCTTCTGAGTTATACGTTAGGTTCACAATCCGGTGTTTAATTTGCACACACTGCTACCCAGACAGTGTGTGCAAAGTGGATAACTGTATGTGCCAGTGTTTTAGTGCCTGCCTGTATCTGATAACTGTGTCCATTAAAATAGATCTATCACTTTCCAATATGTGTAATGCCTTCAGTTCCATAGTTACTGTGTCGATAATCCCAATGGAAAACCGTTTCTTGCCATATGTGAGATTTTAGAGGCCTCAAAGCAGAAGGCTGAATGGTGCAAAATCCTATTGAGCCTGTAATCATGGACAACTGTATTAAAAGACATCTAAGCGGATTCCGACCTCCAGAGTTACTCCAGTGTAACTCTGGAGTGACTCCACTGAAGTGAGAGTGGATTTACTCTGAATCTGCTCTGAGGTAGGAGTGCAGAACTTAAAACCCTGAAGTGATAATAAATAACAGATGGTAAACATGACTAAGCCTATGTGAAACAGTGACAGGATGACAAAGTGAGCAGGGGTTTCACAGAGTGTGTGGGAGGAAGAATTTACCAAAACTCTTTCCTAATCTCCAGTTTTGCTTTATACTTTTTGAGTCATCAGTGAGTTTAAATGTAAAAGGACTGGCATATGGATGGGAGTCCTTATCCTCCGCCTTTATGATGAGAGGAGTTAGTCTTGCTTTGTCACAGACTTCCAAGAAACGCGTGACTAATGTTGGCATGTGGTCATTGATGTCAGACAGGTAAAGCAGAATGGTGCCAGTGCCCGTCTGTGGTGGGACACCTAGGTGGAGAAAACAGAGGTAACAATCTGACATGATTCTCCTGCCCAATTCATTTCCTGTTAGTCCCTAAGTTAATACATTAGCAAGATGTAAGGATATTAGGATTTTCTGTACTGATCCTCCATTCAGATTCATAGTCAATCATTTCATAGTGTGTCTTTAACCTGAGAATATGCTTTATTAGTAATAATCAATTAGCCAGTAATAATTAACCCTTGATACTACTGTCAATAAGATACATATCATCATCCCCTCTTCCAAATGGGTTAGCTGAGGGTATGTCTACACTACCTGCCGCAACGGCAGGCTGCGATCGATCCAGCAGGGATCGATTTATCACATCTAGTCTAGACACGATAAATCAATCCCCGAGCCCTGTCCCGTCGACTCGTGTACTCCAGAGCCACTAGAGGTGCAAGCAGAATCGATGGGGGAGTGGCAGCAGTTGACTTACCGTGGTGAAGACACCACAGTAAGTCGATCTAAGTATGTTGACTTTAGCTACGTTACTCACGTAGCTGAAGTTGCATAACTTAGATCAATTCCCCACCCCCAGTGTAGCCCAGGGCTGAGATACCAAGGAGTTAGATGCATTATCAGAGGGCACACAGCAAGGTCACAGCTAGGACTAGAACATAGTCCTCCCTCTCATTCCCCAAGTCTCCTGCCCCAATTATGAGATCACAGAAGGAAGTACAAAAGGAAGGTGGATGGTCAAGTACTTGGGACACCAGGGTTCAATTCTCTGCTGTGCCATAGATTTCTTGTGTGAACTTGGGCAAGTCAGTCCATCTCTGTGCCTCAGTTCCCATCAGTACATGAGGGATTGTTAGCACTGCCCTACCCATGTAATCCATCATCTGTACTGCAGCTAATTAGTGTCTGGGTAAAATCAGAGGTGTCGTTTGAGACCTGCAATGCCCCACCTCTCCCTCTGCAAGCTCCCAACACAGCTGCAATCATCTGAAGTGATGAGCTGACAGCACCCTTATCTGCTAAGTTAGGCTAGTAGCAGGCCGTTCTCACTGAGGGAGGCTTTCACTTGTCACACTCCCTTGGTCCTCTAGAGCTCAGATCTGGTGAACTTCAGGACACAGTACAAGTCTGGCCTGTTTTCCCAGGCGCTCACTTGAGGCACTGATTAGGAGACAGAGTGGAGCGCATTTTAGAGTGGGAAGGGTTTAAGCAGGAGGCTGTTGGGAAATCAGTTTTCTTTGAATGTTTATTTGCTATATTGTGATGATAGTTGTGCCTTTATCCTTCACACGAGTGCCTGGAGAATTTGACAGGTGTCACTGAAAATCTGATCCTCTGAACAAATACGCAAATGAGCAGCATTCTGGATACAAAACAAATCAGGGAGTCCTGAAAAGAAAGACTTACAGACACATAGCAGCATGTGAAGACTTTATTCACTGTGCAATGGACTCAAGTACCCCATTCTTCCTCAACAGGAACTATTTTTCCAGCAACAGGAGCTGTTATTCCTCTCTACAGTGGTGCTAATGCTCACAGCACATACTCAGAAATGGTCTCATTTGCTACTATCTGAGCAAAAAAACTTACCATCATCTATGGCATGAATAATGATGGGGTAAACACCGTCGTTCACATAGGGGGATTCCCGATCAAGTTCTTTCATGGCAGTAATAACGCCAGAGTTCTCATCAACAGTCACCCACCCTGCTGGATCATGAACTACTTTGTATCTGAAGAAAACAAGACAAAAAATCCAAGGCCACGCAATTATTTAAATATCTTACGCACTCAAATACAAGTTCCATTACATCTCCTGGTATCTTTTTAAGCCTCAGATATTTTCACTCTGGGACTTCACTTTGTTTAGTGTTTCCTGTTGATGAAACGTGATGAGGTGGCTTCACTAGGGACTGAATTTTCTTTATCAGCCAAAACATGTGCAGTGTAGCTAGTGGCAATGCAAGGGTCCCCTACACCAGTGCTAATATGCGTTACCCAGAGCCTGGAGGAATCACTGTTAAGGGTGAGAGGATGATTTAGTTTCCATTCCAGTTCAAGAAGGAAGAAGTCAATGGGAGTTCTGACCAAGCAAGCACTGTATTATTGGAATCATTATTTTTACTATTCCAAAAGCAAAACTAGATATTTTCTGTCTAAGTCTGGAAGGTTGGCTGGATCCAGTCAGTCTAATGCTCCAACATACAGTTTAGAACAGTTGCACTAAGCAGAGATTTCTTTGTTAAAGTTAAAACGCTCTTTCCTTTATGTTCCTTAACAATTTCCCCAGCTCAGTGTTTACAGTGTCTCCACTTACTTAATCTTATTTGGCACCACATCTGGATCTACAGCAGAATATTTTCCGAGCCTCGTCCCAGGCTTCACGCCTTCTTCTTTTTGAAAAACAAGTGTAGGAGGGTGAAATTCAGGAGCATCATTTCTGTCTAGGACTTTCACAGCCACGGATACACTAATGGGGGCTACAGGAGGGCTCCTCAGTTCCCCTTTATGACATGAAAATAAAGGTTCTTCGTTTTCAACAGAAATGACAAGTATCTTCTCTGAGTCACCTTCATGGTCCAGAGGCTACAAACCCCAAAGAGAAGTTTCCATTAGAAATTATGGCTTTTCCTGTGGAAAGATCATCTCTCTATAAGTGAGAGCAGTAACTGATCCCAACTTACACGCAGCTCCAACTACTAACATTACAATCAATCTGTCCATGCTACAAAATGCCATGTTGTATCAAATCTACGGCTTCAGTAATATTACCTTAATAACACTTAAAATGCCCTCATTTGTTTCAGGATCAGTCTCAACGATGAACTGTTCCTTTTCATTGCCTTTCACTATTTTGTACTTTGCTCTCCAAGCAGGTGTGTTTGGAGAATCTTGATCTTCCACCTGGAGCCTTAACACGCCTGGTCCTACTTTGCCTTCTTCAATTTGCCACTGATACTGAAAAAAAAGAGGATTGTCTCATCAATGTCTAACCAGGAGTCATCACATTGAACTAGTCCATCAATCCAGGTTCCCATCACACTTCCAAGCCCTGAAGATCCATTTCACAGAGGCCCTGTTCCTCTGCACTAGCTTTAGGGTCCTTATTCCCTGGCAGTGCAGCTCCAGTGCAGACTAGGCCCTCTCCTACAGCTTCCTCCAGGATCCTGTTCCCCAGGATGGCAGAGGCTCTGTGGATATGGCCTGAGGTTGAGTAATCTCTGAAGATCTGGATGGGGACATAATTCTGCACAGTGCAAATATCTCCCTAATAATAGTTACTTCCATCAGATTCTGTATCTTCTGCAGGTAATTTTAATTTTTTGTTTAGGGCTCAATGATGCCTCTCTTACTCACATAAAGTAGCACTTTACTCTGCGAGCTAACATTGATATCAATTAAACTACTCATGAAACAAGGTTCTACTCAACGTGATTAAGGGTGGTGGAATCTAGCACTTGTATCCTGGAGCTTATCTAAAGAACGATCCATTGCCAGAGACCATGGAAGCTTATACCCATATGGAGTGAACAAATCACGATGTCTACAAAGAACCATAGAACTTAACTAGCATGTTTTATCCCCACAAAACCCAAACTTCATGCAGAAACCTACTGAAACAGGGCGCATTTTTGCCCTGAAGCTTTCAAACTCTGGCAAACAGTCCTGGGGAGTGAATTACATAGGCAGAGGTCTGACTAAGTCTTAGTCAGATGTTTGTTTTGTGCACTTTGTGGCCAATGCTGCAATGTAAAACCCTTTTCTCCTGGTCTGCACCTTAACTTATTAATAGCCACACATACCCTGTCAAGCCTCTCACCTTCAGTCACTAGAACAGGCAAGTTACAAAACCAGTTTTAATTTTTCATACACAAATGGAAAATATTAACTGGACTAGAACCCTAAAATCCTCAGCTAATTCATAAGCTTTTCAGAACGCTTTCCCCAAAACCAAACAACAAAGGAGGAGATAGCAGAGGAGAAATGGAAAGAGCATGCTGGTTGGAGATTGGGTGGTAGTTGGGTGGCTATAATTACTTTCAGCTCAGACTAAAGTCATGGCTCCTTTCTCAAGCAGAGAGGATTTCTAGTCTCTTAGAGGTCAGGAAGCCTGCTTCAGGAGAAGAGTTCCGGACTTCCTTAGTTCTTGGATGAGGTAGGATTCCCCTCTCTCTCAGCCTCTGGTTCAGCAGAGAAAGCAATTACATAAGAACGGCCGTACTGAGTCAGACCAAAGGTCCATCTAGCCCAGTATCTGTTTACTGACAGCGTCCAATGCCAGGTGCCCCAGAGGGAGTGAACCTAACAGGCAATGATCAAGTGATCTCTATTCTGCCATCCATCTCCATCCTCTGATAAACAGAGGCTAGGGACACCATTCCTTACCCACTGATGCTTTCCAGGTCCACAACAGTGGAGGATGCATTGCTAAACACAAAGAACATTGACCCTGCATTCCAGTAGGTTGTAATCATCCTGGGGAGACTCGTAACTCAGCAGAAAGAAAAAGAAAACAAAGGAAAGGGAAGATCCTGACCATGAAACAAAACAATAAACACCCAAACTGGTCCCACTCTCCTCAAAATCACTCTAGGTTTTTTATAAAGCTCTCAGGCCAGGCTGTTCACTATCCTCCTTCCAGAGTCATCTAGGAACTACATCTACCTAAAATATTTTTTACACAAAAAACAGCCTATGGACTTAGCAACACGTTCAGTTCACAAACAAGGTTCTCATCACGCATCAGGCTCTTCCTCAGATCAACTCTGGCCATAAGTTTGAGCTCTTTTCCAGAATTCCAAGGTAATTGTTGATTAATCCATAACCCTTTTAAAAATCACTTTTCTTTAGGCAAGCTTGGTTCATTGGTCCCATTGTCATAGCAAGCCCCCTTCTGAGAGAACCTTGCTGCCGGTATTAGAGACAGTTTTATCCTCTGACCTGACAGTAGATACAACTCAACAAAACTTAACTTCTACAGTGGGATATACAGAGGGTACATAAGTAGCCAGGTGTACAGAGCATTATGTGAAAAAATTCTGGTTGTGATCCAATCAACATTTCCAATTGTCAGCTATATTAAAATTAATTGACTCTATAATGTGCATTTGAGAACGTAGGTATAATGGGATGTAAACCCCACACTGGCACTGGAAAGATTAACAAGAGCCTGGGAGCTGGAACCCGGAACCCAGAGAGGTGCTAAGTAGGTCAATTAGCTGGTCCACCTAGAAGAGAGTCAGGACTGAGAAAACTCAGTTAGAGAGAGAGTCAGAAGAGAGGAGGCTGGGAGTTCCTGCTCTCTGAGAATGGTCTGATAGAAGTCAGGAGAGAGGAGAATTGGGAAAAGCTACAGGAGGAGAGTTAGTTTGTGTGGTGCATCTCAAAATGGAGGCAAGATTTGCGGGAGGCAGCTCTGGGGTGTCAGTGTTCAGCTGAAAAGTAGAGTACCAAGGAGACTTGTGAAGAACTAACATTCAAGCGTGGCAGGGATGGAAGTGGGTCAGATTGTACTTCTGGTTTGGGATTTGGCGAAGAACTCTGGGGAAGAATCCTACAAGCCAGAGCCCTGAAAGAAGGGAGTGCCTGAGAGACATGCAGGTGCACAGTGAGCGCAGGAAGGGGCTGGTAGGAAAGGTCTGTGGACAGGCTGAGATTGGAAGTGGTCCCGGGGAGGAAGCAAGGAGTCTGAGTAGATGGACCTTGGCTGCTTTCTACAGGGTCCCTAGACTGGAACCCAGAGGGGAAGAGGGTCTGGGTTTCCACACTGGCCACCAGAAAAGATCCTGGAGACCACTTGTGGAAGGACTACTGTGTTAGGACTTGGGATGGAGAGTTGGCTTGAGGTTGCCACTCCATTGTTTATCAGACTCTGTTACTCCAGAAGAGATGGGACTAAACGTGGCCTGTCCAGAGGGTTGAGTCACAAGAAGACTCAGACTGCTGCAAGGCCGGAGAGGCTATTGGTAAGAAGAGTTCCTGCTATGCCATGCCCAGCCAAAAGAGGGCATGACAGCAGTGAGTCCACTTTTCTACAACATGTAAGTGCTGTTTTAATAGCACCTGATTACAGAAATGGCACTAAAACCTTTAGAGGAGCCAATATCAGTTCATGGGAATCCACTGAAATTGATGACATCCTGTCAAATGTCTTTCTGTCAACATTTAAGAGATTTCTATTGACATCATAGATGCCAAGGCCAGAAGGGACCATTCTGATCATCTAGTCTGACCTCTGCATAACAGGCCCAAAATAATTCCTAGAGCAGATCTTTTAGAAAAACACCTGACCTTGATTTAAAAATTGTCAGCAATAGATGAATTGTTCCAATGGTTAGTTACTCACATCAATAAAAATGTATGCCTCATTTCCAGTCTGCATTTGTCTAGCTTTAATTTCCAGACATATTATCCCTTTCTCTGCTAGACTGAAGAGTCCATTATTATATATGTGTTACCTCAGATAGATACTTATAGAATGTCATCAAATCAACCCTTAACCTTCTCTTGGATAATCCAAATAGATAGACTCAAGGAGCTCAATCATTAAAGGCCAGTTTTCTAAGCTTTTAATCATTGTCATGGCTCTTCTCTGAACCCACTCCAATATATCAACATCCTTTTTGAACTGTGGGCACCAGAACTGGATAGAATATTCCAGCAGCAGGCACACATTGCCAAATATAGAAGTAAAATAATCTCTCTACTCCAACTCGAGATTCCCCTGTTTATGCATTCCAGGATGTCCTTAGCATTTTTGGCCACAGTGTCGCACTAGGAGTTTATGTTCAGTTGAGTATCCATCACAACCCCCAAATCTTAGTGCTGTTTTGTTAATAACTCACATCCATATGTAGTTTAGCTTGATCTTGCAAGGTGCCAAGCACTCTTAATTTGCCACTGAGCGTACTCGGCACCTGGCAGGACTGATATTTCTTTGTCTTGGGATGATTCAGTAAAGTAGTGCACTTTTTCCTTACATTTTCCTTGGTAAATACAGGCAGGTGGTTGTTTGTATCTTCAATGGCAATGTTAACTGTTGCAGTAGATGACATTTGTGGAGTACCATGGTCTCTGGCTTTGATCAGAAGCTTGAAAGAGCTGGCAGTCTGAAAAACAAGTTAATTAACTTCCAAAATATAGGTTGGGAAAAAGTGTCTGGTTGCTGCTACAAAATTGATCCTTTAAACTACACTTCTACCCTGATATAACACTGTCCTCGGGAGCCAAAAAATCTTACCGCGTTATAGGTAAAATCACGTTACATTGAACTTTCTTTGATCCACCGGAGCGCGCAGCCCCGCCACTGCGGAGCACTGCACACCATGTTCTATCCGAATTCATGTTATATCGAGGTAGAGGTGTATTTATACTTGTGAATCTCTCCGTACTCCAGAGATTCCTATATGAATCTAAATTTACCTAAATATACATGGCAAGTATATATCATAACATATTAGGTACTTCACCTGATGATCCAAGCATCCTGAAATCACTATAAAACCACTGGTAGGATTGATGTCAAATCTGGGCTCTTTCAGATTGGGTGTCTGTGTAGTAAGGGAATAGGTCACCCGAGAATTAGCGGTGTCTTCTTCATCTTTGTCAAGGGCTGTCACTTGGAAAACTGGCTCATCTAGGATGAAGAATTGAAGCATTTATTATATGAGCTCACTACTGACATGGATGTGCTTGGGCCTAATGACCTTTATCCCTCTCTACTACTTCCCCTCCCCTCTCATTACTCCAAGGCTTCTGCATGTCCACTAGACTCCTCTGTACCTCCACATATTCTCTCCACATTTGGACTGAGGTTTGCCACTTATGTTTCTCTTCCTCTGCAGCTCCTGCCTCCTCTCCCACTATTATAATTACTCTAGCTCATTTAGGGACAGAAATTTGTAAGAGAGAGATACTATAAAGATATTTATTGCATTTCTGTATTTCTTTACTAAACATTCGCTGGTTTCTAACCCAGCAGTGCTGCCAGTCAGCCTCACACTGTGTGTTCACATCACTGTTCTTTCCGAGCACACCCAGTCCAGTTTTTTGTTTATCGTCTGGTTCATTAGTGGAACTGGAAAAGGTTCAGAGATGGCTTCCATGCAAGGGAAAAACTAAAAATATTAGGGCTGCTTAGCTTTGAAAAGAGATGACTAAGGGAGGATGATAGAGATCTATAAAATGTGGAAAGAGTGAATAGAGAAGTGTTATTTATCCTTTCAACCAATACAAAAAAACAGGGGTCATCTGATGAAGTTAATAGGCAGCAGGTTTAATGCAAACAAGAGGAAGTACTTCTTCAAATAATGCACAACTAACCAGTGGAACTCATTGCCATGGGATGTTCTGATAGCCAAGAGTATAACATGGTTCAAAAAGAACTGCATAAGTTCATGGAGGATAGATCCGTTGATGGCTATTTGGCAATATGGTCAGGGATGCAACCCCATGCTCACAACTGCCTTAAATTTCTGACTACCTGAAGCCAAGAATGACAGGATGGATCACTCCATAATTATCCTGTTCTCTTCATTGCCCCGGAAGCTGTGGTACAGGCCACTATCAGAGACAGGATACTGGGCAAGATAGACCATGATCTGACCCAGTATGGCAGCTTTTATGTTCTTATCTGTAAGGATGAAAGGGTCCAATCCTGCAACATGCTCAGCACCTCCTGTAAGGAGCAGGGCCCTATCAGCTTCCAAGTCCAACCACTAGACAACTGATTCACATGCCTGCCAGGAACAATGAAAGCTCTACTGCTGAAAATGACTGTGTTCCATATGGAGATAAAGGATACTGGAATTATGTAGAAAGGCTCTGAATCTGTTCCCACTAAAATCAATGTGAATTTTGCCATTGACATCAACAGTGTATGACCCTGGGATTGTTATTTCCAGGTTGGAGCTGGCCCTGTCTACTTCTCATCCCTTTAAGTTCTCTACAATTGTGTGCAAGTTTTGACTGATAAAAAGGTACCAGACCCAAGGATGCTGGAGGTTTTGCTAAAGATATTTGGTGTTTATGTATAACATGCTGCCAATGTGTATTTAAAGTTGATGTACACAATAACTTGGGCATTACAGCTTCTCACATGCACACTAAGACACTTCATGCAGGGCTTTCATTATGAACCTTCTCTGGTCAAGGAAAATACGACTTTAAGCCTCAAACTTTGCAACATCATTTCAACTGCATGATAAAAATGACTCCCCAAACTGCATTCTCTTTTTTGCTGCATTCTTTACAAGAAACTGATTTCAGACCAATTCTTCCTTTAGTTAAGACTTAATTCAATTGCCATACTGCAATCAGAGGTGATAGTAGCAAAGGAATTACTATAGGGCCCAAGTCTGAAAACAACAGCAAGTATCATGGTACTGAAGGCAATGGGGCTACTTGTGACAGTCTGTAAGCACCTTTTATTTGGTACTTACAGAATTGTGACCTGTCTGTACATTACTTATGACTCCAACAGAAATGGAAAATTGTTCTTTCACTCCCTAAACCAGTGTTTCTCAAAACAGGGGTCGCTGCTTGTGTAGGGAAAGCCCCTGGTGGGCTGGGCCAGTTTGTTTACCTGCCCCACCCAAAGGTCTGGCCGATCGCGACTCCCACTGGTTGCGTTTCGCCTCTTCAGGCCAATGGGAGCTGCTGGAAGTGGTGGTCAGTATGTCCCTCAGCCCGCACCACTGCAATCAGCCAGACCTGCGGATGGGGCAGGTAAACAAACCACCTTGGTCCGCTAGGGGCTTTCCCTACACAAGCGGCGACCCTAGTTTGAGAAACACTGCCCTAAACCTATGTATATTTGAATAAAACTACAGGGGAGGGGGAAAACCCCACAAGCCACTAGAAATCGCTTCTTTAGATAGCACTTACCTGTATCATGGTTTTCTTTTATAGTAATGTTAAATTCCTCCTTGGGAAACTTGGGTGCATTATCATTAATGTCTTTAATCTTAATATTGAAAAATAAAGATCTGTCCGCTATCTTCCCAGTCATTGTATGTGCAACATCAAAACGTATCTGAGTAATGGATATCGATACAGAAACAAAAAAGTTAGCTGTCAGAATTGCACAGGAAATCTCTTTAAGCCATTTCAGTTATAAACATATTTGGCTATTTTTTTTTTTTTTTGCTTTGCATCACTAACAATAAGTTGCTTCACTTGGCAAAGTTAGTACAACTCAAAACAATTACCATCTGCATTTAAAAACTAAACATGGTAAAGTTCTAGACTTTTTGTAAAAATAAATACATAGATAAAATGGAAATGCAGCTGTGCAAAATAACCCAGCAACGGGAGAATCTAACACATCATGTAAATTCAGAAGACCATTGCGGCACCTGCCTTTTGGTCCACTTGATGTAGTTTGTGGACCAGGCTTGGCAGGCTTCTTTCTAGGCCATTCAGAGTTGCTGCAACTATACACCAGCTTGGCCTGGTTTCCTCTCCACACTGTGCTTGTGGGGCAGCACCAGACAATAACTCATGTGGTGGAAGAGGGCCCAACTCTACATCAGGAGGGCGGTTCACAATGCCTAGCCTCCCTGAATACAAAGGCCATCCTTTGGTTATGGTACCTAAACATTGAGCTCTGACATCTGCATACAAGAGGAGAAGGAATTTTCTGATGACCAGTATCGATACTTCCTTTATACATCAGCATAAATTTGCTTCCAGAAACAGTAATGGTGCAATAGCACTGTACCACAGGCCAATAGTTTATGGTTTTACAACTCATACTTTGCTGCTAGAACTGCAATTTATCATGAGGTGTACAACAAGAACCTTAGACTTCAGGTTCAACCATGCTTCCTTAGAACTCCTTGTGCAGCTTTATAGCAATATCACTGTAGCTATGCAAGGAGTAAAATTCTGGGTTTGCAGCACTTCAAGCATGGCACAAAGGTTAGACAAGGACATTGATCAATGTTTAGATAATTGAAGCAATTTTATGGAGATCATTGGCCATGCAGATATTTATTTATGATAACTCTTCTATGATATTTATTATCATAAGAGTTAAGCAAGAAAGTAACAAACAAATACAGACTTGAGTTTACTACTGGATTTTCTCCTTCACATGAAACATTTAGCACTGGGAGAGTAATTTAGAGTTGCCATATGCTTAACTGTTCTTCTAAACTCTATTTACCTTAAAAAAGGGGGTGTTTTCTCTGTCAATGGTACGATGCACGTACACATGTCCATTGGCATCGTCTTCTATAGAAAACAACCCAAACTCTGGAGATTCATTTACACCAGGTCCACTGATTAAATATTTTATGGACATATTATATGACACGTTGTTGAACAGCTACAAAAGAAATGGAGCATTAGTGAAAAGCCAACTGTATCATAAGGATTAAGTTTCAGCACTGGAATTTAAAGGTTTTAAAGACACACTGAAAAAAGTTCAGGACAACATATTCATCTGGTACATTTATATAGTCATAGTTATATGACTCCACACTCTGGGAGAATAAATACCATAGGATGTTTCTAGCTACTATGTTAATTCAAATTGTGATGCCAATTTTTTTTTATAAGAAGCAATTTTTACCAGAAGTAGGAGATCTTCATAGTACTCATGGAGCCTTTGTAATTAAGGGTTTGATCCAAATCCTATTGAAATTAATAGAAAGCCAGTTGGATTGGACCCTAATGTATTAAGAGCAAGGACAAACTCAAATTAAAGAGCAGCGAATCCCCAGGCCCACTTAACTTGGACCCAAGTGTTCTGAAGAAACTGAAGAACAAAAGGTGTGAGCTGTTACCAAAAATCTATAATCACTCATCAGAATCAGCAACTGTAAAAGCGGATATTGAGAACAGCAAAAAGTTATGCCTATCTTTAAGATATGATCACTCTGAGAACCTGAGAATTACAGACTAGTGAACCCTACTTCATTATCAAGTAATCTTGTTGAAATGACAATTAAAAATAGATGAATACTATTAAAAAAACGCCTAGATGAACATAATATGACAGGGACAAGCCAGCACTGCTTCTGTAAAGGAATATCAAACCTCCCTACCGCAGTTCTTTTAGTGTGTCCAAAAAAACAACAACCAGAAGATAATGGAGAACCAGTTGGACTTTCAAAAAGTCTTCCACAAAATCCCTTCAAGAGGCTATTAAGGAGACTAAGTAGCCATGGAATGAGAGGCAATGTACTGTCATGAAAGACCAAAAGATTAATCAAATAAGGAACAAAGACTTTAGTTTTCTATTGGACTTTCTCCTCCATATAAACTCTAATGTACCTAATGCTAACTCATAGGAAGAAACAACTCCTATGGACACTTTTTCCTGAGTTGTCCATGGATTTCTTCACTTCTTCTGAAGCAGCTGGGGCTGATCACTGTCAGGGAAGGAATACTGGTCTAGATGGATCACTGGTCCAATCTGCTATGACAGTTCTTATGTTTCTATCTTATGTGGTGTGTAAGCAAGGTACCAGTCTCTCAAATGAGGACCAGTCATGTTCCACAGTGGAAGAGTGGCAGCCTCTCCATCCCACTACATTGGAGGCCTCAATCTGCGATGGATAGTATTCTATAGAGGAAAGAGGAATATCCTTACTAAGAGTTTTTGTTTTACCTCTCCAGCAAGTTTGGGGAATGGTCCTTTGTCCTCCTCTTCAAGTTCAAAGGTGGTTATAATCCATCTCCTTTTTGTACGCCATAGAGGATGAAGATTTTCTGACTGATAATGATCCATCCCCTGTTGATATAATAATGAATTCAGGTCTCAAAGTGAGAGGTGACTCTCCCAATAGATTGTGAATTGCACATTTTGCTTTTATGATTAAACTATTTTATAAAAGTATTGAGTATAAACCTAATATTTTAAAATCATTAAAGTTTTCAACAGAATTGGGATTAGAACTTGGAATTTCCTGATTCCCAGCCCTATGTGGGGTACAATAGACAAGAAGGAAGAAAGTGATTGATCAAGTGTTGTACCTGTCTACTCTCTAATACAGGAGTTGGCAACCTTTCAGAAGTGGTGTGCCAAGTCTTCATTTATTCACTCTAATTGAAGGTTTCATGTGCCAGTAATACATTGTAACGTTTTTAGAAGGTCTCTTTCTATAAGTCTATAATATATAACTAAACTATTGTTGTATGTAAAGTAAACAAGGTTTTAAAATGTTTAAGAAGCTTCACTTAAAATTAAATTAAAATGCAGATCCCAGCCCCCATATGGGTGGCCAGGACCCAGGCAGTGTGAGTGCCACTGAAAATCAGCTCACATGCTGCCTTTGGCACGCGTGCCATAGGTTGCCTACCCCTGCTCTAATACTTCCTCTAATAGGGAGTGAACTTTTCCCCAAACATACATACTAACAGGCGCAGCCATAAGAACAAATTTGGCACTTAGATACAAGGGGGGCAGGTACCTGATGGAAACACTTTTGCAAATAGGCCACTCTTCCCTTCTACTTCTCAAGCATAAAGGGTTCATCAAAGAGCGTGACCTGGCCTTTTAATAATGCAACTAATTCTTCCCTGCCTTTTTATATCATGGTGATTTCTTGCAAGCCAAGACTAGCATTGCAAATCCTAAATATTTACATATCACTCTACTCCCAATTTTAAATACATTATTTATTAAGTAAATTAGTAGACTAACAAACCTTGCTGCTTGTCTTGCCGATGGTCTTTATTAGACGGACACTGTCCTTTTCAGGAGAGGTGTTGCTGGCAGCAGTAACCTTATAAAACAAAATGGCTTTAATTAGAGGGATGGCTAATTATAAGCGGTCTGTGAGATTTATGTAATATTGTACTTACACAACAGAAAGTACATTGCCTTTTCAAACAGAAAAAGGAACCAAAAGACATCTGACTCTAAGAAGAGTTCTCATCAAGCATTTCCCAAATTGTGAAGTATAAAACAGAGCTTGATTCATAGTGGATTGAGTTTCTTTATCTCTCCAGAACTTACTAAAAATTGCTAGTATCATAAATTTGTTTATCTTCTTGTAATAGTGTTGCTTCACACCTGACTCCATAAATTTGTGTTTTTTTCCAAATCCAAACAAATACTAGGAAATACTAATATTCTGATACGCAGTCCTACAACATACCAGTACTTAACCTAAAAGGATAATTACTGTAGTGAAGGGTACTCTTACACAAGCAAGTGGTCAATTATTTCTTTTCTTTAAGAGTGAGCTCGTTGACTTTTATGGCTTAAAAGTGTTAGGTCCTAAAACAAGGACTTGTCAGGTGGGATTTTCAAAAGCACTCAGTGGTGGTTTAACACTCCTCCCGCTGATGTCAGTATCGTTGGGAGAAGAACCATGCCAACCATGAACAATTTTAAAAATCCCACTCTATTTGGTCTGCAGTTGAGATTTTCAATGGAGACTAAGGGAGTCAAGACCCCAACTCCCATGGAATTTCAGTCGCTATCTAACTCCCTTGGGCTCCTTTGCAAATTAAAAGAAAGAAGTTCTACAAAACAACTTTCACAGCTGTGGCATTTTCAGTGTTGAGCTCACAAGTGGGGGTATGTTTTCAACAAAGCTGAGACTTAGGCTCCATTTTCCAGATGTAGCCTGTACCCACAAAACTAGAATTTTCAATTTTGTACTTGCAAAATTATTTGCAAGGGCAGTCAAGACCACTAAACTATTTGATTTGCAACTGCAATGTAATTGTGGATCAAGTGTTGTGAGTGCCGTTTATAACCAGAAGAGAAAGCCCATCCTTTTGAGAGCTTTCTGTCTCTTTAGTTGTGATGCTCTGTACCTCGGGGGAACACCCAGCACCCTCATGTTCATCCTTGTAAAATGATTGTGTGGTATCCAATGCAAAGTTTGTCATGTCGGGTGTCTATGGAAGGCTCATGATGTACTAAGTATTGCTGTTATAGTGATGTTATAATTATGTTATGGGTTATAATTTCATGTATATAGTTGTGAGGCTGAAAATGTATCCTTATGGCTTAAAGCAGGCCCAGACAAGAACTTTCTAAGAGCAGACAGGCAGTTCACACCTCATCTGGGCAGGTATGGGGCAAACCCAGCCCCACCTCACAGGAACAAAAGATGCTGGCGTAGGCAGCAACAAAAAAATCTGTTAGGGTAGGTCTACACTGTGAAGTTATTGACAAAACGTTTTTCTTTCATGAGTACTTAAAAAAGCCCCCCCGCCCCCCATGAAAGACAACAGTTTTGCCAATGCAAGTAGCAGTGTGAACGCAGCTTTATCGGCAGGGGCTGGAAGTATTTTGTCGGCAAAAGTGCCGACAAAGTACCAACAAAGAGCGTTTACACATGCTGACTTTTAGCAACAAGGCTGGGTCGACCCAGCCTTGTCACTAAAAGCTGTGTGGCATAGACAAGCCCTTAGATTCTCGAGGGAGTCACCCCCCTTCCTTTGGTCAGTTTGGAACTGCGATGAAGTAATGCTCACCTGACTCTGAAGTGGGAGGGGGCAAAGCCAAGAAGAAAGAAAGGACATGATAAAAAGGAGAGACATTTGCCATGCTCTCTCTCTCTCTTTTCCACCTACATCTACAGACACCACACCAAGCGACTGAAGTACTGATCAAAGGGGAGAGCTTGGCTGAAGAGCAACCAGCCCCCCTGTGGTGAGAAGCATATAAGTTTGTAAGGGCACTGAAAGTGTTAAGATCAGCTTAGAATTCGTTTTGCTTTTATTTCATTTGACCAAATCCCACCTGTTATGCCTTGACTTATAATCACTTAAAATCTATCTTTATAGTTAATACATTTGTTTCTTTATTCTACCTGAAGCAGTGCATTTGGTTTGAAGTGTGTCAGAGGTTCCCCTTGGGATAACAAGCCTAATACATATCAATTTCTTTGTTAAACAGATGAATTCATATAAGCTTGCAAGTCCAGTGGGCATAACTGGACACTGCGAGATAGAGGTTCCTAGGGTTGTGTCTGAGATCGGAGATATTAGCTAGTGTCATTCGGTTACAAGTAGCTGGGAGCAGCTTACATGCCAGAGGCTGCGTGTGAACAGCCCAGGAGCGGGTTCTCACAGCAGAGCAGGGTAAGGCTGGCTCCCGAAGTCAAGGATTGGAGTGACCGAGCAGATCACGGGTCCAGATTACACCAGAGGGGAACATCACAATAGTATATGAAAGGATATTATGTAGAACTAGTTATCTGCAAACACAAACAAGCTTTTCCATGGAAGACCAAGTTTTTATCATAAAGGGCATTAATCACAAGCACAGTACAAAGGTCTGCTTTATTGCAACTGAAATTAGTGAAGTTACTCCAAGGTCCATACCCATTTCCTTAAACAGCATACAAAAGTGTGAACTGCTGGTCAGAGAAATATTGTTCCTCCTTTCATGGCATGTTATCAGGTCCTCTAGTCTATCCCCTGGGGAGAGTGCAGGATTGATCCCCCAATGTATACGTTCTAATGCTTCACATGCTAGTTTGAAGTGTCTCCCAGGACTATATTGTGATATCCATTGTTAATATCAATTGCTGTTCATTAACTGATTGAACAAAATGGCCCACTGGATGGGGCTTTCACCATTTTCCATGGGAAGTTATCTTGTAAAGCTCAGCTCAGCTACATGCTCTCCTAGTTACCCTTCTCTTCATTTCATTCCATTATTTTTAGCTACAGCCACTTGGCTAGAACTTCTTCCCAATTTTTTTTTTTTTTTTTTTTTTTTTTTTTTTTTTTTTTTTTTTTTTTCTCCATGCTGATTTCTCTGTCTTCGGTATTTACACCCTTCCAGTACATGTGGCAGGCAAGTCATTCTCTGCCATTTCCACAGGACCATATCCTGAGAAGTGCTGGCTTCAGGTGCTCAGCAAGCAGTAACAGAATGTGGCCATAACTCAGTCTGTGCCTGGTAAAACCCATAACCGTTCCAGCCACACTTCCCTTCCTTTCACTCTACAACACAGACTCAGGCTGTGGCTACACTTGCAGATGTAGAGTACCGGGAGTTAAACCAGCCCTTGGAGACAGCAGCAGGGAAAGCACTGCCGTGTGTTCACACTTGCTCCTTGTGACTGTGGAGCACGTCCACATTAGCAGTTCTTACAATGCCACAGAGAGCAGTGCATTGTGGTAGCTATCCCAGTGTGCAAGTGGCTGCAGCGTGCTTTGGAAAGGGTTAGCAATGCTCAATGGGGCAGGCACAGTGTCACATAATGCAGGTTCCCCAATCCCATTGTTCCATGGGCATCCTACTAGATTGCCAGCTGCTTTTCAAATGAGGGGATGGGGAGTATGATAGGGAGTGTGTTGCGTGTATGTAGGGGGAGACAAAGTGTGTTTTGGGGGGGCAGAGTGTGTCAGCATGCTGTCTTGTAAATTCAGACAGAGGCAGGGGTAGGGTGGAAACTCGCCATCAGCCCCTACCCACCACCTGTCTCTCTCTCTCTCTCTCACACACACACACACACACACACACACACACACACACACACACACACACACACACACACACACAAATATCCTCTGCAGCAGGAGCATTGCACAGTAATGGTTTGCTTATGATAGTTAATTCTGCAGAGACTTTCACAAATGCTTAACTTCAAGCATCTCACTATAGTAGAACCTCAGAGTTATGAACACCTCGGAAATGGAAGTAATTTGTAATTCTGAAATGTTCATAACTCTGAACAACATGTTATGGCGGTTCTTCCAAAAGTTTACAACTGAATATTGATTTAATACAGCTTTGAAACTTTACTATGCAGAAGAAAATGTTGCTTTTAACTATCTTAATTTTAATGAAACAAGCACAGAAACAGTTTCCTTACCTTGTCCAATTTTTTTTTAAGTTTCCCTTTTTTAGTCATTTACATTGAACACAGTACTGTTCTGTATTTGCTTTTTTTAAATCATTATTATTATTTCTGCTGCTGCCTGATTGTGTACTTTCGGTTCCAAGTGAAGCGTGTAGTTGAATGGGTCAGTTCATAACTCTTAGGTTCTACAGTAGTTCCACTCAACTTAATGGGACTATTTATATGCTTTAAAGTAATTCTTTGTAGAACTGGGCACTGAGATTGGTACCAACACTTTTTATGTATTATTTCCATCGCTTTACCTTGTAGCAATATCATCAACTTCTTTGGTTATTTTTTGCCAAAGGAACCTATTTCATAGAATCATAGACCTGGAAGGGACCTCAAGAGGTCATCTAGTCCAATCCCCTGCACTCAAGGTAGAACTAAGTATTATCTATACCATCCCTGACAGGTGTTTGTCCAACCTGCTCTTAAAAATCCCCAATGATGGAGATTCCACAACCTCTCTAGACAATTTATTGCAGTGCTTAACCACCCTGACAGTTAAGAAGTTTTTCTTCATGTCCAACCTAAACCGCCCTTGCTGCAATTTAAGCCCATTGCTTCTTGTCCTATCCTCAGAGGTTAAGAACAACAATTTTTCTCCCTCTTCCTTGTAACAACCTTTTATATACTTGAAAATTGTTATCATGTCCCCTCTCAGTCTTCTCTTTTCCAGACTAAACAAACACAATTTTCTCAATCTTCCCTCTTAGATCATGTTTTCTAGTCCATTAATCACTTTTGTTGCTCTTCTGTGGACTTTCTCCAATCTGTCCACATCTTTCCTGAAACATGGCACCCAGAACTGGACACAATACTCCAGTTGAGGCCTAATCAGCGTGGAGTAGAGTGGAAGAATTCCTTCTCGTGTCTTGCTTACAACACTCCTGCTAATACATCCCAGAATGACGTTTGCTTTTTTTTGCAAAAGTGTTAAACTATTGACTCATATTTAACTTGTGGTCCACTATTACCCCAGATCCCTTTCTGCAGTACTCTTTCCTAGGCAGTCATTTCACATTTTGTAGGTGTGCAACTGATTGTTCCTTCCTAAATGGAGTACTTTACATTTATCCTTATAGAACTTCATTGTATTTACTTCAGACCATTTCTCCAGTTTGTCCAGATCATTTTGAATTTCAATCCTATCCTCCAAAGCACTTTCAACCTCTCCCAGCTTAGTACCATCGGCAAACTTTATACGTGTACTCTCTATGACATTATCTAAATCATTGATTAATTTATTTGTAGGCTTGGAAGGATTAGATTTTTGTTAGTAAATGTTGATTTCATCGAACATACAGAAACTGACAAATGTCCATCCATGATCATTTAAATTTAAAGCTAGACAATGTAAGAAAAATTCTGCTTCAAAATGTACTAGACTTATTTATTTTGTCTATTATGCTGTTGACAACTTGTGTTTTAATGGGTATAAAGCCTTATCTCATCTACTGTCATTAAATAATTAGTGTTTGGCCGCTCCATAACTTCCCACAACTATGAAAATGTTGGCCTGGAGCGGCAAACCGCGGCTCTATAACACAGGGAATCAGGTTGCTTCCAAATATGGGAGGGCTGAGACTAGCTCCTTTCCAGCACAAGGCAACATTCTCTCAGGCACAGGGGAAGAGATTAAGGAAACTGTCCCAATTGTTAGCTGGCAGAGTTCTGCAGCTGAACAAATGACAGAATCCTTTATTTCTTTTGACCAGATCTGACTTGGTATGCTTTGATTTATAATCTTTATAGTTAATACATTTGGGTTTTTTATTCTACTTAAAGCAGTGTGTTTGGTTTGAAGCATGTTAGAGGCTCCCCTTGGGATAAGAACTCTGATACATATCAGTTTTCTTTGTTAAATTGATGAACTCATATAAGCTTGCAGCGTCCAGTTGGCATAACTGGACACTGCGAGACGGAGGTTCCTAGGGTTGGGTCTGGGACCGGAGATATTGGCTAGTGTCATTCGGTTGCAAGTAGCTGAGAGCAGCTTACATGCCGGAGGCTGTGTGTGAACAGCCCAGGAGTGGGGTTCTCATAGCAGAGCAGGGTAAGGCTGACTCCCAGAGTCAAAGATTGGAGTGACCGAGCAGATCACGGGACCAAATTACACCAGAGGAGAACATCACAATAGTATATGAAAGGATATTATGTAGAACTAGTTATCTGCAAACACAAACAAGCTTTTCCATGGAAGACCAAGTTTTTGTCATAAAGGGCATTAAGCACAAGCACAGTACAAAGGTCTGCTTTATTGTATCTGAAAGTAATGAAGTTACTCCACGGTCCATACCCATTTCCTTAAACAGCATACAAAAGTGTGAACTGCTGATCAGAGAAATATTGTTCCCCCTTTCATGGCATGGCTTAACTTCAAGCATGTCACTACAGTAGAACCTCAGAGTTATGAACACCTCAGAAATGGAGGTAATTTGTAATTCTGAAATGTTCGTAACTCTGAACAAAATGTTGTGGTTCTTTCAAAAGTTTACAACTGAATATTGACTTAATACAGCTTTGAAACTTTACTATGCAGAAGAAAATGTTGCTTTGAACTGTGACAAAGTGGAACTGTTCTTAATGTTTCCTCTGAATACTGTGTGGATGCCTCAGTTTCTGGCCAACACTCTGTCTCCTGGCAACTAATGGCCCGAGTTCTGCCCCCCTGCCCCACAAGAGGATGCTAAATGTATGGGAGAACAAAGAGGTCAGGTGACCTCCTGGCCCTGGAAAAGAACTCCGCAGAGAAGGAGGGGCTGGAGGGGTTTCAGTTGGGAGCTGGCTGGGGACGGGAAGTGAGTGCACACGGGGTTGTCTGGCTTGCTGGGCCCCAGAATGGACTCAGCTGAGGGGTCCTGTTCTCTATACCTACAAGCTCTTTTTTAGACCGTGTTCCTGTCTTCTAATAAACCTCTGTTTTACTGGCTGGCTAAGAGTCATTGCTGACTGCGAAGTGGGGGTGCAGGACCCTGTGCTTCCCTAGGACCCCGCCTGGGTGGACTCACTGTGGGAAGCACACGGAGAAGCATATGCTGAATGCTCCAAGGTCAGACCCATGAAGGTGAAGTCGTGTGAGCTTCTTACCCTGAAAACAGTCTGCTCCAAGGGAGAGGAGGCTCCCCAGAGACCTGACTGGCTTTGTGGGGAGCAGTTCCAGAGTATCACCCGGGGACTCCGTGACATTAACCATCTTAATTTTAATGAAACAAGCACAGAAACAGTTTCCTTACCTTGTCAAAAAAAAATTTAACTTTTTTTTTAGTCGTTTACATTTAACATGGTACTGTTCTGTATTTGCTTTTTTATTATTATTATTATTTCTGCTGCTGCCTGATTGTTCACTTTCGGTTCCAAGTGAAGCGTGTAGTTGAATGGGTCAGTTTGTAACTCTCAGGTTCTACTGTAGTTCCACTCATCTTAATGGGACTATTCATATGCTTTAAAGTAATTCTTTGTAGAACTGGGGACTGAGATTGGTACCAACACTTTATGTATTATTTCCATTGTTTTACCTTGTAGCAATATCTTCAACTTCTTTGGTTATTTTTTGCCCAAAAGAACCTATATCATAGAATCATAGACCTGGAAGGGACCTCGAGAGGTCATCTAGTCCAGTTCCCTGCACTCAAGGCAGGACTAAGTATTATCTACACCATCCCTGACAGGTATTTGTCCAAACTGCTCTTAAAATACCCAGTGATGGAGATTCCAC
Organism: Gopherus flavomarginatus; assembly: GCF_025201925.1. NCBI lineage: Eukaryota > Metazoa > Chordata > Testudines > Testudinidae > Gopherus > Gopherus flavomarginatus. The sequence goes on along the minus strand of NC_066627.1, from coordinate 42,870,390 downwards.
AACCTCCCTAGGCAATTTATTGCAGTGCTTAACCACCCTGACAGTCAGAAAGTTTTTCCTCATGTCTAAACTAAACCTCCCTTGCTGCAATTTAAGCCCATTGCTTCTTAACCTCTGAGGACAGGACAAGAAGAACAATTTTTCTCCCTCCTCCTTGTAACAACCTTTTATGTACTTGAAAATTGTTATCATGTCCCCTCTCAGTCTTCTCTTTTCCAGACTAAACAAACACAATTTTCTCAATCTTCCCTCTTAGATCATGTTTTCTAGACCATTAATCATTTTTGTTGCTCTTCTGTGGACTTTCTCCAATCTGTCCATATCTTTCCTGAAACATGGCACCCAGAACTGGACACAATACTCCAGTTGAGGCCTAATCAGCGTGGAGTAGAGTGGAAGAATTCCTTCTCATGTCTTGCTTACAACATCCTGCTAATACATCCCAGAATGATGTTTGCTTTTTTTTGCAAAAGTGTTACACTGTTGACTCATATTTAGCTTGTGGTCCACTATTAGCCCAGATCCCTTTCCGCAGTACTCTTTCCTAGGCAGTCATTTCCCATTTTGTAGGTGTGCAACTGATTGTTCCTTCCTAAATGGAGTACTTTACATTTGTCCTTACTGAACTTCATTGTATTTACTTCAGACCATTTCTCCAGTTTGTCCAGATCATTCTGAATTTTATTCCTAGCCTCCAAAGCACTTTCAACTCCTCCCAGCTTGATATCATCCACAATCTTTACAAGTGTACTCTCTATGCCAGGGGTTCTCAGACTTTTGTACTGGTGACCCCTTTCACATAGCAAGCCTCTGAGTGTGACCGCCCTTATACATTAAAAACACTTTTTTATATATTTAACACCATTATAAATGCTGGATGCAAAGCAGGGTTTGGGGTGAAGGCTGACAGCTCGCAACCCCCCCATGTAATAACCTTGCGACCCCCTGAGGAGTCCTGACCCCTCAGTGTGAGAACCCCTGCTCTATGCCATTATCTAAATCATTGATTAATTGATTTGTAGGCTTTTAAGGATTAGATTTTTGTTGGTAAACATTGATTTCACCAAAGATACACAAACTGACAAATTTCCATCCATGATGATTTAAATTTACAGCTTAGACAATGTAAGAAAAATTCTGCTTCAAAATGTACTAGAATTGATTTAAGGATATTTACTTTGTCTATTATGCTGTTGACAACTTATGTTTTAATGGTTATAAAGCCTTAACTTTTTTAAATCTCATCTACTGTCATTAAATAATTAGTGTCTGGCCCCTCCATAACTTCCCACAACTATGAAAATGTAAATTGATTAAAAATCAAAGTGCTTAAAAGTGATATTATTAAAAAACAAAAACCAAAGTTGGCCAAGCCCACCTCCTTGAGATCAGCGCCTCTCTGAAGGTAGGTTGGTTAACAGGCAAACTATTTCAAGGGCAAAGATTTCTATTTCCAAAGGCTTCCCCCTCCCGCTAACCAGCGTTACCGCAGTGGGGCAGTTTAATGCGGTGGGGTGTAGCTGGTAGCACTGAATTACCCCTGCACAGGTGCGGGGGGCGCCTAGGCAGACTCTTATGTATCTTTTCTCCGGAGCTTCCCCAGCTCCCGCATCCGCTGCCTGTGCACCGCTCCAGGCTGCCCCAGCCTCTTCCACCGCCCGGTGCCCCGCAGCCCCCGCGGTCCCCCGCGCACCTACCGCCAGGAGAAGCAGCGCTGCCAGGCGCCCCATGGCCAGCAGAGGCGGTGGCCGGAGCGCGAGCGGGTCTGAGCCGCTGCACCGCAGCATCCCCGCTTATAAAGCGGGTTGGAGGAGCGGCCTCGGCTGCACATGCCGCCCCACCCCCTCCCCTGCAGGGATCGGCGCGGGGGTACCGCGGCCGCTTCCCGGAGAGGCGGGGACCCGCGGAGCGAGTGGGGGGGGGCGAGGGGCTCCCCCTCCCACGCCGGCGTGGGGAGATGCCCGCGGTCCTTGTCAGTAGTTGCTGGAGGTGCAGGCAGAGCCCGGCTGCGAAGTGCGGGTCCGGCTCTGCTCTGCAGGCTCCGCTCCGCAGGCAGAGTTTGGGGCCGGGGCAGGTGCCAGCTCCGGAGCGCGCGTGGCTGGGAAGAGGGGGGTGGGCCCCCGGGGAAGGAGGGGGGAGCTGCAGGGCTCGTGCCATTCTTCTGGGGCGTGATCCTGCGGCCCCCTCACTTCCACTAGCTGTAACCAAAGCGTGGAACTGCCGGGGGCCCGGGGAGCTCAGCCTGAGGAAGGGAGAGGGGGTGGGAGTCAGCTCTGGCCCTAGCAAACTGTGTCCGTGCACGTGGACAACATGAGGCTCTGCCCAGGGGAGATTGTGGAGATGTTCAAACTAGAGGCATGCAGCAATCTGCCCTGCTGGGCTCCACCTTGGTTGTGCTTAAGTGTAACCATGGGCTCTGACTGCTTCCTGATTGGAGGGAATAAATAGTGGTATCTCTTAAGCGCTACCCACTTGTAGCAGGAAAATGAGACGCACACCATAGGTGCTTGAGCTGGGGGTGCTCCCGCAACCCCTGACTTGAAGTGATTTCCATTATATACAGGGTTTACACTTTGGTTCAATGGCTCTCAGCACCCCCACTCCACAAATTGTTCCAGCATCTGTCTCACTGCATTGTCTAGGTCTCTGATCTTTATCTCCTTTCTTACTGCAGCAGTAAAATAGTTCACAGTTGGGGTTGCTCTAGGAATTTTGCCGCCCCAAGCACAGCAGGCAGGCTGCCTTCTGTGGCTTGCCTGCAGAGGGTCCGCTGGTCCCGTGGCTTCGGCAGACGTGCCTGCGGGAGGTCTGCCGAAGCCACGGGACCAGCAGACCCTCCGCAGGCAAACCGCCGAGGGCAGCCTGCCTGATGCCCTCATGGCACCAACAGAGTGCCCCCCATGGCTTGCCGCCCCAGGCACGCACTTGGCGTGCTGGGGCCTGGAGCCGCCCCTGTTCACAGTGTTGACAAAAATCATGGTCACTGAGCATCGGAGTTACAGCTCACTAGATGAATGGGGCAGTTTGCCCCTCCCAGTTGTTCCAGGCTCTCTGCAAGCTCAACTTGTTCATCTCAGCACGTTAGTCAAGGTCACATTTTTGTGGTTTTCTTCACAACCATGGCAGTTGGAGATTTCTTTTAAGAAAAATGAAACCTGAGATTCTGGAGAACAACACAGTATCTACAGAAAGGTGGAGTGTGTTGCCTGGGCTGGTACCAGCTAGTTTCAAGCCTTAGTCAAGGACACTCAGCGCCTCAGGGAGAGATCAACACCTGCCAGGCTCTGGTCCATAGTATCTAAGGCAGGTTTTGGCAACCTTTGGCACGCAACCTGTCAGGGAAATCCACTGGTGGGTCGGGACAGTTTGTTTACCTGCAGCGCCTGCAGGTTCGGCCAATCGCAGCTCCCACTGGCCGCGGTTCACAGTTCCAGGCCAATGGGGGCCAAGGAATGTGCTGGCCACCACTTCCCACAGACCCCATTGGCCTGGAGAGGCGAAATGCCGCCAGTGAGAGCTGCGATCGGCTGAACCTGCAGACGCTGCAGGTAAACAAACTGGCCCGGCCTGTCCGTGGATTTCCCTAATGGGCCACGGGCCAAAGGTTGCCAATCCCTGGTCTAAGGTCTTGTCTGCATCAGGGAGTTTTTGTACCGTTGTAGCTAAACAGATGTAGCTCTACTGAGAGAAACTCCTCATGTAGACTCATTGCACCAGTGTAAAACAGGGTTGTTACCAAGCTGCTCTCCTCAAAATGAGTCAAGCCTCACTTCACCCCAGTGGAATGCAGGTACACTAGGGTATGCTGCTCTGTTACAGTTCCATCAGCGTAGCTGCCACCCTGTGATGCAAACATTCCTGATGTTGACAAGGCCTAGATAATTTTCTTTAATATGCTATTTCACTTCCAATGTCGAGCTAAACCAAAGTGCAGCAAATCATGTCGTGAGCAGCTTGACCCATGTGAGTCCCACACTGGCTCTAGCCTTTCTCCACTGGTGGTTTAAAGGAGCACCATTTCTGCTGATGCTACAATTCTAGCTGGTTACTCTGAGCTCATCGTATCAGTGAGGTATATACCAGGACAGTAAAGACCACAATGTGTTAATGCATCATACTGTGTGTCATTTATCAATCAGTCCCAGAACCAAAGGAAACGAAACACTACCTCTGCTCTAAGAACCCAAGCCACAAAAAAGGAGACTTGCTATAGATAAGGAAATGCCTCTATTCCTCATAGCTCAATGCAGGAGCAAGTGCAGTGATAGATGACTCATCTATTACATTTACTGAGTAGCTTGACTACTCACACATGGATACCCAGTGTCTGTTCCTGAGCTTGGATTCTGGTGCCTTTACCAGGAGAAAGGGTGAAAATACAACCCTCAGTTTAACTGACCAAAATCATAGAAAAAATCTGGGTTTACATGCAAAAAGTCTCTTAGGAAAGTAAGATGATTTCACTCAGCTGCTTGAGGCAAAGCACGTGTCATCAGTTCTTTACACTGAGTTTCTGCAGCCATTGCGTGCCCTATGTGGGATAACTGCAGTCAAGGGACCGCAGATTGCCTCCTCAGTGCACACCTGCGGGCAGACATTTCCTCAAAGGGCTGGGGAGGTTATGAGAGCATGGTCCCTTGGCCATGAAGGAAGAAGTCTGCATCACAGCATAATCTGTGAGCGTGTGCAGGTGAGCTCAGGGAAGGATTGTAGCCCAGTTGCCGGCCCTTACAACCACAATTGAGCCCTCAGTGACTTTGGGTAAGTCATTTAGACCAGAGGTTCTCAACTAGGGGTACACATACCTCTGAGGGTATGCATAGGGCTTCCAGGGGGTACATCAAGTCATCTAGAAATTTGCCTAGTTTTACAAAGGCTCCATAAAAAGCACTAGTGAAGTCAGTATAAACTGAAACTTCATACAGACAATGACTTGTTTATACTACTCTATATACTATATACTGAAATGTAAGTACAGTACTTATAAGACAATTGATTTATTTTATAATTATATGATAAAAATTAGAAAGTCAGCAATTTTTCAGTGACCATGTGCTGTGATACTTTTGTATTTTTTATATCTGATTTTGTAAGCAAGTAGTTTTTAAGAGAGTTGAAACTTGGGGGTACACAAGGCAAATCAGACTTGTGAAAGGGGTACAGTAGTCTGGAAAGGTTGAGAGCCACTGATTCAGACAAAGACCTAATGGGAGTTAAGTGCCTAAATACCTTTGAGAATCTGGGCCTTTGTCTGTTTCCTCATCTGTAAAATAGGGGCAATAACAATACCCACTGTGAATGATAAACATTAATATTGACACAAAAATGGTTATTATTAAAGTTATAATTTATTCATATCATGTTAGGCTGTTACAAACTTTGTTGCACCTTGTCTAAATCTGAAGAAATAGCAGTATTTGTAAGTATTTGTATATACCTGGTGCTTGGAAAATAATTTATATACTTATGTTTTCAGTTGGTTGTTTTATTAAAATGTTCAGACTAATTTAAAAAAAAAAGAAGAAGAAATCTCTGATTTCTCCCAATAAGTGACAGGCACAAGCAGCTTTGTTTTTGCAGAGTTGGTTTGGTAGGCGTTTTTAATTGTGAACTGTGGGTGAAGTTATTGTAGATTCCACTTTTGGGAACTATTTAGATAACAGAGCAACATCCATGAGGAGCGTCTGTCAAGGAGCCAGATGCCGCCCCCTTGTCAAGAAACATGAAGATGTTCTTTTTCTCAGATTTGGCAGAGAAGTGGTGAGTAGCACCTGGTTGGCCAATGCCAGAAACACCAAGGCTGGAGCCTCTTCTCATCTCTTTCTCTCTTTATAGAGGAAAAACTTCAGTTTTAAACAAAGAATTCTAGGAATAATCTAATTAAAAATTGATTCCTTCTATAAACACTCTGAAATCTTTACATAACTTTAAGGAAAATAGGTATAGTTGGGAAATGTAGAAAATCTTAATTTATTCCTTAAATGCTTAGAAACAGCTTAAGCTTCTCTGGGATGTTTATTTGCTAAAGTTTTGTATTTAAATAAATATAAATAGAGGTTTTATGCACAAATATAGCAAGGTCACATGGTCCTTTTACTGGCTACTAATATATAAGAAGCTATTTGCATATAAAATATTGTTGTTAATTGGGGAATTTAATTAGGTATCTGGCAGTGCTTAAGCAACTTCCCTATCAAACTCAGAAAGACAAGAGCCCCCTCTCCAAAGATTAAGAGAAAGGACAAAAATTTATTTGATTGTGTAAGTGTAAAGGACTTTATTTAACAATTATTCAACTTTGAAGAGACTATTTTGAAAGCTAATAAATTGTTTTTATAGATGATACAAGGGGTTTTGGACTTACATGAACAAAACCTCAACTCTCATGAAAGCCTAATGAAACTAAAGAGTATATCAGAAAATAGACTGAATATAAGAAAGAATTAAAACTCTAAACTTAACTGAAGTTCTGAGATTTCCCTCTACTGTTTAGACAGTTACAACTCTCGTTGCATTTACATTAACAAAATGCATATTCATGAGCTAAAGAAGCTATCTATACCATCTATCAACCAATGAAAGGGTGACATCCAGCCATGCCCCAAAAGAGGAGTCTTGCACCTCCAGTGAAATTATGAAATAAGAATATAAATCTCTCTGAATTAAGAAAGCAGCACACTGCTCCCATCTCAACTTCAGCATCACAAATGTCTCAACACACTCTTCTCAGCCTGCTCATCTCGTCTCCTTCAATTAAGCAAACAGCAAGAAGACAAAGAAGCCACTTACTGCATCAGAAAGAAGCAGCCTCCTGTAGAGCACTACTTCTGCAGCATAATATTGTCACCAAGGCCACAAGATGAGGGTGAGAAGAAGTTTGCCAAAGCACAGCCAGCGAACTAGGTTTACATTTTTCTTGTAATGATTTTAATGAGACATTGAATGCTATTGTAATTTAAGACAGTAATAGTTTCTCTTTAACACTAAACAGATTTAGACTGTATTCCTAACAAAGAGGCATAAGCTAACTCAGTAAACAGAGAAAAAAGTGAATTTAATTTGAATATTAAGATTCTTAATGTTAATTAATCTGCCTGTCTCAGGACAGTTCCTAATATGGCTTCTTTTAAGTAACTGAATTTAAATACTTTCTCTAGGTCCATAAGACTTGATTAAAATCACTCACCTTTCCCCATTTATAAACTGTTTAGGGTATCCATGATAAATCAAAAAGGATTCACCTGCCCTTAAACAAAATTCCTTCGCCCATCTATAAACTGCTCTTGTATCTGTGATCCACTAATGCAGTACTCACTACTCATGTTGGAAATAGTACTCTTTGGGCTTAACCATAGAAAAGCAGTCTCACCAGAGGTGGGTCCACTCTCAGCAGTGTAATGTCTATTAAAAACTCTCCCAAGAGGCATGCTGAAGTAACCATTGTTAGTATTTTTTTTCCTTTCCTTAATAATAAAACTGTCATAGTTAGTCATTATATGCAATGTTATTGTAGTTGTGGTGGCGCCAGGGTATTAGACAGACAAGGCAGGTGAGGTAACGTATTGGACTAACTTCTGTTGGTGGAAGAGACAAACTTCTGAGTTATACAGAGCTCCATGATCTGAAGAAGATCTCTGTGTTGCTCAAAAACTTGTCTCTTCCACCAACAGAAGTTGGTCCAATAAAATATATTACATCACCCACCTTGTCACTCCTAGTTAATAATTGTGATTATTTTGCTTGTTTTTCTTGTGGTGTCCCCTAAGGCATGGCAAGAACCCCATGTGACTAAAATAGTGGGAGTTGCATTCTTGACTTGGGTGAAGACAGACAGTTATTAAGATTTGGCTTGACCATCTCTTGTTTCTATAGATTATAAATTTAGTAATTTGGGAGATACAGTTACTTAACGCTCAGCTGAAAAAAAACCACTTTCTACCCTACTTTCAGGCCTTCAGGTAGAAAGTCCTATGTAAGTGCAAAGGACTGTTATCAAAGGGGAAAAAATAGTACAGAAGCCATCTGTACAGCGCGGCTGAGAGAAGATTTCAAAAATTTGTATCTGTGATTTGAAATAAGCACTTGTACATTTCAGCACAAAAGGACAGTTGTCAGCCTTCCGGTGCTGGCTATTGGCAGCTCCTCCAGGCCATATTTCCATGGGCAAAAAATAGCTTTTTAATTAAAACTCCCTGGCAGTATGACTTCGTTAGAGCCGTATTAACAGAGACTCCCCCTGACTATGACTGACCCCAAGACATGGGGGAGGCTGTTGAAAACGGCCTGTATTATCTTTCCCAAGGAATCTCCATGGTGCTGAAGAGGGCCCTCCACTGCTGCCATCTCCTACTTGTCCACTCGCCACCCCTTCCCTTCTATCGCAGACCCTGGATTCCACTGAGATGTAGAGGGGTGTGGGAAATGGTGCCATTGAGGTGTTTGAGTGTCCATTCTGCGCAGAACAACAGGAGACTTGTGCATGGAGGATTCTGCACTGTGGTAATCTAGGGGGACAAACTTGGGCCATCAGCAGTTACATAGCGATTGGATTGTCCCCAAGCAGTTCACACAATGGCTCATAAGAAGCAGGTTCACCACAGTTCCATGATAGTTAGAGCTGTTCTGGGCAATGAGCAGACGTTTCTGACTTGGCAGATTTCTTATCAAACAGGAATTCGATTAGCAATGATTGAGCTACTGTTCAATGAAAATGGATAAAAAAAACAAATCCTAACTACTAGTTCAGGTAGCTCTAGTGCCAAGTGTTTGCTCACTTTATTTCACATTGCAGATAAGCAACAGTGACAAAGAAAACACGTATTTTCCTCCATGGAGTTCTCTGGAAATTTGATTTCCAAATATTGTCAGTTATTGTTTTGTAAAAGTTAGACAAACATGACATCATGTCACAGGGTTTTAAGGTCATTTCCCTCTAACTATTTGTTCAGCTGCCCAACAGACTGTTACCTCCTCTGCTCAAATAACTGATTAGGTCATACATTTATGCAACACAGCCATAAAAAATGCTGCAATTGTGTTGCACTTCAGAGACACTTAAGGCACCAATAAAAATAATGAGGATTCATTCCTTGGTGCTTCAACTTTTGAAATACTTTAACTCAGCTGTTAAATAAATAAAACAATTTTTGTAACCTCACTGTAACAGGGGCCCTTCTGTGCTCATGTCCTTTTCCCTGCAGAAACTGCACGGACTCCCCTGGATGTGCTCTCCATGAAATTTTATTTCAATTCCCCTTCACTAGTATCACCACAGTCTGCCATGCTCCTGCCTATTTACAATATTTGCCAACCTTTAGGCCCTCTCAGCAAGACCTGAGGGGAACAGAGGTCTCCTAACTCTCAGCCTTTTGTATTACTAGACTCAGCTAGCCCTGTTCCTTTCCTTCCTGTGCCTCTTTTATCAGCCTGGCGCTGATAGGGCCAATTAAGTTTTTCCCCCATCCAGCCCACCAGCCTGATCAGATTATTACCCCCCAATCAGCTCCTCCTGGGGCACTAATTAGCATCTAAGTGATCAGAGTGCAGGCTCACCCACTCACTCCCTGCACTCTATCACAATCATGTAAAATACAAGAGAAAATCTGAACTGTAACTAAATAAAACAGGCACTGAATAGTTCAGATGCAAGCAATAATATTTAAATTTTAACAAACATAATGATTTGTCCTGCCATTTATTCCAGTGCATTATGATTTTTGCCAAAGACACTCAAATGTGATATCTGAGTAAGGCAAGAAAACATCTTGAGATGTGATTTATTGAACACAACTATGATTGGTATTGTGATAATGCTCACTAGCCATAATAAGGTTTAGCACTCCATTGTGTTAAGCATTGTATAAACTCGTAAAAAGATTCCCTTCCTAGACAAGGGAGTCATTCTTTTTCTGTGGTTTACTTCCTTGATGCAAATAATGCTGACATTTAAGATCAAGTAGGTCACATATATGGTTAACAGCATCTTGACTGCAACGTGCCCTGTAAAAATGATTTTTCACTACCTCTCAGGTAAATCATAGGATTTCTGGATCTTCCTCTCCCCTTTAGGATGCTAATTTCCATGGAAAACTGTTACTTTTTTACCACTGGTAATTTCCGTGGAAAACCTGTTACATTTTTACCAGTGGTGTTAGAGGGAGTGTGCTGGCAAGCTTTTTCTAATCTCAACAATAGCTAGACTTCTAATTTTTCTGATATTTCTAACAAAACCTCAAGAGACTTCTTGTTTCAGCAAAAGAGAAGGATTCATTTTCCCTGAGGTAAATATTGACTTCAGCTTCATCTTGGTATGCTTGATATTTTTATTTACTCCTTGTGTTAATAAATATTAATAGTTACCTCAGCAGACGTCAGTAACTACTTATTAGTAAATAACAATGAGTCTTCATCAGTTTGACTTTCTGTTAAACTCGAAAGGAGGGCATCACTGGGATGGGGATATACATCAAATCTCAGTCGGAGGGAAAGATAGATGGAGGATCAGCTACCAGGAATCATTGCAACTAAAAGCCCTGGGGCAGCCACCAGTTAGATTAATTGGTGTCTGGGTTTAGCTGGAACATGAGATCAGTGGTGGGACCAAAAGAGTGGGTGGGGTACACCTGTCCAAAAAACAAAATGTGAAAGAGTTACAGCAATTAAAAAGTATTACAGTCCTGCCCTTCAGCCAGCAAATGTTCCCTTCGGAAGGGCCCAACTGCCCCCAAACACGTATTTCAGCCAGTAGCTGGATTTTCAGGTCTTCTAAAAATCTTCAAACTCCATTAAGACATCCATTAATCCAGCTCACAAATGCTTGTCCTGGCTTGCAAGAGCACAGTTCTGGTTAATGTTTGCTTTTCTTTCTTCTGTGACAAAATCAACAGTATTTTCTGTACCACACAATTGCTGTGGGCATGGAGAGAGAGAGAGCAACCTTAGTACTTAGTTTGTAACACTCATGTGAAATACTTAATTATGATAAACCCATTTAAGCAACCCGTCTGTATGTGGTAAATGGAAAAACATTGCAACATAAATGAGTAAACTTAGAAAATGCACTTGTATCACTGGAGAGGAAGATAATGCGTTCAATTTACATTTATGCAGCATTAGTTCTCAACTGAAATCTCATGACAAAGGTCACACCTACACTACCCGCCGGATCAGCGGGTAGTAATAGATCTATCGGGGATCGATATATTGCATCTCATCTAGATGTGATAAATCAATCCCCGAATCGATGCCTGTACTCCACCTCAGCAGGAGAAGTAAGCGGAGTCGAGGGGGGAGCCGTGGCGGTCGACTTGCTGCTGTGAGGACGGCCAGGTAAGTTGAACTTAGATACTTCAACTTCAGCTACGCGAATAGCATAGCTGAAGTTGTGTATCTTAGATTGATCCCCTCCCCCCCAGTGTAAACCACCCCAGTTTGTTTCCTGCATTTGACAAGACAATTATAGGACAAGCAAATAGTAAATTGAAATTCTTCTGCTTTGCTGTTAAGCAGAAACATCATCTGGCCTCAATGGTATATAAAGGTTGAAATGTAGTAGATACTGCTTGCCTATTCAGCAGCAAGCTGGTCAGTGTCCAGTTACATGGATGGCCATAAGTGCATGAACCTCTCTTCCCCATGTATGCATCTTACTGAAACTTATTCCTAACTTATCCTGACAAAAGTCATTTCTTTTGCCAACCTAGAGACTGATTCTACAAATCCTTACATAAGACAGTTCCTTCAACTTTATGTGAGTAAGAATGGGTAGAGTTGGCCCTTACCCCAGCCAAAGAATAAAAACAAGTAGGAGTCAGACTTGTGGGAATGCAGTGCATAGCCCCAAATTAAGGCCCAAACTTGCAAAGTACTGAGAGCTTCTCTGAAAGTACTGAGCACACACAACTCCCACATCTCCCAGGGATTACTCAGCACCTTGCAGAATTAAGCCCTAACAATAGGCCTCATCCTGTCGCCATTTATGTCTATGGAAAAAACTTGAATTCAAAAGAGCAGGATCATTTGTTGAAGGGCCACTTTAACAGCAAAGAGGCTGATCTTATGTTCACCAAAATCAATGGGAGTTTTGCCACTGATTTAACTGGGAATTGGAACTGGCCCATAGTGTTCCAATGACAATCCTGTCCCAGCACAAATGTACCAGCTTCCCACTGTAGGGGACTTCTGCAGGGATCTGGATTTGTCCCTTCGTTAAGTGAGTTACACATCTAAGTGAACAAACAAGACTTTAAAAATCAGCACCACGTACTAAGATGTACTGACCTATACCCAGCAAACAGTAGTATGAAGGTACAGTCTTAGAGCTGAGGGCAGTGCTGCTTGCTGGAAAGAGGGGCGGCATCTCTCATTCTAGGGGTTACGGAATTAGCAAAGTGAGGTTCAATATGAAGCTGAAGAGGGGAGGATTTTTCAAAGGCAGAAAGGGGAGTTTGGGTGTCTAACTCTTTGAAAATCCCATCCTGAAAGAGCAGAGCACAGCAGTGCAGAGCCTGGTGCTGTTCTCAGGTATCTCACTGACTTGGGACTTCCCCCCCCCCACACCTGCTTGCAGAAGTTGGCCCAGCATGGGTAAAATTACTGTGTGCAAGAAAATCCTTTGATCGTGAAGAAAGAGTGAATTTTTGCCTTTTGGTATCCCAGTATTAAACCGCTGATGTCAGTGATTTGTATGGATATGAGATCAGAACTTGCTCAAGTACTATGAATTTTTTGCTGTAGGATTGTTACCCCATCTTGTCAGTAGGCAGTACGTCCATTTTAGGCCTAATTTTTCTCACCTTCATGCAAATCTGGTATTTTTTTTACTTTTACAATTCAATTATTTACATCCCAAACACCCAGTTATGAGGCTGATGTTATAGACAGGCTTCCTGTTGATTTCACACTCATGCTACCCCACTGACTTTGGCATCCAGGCCTGTGGCACTGCGGCCTGGATGCACAAAAAGAATTAAGTGGCTAAATTCCAGTTTCGGGACCACTTCAATTCACTAAACTCCTGCTGAATCCTATAAGCATCTAAACTCACTTGGTGCCTACATTTTTTGCAGTAAAAGTTCCCAGGTACCTATGTTTCTGCCTGTGGACAGGTGCAGTGCAGCCTGCCACTAGGTGCCTGTAGGCCTATTTTGCACCCAAGTCCCAGAGTGATTCACAAAGTGGGGGACAACAGACGTTCAGCTGCCAAAGTCGTTCGCGGGACCCGATCCTGTAAGCACGCCTAGTGGATCAGGTCCTCAGGCAAAGTCACATAATATGGTGGTATCTATAGGCCCTCCCTCATAACTTCTAGCCCAGTGGTTAGGGTACTCACCTGGAATATGGGATATGCCTAAGGGGAAGATGGGATTTGAACAGGGATCTGCCACCTCTCATGTGAGTGCTCTATCCACTGGGATAAGGCTGATGTGAGGCTGTCTCATTCTCTCCTGTTGAAACTGTTCCACTAGACAAAAACTTAAAGAGTCACTGGAGCAGGGATCCTGGGTCTACTCCATCCTGTGTGAGCGCTCTAACAAGGTTACAGAGTCAGTCTCATACGTCTGCTCTCACTCACTCACTCTCTGTGTCTGGCCCAAATGACACCAAGTATTTATCCACAATGCAACAGCTTCAATAGAGATTCAGGGAACCCACACTCCAAATAGGATATTCCATAGCCCAGTGGTTTAGGCACTCACCTGACAGGGGACAAAGCCCATCCCATCTCCCTGTCAAGTGGAGAGGGACTTGAACTGGACATATCCCATTGGCTACCTTACACAGCTCCCTTCTGTTGGCTTTTGTGAATTGCAGTGTAAGGCACCCATCTCTCCCCATTCATTGTACGAGTCTAGGTGCCTGACTCAGAATTTGTGAATCGCAGGGATTTTCTAGGCACCTAAACATTAGGTGCTGTGATGCTCAGAAATCACAACACTTAACTCCTTTTGTGCACCCTGGCATACATGACTTGTGTAGGACAATACAGAATGTAAATGAGCACAAATGTTGGTCCATTGTTCTTTATATTAAATTAATTCCACCTCATTTAAATCTTCTTGTTTCGTTGGTTTCTCATTTTGGGTGTTTGTCCTCTCTTTGGACAATAGCAGGCGAAGCTGAGTTGCAATCAGCAGACACTGCTAGGATTCACAGTAATGAGCTTTGCATCTTAATAAAAAATATTACTAACAGAGCAAAGATTATATTGTGCAGCTCCCACTATCTGACCTCATCATTGCCAGTTCAGGTTGGGAAGGGACTGACAGTTTGCGTGGCATGTGAGTCAGGAAAGGTGATGATAAATCGCAGTAAGCACTTATTAACCCCCTCCTCCCCCACACACAAAAGTTGGTTTTACAATCTTGTGCAAAAGGTACTAAAAATATCACACCTCCCCAACACTTCCATCAAAATGGGTTGAAGTGTAATATGCTCAAGAGCTTGGTCATTCTACTTACAGCAGTACAAAGAACAAGGATTGGGTAAATCGTGTGGACTTTTCCAAACAGCTCAAGCTGCTTTGGGGATGTGAAAAAATGTTTTGAGTTTACAACCATTTTTTACGCCTACCTTCTAACCCTCAAGCTTTCCGCACACTTCAACAATAACTCTGTTTTAAGAGACAAAACATTTTTACTACCTAAGGGAATTTGAGCTTTATATGACCCCATCCCCAAAGCAATCTAAGATGGTGTAAATGGAATATGCAAAGCATATACCAAGGAATTATATACTTGCTGGCCTGATTCTACTTTCAATTCACTAGCATGTGTCACTAATAATTCCATACTGTAAACTGGCATAAGAAAATAATCAGGCCCAGTGGATTTTTTTTGTTATAATTTATCTCTCTTTTTCCCAAATAATATACACTCTGAGCAGACGTTCTGAACCCACAGCGCTCAAACGGGTTTGAAATTAACCAAAACAAGTTTGTCCACACCTAGCAGCGGCACCAAAAAACAACTTTTAATGCCTTGCAGACACTTATCCACATACTTAACTTGCTTGCAAGATCAGGGCCTAAGTATCTGTGAGGCTATCACAGAGCGTGTGAAGTAAATTCGATTGGGTAGTTTATTTTTCAAGTTCAATCAGCACATTTTTCATAATACTGAAACTAAATTCTTCCCACTGATTTGGAGTATCTTCAGGCAGAAGGTCAATAAAAGATTAACTTTTAGTCGCCACCTTGTGGCTGATGAAAAAAACCACATCAAAATGACAAAGATACAGTATCACACCTTTATGTAAATAAATAGACAGCATATATTAAATTAGCAAGATTGTTTTCCTATTGATATTACTAGCAAAAGCAAACATCTGATAAACACAGGAAGCTAGGCTACAAAGTTCTCAGAAAGTTAATATAACTTAGATAATATTTTTACATCAAGGTCCCAGAGACACAGACAAGGTTTTCATCTTGAGGCTAAAAGACCAAAAACATCAAGACACTTGATCACGGCCTTGGATAAGCCAAGAGACTACTCACACTTGATCTTAGTTCACAGAGAGCTGAGAAGCATACAGATACATCACATTTATGGCCTGATTTTCAGAGAGCCTGAACACCCACATATCTCCTTGATGTCTATGGGAGCTGCAGATGTGCAGCGCCTTTGAAAATCAGGCCATTAAATGACATCTATGGCATTTTTTTCATGGTTGAAATTTTAACTCTTGTACAGACACAGAAAAAGGCACTGTACACTGAATATTACAAACCCCTCTGAGCAAAAACACCATGAAAAAGTTCTGTCGCTAGTACTAGCTCCTTGAAATAAGTGTCAAGATCTAAATTGCCTCAGAAACAGCAATGACCATCACATACAAAGGGAGCATGCAGGGGGCGTTGATTTTTAAGGGAAAGTTTAGGAAATATGAAGTTAAGTGGGCAAATATAGCCAGGTTATTGAAGGATATATATACGGGCTACTGTACTTGTTTTGTGGCCGTTTGTCTTATATGACAGGTCCAGCTCGCAAGGATCCTATATGCAGTACTATTTAAGAGCCACGTCACTCCTCTATCTTATAAAAAAAGAAATTCCCATAGTATGGGGTCAGAGGGAAGAAAACATGAGATCATTCTGCTAGGGAGGATGGGATTATCCCAAGCCCTCTGCATGTATCCCTTGAGTCCCATATTGAACATGATGGAGGCAGAGGAACATTCACACAGATGTTCTCTTACTCCATGCTGTTGCTACACCTCCTCCATGCTATTCTCCAATGCTCTTCTATCAGTACTGTGCTCCTCTCTTGTGACCCCCTGCTCTTGGGTGGGGGTTCTACAGTGGGAGCATTCTTTATTCAGAAGTTTAACTCCAGGCTGTAATGACTTCCAAGTCAATTCCCTGCAGAGATGTGTGTGTGTGTGTGTGATGTGCAGGAGCCTGGGAAGTGCGCGGGGGGGGGGGCGAAAGGTGGAGGAAGGGCGCTGATAAGGCATCTGACATCCTCCATTCCACATGAGGAGGAGGAGATCCATGCATAGAGGATTTTCTTTGCATATAGATCCGCATGAGATGTTCTGGCCTTTTCACAGGTTGTTGACATGCTCTGGTGTGCCTTTTCTGCTCTTAAGGTCAATGTGGTGAGGTGTTATGCATCTCCAGCTCCTGCTGAAGTCAACAAGAATGGACGACACTCAGCACCTTGTAGAAGGTATTCAACATCTTCTAGGACTGAGGCTATATCTAAGCAATCTTAATGATATAAGGCTTGATCCAAAGCCCATTCAAGCCAATGGAATTTTTTCCATAAACTTCAATGTGCTTTGGATCAAGCCTAGAGAGTGTTATTCCTATGTGGTGGAGAGTAATTAGGGGAGTGAAGGCTGCTGCAGGATACAAAGTTACAAGTGATTGTTGTTAGCTGTGATCTAGGGCAGTGGTTCCCAACATTTTTGGGCAACTGTACCCATATACCAAATAGTTCCACTGTGCCAGTTAGCAATTTCCTCTTCTCCCTAGCCCCACGACCAGCATCAATCTTCCGTCAATTTTAATGATAATCTCCCGACCGTAGTGAGCACTGCCACTGCCCACTCCCATTTAGCTGTGTGCCCTCTAACCTGCAATGCGCGTTATACTCCAGAAGATTTCAAATCCAAGAGTATGCTCAATTTTGAAAGATCGAAATTTGGACTTCCACTGCTGGTTAGTGTGCCCAAGTGATGGGAGAGGGGTAGCAGTGGCGCAACAGGGCCATCATTCTTATGCAAAGGGGTTAGGCTTTGAATTCATAGTACAATAAAAAGCAGTGACTACTAGACTGGGAACATCAGTACCTGAGTGCTAAATTGATGGGAAACTGACCACAAGCAAAAGCTAATTTAATTGGGCAAGATGAGGGAAATGCAGAAAAAACAAACACACCTACAAATTGGAAAAAGTAAATTGGTTTTACATTTTTAAATGTAAATAATTTGAGGTATTATTAGTAATGTAGTTAAGGAAATGTTTGAGCTTAACAACATTTGGGGCCCAAATTGTGTTTAATTTGAACTCAGAGTAACTCCATTTAAGATAATGGAGTTATTGCAGGTTTATACCAGTTTACCTGGAAGCAGAATCTCTCCCTACATTTTACAATGAAACCTCAGAGTATTCATTTCAGTAGGCAATAAACAGCTAGAACCTTGGGTTATCTAAACTTGCAATAAATCACCTTAGTAAAACATTCCAAATCATGATAAATTTGATGTTCAAAAAAATCCTTGAATTTTAAGATTATCTGCAAAAGGTTTTCTTGACATTAACATAAACATAATGTAACAACAACAACAAACAGGAATGACTTTAAAATCAAACACAATAAATTCAGTTCAGTAAAAACTGGTCTGTTCCTTTTATACATGGGATCGTGAAGGCTGAATGAAAAGTCCAGAAAATGTATACAAAATGAGTGAATTGTGTACTTTAATCCTGTGCATAAATGATTCCCTCCATCTGTAGGCCCAGCATGTGCACAAGCTAAAATGGAAGTAGCGGTTGAAAACAAAAAATGGATCCCATATCAAATTCAAGTAACGGCTGGAGAAAAAAGTCCAAATCTCACCGTCTACTGGTCTGTGGAGGAACCATCATTATGCCTTTAAGGAGCAGGCTGAAGCCTACAATCAAACTAGTTTGGGTGTAATCAAGGTCACTCTGCCCTGGGGTTGGGTTAAACAGGAAAAAGAATTGGAGCAGGATGAAGGGGGTTAGAAGCTATCTAGGCTGTGGTCTCAATGCCTTCTCTAGGGCAAGACCAGAGATTTTGTTTTCTTACTAACTTTGGAGGCTCTGAACCCGGGATCTGAGGTAAGGACCTTATGAACTCCCTTAAGATTGCTGCTTTCCCTGAGCCCTTCTTAAAGGGGATATTTGTTTTGTTACCTTATAGACTAACAGACGTATTGGAGCATGAGCTTTCATGGGTGAATACACATGCATCCGATGAAGTGGGTATTCACCCACAAAAGCTCATGCTCCAATACGTCTGTTAGTCTATAAGGTGCCACAGGACTCTTTGCTGTTTTTACAGATCCAGACTAAAATGGCTGTCCCTCTGATACTTGCTTTGTTAGTATGTTTTGGTCTGGGTCCATTACATGGTGCTAAGAATAAAATATGTAAGAACTGTTGTTTGGAGAAAACACAAGTTTAGTTCTATAAATGAGGAAAGGAAGCTTTGTTCAGAGTACCAGGAGAACAGACTTGTGTGTTTATCAGGCCAAACTGTAATTCAGTAATTTAACAAGCGTTATGACTTACACCAGTGGAATCACCATTCTTACCTGCTTGATGTATTTATTTGACCCGGATTCAGATACTGCGGAATACAAACTTTCATTTAAAAACAAAGCTTTCCAGCCCTCCTACCGTAAACTACCATAGCTCTGTTTAAAGCAGATTGAAATAGTTCTTAGATGTGGAGACTGCCACACTGATCTCAAGGCTGGGAGCTAAGGACTTTAATAGCAAATTTTCTTTTAAAAATGCCAGTGTCAACTGACCATACAAAATGTGCATGTATCTGGATGCTTAAACTTCTGTAACTGTGTATGCAAACAATCAAATAAGTGCAGTTTATATAGTCACTTTTCAGAGGAGAATCTTGTGTCAGGTAATACTCACTGAATGACAGATTCCTGGTTTTACAGGAATTTGGCTTTTAAAATAAGTATTAATGATTATGGCCCTGCTCCTGCACACCTTTGCTCATGTGTGTAATCCTTACTCTTGAGGACTTTCACTGACTTACAGGGAATTTCTCATGTGAGTAAGAGAGTACTCATACGAATGAAAGTTTACAGGATTGGGCCAAAAGGATGAAATTCACCCTTTGGATTCAAGACCCTTTGAGCCAAAAGGTGGAGTTTCACGCTCTCTCAGAAAAACGATGGACCAGCAGATACAAGTGTTGTACTGCAGTTTGCTGGTAGTCCCCCACACCCTCAAATAACGCCAATTTATTTGATCTTTGTGAACAGGCAGTTGAACTTCGCCTTAGCTGACTACATGCAGTCATGACATGCAACTATGTAGCTTTAAAATAATTGCAACTTGGTTTGATTATTAAAAATGGAAAAAATACAATACATTAAAGTGATGTTCTTCCATCAGTCTATCAGAGATCCACATGTTTAGCCTAGAGCTGACTAGGAAGACAACATCGAAAATCACTCAAACTATTCCTGAGCATATGACTTCATTTTGAATGTACAGTAAAATATACTATTACTACTTTTATGAGCATTCATATTTCCAAAGTACATATAAATGCATGCTATAAAAGTTTATGGAGCTGAAGTCAGGCAGCACACAACGAAAATGAAACAACTCAGCATTTTAGATAGCAAGTTCAAGCAATAGCAACATAATTTAAATTGCTTAATTTGTTCTCTTGTATTTACAGCTTTTTAATGTAAACCATAATAGGCAAGAACTATGAAGAGTCATGACTTAGTCCAGGGGTAGACAACCTATGGCACGCGTGCCAAAGGCGGCATGTGAGCTGATTTTCAGTGGCACTCACACTGCCCAGGTCCTGGCCACCCATACGGGGGAGTTCTGCATTTTAATTTCATTTTAAATGAAGCTTCTTAAACATTTTTAAAACCTTATTTACTTTACATACAACAATAGTTTAGTTATATATTATAGACTTACAGAGAGAGACCTTCTAAAAACGTTAAAATGTATGACTGGCACGTGAAACCTTAAATTAGAGTGAATAAATGAAGTCTTGGCACACCACTTCTGAAAGAAGAGGAGTACTTGTGGCACCTTAGAGACTAACACATTTATTTCAGCATAAGCTTTTGTGGGCTACAGCTCACTTCTTCCGACGCATAGAATGGATCCAAAGAAGTGGGCTGTAGCCCACGAAAGCTTATCCTGAAATAAATGTGTTAGTCTCTAAGGTGCCACAAGTACTCCTGTTCCTTTTGCAGATACAGAGTAACATGGCAGCTACTCTGAAACCTGTCACTTCTGAAAGGTTGCCAACCCCTGACTTAGTCATATGTCAAGTAACAGCTCTGATGCTAGTCCTTGGAGCAGAAGATTAGCATCTACTATATAAATATTTTCTTCTTTGCTTTGAAAAGGTGGAGCCATATCCTCAGTTGCCTGTGTCATTCCATTGGCTGTGTCATTCCATTGGCTTGGATTGACACCAGCTGATGATCTCATCTTTCAATTCTTTGGTAATTGTTACACTACTGTCTCTACTTTCCTGTCTTCCACAGAATTCCAGCCTCCCAAAACAAACACTTCAGCCCAAACATGGTCCTGAAACAGTGCCCAGTCCTGGTTATAGAGTTACTTTCTGTGCCACATGAGAGCAGCTTTCATTATCTGGAGTTATTTCACCCATTCCTGAAATTGGAACCCAAATAAGGTGAAGTAGAGCAGGACAGTGCTATGGACAGTAGGTGGAGATGTATATAAGTGACTGAAAAGAGACTAAAAATGTATTGGTGCTTCAGCAGAAAGCATGTGGAACACACCATGTAAACCCTCTCCCCAGGGGCCTGATTTTCAGTGGGAGCTGCAGAGCTCAGTACATTTGAAAATCACAATCTAATGGGATCCATCATTTTCCCTTATTCTTCAAATCTCATAGGAGAGGTGGGACTGATCAGAAAGTACAGAAGTTTCATCTAGAAAGTTTGTTGGAGAGGAAGAGGGAGAGGAAATCACGACAGAGCAATAAGACAGTTGTCAAGTTCCTCAGAAATGTTCCGAGTAGGCTGGAAAAAGGGCCTTGAATATAAATTATTGGGAGAGGGGGAAAGGTTTCAGGCAACAAAAAAGGCTTAAGAGATCATTATAGATGCCATATGTATGAGCCTGAAGGTTTCCTTAGGCATTTTATGTGGGACATTCTGGACAAGGAAGGAGTAACCATAAAATCAATCTATAGCTGTCCCAGACCGACTAGAAAAATGCTATACCAAACCCTCCATCTTTTCTGTCCACTGATCAGTTTGTTTTAGCCAAAGAAATTCTTTAGAGTTAGGGAAAGCAGTGCCACAAAACACAGTAACTTCAAAAGTATAGGGCAATGGTTACTTCTGTGTCTTTGGTCTAGACATTGAAATAAATGTGTAATTATCATAATTCTTGGGCTACCTTGCTCCTGACAACTCTCATCTCTTCCTGCTGACCAGGTAGGAGAAATCACACTAAAGAAAGATATGAAAAAGAAAGACTCCAGTTCCCAGGGACAGGTGTCCATGTCACAAAAGCCACCACCACAAATGGCAGCCTCAGCAATGAGAGGGAAGAATGGTCTGAAATACTGAATTACCACAGACCTGAGGAGGAGGGCTGAAAGGGGAAGGCTGCCACTCTCACTGCTCAGAATGTGTAGACAAATAACTTCATTCAATAGGGCTGTCAGTTCACTTTTCACCAGCATGACAGTCACAGCCTCTTTTAAAGCTATGAAAGAGGAGCTGATTGAAGTGAGAAGTTTGGAATTGCTGGGCTTTAACTCATTCCTGCTCCTGGGAAATGGTAACTTTACTCTGCTGGGCTTAATTTTGCTTCCAACATTTGAGGGGAAAATATTTTCAAGGGTTATTTGAATCCAATTACTGTCACTTGTAACAGTGTGATTTTATGTAGACAAAACCAGGCCACTCTCTCACAACAAACTTATCTTTACTGAAAAAAAGGGAAGAGATGCATCTTTTCTCTAAACCATTGTGGGCCTAACCCTGCAAGCTATTCAGTAACTTCAACCTCCATTGCCATCACTAGGAGCTCAGAATGAACAGGAGCTTTCAAGATAAAGGGCCCAATCGCAAGAGAGTGAACATAAGAATGGCCATACAGGGTCAGACCTGTAGTCCCATCTAGCCCAGTATCCTTCTCCTGACAGTGGCCAGTACCAGAGGCTTCAGAGGGCATGAACGGAACAGGGCAATTATCAAGTGATCCATCCCTGTCATCCAGTCCCAGCTCCTGACAGGTAGAGGCTTAGGGGCACCCAGGGCACAGAGTTGTATCCCTGACCGTCTTAGCTCATAGCCATTGATGGGCCTATCCTCCATTATTTATCTAATTCTTTTTTGAACCCAGTTATACTTCTGGCCTTCACAACATCCCCTGGCAACGAGATCCACAGGTTGACTGTGCACTGTGGAAAGAAGTACTTCTTTATGTTTGTTTTAAATCTGCTGTCTATTAATTTCATTGGGAGACTCCTGGTTCTTGTTTGTGAAAGGGTAAATAACACTTCTTTATGCCCCCCTTAGTCATATCTTTTCTAAGATGAATAGTCCCAGTCTTTTTAGTCTCTTCTTATATGGAAGTTGTTCCATGCCCTTAATCATTTTGTTGCCCTTCTCTCTACTTTTTCCAATTCTAGCATTTTTTTGAGATGGGATGATGTGACGGAGTATACCAAACCCTCTGAGGTCCCCTGCTGAAGGTCTCGTGGCCCTGCCACACCCTGCCCCCCAAAAAGGGCAGTGGAGCGAGTCCTCCAAAGTGCCTAGCGTGGCTGTGTGGGATACAGCCAACTAGGGCCCAGCAGCCTCGTATAAGAGCTGCAGGGCCAGAGGAAGATAAGTTCCTTGCTGGAGCTGTAGGAGTGTGGATGGTATGTGGTTGCCTGACTGAGTTACAGAACCCCAGACAGGGCAGTGCTGCCAGAAGCTGCGGAGAGTAAGAAGGACCCGTGAGCTGGTTGCTGGGACTCTTGTTAGGACAAGGTCCTGAGGTAAGGGTGAAGACAGCGCAGGGCTGTGGGGAAGTGGCCCAGGGAATTAGAGAAGCTGTGCAACATAGTTAAAGGAATACAGCAGATGGCTGCAATCTACAGGGTCCCTGGGCTGGGACCCAGAATAGTGGGTGGGCCTGGGTCCCCCCTACTTCATCCCCCATTAGCCACTGGGGTGAAGTGGCCTGGACAGTGAGGCACCCCAGAGGGGGGACTGAACTATAGTGACCCAGATGGAGAGCCGTAGCCAGGAAGCCCCAAGAGGGCAAAGCCATTGTCTCCAGAGAGGGAGCCCTGGGGTGCTGCTCTATCCCAGAGGAGGGATAATCAAAGTGTGTGCACTTGGCCAAGGGGGTGCTCACAAGAGATGAGTGCACGCTGTTACAAGTGACCAGAACTGCATGCAGTATTCCAAGTGTACCATGGATTTATATAGTGGCATTATATGATATTTTCTGTCTTATCTGTCCTTCTCCGAACAGTTCCTAACATTCTATTCGCTTTTTTGGCTGCCACTATACACTGAGCAGATGTTTTCAGAGAACTAAGCAGGATGACTCCAAGATCTCTTGCTTGAGTGGCAATAGCTCAAAACATTAAGAGGGTCACCTTCTGAATGACATAAAGCAGCAAGACCTACAAGGTGGACTTTAAGGAAAATGGTCTAAGACTACAATAAAGGTAGCTGTATAAAAATATTCAGGCCATATCCTTGGCCTATCACCAGATGAGCGGATGGCAATCCTGTAGCAGCGGTATGATCTTAACTAACAGAATCTCTTCTGACTCAGAAGATTACTTCAAAACATTCTCTGCTCCCCAAACCAGTCTGATTTTGTGCTCTTCTCTCAAGAATCAGACTTTAACTTTGCATAGATGAGCCTGGCCAGTTCCATTCTCTTATAAAAATCAACAAAACTCTTCTCCATCAGAAAGAAAAGCAAATCTGTCTCACCCTATATGGCACATGTGTGTGTCTGCTCAATGGAGAGTGTATGGATTTGATTCTCCTCTCACATACTGCAGTGTAAATCAGGAGTAACTCCACTGAAATCAATGAAGTTACATGGGTGTCAGTGTGAGAAGAAATCAGACATTTTATGTTTTCCTAACCTTATTCGCTAGAATCTTCTTACATAAGCAAGTGTCTACTCTTTGAGTAAAGACCAGTGGAAGACATTTGTCTTCAGAGAAAAATATTCCCTGTTGGCCCTGCTAGTTTAAGGTCCAATGTACTTAAATGTGCAGAAATTTGCAGCAAGAACAATTTTCTACAGGATTTCCTGACCAGGAAAAACCATGGTCCCTCCACTCTCCAGCAGTCAGCAATGCATTGCCAATTTACTAATTAATTATTCTTCATTATTTAAATGTACATGATGTTTGCTTCACACCATTTGTTTTTATCTTGTCCCTTGTTGGTTTCTTGGAAGGAACATAATTATTAGCATTACCATTCTTCTTCAGATTTGAACATGCCTGTGTTTTTCGCCCCTGGGTGGGGGCAGCTGAACTATGGAACTTGGGTGATTGTTTGAGGGGTCTAATATTACCAATATCCTGAATACCAACATCCTGAATCTTAGAGCTGCTTGCACAGGCCTGCATATTGAGAAGTTGCAGCTTGATGACTGACCTCTTTTTCACCTCATTCCTCATTTCACAGGCATGTCTCTGTGGGGCTGACGTGCCACCCATAACCTCAGCAACTTTTGAGTGACTTGGATATGCATTTAACTGGCTATTTTCTTCACAGTGTACATCTCTTCCGAGAGCTGAAAGGCTGGTGGGGAGCTTTATAACACCTTCTTTGGGAGTTAACTGCTTGTTAGGTGAAGGGCTATGCAACGATTTGCCTTTGCCAGGGCTTTTTAGGGTCCGAATGATACTAGGAGCCGTCTGAGGCCTAGCTTTGGCTGTCTTTCCTTTCTCGTTCTGTATAGTTTGCACCTGCAGCCACTCCAGCTGCAAAAGCCGATCGATATATTTCTCAATGAATCCTGCTGGTTGTGGTCGAGATTCCGATTTACACTCTGTGTTAACAAATACTGCCAGCTGCTGCAGGTCGCAGGAGTTGAAAGGAGGTGGAAGGAAGTCAGGATAATAATATATTGATTCTTTATAACCTGCATCAAAGAGGTGTTCAAAACATGCTGGGTCAATTTCTTCAGCTCTGAGGTTGAGTTCCGGCAGTGTGCAGGGGGAAGGGGGAATAGGAATTTTTTCTGAGTCAGAAAGGTCACTGGCACTATCCTCAGCAGCATCCTCTTGAATAATTCTCACTGACTGAAAGTCAAGGAACATCTCATTCACAGAGGTCCCTGGATATTTAGAAGTGCAAGGGACAGCTTCAGTCACATGCTCTCCAAGACTTCTTTGAGTTTCTCCTTTTTGATTGGAATAAAATCTTTGCATCAGTGCATCTTCTGCCTTACTGGAGCCACCTTGTGAATTCCCCTTCAAATTGGAAGGGATTCTGCGTAGTCCAGATTCACTTTGCCTTCTTTCCATGAGGTCTTTCTTTGCCTCTCGTACTTTGTACAGTGATGTGCAAACACTCATCATTCTATATGAAAAGAAAGAGCACTTACAGTTAGATCATTTAACCCCTTTTGGAACTCCAACTACCCCAGGGCTTGCTAACTCCACAACCTCTGGAGCCCCAGTTGCGTCCACAAGATGAGTCAAAGACTGAAAATAAAAGATAAGAGAATTGGTATGACTTGAGAATCTATGAATGAGATGACATTAATATTAAACTTGCAGAAATAACCTTGCCTAATGTCCCATTTAATGGTTTGACTATTTTGATGGACATCACTTACAATGTGTTTATATGTAAAGTGTAGAGTATATAGAAGCAAATTTGGATCTGCAGGAAAAGGGAGGCTCTTGCAAGAAGAGATCTGAGACAGAAATAAAATAGCAAATAAAATAGCTAGGCTTTCCGGGCCCTATCACCAACTCATGTAAACTGACGTAGCTCCCTTGACTTCAACTGAGCGTTGCCAATTTATACCAGCTGAGGAGCTAGCCCTCTGTGTGGTTAAATGGTTAAAAAACAGAAAACTTCTGCTCCTAGCTCCTAAACAGTAAATATAGACATTAGCCACCGTTTGCCCATAGGTACAATGAGGTGAACTGGAGAGATCAGTTTTTAATTATGCTTAGACCAGGAAATAACAATGGTAAGCGTGTGGTTCCTGTTGGGAAATGTTGTCTTTATAAACACAACTGACTTTTTTTTTTTCTCGCTGTCTCCTGTTTCATTCAAATCTGATTTTGACTATAAAGCTCTTTGAGGCAGGATAGCGAGGTTCCAATACTGGTAACTTAAATCTGTGTTCCTGATAACTGAACAGGAAGGGTGATATCATGGCCCCAATTAAGTCAAAGGCAAAACTTCTATTGACTTCAAAGCCAGTATTTCATCTGAAGACTTATGTGCAGCTCTGAAAAATCTATGGACATCAGAAGACAATATAAAACACTTTACCTGTTTTGCTGATGAGCCTCATCTAGCCTGTTTCTTTCCTTGTAAAGAAAACTTGGTTGACTGTCATCCTGGGTGCAATGGAAAGTCTAGAAAATAGATGCAAATATGTGTACCTAAAACTGTAATAAAGAAAAATCTGACATAAAATATAAGCACATTTTTATATATGCAAAGGATTTGAATTGATTTACCTTTTTGGTGGTATTTAAAATACTTTTGCTTAAGCTGCTGGGAGAAGGTCTCACAGGAGAAAGTGGTTTCTCTAGTCCTTTGGTACTTGGATGTCCCTTTCCACGACTGGAACTAGCAATAAACAAACAGGATATTGTAATTAATTAACAAGATACTTGACAATCACAGCTTCAGTACAGATTTTCAATGTACATTAATTTTAAAAAGGGGGCAAGAAAGAGATGGTCATAATTATACTTAAGTGTTCCTTAGATTTAAGGGATTTCTCGTTTATGCTTCACTAAAACTTTTTCATGCATATTTGGTGGTCCGTTTTAATTTACATGCCACATAAGTGCTTAACTCACAAATAGATAATTCAACAGTGATACTTCACACTTTTATAGCACCTTCTATCCAAGGATCTCAAAGCAATTTACAAACATCAGTAATTTTGCTTATTATCATTATCATATTGCTATTGTTTTGCACAGTGCATAGTACAACGAGGACCTGGTTCATGACTCAGACTAGGTGGTTCCACAATACAACTAAAGTAATTATAATAATATGCAGTATTAAGAATATAGCAAGCCAAATCTTGCTTGCCTTTTTTATGTGCATAGCGCCAGTGATGCTCAAAGGATTACTCATGAGAATGTAAGCAGAATTTGGCTCAGAATGTGCAGTCTGTTACAATATTAATAGAAGCTATTTAACAACAGTGGCACAAAGCAAAATTCAGTTTTGTGTGATTACAGGGTGGTGCTTAAATCAGGAGCAAAAAATCCCTCACACATTCAGACTGAATGATATGCATTACTGACCTGGACAATTTGACATTATAATCAAGAGAGTATTCCCTTAAATAAACCAGACTCTCTCTGGGGGCACAATAGAAAAAAACCAAAATATTTTAACATTTAAAATAATGCATTCTCTAAGAATAAGAAAAGTTGTATTTGCACTGCACATGAGCACTATATCTTTTTTTTTAAAGAATGCTTGAAAAGGTCACTTCAAAACAACCACCATATTTTACCTCCACATCAGCTTTCAGATGGATTGCAGTAAAATTCACTTCTGTCAATACATAGTATTCATTTTTAGTTGGGAGTCAGTAACATGCGTTTTGTTTGGAAAAATTATGTGTTGCCCCTTTCATGGATTATAAAATAATGAAAGCAAGTCCCAGACCCTCCAGCATGGAAACAATCACCTCTAACTTTGTGACCTGCACATGAACTATCTGATTATCTGTTTCGTTCTGAATAAACAAATAGATAAATGAAAAGGAAATAAATGACCCTGGCTCACCCACTGAATCACACAATCAGTTAGATACTAATCTGCAATAATTACGTATTTCCCTAGCAAAGAGAGAGAAAATAATTTCCTTACATTACCATTCCTTTGTGGCTTTCATGGATTTGGCTGTCCTTTTTCAGTGTCCCTCGTTGCAGTAGTAAGGGATAATCTTGAATGCCTGGTCCCATTATTATTCCTTTTAAAGAGTACTTGCAAGTTACACTTTTTCTTTTACATCGTTTTGCACAATCTTAAACAAAGGACTCCAACCTTTTCTGCGTACAAGACAGAGTGGAGTAGATACAAATATCACCACATCCTGTGGATGCAGTAAACAAACACCATGCACTCCCCCCAGAAAACACGTGATTTAATCTTTATAACAGTAGGATAAAAATACTCAGCTAGCCAGCTGTGCTGGAAAACAATATTTCCCTCCCCCAAAGCTTGCTGAAGAAGCAGCTGCATTGTCCATCTGCTTATTGCTGATCTTTGTTGAGCTGTCATTCCCAGGGCTATTGAACAGAGAGCAGCACAGGGCCCCCGCCCCCTTCCTCCCTGAGGAATAGGTTGGCCATTAGAATTGCAAAGCATTGTGGGTCAAGGATAGCAGGGTGCTACGCATACTTTTCTACAGGAAGCTCGGCGGCGGCGGCTACTGCTGCAATATTTATCAGGCACAGGCTGCTAGTCACTCCTGACAAGCAGACCCTGGATTAGGGGAGGCTGTGCCATTACCGTCCCAAAACATGAGTACCCCTGGGAATCTGTTGACAAGCAGGGCTCTGCACGCTCACTTGTAAAAGCAGAGGGCTGTATTTAAATGCACAGCAGCACTGGAACAGCGACCCTTCGTACGCTCCATTGTGATTTAACTTCCTCTTGCACAGAAGTATTGGGTGCAGCTGAGTCGCATTTGCCAATGGGTGTGGGTATCTCTGCTTTTATAATAACAAGAACAGGTGATCAGGCACCTTTCCCTCTGAGCTGCCCTTTGTCAAAAAAAATATGCATAGACCTTGCATATATTTGTAAACACTGGCAAATTTTAACACTACATCCATTTCATTTTTGCTTCTCCTTCCAAAATTGCAATCCTAAATCTGAATTGTATATCGAAAATGCCTGGACTAGAGCAGTCTATGGGCTGCTCTCTCTTATCCCCTTGAAACTGCATTCTCTGGACCAGGGATAAAGAGAGGGAGGTGATGTAATTTCCAGAAGGTGACAGATAATCAGTTCCAAAATCCCATCCCCTCACCTGTCCTTAGTTCTGATGTAGCAAAATGCAGTTTCTTAAACATTTCGCTCTTCTCCATCAGAAATCTCATCCCTTGGACCAGGAGAGAGGCCACATAGGGATGAGATTTCTGATATGTTTCTCTGCCATCCTTCCGCAATTGCTTCAACCACTTGTCTTCTGCCCTGGCAAGGGATGTGATTTCTGATTGCGCAAAACATCTCAGAATTTGCACCCTCAGTCTATTCTTGGTCTTGTCCCCCTGCCTCCTCCAAGGGAGCAAATTTTGCATCACTTTCCCTTCAGAGAATTTTGCATCACTACTTTGCTTTAAAAGTTGATGACTTTTTTTGTTACTTTTAGTAAACATTACATTTTACTTGGAATGTCTCAATTCTAATTGTACTCCAGTGGGGAATAATATTTTAAATGTTACTCTATAAAGATATAATGATGAGCATTCTGTTGGGAAGGAACACCTGTTCTCATTTTCAGGTAACACTGTAAACAAGAAGTGGGCAGCATTATCTCCTGCAAATGTAAACAAACTTGTTTGTCTGAGCGATTGGCTGAACAAGTAGGACTGAGTGGACTTGCACTACAGTACTTGTATTAGGTGAATTGAAAAATATTTTGTTTTTCAGTGCAAATATTTGTAATCAAAAATAAAGTGAGCAATGTACACTTTGTATTGTGTTGTAATTGAAATCAATACATTTGAAAATGTAGAAAACATCTAAACATATTTAAGTGGTATTCAATTATTTTTAATCACATGATTAATCTTTTTAATTGCTTGACAGCCCTAATTTATTTTAGAAGGCTGACCAACTATGGAATAGTATAAAGTAGGAATCCTCAAACTGGGGGTCAGGACTCCTCAGGGGGTCCCGAGGTGATTACATGGGGGTTTGTGAGCTGACAACCTCCACCCCAAACCCAGCTTTGCCTCCAGCATTTATAATGGTGTTAAATGTATAAAAAAGTGTTTTTCATTTATAAGGGTGGGGGGGGTCGCACTCAGAGGCTTGCTGTGTGAAAGGGGTTGCCAGTACAAAAGTTTGAGAAACACTGGTATAAAGGCTTCTAAGTCTGCAGATGTGACAGTTTAGCATTCCGCTCCCTCCCCACACACCCCTCTGAGTCCCAGTGTGCATTTAACCTTCTAGCTGTTAGAGATTTGACCCCTCCCACACAGGCCTATGATTTTTTCCTCATGCCTCAACTTACTCCACTGAGGCTTCTGTCAAGCAGGTTCTCACCTTATAGGGGCAGAGACTCAGATTGAGGGCGAAATACATACCACTTGCTCCTTTATTCTGGTATTCTCCTTTCCAAATTAACCCCCCCGCCCCCCACGGGAGAGAAGTTTTGTGGTAATTTATACAGGCACATAACATGTCATTCGCTGCAATGGTACCACTGTGAGGCTTTTCAGTTGTGTTATCACAGTGTAACTGAAGCTGGCATCTGGTGACAAACTAATGCCACCTAGACTCATGGCAAGTAGCACAGTTATATGCACCAAGATGTCATGCAGTTTTGAACTGGCAACAGGACTTTGGTCATGATTACCAACAGCATATTCTCTCATCTGTCTCCTCAAAAGGAAATCACCTCTGTTACGCTGCTTCTGTATACAGTATGATTGGCATAGCTTGGTTGGAGATGAAAGGGTGGGAAAGTTGTAGCAGCAAACAAAGGAGATAAATTAAGAATATCAGTGCTGTGTTACCACAGCTTTCCCCAATAAGGGCTGGAAGAAAGGACCATTTTCTGAGCTGCACAGACTTCTTTCCCCAGGTGTTGCTATGCCCATGAAGAGGGTATAAGATTACCATTGACCCCGGGGCTACCCACGTGCTCACCCCTAAGCCAGAGGCCAGCATTCAAAAACACAGCTGTACACAAAAACAATGGCAAAAAACAGCCAGAATCAGCGATGTCCAGGCATATATGTTGGTTTCTGACAGGCAATCATGCTGACAGTGAAACAGTCTTTTCAATTATGAAGAAATGACACAAGAATGATCCTAAAATAAAAAACAGTCAAGATGAACTCTTATGGGGAAAACTGGGAGCAAGTAATCACCATGCCACATGCAAGCCACACACAAGACAGCATGCTCTGATTTGTACTGTAACAAGTGTGACATGCACTTGCAGAAATGCCTCTACTCTCCACACAGAGCAGCTGTTTCCTCATGCAGCTCGCTCTGCTTATCCGGCCGCAGACAGAACAGGAGCCGTGAGCAGTCTGTCACAATCACAGCCCCTTTGGCTTCCTACCTACCCTCCTCCTAGTCCAGCATCATTGTCCGGCGGGCAGCTGCTCCCTCTCACCCTCCCCCCATACCCTCCAGTAGCTGCCTTTGCCCAGGGAGGGGAATCACAGAACTAGAAGGGACCTTGAGAGGTGGTCTAGTCCAGTCAAGGTAGGACTAAGTAGTAGATCATCCCTGACAGGTGTTTGTCCAACTTGCTCTTAAAAACCTCTAATGGTGGAGATTCCACAACCTCCCTAGGCAATTTATTCCAGTGCTTAACCACCCTGACAGTTCTGAAGGTTTTTCCTAATGTCCAACCTAAACCGCCCTTGCTGCAATTTAAACTCGCTGCTTTTTGAGGTGAAGGGGGATCCAGAGTGTTTGCAAAGCAAAAGCGCTGCCCTGCGAAAACCACACCCAGATCACCCTCCCTCTTTCTCTCCCCCACCCAGCCAGCTAAGGTGCCACCAGGGACTGTCCCCCACCCCGAGCCACCCGCACCAGCCCCGCTGGGAGGTGACGTCTGCTGTCTGCACAAGCAGCAAACCCTACAGCTGGCAGCTCCTCGCACTGCCCTGGCAGCGCGGCCCGGCCCGGCCCGCTAGGGGAAGCACAAGCAGCCCGGCCAAGCCTCCCGCGGTGGGGCCCCCCGGAGCCGGGCAGCAGAACCCCTCCAGAGCCAGAGCCGCGCTGGGCCGGGACAGACCCGGGGACGAGAGCCCAGCCAGCCTGCCCACGCCCAGGGGCAGGCGGGGGGGAGGGGAAACCCGAGGGGGGGCTTCCCCCGGGTCCTGTGGCACCATTATAAACCCGGCACGGCCACACAAACAATCCAGTGACGCACTGCGTACGAGCCTTCTCCCGCCTTTTTGCCTCCCTCTCTCCCCGTTTGTCCCGCGTCCCCCCACCTTCTTCCTGCTCTTGCCAGCAGCTCCCGCCAGCCCCTAACAGCAAACCGAGGGGGCCGCCCACGCGGCAGCGGCGTCGTTTCCGCTAATGCGCATGCGCTTAGGGGCGGGGGGCTGGACCGTACGATTTGTCGCTGAGGGAAGGTGCCTGGGAGGAGGCGCTACCATTCTGGGGCAGACGGGGGCGTTGCACTAGAGCGTCGGAGGGGGCGTGGCCTGCGTGCCCATTTTGCAAACCAATCTGCCCGCTGACGCGCAGGGCGGCAGGAACCGTGAGCGCCCTGGGATCTGGCTGCTGCGCGGCGTCCAGCGCTCGGCCTGCGTTGAGGCTGAGTCTGGCTCCCGCCCTGCAGC
Organism: Gopherus flavomarginatus; assembly: GCF_025201925.1. Taxonomy (NCBI): domain Eukaryota; kingdom Metazoa; phylum Chordata; order Testudines; family Testudinidae; genus Gopherus; species Gopherus flavomarginatus. The sequence continues at coordinate 42,837,421 of NC_066627.1, read as the reverse complement.
GGACGGGCGCCGTAGGAGAGTAGTGTGAGGGGCGGGGTTACAGGTGGGCTGCAGCGCCGCCTCTCCTCCCCCACCCCAGACCTGGATTCCTGCTTCTCCAGCCAGTGACACTGCAGCGATTGCTCCACCCGTCATCCTGACAGCCTCCAGCCTGTGCAGCAGCCTCCGTTCTGCAGCCCAGTGACCTGCAAGACCCTTCCAGCCTGTGCAGGAGTCTTGAATCATCCAGCATCAAGTGGGACCGCTTCGACCCCTGCTCCAGTCAGGGCAAGCGTCTTGGAGCCATCAGAACAGCCTCCAGTCCCTCTTGAGTCTATGCAACAACCTGGAACCCCATAGTGCCCACCACAGCAGCTTGCAGTCTGCCTTCAACAGGTGCAGCAGCCTTGAATCCGCCAGCATCCAGCACAGCTGTCTCCAGCTTTTGTGACAGCCTCAAGTCCACCTTCATCCAGTGTGACAGCCTTGATCCCACCTAAGCCTGTGCAACAGCTTCGAGTGCTCGTGCTCCACCATTCAGCGTAATAGCCTTTTAGCCTTGAATTCTCTACCCTGTGAGACGACGTGTATCCTTCCATCCAGTGCATTAGCTTCAAATTCTCTTCAGGCTAGCGCAATAGCTTCCAGATTCCTGTCATCCATTGCAACAGCCTGTACCACTTCAGCCAACGCTAGTTACACCATCCAGCACAATAACCTCAAATACTCAGTCACAGCCTCTGTGACTGCTGTCATCCCGGAGCCCCCTCCCTGTCACAAAAGAGACAGTTTTCAGTAGCTGCAGCACCAACTTTGTCACCTTGCCTTCAGGAAATAATGGAGGTACATGTCCCTCGGAGGAGCCCTAGTTACCTCTCTGATCTGTATCAGAACACGCTAAGGGCTGAAGAAGCATTGGGTCCAGGACGGTGGCAGCAGGAGCACCAGCCACTGCGTGGCAGCAGCGCCAGTCTGAGCACCCCACCCAAGAGGGAGCCACATCCAAGTCATCTTCAGAGCAGCACTACTATCAGCTGTGACCCACACCTGCAGCCTATCATTCGCCGACGAGCCAGGTCTTTGCCCACTTCCCCTGAGAGGCTGAAGAATACAGCAGCACAATGCCGTGTTCCTGGGTGCAAGAGAAGCCGCATAAACCATGTGAGATTTGCTGATGCATTGGGCTTGGAGCTGGCTGAAGTGAAAGTCTTTCAGGTTGGGGAGGACCCATCCATCCCCTTGCATGTCCTCTCCAGGCTTTCCATCAACTCGGACCTTTGCTGCAGCCAGCTGGATATGGAGATCACCATGCAGTGCTTGGTGCCTAACTTCCAGCAGCCTGTGGACTGTGTGGACTTCTCCACGCGCCTTCATCAGCAGCTGGTGTGTCTAGAATGTGTGACCAGCTCAGACCTGGGGCTCAGTGGCACTATCCAAGTTCTCAATTTGGCCTTTGAGAAGCAGGTGTCTGTGCGTTACACCTTCAACCAGTGGAAGAGCGTGCATGAAGTGTGTGCTCATTGGCACAGCAGCAATCCTGAGGTGGATGGGAAGGGCCAAGCTGATGTCTTCACTTTCTTTCTTCCCATGCCTCCTTTCCTCCTCCAGCTGTGCTCTGTAGTCCAATTTGCAGTGAGATATCGTGTCAATGGGCAGGAGTACTGGGATAACAACCAAGGTAAGAACTACAGCTTCACCTGCAGGAGTCACCTTCTCAAGATGCCGAGGGAATGTGAGGCTAGCTGGATCCACTTCATCTGAGCAAGAAGGAGATATACGGATATGAAATGGCTGCAGTGACCTTCTCTTCCTCGGTGTTCCTCTCTGCTTCTCTAGCAGCACAGAAATCCTTCAAGAGGCAAAGCTGTTTCAAAATGAGAGTAACAAGTGATCTGTACAAAACTTTTTTGTAAGAGCTTCAGAAAGGATAAAGGACCAAAATCTGCATGGATTTACATCCCCGGAGATTTCATGGGATTCAAAGAGATTTCATAGACAGGAATCAGGGCAGAACTGGCTCAAAGGGACACTGTCAGGCTAAATATATCAAAAGGAAAATAGTGTTACTAATAATACTTTACATAAACAAAAATTTAAAATTCCAACTTTTTTGTCACCATTTTATACTGCTTAATTTTATACACTTAACTAACTGGAAAATAGGTTAGCTTTACTTTTTTGTTACAGTTTTGTTTGTAGTATTACCTTGGTTCTTGGGCATAATTCCAGTGCTGAAAACACTGCAGGGCAATGTTTATATCCAAATTATTTGTATTCCTATTTAAACACATAAAAATATTTCTATTGATATTTGGTTTTATTATTATTTAACAAAATCTAACTATTGATCTGAAACTACCTGACGGGGTCCCCATAAATAAGGTTTTAACCTGATTCTTTTTCTTTCTCTTATTATTTTTAATCTCCAGTGCTTGCCATTGATACAGTCAGAATGATTCTTGCTAAGATGTGTTTCTTAAGCCATAAGGCTGGCGTCCTTGGGGAAGGCCTGATATTTTCAAGGGGAGGTTCAAGCAGTTCTTTGGATAAAGTTTTAAAATACAAACTTGTTCTTTTCTTGCATAACTGTTTTCACTAAACAAAACCAGAGCAGTTTTGCACTTTTAATTGCATCTTCCACCTGAGGATCTCAAAGCCCAATACAAATGTTAATGAAAGAAGCCTTACTTCCCCCATGTGAGACAGGTAATTGTGCCTATTTACAAATGGAAACAGACACAAGAGGTTGAGTACCAGGGCCACACACTGAATCAGTTACAGAACCATGGAACAGAGCCCAGGAGTTGCGATTCCTAGCCCTCCCTTCCAATACCCTAACTATTACCATAGTATTTTGAGTCCTAAAATTAGCTAGTTCTGATCTTTTTTGACCAGTGGAACAAGAAGTTATGGGCTCCCTCCTCTCTAGCAAAAAGTGGGGTCTTCAGGGAGGTCAGTGGCATGGCTGGTAAATCCATGTCTGCTTGGATCCACAGGCAAAAGTCTCCCCTCTACGGCAGTGGGAACATAGCAACAACTTGGAGAGAATGGCCTCAGTACTCAGCTTATTGCTTTGCCTATTTGTTGGTGAGAATTTGAGACTATACATTTTTTGCAATATATGCAAGCTTCAGTTTGGAAAATAGGAGATGACATCTGCAGTTATGAAAATGTGTGAAAAACTTCTCAGATAGATAGATACGTTGTTAATACAGCCTAAATATTAAAAAATGATTTGTGATCTTGGGTGCCTGAATTTGGAGTGCTCAGCTAAAGGCACCTTAAAGGGAACTGATTTTTCCGAAGGCAGGTGATCAGCACTTTTTGAAAATCAGGGCCCCTTTAAGGTGTCTCAAGTTGGATATGAAAAATTGAAGCACCAAAATCACTAATCACTTCTGAAAATTAAGGCCATAAGCAACACACACAGCCAGGTGCATACTGATACAAATATGCACACACCTGTGTTATCCAGCGCAGCCTTATGTCATTAAACACCTAAGAAGTGATTGGTATCCAACTACTGTGCAACTTAAAATGTTAGTGCTTTTTTTAAAAAAAGTTCATTAAAGAAATAAGGAACAATTACTTTTTTAAAAGTGCATACATAAAATAATTGGACTGGAGATGTCATTCTAACCTTAATCAGCTTTGTTTTTTTATTTAAGCACTTTTAACATCCTGTCCTAACATTGATTTTAACAAAGTGGACAATAGGTTTTAGAGGCCAAAGAGCTTAAAAACCGCTCTTTTAAATGTACCGTCTGGTACCTAAAGTCTCTAGGTAACTCTTGGAATTCCTCATTTTCAAGTTTCAGTTGTCAATCACCAGCTGAAATTGACAAGGGATATTTCCCACTCTCCTCTGCTGGGTTGCCAAATAATCAATACGTCTTAAAATATAAAAATCCTGTGGGGGAACTATCCCAATTAATACCATTAAGAAGCAGATTTGGCTGGTGGAAAGACCAGAGAGTGGCAATCTGAAAATCCAGGTTCTGTTCCCCACCATTCTACTGTTTTCTGTACGACTTTGGACAAGTCATTCAACCTCTCCATGATCTGTTTCTCTTATGTAAAGTGGGAATAATACTCACTTTTTATAATGGTTTTGATATCCATGTATAGAAGGTGCTCTCTATAATAACTGTGTTATAATCTATAATAAGAACACATACAGAATGTATATCATTTCAATATGACTCATTATTAAAGTAATATATGTAATTGGCTGAGAAGCTTGAAACCATCAAATATCTAGTATTATTGCACAGGTCAGACCTAATGGACATTTTTTCTTCCATGAAATTATATTCTGATCAGTTGGGGAAACATGTTAAAGCATATTTCTTTAATGAAATGTTTCCCCATATTTATAATATGGTAGTGTAACCTTAAGGTGTCTGATTCTCAGTTACTCCATAGCAGAAATGAGATAAGGTGGCAAATGTGCCTTTAGGCCACTTTTGAACTACCTGTATTTTCGGTATTGCTGGGGCCCTGCTCTTGTGGGTCCTGAAAACCTGAGAACAGCTATGGTGCATTCTGGCTGCTCACCCAGCACTACCCTCTACTAGGTCTGGGAGGAGGGCCAGAGTAGAGCTGTTATGACAACTCTTCATTGACCGAGTAGGCCCTATAGGAAGGAGGGATTTTCTGCTCTCTTTAAGCCCCCTTTGCATTGCTACACCTGTGTAGAAAGGAACTTGTTGTAACTGAGAATCCCTAGGAATCTGCTGTCCTAATATATGTTGTTTTTTTAAAATCAACAGTTTCTCAGCTGACAGCTAACAGCTGAAAATGCTAAAAGTTTGCACACAGTTGCTGTTATCTATTTGACAGGGTGTTAACAGGCCAAGGGGCTTTCAAAACTAACCTAAACTCTTTTTTGCTCATTTTGATTTTCCTAGCTCTGCAATGGCAAAGTATGCAAAACTTTTAAAATCAATCAGACATCGACACTGCTCAGTATCTTTTGAACTGCATCAGCTTTTATCTTTCATTTTCTATTTTTTTAAAATTGCCAGGGCTGGTACTATAGTAATGCAGTGGGCTGTCATGCTACAAGGAATGGCCTACAAGCTTAAGCTAAAGGGTTGAAAGCTCTGAACCACTTGGAACCAGGGCCGCCCAGAGGCAGGGGGCCGGGGACTAGTGGGGCAATTTGCCCCGGGCCCTACAGGGGCCCCATGAGCCCTGGCCCGGCAGCAGTCTGGGTCTTTGGTCTGAAGCCGCAGAGCAACTGAAGGGCCCCCCGCCGCCAAAGACCCGGACTGCCACCGGGTGAATATAAGCGCCGCAGCTCCACCACTTTGTCCCAGGCCCCCTGAATCCGCTGGAGGCAGTTTTATTAAGTACTGCATAGTTTAATGTATATGGGGCTTTTGAATACAGCCTTCAAAACTGAAGTCCTGGCTGCTCTTTGTAGACATTAGAGATTCCTGGTGGCTGGTAAAAGTGGGGATTTGCCTCAATCTTCTGGCCAAATTTCAGATTTGACAAGACAGAGCCTCCAGGTATGCCCGTTAACCTGTGCAGAGTCAAGAACTGAAACATTGTTGGGCCCAGTATGTGTCCAGCTGGTTTAAAAAATAAAAATAAAGCTAGAGATGGAACATGAGAAACCCTCAGGGGAAAATAAATTATATCTAAGCTTAGTCTCAAACCTATTTTTACAAGAACTGAAAGTTAAAAGCCTATATAGCTGCTAGTAAGAGCTATTCAAAGCCTAGACTGGTAGGCTAAAATGTAAAACTGAAAGGGGAAAAGCTCCCGGGTTTGCACAGCAGCTGAAAAAAACTAGAAAAGTTTAAGGAATTTTGTAAAAATAGTCATCCATTATTAATAATATACGGTTAGCTGTACATAAGTCAGTATTTCCATTGTAGATGTCGTGTAATAACAACAAACAATTCAAGCTTGGCTAACAGCTTTTGTTTTTGACACAAAACCAGAAACTATATTGTTATATAAACAGGTGTACACTTTCTGGATTCTTTATTTTCATATAACGTGTCTTATACCTTGATATACAGTGGTAACATAATCATCATGATAGGCTAAAACTGGTCAAATAATTTAGAATTAGCGAGGCAGTCCTCACAATAAACAATTTAACAACTAAAACTAGGATTTTCCAAGAAGTGTAAAGGAATCAGGTACCCAGGTTCCTTTGAAAATCATAGCCTAAAGTGAGGGAAACCACTCCTGTAAGTTGTTGAGCACCTTTTGCAAAGTGCTGAGAAAACTCAACTCCAGTTTAAGCTAATGGGAGTTGACTGTGTTTATCACTTTGCAGAATAGAACCCACTGACTGCAAATTAAATTGGACCTATGTATTTGACTGTATTGTTCTTTATATTTTGAATTGCAAAATGTTTGAGTGTTCCAACCTACAATTCTATGTACATAGCTGTAAAATCAATCTGAATTTCAAAACAGAATTCACACTTCTCAAATCAGTGTTAGCCTCATGGAGTTTAACATTGTGGTATTTAAGAGAGCTTACAAGGTAGTTAAAATTCCTATATTGAATGGTTACAAATTGTTTTGGTAGGGAAGAGAGAGGGATTTCTTTGAAAACAATCATTCACCAAAATTTGCCGCCTGTATTGCATTTCATACTGTAATTTGAATTTGCTTCTCAGTTTGCTTTGACAAATGCTATTACTGAAGTCTCTGCTTATGTGCCTTTTGTTCTTTTAAACTAAAACAAACAAAAATCTAAGACTTGAGTAATATGACTTAATGTTTCTGCTAATGTACTGTATTATTCAGTACAATATGCACTTTATTCAGTGAGGGGTCTGTCTGACTATCAGAGGTGCCAAGCATCTGTCCTCCCACTGAATTCAGCTGGAGTTGTAATTACTCATCACTTCTGAAAGTCAGGCCAGACCTGAGTGTAGATCTTTATTATAAATGACTTCAAGCTACTAGCAATGTTTTCTGCAAATTGTGTATGTAAATTATTTCCAATTACAAGGATGCTGAGCTAAACTACCAAGCTTCCTATTGTAAAAAACATAATTAAGGTTAAGATTTTGTCATTTGTATTTTTAGTAAACAAAAATTCATGGAAGCCCACAACCTGTCCCTGACTTTTACTGAAAGTACCCTGTGGAGGGAAGCGGGGGAAACAGATCGCTACCGGGGCTTGCAGCTGCTCTAGCCTTGCCACTGCTCTTTAGGCAAGGGCTGGCTGCTGCTGCTCCGGCCCAAGGGGGGATGACCAAACCCCTGCTGTTGTTCCAGAGTCTAGAGGCTGTCCACCGATCAGCTGTTCCAGCGACCTCGGGGCTGGCCAAAGGGCAACTGTTCCGGTGGCAGCTGCTCCAGCTGTGCCCCAGAAGAAGTCATGGAGGTCCTAGAAAGTTGCAGAATCTGTGAGCTCCATGACAGAATCGTAGCCTTAATCGTAATTTCTATATTCGTCTTTATTATAGCCTTAAAGGTCCTGTACAGTATTAGAAGAAAATGAAATGCAGTAATACTTGGAAAAATGATTCTGCAAAAATGCCACTGTGAGGTTCCAAGTTTAGATATAAATTATGTCTTTAAGGCACACTGCCAGGATCTGAGAGGCAAGCACAGTGCTCCTGGGATTGCAAATGTATGCACTTTGAAAGGGTGTGGCATGCTACCCACCCACCTTCCCAGTCCTCCAGATACAGGTCCGAGGAGTGGAGTATTAACACAATCTGTGGCAGCTCTTGTGCTCTGCCAGTATAAGGACGGATTGTGTATAGCCCTTGTGCAGGGATGCCAGGAAGAGTGGAAGGCTCTGGGCGTATCCAAATAAGGCTGAGCACAATCTAATCCTAAAACAGATTGTTTCTCAGTGGCTCCAGATTACATCTGCTCCCTTTCCATCCAAATGCGTACCCCTTACGATGCAAAACACTTTCTCACTTGAGTATCTCATTAAAGTAATTGGGACTACTCGTGTAAGAACTGTTCAACTGGGCCTTTATTTTTTGTCAGAAAAGCAGATGAAATGGAATACACGCAGGAAGCACTTATATTGAGCAAGAAAGTGCCACTTTTACATAGTCATTTTTTCTGATCATAAATGCTTTTCTTCCATTTGTAAGAAGCACTGAATTGCCTCTGGGTGAATCACTAGAAATCTTTCTTTTTTGAATATTGAACTAAACACCAGTTTATCATGGATGCTACTAAACCCGAATGTTTTCCATTGGTTTATGGTAGAAATACACTGCTGGCTTCCACTGGTAGAAATTCTAAGTGTTGGCAAATGTTTAAAAAAAACCTTAAGTGTGAGTGCAGGCAGTGCACAGTAATAATGCTGCCAGATTATGCAAAGTTGAGGCTCTCAGTTTAAAGGTTATGTCATATATATTGCAATGTCTGGAGAAGAGGGTAGAACTGAGTGACTCAGTTGTATAGACTTTCAACATACGGTAGTTTTATGTCTCCTCCCTTCCTCAGCATTGAAGGAATTTACACATGCAAAACCTCAGTATTTGCCCACTAATATGCAAGTCGAATTTTGCCTATTTGCCTAGCTTGCTCTGCTGGATAAATAAAAGCTAAAAGTAACTCTTATTAAATTATCTGTATAACATTGCTGACTATGTGGGTTGAGTTGGCCCAGCATGAAGTAAAACTGAGAGCAGTCTTGCTTTACTTTGATATATGAAATGGCTTTTCTTTGAAGTGCTTCTGAGTGGATAAATATTCACACACTACTAATGGTTCCTATCACTACGTATGACATATGACATACTCCTGCTTATATCATTTTTCCTTACACATATTCTGATAATCAGCTGGTTTTGATCTATCCAGCCCAATATCTGTATGTGATGGGTACATAGCACCTCCTGTTGCATTGTGAAGGCAAACTTGTGACCACTTTTGTAAATTCACAGGGCAATTAAACTTGTCTACATGTGGTATCTTCAAATTCAGTTTTTCCCATCTCATAGTACAAATTTTGTAAGAGTGAATTCTTCACAAACAGATTGCCACATAATGCACTTTACAAAAAAATCAAATTACTGTATATTTAAAATGTTCACATAGTAACTGAATGTCTATTAGTTTACATCTTGCAAGGATGTTTCAAATTCATTTTTTTAAAATTAAACGTGTGGAATATGTGTCAATGAGAAGAGAATAAGGGCGTTGTCATGATCAGTAAAATGTCTCATAATACTGTACAGAATAAAATTGATCACGAATTTACCACTGCACTACAACAAAAATACTTTTGCTTTGGTATATGTAATAATGTTTTGTGTATAGCACATATTATGTAAAATGCTCTATCCATTTAAAATAAATAATTTGAAATTTATAATTTTACTATAAAAATTGTGGCTATAAAGCATTCTCTTTTCACTGTTTTATGTTGTTGTTGGTCAGTGATACTTTTGTTGTATGCAAATACACAGTGTTTGGAAAGCTCAATATGCAGTTTAGCACTATGTTGTTGTTAAAAGAGTGAGAGACTCAGGTTACTTAGAAAATAAATAAGATGATGTTGGTTGATAGAACCAATTTGAATAAAGATGGAAATTTCAGACACAGTGGGCAAGTTCCACAAAGGGAACTTAGGCTCGACATAGCAATGCCTCATTTTAGGCATCCTGCTGAACCTTCAGCTCTGAGTTAGATTTCCAGGTTCTCTTTTCAGTGCATGAGGGGAGTTAGACTCCTAACCAGGGGATTCAGAGAAGCTGGCAAGCTGAGTGAGGAGCTGCCTAAACTAGCCAGTAGGAGAGGGTTGCTGTCTAAGCCCCACCTCTCAAAGGAAGCTAGGGCCCTAAGTAGGCTGGAGAGAAGCACCTATTTCCACTTGGGATTCACAGCCAGGAACCCCTCTTGGAGCTGGGTGCCTGAGACAGGTCAGCCCTTTCTCATAAAAAAACAATTGGGAATTCCATACACAGAGCATCTGTAGGACTAGTCTTAATGTCTATGGAAGTAGACAAGACCTCACCCTTCTTCATCACTTGTACAGCCTGTTTATGTTGGCAATTCGTGCCAATGAGAAAAAAGATAAATAGCTGCTGGGAATATCTGGGATATGCCTACATCTTTTTTATTTCAAAATGGCACTATTGTTTCTTAAACTGCTTTATCATACTAGACATCTAGTCAAGTTCTGTTTGTATTACACATACTGATTACATTAATTTCCGTTAAGGAAGAATTGCGCTATATTATGGGAGAATTGCACAATAATATCCTCATAAGCCTATACACAACAGAGGAGGCATGTCAATTATTTTTTGTGTAATATTTATCTCTTGATGTACTCTTTGTGCCTAGCTATCAGAGGATATTCTGCCATTAACAATTTCCATATATTAGTTTATATTCCATGTCTTAAATATTATTTGATGTAGTGTTTGTGAATAAGAATTTATACAGATGGAGGAATCTTGTTTCTACACTAATAAACAGAACTACCCCATTGTGATAAAGCAGAACAGCAAAAGAATAGAAACAAGATGTAGTGAGCCAAATCCCTGTCCCACTGAAGCCAGTGAGAGTTTTGCAACAGACATTAATGAGAACAGAATTTGGCCCATGTAAATTTCATATGCTTTGCATCAGTTTTATGAAGTTATACTATATTTAAAAAAATATTTTGGGAGGATTAGCCTACTGGCTTTTTTATCTTTTAAGGTCAGGTGAGGGTTCAAATTTGCCTGAGACTCTTAAAAACTTTACCCTGGTTATACTGAAAATATATTACATGCAGCTTTCCCCCCAACCATGAACATCCAACTTTATTCTCTTCATTGTCTCCCTTGTTTTTACTGGATTACGTTCTAACTTCTTGCAGTTTTGCCCCCACCTGTGTCTCCTCTTTCCTTCTAATCTTCCCTCTGTACTTTTCTCAATCTATATTGTTGCAATATTTCTCATAGCATATTGTTTTCTGTCACATGGCTCTTCAATATCTGTCCACCTAGGGTATGTTAAGATACTCTTAGTATGCACAGTGATTCCTTTAAAACTGTAATAATTACAAAATGCAAATTTAGATTTATCCTCTATCTGAAATGTCTTTCCCTCAACACTGAGCAAACACCTATTTCAGATATGTCAGATGTGTACGTATATACAATTAAATATTTGAGCCATCAATTGCAGGGCTTCTTGTAATGCAAAAGAACAACCTGTAATTAATTGTGATTTATATCATCAATATACATTTTAATCAGCATTAATAACTCTGACATTGCATTGTCAAATTTATTTGGAGAAGAAAACATTGCAAATGACAGACTAAATAAATGATAGTATTTACATTACTCCAGTTTGCTTAAGAATGTCAGTTTCACTTTGCAATTATAATATACAAATTTTCACTGAAGGTGGGAGGATGTAAATTAGAGTGCTTTTAGAAAAACATAATGTCATAATGCTGTCTGTATGACTCTCCTCTTCCCCTTTTCTTATGCTACTGCCCTATGAACAGTTCATTATTTAGTACTCAGGTGAAACCAGAATGGACTTTACCCCTATCCCTCTTCTTGTCTCCTTTAAATTATGTGTATACTGCAAATCTGTTGGCTGAAATGAGGTGGGAGTGGATGTGGTGGTTGCACAGACATATATCACCCATAGTTCTTATACATATGGCCAATTTCTGCACTGTTACACTAGTGTGAATCTAAAGTAATGCTATTAAAGTCCATGAAGTGATTCTAGACAATAGATTTGTGCCCATAGATTTCATACAGCACTTTTCACATGTATTCTAATACTTTGCAGAAATAATAAGCAATGGTAAAATCAGTCACAAGTTTAATTAATTTTGTTGCTTAGGTCATCATAGGGTTAAGGAGTGATAAAATAATAGCACAGCTTTACTGATAAAATGACAGTATCTCTCTAAGCAGAGAGAAGCTATCTACTGCTGATCAATGTACACACTAATTGATTGTAATCTCTTTGCAGCCATGAGTGCTATATTTTTACTGGAAAAGTGATCCCTGCTATTTATGTTGCCTCATTATTTTATAGCTCCTGTGAATGGTATCAAGACTATTAAGATAAGCTGTTTTTCTAAGTTGCTGACTTCATGTTTCAATAAAGTGAAAATCTATCCTTCTGCTTTATTTCAGTGGTAGTTTTATAGTTTTAAACATATTTCTGTTGTTCTTTTATGTTTATATTACCAACTCCTGTTGTTTTTATTTGCCTTTTTTTCTTTACAAGAGAAATAAAATTGTTAGCTTCTAGTAATAAGTTATAAAGAGTCCGTTATAGCTATACTTATTTTAGAGCATAATCAGTGTCTAAGGTCTCTTATCTTACTATACCAGGGGTAGGCAACCTATGGCACGCGAACTGATTTTCAGTGGCATTCACGCTGTCCAGGTCCTGGCCACTGGTCCGGGGGGCTCTGCATTTTAATTTAATTTTAAATGAAGTTTCTTAAGGTTTTTAAAATGTTTATTTACTTTACATATAACAATAGTTTAGTTATATATTATAGACTTATAGAAAGAGACCTTCTAAAAACTTTAAATGTATGACTGGCACACGAATCCTTAAATTAGAGTGAATAAATGAAGACTTGGCACACCACTTCTGAAAGGTTGCTGACCCCTGTACTATACATACTTTCGAGATTCACTTGTTAAAAACAAAGACAAAAAAGGGCAAGGTTAAACTTGTCAACACAAGTCTAATGTTAGAACCAGCTTCTTCCCTGATTAGCTCTTCTGTCTATGATCTCAGACTCACAACTATTTCTGTTAAGGTAATCCAATATGACACCTGATACTGGAGCTTTTTGGCATAAACATCTTTGACTCTTCATAAGGTCTTCCCACATCAGTAGAGCTGACTCCTCATTAGAATATTTAAGATCATGAAGTACTAGAGTAGGAAGAACAAAATCTACAAATCCTTTTTTTCACAGTATTATAATACTCAGAACTCAATTTTATTTTGGGGACTTGCATAAGGATCTGTTTCGCAAAGGCTTTTCTGTTATACAGTCAAATAGTCAGACTTTTTTCACTTTTTTTTATCTTATCATTATCCTTCAATTTTTTATATAATCTACAGGCCTAAAAGTGTGTAGTCACTTTATTTTTAAATGTCTTGTATGTCTTATTGCTTTATGACCTGCAACATTAATAAAATCATCCCATGGCGCACTTCCCCTCTCCTTTGCAATCATGTAGATCACCTCTCTTCCCATTTACAATCACATAACATTGTTAAAGCAATTACAGCAGCTGTTTATACAGAAAACACTAGGAAAATATTTAATATATTTTAGCCGTCTTTATTGATAATTAACACCTGGAAAACAAGGGAAATGAGTCAGCACCATGAGACCAGTCAGCTTCTTACAAGCCAGTTTGAGTACTGCTGAAATAGCCTACAAATGCTACTTATTCTCACACATAATCCATGCTACACAGAACACCACCTTAATCTGACCTTTCACTCACACCAGGCAGAAACATATTTCAGTAAGGTAAAGGGTCCACTGTAATGGCAGACAGTGTCAAGATGCTGGGAGGGAAGACGTATTCTTACATACAGGTGCCTGCTAGTGTCTTTAGGATGGGAACAGGCTCAGTGCACAATTTTTGGCAGTTTGGGGAGTGACATCTGCAAATCAAATATTAATCCCTTTAGATTCAGAGATGAGGAAGAGAAACAATTGGCGTGGAGGTGATGGAGGAGGAGTCATAGTGGGGTCACACAAGGAAAGGGTGTTGTGATGGGGGGATGGTATCTGAGGTTCATGGGGTACAGAGGGAAAGGGGGTTCATGGTGGGGGCATCACACGAGAAGGAGTTTCATGGGGGCACAAAGGGGAGGAGGAGACACAAAGAGAGATGTAATGTGGGGGGGGGGGCTTGTGAGGCGGGGAGGCTTAAGAACATAGTGGCCAAACTGGGTCAGACCAATCACTCGTCTAGCCCAGCATCCTGTCTCTGGGCGAGGGGGTGACAGATACTTCAGAGGGAAGGATCAAGAGGCTGCTCCCAGCTTCTGGGGGCTTAGGGCATGCCGAGTACGGGGTTCACAGACCGGCTGCTACGAGGGCAGCGCTTGAGTCTCGGGGGAAGCCCGTGCAGGAACAGGCTGGGGGTACTAGAACGGGAGGGGTTTGAGGGGGTTTCCACCCCATCGGTCAAGAAGCAAAACCCGCCCCCTCGACAGCAGCTGATTGGCTAAAAGGCGGAGTCGCAGCACACCGGAGGACAGGGAGCAGCGCGATAACGCAAACACAGCGCTCAGAAGGTGATTGGCTGTCAAGACGCCGCGCTGCGCTCGCGGGCGGCGATTGGCTAGGAGCCCTTGTCCTTAGCAGGAGAAGCTGATTGGCTGAGAGGATCTGGCGCCCTTTTTGCTCTGGTGGCGGCGAGGTGTTGGTGAAGCAGTTGCGTGAGTCCGTAAGAGGACGAGTAGGGGGCTGCGGCCACCGTCCGTCCCTTCGGGGCTTCCCCGACGCTGGGGACGGGCACGTTGTCAGTCACTAAGCGTCTGGGGGAAAGGTCGCGTAAGGAGTGGGCCACGGGGCTAGGAATCGGATTTCTCACCTCAGTGAATGGGGTGGGGGGCAAAGTCCCTCTCCTCGCTGGCTGGGTCTGGAGGGGGTCCCAGGGAGTATACGTAGCCACTCAATGACTAGAGGCAGGGGGCCTTTTCCGCAGGTATGCGGGGGTGGGCAATGCCTTTTAGAGTCCATAGGCCTCAGCAGGGGTCAGATATCTCTCATGAATCCATGAGGGCTTGAACTCTCCCGCCCCATCCTCTAGCACATCTGGATCCTCAGGCTCACCGCCGTGGTAACATAGAAGCTGCTTTCTATGGCCCTTGTTGTGTTGTGGCCCTTTAATTGTCACCATTTTTGACAATCTCAGCAGGGAGTTGAAGGATTGAAGGAGCAGGATAATTTCAATACTATGGTGTGCCATTGCTTCAAAACCATACAGCAGGGGTTGCAGAACCCATCTTCAGAAGCCATTTGACACCTTGGAGAGGGCATGTTTGAGCCATATTAGTAGGGCAATACAGAGAACATTGCGTTCGTGCTGTCTGCTGTTTCAGTGAACAAAAAGAGAGGAAGGGCTTAAGTTGCCAAAATGTTACTTGGAGTCTAGCACATTGTTGTGGAATATTGTGCTTCGTGTCTCCTCTGGATCAGTTGTTTTGATCTTCTCACCTACAAACCTGCCTCCCACCTGTGTTTTTATATATATATATATATATATATATATATATATATATATAGTTTCCTCATAGCTGCTGATATCTGGACTACTGACCCTCTGCCACCTGCGAGGGGGGGGGTGGATCTTTGGTTGTCAAATACCTGTTGTCAAATAGATTGTCTCTTTTTCACAATCACAGAATTATCGCATGCTAATAAAGACCTCTTATTGAATGTAAGGTTTCTAAAAGTAAAATGGAATTTGAAACTAGTTGAAAATTCATTAAGCTAAAGCAAAGAATTGCTTGAATACTAAAAAATAATGTAGGCTTTAGGTGAAGTCTTAGGGCTTGATCTTATGCCCATTGACATCAGAAGGAGTTTTACTAGTGACTTCATTGGGTGCATGGTTGGTCTCTTTGAACAGAACATAATACTTATAGTGCCCCACTCAAATTTTTAGAAATTCTAATGTACTTTCTTACTGACTAAAATCAATTCTAAACTGTACTGGAAAACCCATTTTAGTCATTTGTATTTTTTCTATGACATTTTATTCCTTTGTTGTACAGCTGATTATGTGAAGTTGCCAAAATGCCAGCTAGACGTGAGGTGCAGGTATGTATTTGTAAGGTAGGAAAACTGTGTTTACCGTATTTTAGTTAGTTGGTTTAAATTAATTAATTTACTATCTTTTCTAGTCCCTAGTTGTAAGTAAAGATTTAAGTATATAACTCTCATTAACTCCCAAATTCTACAGATTTTTTAAAAATATTTTGATATAGGTTTATTATTTAACAATTGAGCACCATTGTGTGCTTATTGATGTAGAAAAATATAGGAATACTAGGTCAAGAACTCTAGTTCCTTTCCCCAAGGATTTTACAATGTGACAAATTAGAAAAAAACAATTTGGAAAATTGAAGAATGTAAGAAAATCATTCATAGACATCTGAGATGTTGAAGAAAGCTTGCATCACTATATATTGTTCTTGTTCCTTTTCAAATGACAGCTTTTCATCATAATAAAAAAGCTATGAAATGCTAGACAGACTACCCAATCTCTGAGTGACCCTAGGAATGGGACAAAGAATACCAATCTGTATTAGTATAGCCCTGCATGGATACAAAATTTGTATGCACATCTGGTCCATGAAAAAATGGTCCTCAAATGTAAAGTGTATATCTGCAGATTTGCAGGGCTTTAGATATAAAATTTGGAGCCACATCCTTCCATGATCTGCAAAAATTGGATGCGGGTATCTGCAGATCTAAAGCAGATATCCAGGGATTTGCAGGGCTCTAATTATTAGGTAAATTAGAAAATTAAGAAAATACCACAGAAATAAGATATATTTATTCTAAACCTTATTTTTTTTAAAGGGACAGGTATACACTTTTTGAAATGAATAACTGCTGTAACATCAATGTATTTTTTAAAAAAATGAGGTGGCTGAGAGACAGGGTTTCCTGAGGAAGAGCTCTGTGTAGCTCAAAGCACCCACCTTGTCTCTCACTAATAGAAGTTGGTCCAATAAAAGATATTACCTCACTCTCCTTGTCTCTCTAATGTTCTGGGACCAACACGGTTACAACAACGTTGTATGCAATGTTTTTAAAAGTTGTATTAATTTTGCAAACTTTTTGGGAATTTTATTTTCAGCTTGAAACAATTTTTTGTGAAATTACTGTTTTAAATTCAGAACCATCACGTGTTTTGGCCTGTCATATATAGCTGTACAGTAAACAGAATTTTGATGGTATGAAGTAAATAATGTTAATGATAGAATGTCTTATTTATACAGTCTGCTGATTCTACATGCCTGATCCTGCAGACGCTTAAATACATGAGTAACTTTAGAGAAGTGAATTCTATGTAGTTCTGGAATACTAGGAAAAATGATTTTTTCTTTACATGTTCAGCTTTTCTTTTAAACAGTGGTATGGTGGAACTCAATGAGATTACTCACAACTGTAAAATTGCTCATGTGTTCTGCTGTTAGCAGGACTGGGCCCTATATTTGATATTAAAGATATTGCATAATTAGTTTTATGGCATAACACTGAGAGGTAGCTTTTTAGCACTGTCCAAAAAGCTGAAGTGCTAACATTATACTGTATGAATGTTACTAACAGTTAAGGCTAAGTGTGTTTAACACTTATAATTTTAGATTATAATTTCAAAGAATAACTGTAAGGAAGTAGGACAGTGTGGGCCCCAGCCTTGCTGCAACCAAAATCCGTGGAAGTTTGCTATTGACTTCAATTGGACAAGAAGCAGGCTGTTGCTTATTTAAAAAATAATAATAATAGTTTTTGCTTGATTTTAGTTGATGTCAGGCTAATAAGAAATGACAATGACCAGTGTCTATCAACTGTTGTCTTTTTCTCTTCACTTAGACATCTGATCTTGCAAAGTGATAGTGTTCTATAATGTACTTTTCACGTACTTTCAGTATTATCATATTAATATTGAAAAGCACATTATTAGCTAAGGATCCTTGTTGCAGGCACAGAGGGTGCCCGAGGCAAGCAACAGTGGTTCGTTGCCCAGAGTGCGTAGCGCCAATAAACACACCAAGGTGGAGAAGGAAGCAAAGTTTATTTGAGATCTCAAAGCGATGCAGGGAGGCTGATGCCTCAAATCAAGCACAGCTAAAACAAGCAGTCTGTTCCTTTATATCCCATGAGAACTTTTCTTGCTGACTAACAATCCCCCATTTCCCCTCCCTCTTCTGTCCGGCTGCAGCATTCTCTTCTCACACACTCCTTTGTCTTCCCCCTTCCTCTCCCCCTTTCTGCTACAGAGACATGTATGCTGTATCTAAAAGCGGCCTTGAAACTTGCTTCAATTTAGCTCCAGTGTGTTACAGCAGGGAACTGGCTGTTACAATCAGAAAACTAACTGCTGACATTACATTTTACAGCTCTTAACATATTAGGTTACACTAGGTTACACAAAGTGTTTAACATGGAGGAACATTGGTTCATTGAGGCCTACAACAGGAGGGCTTCATTGACACTTGTGGTCTACCACCCTCCCGAGATACCTAGAGTTATGCCTAGTGACACCAACATCCTGAAGAGGAGTGTGTTAAAAAAATTTTGTATCAAACCTTGTTAAAGTAATATAAAATCTCAGCATATAGTAATATAGTTTTTTTTGTTTTCTTTGACAGTTGGAAAAATGCATAGATGATGCCACAAGAAAAAATAACTTCCAGTTATTAGAACAGTTTCTGCAAACAGAAGGATGTGACAATGTCTCTCATAAGTGCAGCAAACAGTTTTTCAACAAATTTGACAAACTTATATGCCGGGTAATTCGCTTTTTATTTCAAAAAGTTCCAGGCTATTACTGCTTGTGGAATATTGCAAAAAGCATTATGTGAGATGATCTGGATTACATCAGCAATTCACTGGAGAACTGAAAAATAATAAAGACATCAAAACTCAGGGTTTGATAGTGTTCTTAAATTAGTATTTCCTTCAGAGAATGAAATATTTGTTATTAAATATCTACTATTATCTACTGTTCAAATTTATGACACTGACCTTAGGTGCCTTGTCACTTTTCTATCTGTACTAATTTTCTTAATACTCTTCCACCATCTCAACTTACCTAAGGGCACCTTCCTGTGCTCCTTGCGCACGCAAAGTTCCCACAGAGATCATTCTCTTCCATTTTCACTTCCTTTCAGCAAAGAACTATGAGTCAGATTTTCAAAAGTCCTCTGCCTTCATAGGTAGGACCATCTTCCAAAAGAGCTCAGCACCCAGAAGCTCCCACTGAGAATATAGTTACTCAACTTATTCAGCAGGAGCTGCTTGGTGTGAAATATTTTTGAATAATCTGCCCAGTTGTTTAGGTGCCTAAATGGGAGCTGTTGTTTGGTGAGTTCTTTTAAACATTTGGCCCCTTATATTTAAGTGATCTCTGCCCACTTAAGGTTCAGTCCTGCATTTCTTTTCCATCCAAAACTCAGTGTGCATGTGCAAAGAGAGGTTGTTGAGAGCTTCTCCTCCATCATAATCCCTATATAGAGGCCAGGCACAATGAGAACTCTTGCTCTCTTACTGGGCTAGTGCTTCTGTTGACTCCAGCCTCTAGTCCACAGAGATATATGAGAGGACATTGGGGCAGAGTGTAGTGCAGAAAGGGACACATGGTTCACCTTTAAGGATGATGCAGTGTCTGTCCTCTGAGCTCCAGAAGGTATTGAATTTACCTGACCTCCCTCAAGGGCAGTATGATTCCACATTGTCCCCAACATGTGCTTGCTTAATGCCACAATTTAACTCTGATTAATTACAACAGTAGAGGTCTGCTGGTTCTAAGGCTACTAATTAACCTTTCAGGTAATTTATACAAAAGTTTTATGTTTGTCTGACCCATTGAGAAGAAAAATGCAATTATATTGTCTGTACGATCTGTATTGCTACAAGAATATAGCAGAGGTTTTAGCTGCAAATGCTTTGCTCGTATATAGCCAGCAACCTAGCGAAATATGTCTGGTGCATGCTACTAGCATTTTTTTCTTTAAAAAGATCTTCCTTTATGACCACAGTATACTTTTGGATATTTGGATGGATCACACTACATTATATTAGTTTTCCTCTATAATGGTGACATACTTCTTACTTAACCATTCTAAAGCACCAAATAAATTCCATAGCAGTCATATCTTTTAGTGTTACATTCAGAGGAGTTTACAATGGCATTGCAGTGCTTACTTGTATGTATGTCTTTAATATCAATGCTCCCCATGTACAGTTATTCAGTAGTCCTGTGTTAGAAATACTAATCTGGAAAAAACACATTTCATTTTAATGTATGTTAATTATACCAATTTAAACATAATAAAATATTATAATCCTACTTTTTCTAATTGAGTTACAGAGTATTTAGAAGAATGTCAGGAATCTATCTAACTGTTTAAAGGATAGACAGAATTTTCTTTTTAAATGTCTTGAGGTGTGAGATGCTGAACTAGAATTAATATGCAAATTAGATACAATTAACTCAGGCTTAAACAGAGACTGGGAATGGTTGGGTCATTACATTAATTGAATCTATTTCCCTATGTTAAGTTCTCCTCACACCTTCCATGGGTCATCTTAATTATCACTTCAAAAAAATTTTTTCTCCTGCTGATGATAGCTCATCTCAATTGATTAGACTCTTCCTGTTGGTATGCATACTTCCACCTTTTCATGTTTTCTGTATGTATAAATATCTCCTGTCTGTGTGTTCCATTCTATACGTCCGAGGAAGTGAGCTGTAGCTCACGAAAGCTCATGCTGAAATAAATTTGTTAGTCTCTAAGGTGCCACAAGTACTTCTGTTCTTTTTGCAGATACAGACTAACACGGCTGCTACTCTGAAACTTAACAATTATTGTGACAGGTTTTTTTTTCTTTTTTAAACAAATGCATTTTTATTTTTGAAAGTTTTACTTGCTTACTTGTTCATCTTGAGATTGTTCGTTTGTTCCTGAGGTAAGGTGATTCTCTCCCCAGGAAGATAAACTTTTTCATATATGCATAAATTAAGATTAGTTACCTCTAATTTTTCAAGAATAAATCTCAACATACTGTTTGAAAATATGTAGTTTTGAATAAAAGCCTCAGATTTTATTTGGTTTTTCTTTCTCTGACACTAAAATTAAATATCTCTAGTGACCTCCAGTGGTAAAGAGTAGTAATAAAAGGGTATAGATTACAACTGAATCATTGGGGCACCGGTCCAACATTTAACAGCAATTTTTTTTTTCTCTCTCTCCAACTGCTTGAAGGGAAAATATTATCCAAGCATATGTAATAATTTTTGACAACACAAAAACATTTATTTTGTTAAATGAAGTACAGATTGCTTTATACTGTACACTGAAGCTTCTATTGGTATTTCAATTTTAGGAACTTGACAAACAGGAAGTTAAGAATGTTTCAACTTTGCTAAATTCTCTTCATAAATATGGTAAAAATATCATCATACCAGGTGGAGACGGTTTTCAAGCAATGATCAGATATGGTCTTGTTGAAAAGATAAGTATAACAAAAATCATATGTCTTGCACTATAAATTCATAGATTCATAGATTCTAGGACTGGAAGGGACCTTGAGAGGTCATCAAGTCTAGTCCCCTGCCCTCATGGCAGGATCAAATATATATAAAGCATATATAATGCTATGGGTAGTTTAATAAGTAAACATTTTTTCAAGATTGTCGGAAATTTTGTTAATTCAGAAATAATTGAAGACCAGAATAACTGATTAATCAGTTCTAAATATTATACAACAAATTATATCTTGTAAAGAGAGGTTGATACAGTACAGTGAAGTCTTCATAAATAATGTAAGGTGTAATGAATTTTGATATTCTAGTAATTATTGTAATAACAATGGTGATAAATATTTCATGTGAGCTTTGTTCCTGGCTAAATTAGGAACCCTCTGTATTTATGAAAAAGAGAGAAGAGAAGAGAAAAGAAGTTCTGTTTTAGGTTTTCATAAAATATTGCTTTAGTGCCAGAAACTGGAATTTCCTGGTGCAATGTGTTAATAAATTTTGTATTAGAGCTAGCAATAGGAGCCTCAGATCTAGCACCTTCAAGGGGTTAACATACAATTTCAGTTAATTACTACCAAATCAACCTGTACAATCCATGACTCAAACCTGTATATTCATACTGATATAGACCACTTCCAACTTACATTCACTATCTGTTTCACTGAATAGAATTAACAGTGGTAGACTCAGAAAGTGTTGCTGCTGTCTTGTTTCTCAGTTACCTTCAGAAAAAAAGAGAAAAATGACAAAATCAGTGATAAGGGCATGACTCTATTCACATTTATAGACAAAGTTTCAGCCAGCCTTGAACCCCCCTCCCACTTTTTTGTGTAAACAATAGCAGTCCCAAAACTGGGCACATAGTTATTGTGAGTACAAATCATGCAATAGGGTATGTAGTTACAGAAGTGATCACTTTGATCGGTAGAAATCAGCTGCATTTTCTTAAGTATATATGCAAAATGGGAGCCTGCGGTTGTAATCTACTCCAAGAAATCTGGACACTTTAATAAAGAATAATCTGGAAATATATATTACAAAATGTTGCTTTTTTGTTTCATGTTTAATAATAAAAGTAATGTTTTTCCCCTTTACATGGTTAGTTGGTTTGAAAAGGCAAAAGAAATTCTGATATCTAGAGGAAATGAAAAAAATGAAGCACTTACAAGTCTAGTGGAAGATTTCTTCGATATTTTGATGGTAAAAATATTTCATAAACCATTTTATAAAATAATTAGCATGTATTTGTAAAAACTGATTTAACAGCAAAAGCTATTTTCAAACATTCTTTTCCTATTTAATTTTCTTTTTCAGCTAATGTTGCACTGATGTGTTTTTTTTACAAAAATACATTACCAGCTCATTTTGTTAAAAAATACTATACTTGCATTCAGACTTAAATAGTAGGAAATACTGCCTACTAATAAAAGACTTGACCATGCAAGTGCTTAGTGCACAAAATTTCCCACTTTATCCTATTATTTTATCCAATAGGTAGTAGCAGTGCATGTCTACTAAGCCTCTGAGGCCCTGATCATGCAAATAGTTTACATACATGCTTAAATTTATGCAGAGAGACAAGGTAGATGAGGTAATTTTTTTTATTGAATCAACTTCCGTTGGTGAGAGAGACAAGCTTTTGAGCTATACAGTGCTCTTCCTTGGGTCAGGGAAAGGTACTCGGAATGTCACAACTAAATACAAAATCAAACAGATAGTTTAGCATAAGTAATTAGTGCACATTCAAGCTGTGACACTGAGTACCTTTTCCCAGATCTAAAGAAAAGCTCTTTGTAGTTTAAAAGCTTGTCTTTCGGCAACAGAAGTTGGTTCAGTAAAAGATATTTCCTTACGCATCTTGTCTCTCTAATTTCCAAGGACTGACACAGCTACAACATCACTCCATATAACTTTATGTAGTTATTGGCACTACTCATGTTCATAAAATTGTGAGCATAAATGTTTACACCATTAGAGATTTAATTATTGACATGTTTATTCTATATTGGAATTGGAAAAGGTTCAGAAATCATGTGGTAGGATCATGTAGTTACAGAAGTGATCACTTTGATGGGTAGAAATCAGTAGTAGGAAAGGTTCAGAAAAGGGCAACAAAAGTGATTAGGTGTATGGGACAGCTTCCATATGAGGAGAGATTAATAAGACTGGGACTTTTAAGCTTGGAAAAGAGACGACAAAGGGGGGATATGATAGAGGTCTATAAAATCATGACTGGTGTGGAGAAAATAAATAAGGAAATGTTGTTATTTATTCCTCATAACACAAGAACTAGGGGTCACCAAATGAAATTAATAGGCAGCAGATATAAAACAAACAAAAGAAAGTATTTCTTCACACAATGCACATTCAACCTGTGGAACCCTGCCAGAGGATATTGTGAAGGCCAAGACTATAACTGGGTTCAAAAAAGAACTACCAGTAGATAAATTTATAGAGGATAGGTCTGGCTCTGGCTATTAACCAGGATGTGCAGGAATGGTGTACCTCACCTCTGTGTGCCAGAAGCTGGGAATGGGTGACGGGATGGATCACTTGATGATTACCTGTTCTGGTCATTACCTATGAAGCACCTGGCATTGGCCACTGTCAGAAGACAGGATACTGACTAGACGGATGTTTGACCCAGTATGGTCGTTCTTATGACAGAAGTATTAAAATAATATACATGTCTTAGTTATGGGAGAGAACTGTAAAGTCTGAACATTGACCAAATATTTTTAGGTATATGGACACAAAGTAAGTTATTCTGCATCTTAATATGTAAAATGTTAAAAATGTATTCATATTCTCATTTTATTATAGCTTGTACATGATACCAACAGTGAAGGTATGTACAAAAATCAGCATTTAAGTTACTACTAGTTTGCTAATCATATCCACTTTTTGATTGATCACTAATGAAATAGCTTCTTTATATTACTGGCAAAGGATCTGATCTAGTCAAAATCTATGACCTTTGAAATCATGTGTATTCTGGAAGGTCTTGGTTATTTGATCTAGTATGAAAACCTCCTGTCCTAAACAGATGGTTAAGGGTTACTGTCTCTTTTACCTGTAAAGGGTTAAGAAGCTCAGTGAACCTGGCTGACACCTGACCAGAGGACCAATGGGGGGACAAGATACTTTCAAATCTTGGTGGAGGGAAGTCTTTGTTTGTGCTGTTTGTTTTGTTCGTTGTTCGCTCTTGGGGCTAAGAGGGACCAGACGTACACCCAGGTTTTCTCCAAATCTTTCTGAATCAGTCTTTTATGTTTCAAAATTGTAAGTATAGCCAGGCAAGGCGGATTAGTCTTATGTTTGTTTTCTTTCAACTTGTGAATGTTTTTCCTTTTGCTGGAAGGATTTTTACCTCTGTTTGCTGTAACTTTGAATCTAAGGCTGGGCAGGGCGGAGGTCCCTCTAGTCTATATGAATCTGAATACCCTGTAAAAAAATTTCCATTCTGATTTTACAGAGATAATTTTTACCTTTTCTTTCTTTAATTAAAAGCTTTCTTTTTAAGAACCTGATTGATTTTTCCTTGTTTTAGAATCCAAGGGATTGAGTCTAAACTCACCAGGGATTGGTGGGGGGAAAAGGAAGGGGGTAGGGTTAATTCCTTGTTTGTTTAAGATCCAAGGAGTTTGGATCGGTGTGAAGCTTCCCAAGACAACCCAGGGAGGGGAAAGTCTTGTGGGGGGGAAAGGTTAATTTCTCCTTGTTTTAAGACCCAAGGGGTTTGGGCCTTGGGTTCCCTGGGGAAGGTTTTGGGGGAACAGAAGAGTGCCAAACACTATATTTTGGCTGGTGGCAGCGTACCAAATTTAAGCTGGTAATTAAGCTTAAAAGTGATCATGCAGGTCCCCACTTTTTGGACGCTAAAGTTCAGAGTAGGGGAAAAAACCTTGACACCTCCAAACAAACAAGCATTTGTGGAGCCACCTAGAAACACAAGAGTCAAACAAATGAGCTTTTAAGTCCTTGAGAAATTAAAGCTCCTCACTTGTAGATACCAGTGTGAAGGTAGCAGAAAGTGTTCCCACAGTATGTTGAAGCAGTTCTGTGTGGTCATGACTGAACCATGTGCATACAGAATTGTATTTTGCCAAACGTGTGACATTTGTTAAATTGCTGTAGCAACTATTAAGCACATTCTTTTTCAAGTATGTGTCCATGAGGATCTCTCACTATGTGGAAATCAGCATCTTTCAAACAAGTGTCCATTGGGCCACACCAGTGCCATGCATATCCTCGTGCTCCCCCATCCAAGATCATGAAGGGCAGAGTGGCTGCAACTGTTTTTGTTTCCTCTTACCATCCATGGCCGCGAGAGGGAACTAGGGCTTTGTGCCTGCTACCCTTTAGAAGATTTCTCTTCTATCAGTAATTATCTACTTACAGTTAAATTTCCCTAAATAATACTTCTTTATTGTTTTGTTTTTCTGATTCAGATAAAAAAACAGAACAACCCCAACTCTCCCCCCCAGATTTTCTAAATTTTTCCTGTCTGATCAAAGGCAGATCCCATTAGGAGGTGCTGCAGCCTTGAACTATGTCCTTCAGTCATTCACTCAGCTGGGCCTCATAGCTAACTATAAGAAATCATCTCTCATTCCCTCACAGACAATAGAATTCATAGGAGCTGTATGCAGCTCCAAAAATGGCAAAGTCATATGTTTCTGAAGACAGATTTGTCTCTTTAGTTGATAGTCACCTCAGTATCAAATTGAAGCCAGCAGCGACAGCATGGAACTATCTCAGACTTTAGGTCACCTATCACCCTGTACTTGATGCTGCTTGCCAGGCTTTACCATCATCTATTACAAGCCTGGCTAAAGTTGGAGTATTGCCCTATGAGATATCAAATGTACATGCAGATTGTTGTTTCATCACACAGTCTGTCATCTCTGAACTGAAGACCCCTATCTGACCCCCAGAAATTTCAGAAAGGGGTCTTTCTCCTATAAAGACACTGATCATGGATACATTGGAGACAGGTTGGGATGTGCATTTTGCCACCTCTAAATACAAGGAACTTGTTTTCAAAAGGATATGGCTCTTCACATACGTGTTCGGAAGCGAAGAGTGATGGCATGGCATTCTTGCATGGCATTCTATCCTATCCTGTGGAATTCCACAATGCAGATTCTCACAGACAACACATCTGCAGAGTACTCTAAGCAAGCAAAGAGGTGCTGCTCATCACCCCTGTATCAACAGGTTATCAGATTATGGATATGATGTCAACAACATGGAATAACTCCAAGAACTCTTCACCTCCCAGGAGTCAACAACAATCTAGGAGACTTTCTAAATAGACAATCCATGACCAACTGCAAAGGATATCTGAAGAGCTCCATCATCAAGCCAATATTTCACCAGTGAGGCAATTCAATAATATTCTGGTTTGATAACAATGACAATGTGGAATGCCCAGCCTTTTGTTCTAGGGCAAGCATGAGCCCTTGATCTGATGGAATGAGGAAGGTTCTTTTGTTCAAGGTCTCATGTATACCTTTCCAATCCCCTTGATTCCCTGAGTGACATACAAGATCAGGCAGGCTGTAATGGTACTAATCCTGATGTCTCCATGTTGGCTGAGACAATGCTAGTTATTTTCTCCACGTCTATTTCATCTCCTATGCCAATTCCAGCACAAAAGATCCTACTGCAAAGTAAGATGCTTTCCACAAGGAAAACACATTCCTGTAAATGGAAAAGGGGGGAGGGACAGCTCAGTGGTTTGAGCATTGGTCTGCTAAAGCCAGGGTTATGAATTCAATCCTTGAGGGGGCCATTTAGGGATTGGGACAAAAATCTGTCTGGGAATTGGTCCTGCCTTGAGCAGGGGGTTGGACTAGATGATCTCTTGAGGTCCCTTCCAACTCTGATATTCTACAATATTTAATCTGGACAGCTCAACACAATCTTGACATGGTGAAGGCCCTTATTCCAAACACCCTGGACTATATTCAGCATTTAAAATATTCTGGTTTGTGGTCACTCTGCACTCTGAGGAAATGCACAGTGCAGGCCTGGCCCACTACTATTTAAAAGGTTCTGAGCTCATGTTTGTGGGGCACATGCATATCTACAGTTGAATCCACACAGCTGACATCAAAGAATCTCATATATAAGGTAAGCAGCCATTCTTTTTGCATTTTAACTGCAATATATGGAATTTAAAATGTCCATACACTAAATATCAGCAATCTTGTGTGACTTTGGAAAGGAATTATTAATATGAACTGTTTCATTGGATATATAATAATGCTAGACTTGTGAATACTGTTGAAATGTGTGCAAAACCTCTTAGTTCATAGATAAACTGGTTTTTAACTTTTTTTTTTCTTAATTGATTAGGTAAAATACAAACATTAGAAAGCTTTATACTGAGAATATGTACCCTTGTTGCTGATGTAAGAATCAATGTTTATATTCAGCAAGAGGTAAAAAAAAATTAATCAACATTTTTAATAGGCATTTAACAGAAGATTGTGAATTTCCTTAGTAATTTAGCTAGACAGATGTTGTGAAAAGGGGAAGAACAAAATATTTGTAGAAACATTTAATGATCCTTCCATCTCTCTAAGAATGTACAAAAGTTTACTTGCCTAGACTAGAAATTCCATTTTAGGCAATAAAGTACAAAGTATATGCTATTTGTCATACAAATACTATGGTGATAAGCATCATATACAAGCATATAAAATAATATTCTATATTGCAATTGCCAGGAATATCTCTTTTTAAAGTCTGTTAATGTAAAATGGTTAATAAATTGTATCTGTAGTATACAGTATTTAACATAGTATGCTTTCATGTCAATAAAATATCTTGGGTGAAATCGTGCCCCCGTTGAAATCAATTGGCGTTTTCCCATTGATTTCAGCAGGGCCAGGATTTCATTCCTTGGGTATGAAACTATTATAAAATCATTACCTTTTATAGAAAGACACTCTCCATTAAGGACTAAATTTTCAAAAGCCCAGCCTTTTTTATGGATACAAATTGCCCACATTTGTTGCATCCATAAAAATTGCAGATAATTTTTGCTCCAGCAATGAATTGCAGGCACCCTGATTAACATCAGCAAGTCAGGATGTTGGCCTTTTAAGTGCTTATATCAGTGTCCATGTTAATGTAATTAATTGAAGTCCAATTGTGTTACTTTGGATGTACACTAGTGTAACTAAGATCGGCACCTGTCACTCTTTTTTATTTTGCTTTGTGTCACAACCTTTGTTATTTAAACATGTTCTTTTTTACTGAATATGTTGTAAACCTATATCACTGTAGGCCCACAATGTAATGAGAGAATAATTTTAAAACTTTTAAAAAAAGTTTAATAGTGTGTTTCTTTGTAAACATATTATTTTTTCTCCTCCTTAGGCTGTAAGAAAACTTAATTCAATGCTTGATACCATGCCTCGAGAAGCCAGAAAAAAAATTATTTCCACGAAGGAAATGTTCCTTGTCATGTAATTAATCAATCTTTTAATATACTTTTTTATATGAATATATTGTTTACATAGTTGTGAAGAAAATTTTTTACACCTGACTATTTTATTGGATCCATTTATCTGTACAAATATAAGCTCTATTCAACCCATGATTGCCTTCGTCACTATATAGCACATGGAGACTGCACTTTAGTCCATGCAGGTAATTCTTCCTTGGATGCTCAGATCTGCCCTTCTCTCAGTCACAGCTGAGTCCACCTCACCTGATTGTCCTAAAATAATTGGTTCTTGGGACTCACTTCTGAGGAGTCTTTACAAATGCACTGGTTGGCGGTAGATTGTTCATCCAGGGAACTGTCTTGAAAGGTCTGCATAGCCAAAAGAGAAATCTCCAGGCTAACACGTCAGAAACAGAAACATGGACCTGTCATCCATGAAGAAAGATCCATGGAGTCTGTGAAAAAATATTGTAATTTCAGAGGAGTGGAATGTGGAAGATAGAAGGAGGCTACCAGCGCCTTTTTCACATGAGTAGACCCTCTCCCTGGGGAGGGATGATACTGCTATATAGGATCAGCTGACCCCCTCTCCCTCGCACACTTGCCCTAGGTGGATTTGAAGTGAGTGGCCCTTCATTTCTTCCCTCAGCTACAGGTTTGCTTCTGGTTTCTGTTTTTAAAAACATCTAAAGCATGTGGGACTTTTTCCAGTTTCCTCTGGTGGACATGGGGTTTGGGGATTTTCTGTGGCTCTAAAGTTTTTTTGCAAAGCCACAGCAGAGTGGCAGAGGAAGAAGTTTGGATTGCAAGTCTAAATCTTCTACACAATCCAAGTTCTTAAACAGAACAGGGAATAACACCAAATGTGGAGTGGGAAGCAGGAGGCATGGCGAGTTCATTTCTACGGTTCTTCACTACCACCCCCAAAGACTCAGAACAAAACAAATGCATCTAAAGGTCTTTCACATGCAATTAAGGATGCTCACTAAACATTTGGCCTGTAAATTCCTACATTTTAAAATTACTAATTTGTCTGGAGCCAAAAACACTGCTGTTTCATGGATGATATATTGGCCCCATTGACATCAATAGCAAAACAATCAATGAGTTCAGTGAGACCAGGATTTCACTTCATATTTTGAAGGTTATTCTCTCTGATGCCAAGATAAGCTTTTCTTATGTACTTCTATATTGCCATTTTATTTGAGTCAAACTGAATCATCTACATTGTTTATTTCACAGGAATGATATGGGAAAGAGAATTTTAGATGCTGGAGGTAAGCACAGAACCTCACTTAAGAGGTTCATTATTAAACTGTTTAATTACTTTGATGTTATATACCCATTAAAAAGCCTGGCAATAAAAAAAGACAAGAATATATTATTCAGTCATCTGAAAAATGTATTTTTCAGAATGGCAGCTGAAAATGGCACATATGCAGTATTAATATACATTTAGAAATTTTAAAGCATTTGGAGTATTTTAGGCATTTATATATATACCAGCTCTATCAGTCCCTTCTGGCTTTCTCCACCATAGAAGTTCCAAAATGAATTGAAATAGTGTGGACCTTTGAGGACCATTATCTGCCAGCACAGGTTAGAGCAGACGTCTGGCAGACAGTAAGCTGGTATACAGCCACCTATCATCCTTTCACCTTCCATGTGTGTTGAGTGCTGTTCTGGTGCACCTGGGGATCTAGCCTGTAATACTTATTTTTTAATAGTAGCTTCTTTAGCAGCTTTATAGCCGTTTTTGTAGGACATCACTGCATTATATGGTGGCATTTTATTTAATATCAATGTAAGAACATCTAAAATGTACTTTTAGTTTCTTTTTAAGTTGAAATAGCTTTTTTTTATATAAGACCTTATATTCAACAATATTAGTATCTGTTTCCTACATATAAACTTTTAAGTTTGGCATTCGATTTAATAGTACTGTTGCTGTAAAATGTATGTTATAGACTATGACTTGCAAGTAGCCATTACTGAAGCTTTATGCAGAATGACATCAGAAAAACAAAGAGGAGAACTGGCATGCCAGTGGTTTTCTATGGAGTTTGTGACCAATGCATTTAAAGGAATTAAGGACTCTGAGTTTGAAACAGTAAGTCATATAAAACACTAATTATTTTCAGAGAGAGAAAATGTTACATTACTTAAAGGTGCTCTGCTTCTTAATAGGACTGCAGAAAATTTCTTAACCAGGTGAACGGAATGCTTGGAGACAAAAGAAGGTAAATGAGTATTGCTAAAGGAAAGATGTTTTCGGGTTGGAATTGAATGGCTATTCAGAAAGAAAATGTCAGGAAAAAAATCCTATTTTAATGAATTCTGAGCTACAATAATATTAGCAGAAGAACATGATGCTGCTCTGTTGCAAAAACAGCCAAGGTGCCATGCACAACTATAACATTTTAGAATCAATAAATAGCAAATATAATGAGAAATGCTGAAGAGTTTGGTATATGTTCATTATTGTTATCTTTTATAAATAGATTCTGGGTTTATAAAATTCCCAAATGTGTGTTTATAAAAAGATAAATTCATAGATTCATAGACTCTAGGACTGGAAGGGACCTCGAGAGGCCATTGAGTCCAGTCCCCTGCCCTCACGGCAGGACCAAATACTGTCTAGACCATCCCTGATAGACATTTATCTAACCTACTCTTAAATATCTCCAGAGATGGAGATTCCACAACCTCCCTAGGCAATTTATTCCAGTGTTTAACCACCCTGACAATTAAGAGCTTTTTCCTAATGTCTAACCTAAATCTCCCCTGCTGCAGTTTAAGCCCATTGCTTCTTGTTATATCATTAGAGGCTAAGGTGAACAAGTTTTCTCCCTCCTCCTGATGACACCCTTTTAGATACCTGAAAACTGCTATCATAGGTCATATATGTCCCCTCTCAGGTTTCTCTTTTTCAAACTAAACAAACCCAATTCTTTCAGCCTTCCTTCGTAGGTCATGTTCTCAAGACCTTTAATATTCTCGTTGCTCTTCTCTGGACCCTCTCCAATTTCTCCACATCTTTCTTGAAATGTGGTGCCCAGAATTGGACACAGTACTCCAGTTGAGGCCTAACCAGCGCAGATTAGAGCAGAAGAATGACTTCTCGTGTCTTGCTCACAACACACCTGTTAATGCATCCCAGAATCACGTTTGCTCTTTTTGCAACAGCATCACACTGTTGACTCATATTTAGCTTGTGGTCCACTATAACTCCTGGATCTCTTTCTGCCATACTCCTTCCTAGACAGTCTCTTCCCATTCTGTGTGTATGAAACTGATTTGTTCCTTTCTAAGTGGAGCACTTTGCATTTGTCTTTATTAAACTTCATCCAGTTTACCTCAGACCATTTCTTCAATTTGTCCAGATCATTTTGAATTATGACCTGTCCTCCAAAGCAGTTGCAATCCCTCCCAGTTTGATATCATCTGCATACTTAATAAGCATACTTTCTATGTCAACATCTAAGTCGTTGATGAAGATATTGAACAGAACCAGTCCCAAAACAGACCTCTGCGGAACCCCACTTGTTATACCTTTCCAGCAGGATTGGGAACCATTAATAACTACTCTCTGAGTACGGTTATCCAGCCAGTTATGCACCCACCTTATAGTAGCCCCATCTAAATTGTATTTGTCTAGTTTATCGATAAGAATATCATGCGAGACCGTATCAAATGCCTTACTAAAGTCTAGGTATACCACATCCACCGCTTCTCCCTTATCCACAAGACTCGTTATCCTATGGAAGAAAGCTATCAGATTGGTTTAACATGATTTATTCTTTGCAAATCCATGCTGGCTATTCCCTATCACCTTACCACCTTCCAAGTGTTTGCAGATGATTTCCTTAATTACTTGCTCCATTATCTTCCCTGGCACAGAAGTTAAACTAACTGGTCTGTAGTTTCCTGGTTGTTTTTATTTCCCTTTTTATAGATGGGCACTATATTTGCCCTTTTCCAGTCTTCTGGAATCTCTCCCATCTCCCATGATTTTCCAAAGATAATAGCTAGAGGCTCAGATACCTCCTCTATTAGCTCCTTGAGTATTCTTCAAGTTAGAGTTGTTAGGGAATAATTATTTTGAGAAATACATACAAAGAGTATTACAGTTTTCAAAAATAACTAAGAAATAAGAAACAGAAGTGTTCAGTTCTCTATCTTTGGTGCAAGATGAATGGAAACAAGGTCATATATGCATTGTTTGCAATCACATTCTTCATGTCTCTACTGCAAGATTCTTAGTCCTGGAAGAAGGTGCCTCTCTTAGGTACTGTGGGTCAGATTATCACTGATTCCAATAGACCTATACCAATTTACATCAGCTGAGAATCTGGCTATGGGTATTTATCCCGTGATTCCTTTTTTTAAGGGTATTTTTAGACTGAGATAATGCACTAGTCCAGGATGATACCTATTGAAGAGGTCAGACCTAGCAGAGGTGAAGAAATATAAATATATGTTCAGGGTACTCCACATGTCATTTTAGTCTCATGAGTTGGCAGGATGGTTAAGTGATTGTGTGATATGCTCTCATGTGAAGGGTTTACTCAGTTCTTATTTTAAAATTATTGCAGCCAAATTCTGTTTTTGCTTAAATTGTGAGGATGCATTGTGGAAAACTGGAAAATAGTTATATTTTTATAAGTATCATATGCCCCTCATTGTATCTTTGTCATATTATCCTGCATGAATGTGTAGTTAGAGGAAAGGAGTTGTTTAGGAAACCAGGCAGGAAAGATAAAACAATGGCCTCAGTGAGGAGCTGCTCCTCATGCAATAGCCAAATTTATAGCCGTGAAGAAGGACTCTTCAGATCCGACTCTGGCAGCCGGGGCAAGATCCTGGAAGATCAAAAGACCTGACCACTTGAAAAGGTGCCACTGCAAGGCTCGGAGGAGTGGTCAGCATGCCATGAAGTTGACACAGGAAGTTTGTGTTGCAGGCTGGCAGAGACTGATTGTGAGCCAGGATCATAAAATCTTAAAAATGTAGAGCTAGAAGGGACCTCAAGAGGTCATCTAGTCCACCTCCCTCCCCAAACAGAAAGCAGGCTACAATTTGATCTCCAAGAGAACAGGAGACTCCAAAGCTAAGTCATGTCTACCTAGGGGCTCAAGGGGAACACCAAGCCTGGACAAGACAATGTGTGTATTGGTCTCTTTGTTACTTTAATCCACTTCTCTAAGCATTGTGTACCTTTTGGCAAAATAAATCATACTTTGTTCTGGAGAAGCTGCTTCTGTGTCACTACATAGTATTATTATCCAGAGACTGCCAGAGGAAAACCCTTCGAGATGCCAAGCCCATTGGGCCAGCTAAGTAACATGGTTGGCAACCAGAAGCAGGATGTAACCCAAAGATTGTGTCAGAAAGTGGTTGGGCCATGGGGCCCCATCCCAAAGAGAAGTGGAGGCACTAGCCTGTCACTTAAAAGAGATGCACTTGGGGGACAGGGAAAGAGGCTCTCAGCAGCAGCAGCCTATCCAGGGACTGTGACGTATAAATGTAATTTTTAATTTTTTTAGAGTGCAATTTTTGAATGGTCAACCTTCCTGGACTGTCCCACTGATTGTTTTCAACTCTTTTTCTCTGAAGTAGAAATTTTTGGTAGAGGGGAGGAGAACTAATCCATTGTTTTTATGTTGTTCTAGTCTAGGTATAAAATAATGTAAATAATTTTGCAAAAACATTTACTAGATATTTTTCTTTTAGAGTTTTTACATATCCTTGTTTGTCAGCAATCCTTGATCAATATGAGGTAAGTTACAACTTCATTGTGAATTGTATAGATTTTCCCTTAATACAACTGATGTATAGTTCTGTCTGTAAGTAGAGAACAAATGGGACTACACAGAGAGTAAAAAAAAGATTATTTTAAAGTGCCATACAGACATCTTGTATGTATTTAAGGTTTGTTTAAATTACCTACTTTTGTGTTATAATACATTATTTTGAGAACCTCCTGTTCCTCCTAAATTAATTTTTAAAATATATTTTAGCTACAGATACCTTTGGATGAAAATCTTGAAGAATTTTGGATTGATTTTAATGTTGGTAGCCGAAGTATATCCTTCTATGTTGCAGCAGATGATGAAGTAAGCTAACTTTCCTTGACCATATGGAAAAATATATATATTTTTCAAACAAAACAATCAGCCTGAAAAGAGATGTTCTCAGCACTATTGTGAAATTGGAGAGTGAATTGCAAGCTAGTACAGTTCATTTTAAAATAAGTGCTAAGTGGAAATGCATAGATGGTATCTCGCTTATTCTTAAAACAGAAATATTAACAGAAAATGAATGGCAAGTACCAATTTACGGCATTATTCATTATTGTGGCCCACATTTTGTAATATGTTTATACACACAATTTCCTGTGCAGTTCTATGACTAAGTTGTTTGAAAATCTGTTCTTGTGTGTCTTCATTCAAACAGGCAGTGGCATTACTAATCGTTCAGCCATAATACATCAGTTCAACTTCAGTTGGGATTCTTTCACTTTCTAAATCCCTTACATTTTTGTACACATCACATGTGTACAACTTCAGAATAGTAAAAATTAAAGGCTGTTAAAACTAAGAATTTCCCTTCTGAATCTAATTTGCAGCTGTTCATTGCTGAATGAGTCTGCATCAAATGTTCTAGTTTCATCTTTGGAAATGCCACTCACACTGTTGCCAGATATCATAAGTTCTTGTACTGATGAGTCTGAGCGTTCAGATGTGAGAAATATCTTTCCTTTTATAGAATTTTAGTTTCTGCATTTCAGCTCCTTCGTTCAGAATACATTCTTTCCATTCATTCCAGTTTGTTCTGAATTGATGGATTTGAAATCTCAATAAAAAAAAACTGTCACAAATGTCTTGATGTTCCAGGATGTTATAGTTAAAAAATAATTGTAATAATGCACATTTACATTTAATTAATTTATCCTTTAATATAAGTTTTTATTTTCAAAAACATCTTGTTTTTTGTTTGAGGATCATCAATGGGAAACAGTCAGCATACCTGAAGAAGAGGTAGAAATGTACAGTATTGAAGGTATTGACACACATGAATGTATTCTTTTACTCCTGAATTATTCTGTCTACCTAACTATAAATTAATTTTGTATTCTGAATTACTCTGGATCGAATCCTAAAGTCCTTACTCAGTTCTTAAATGAGCAAAATTCTCATTGCTTTCAGGAACTTCAAACCCTTGC
Organism: Gopherus flavomarginatus; assembly: GCF_025201925.1. NCBI lineage: Eukaryota > Metazoa > Chordata > Testudines > Testudinidae > Gopherus > Gopherus flavomarginatus. Next base: position 42,801,519 of record NC_066627.1, on the reverse strand, counting down.
ATTCATATGGGTACTGATTTGTCATTCATTGCGCAGTTGCTCTGCAAAATGCATGCTTAATTTGCTTGTGCAAATTTATACCTCTTTATACCACAACTGCAAACATATTTTGGGTGACTGTCCACAAGTGGCTAATTATGATTTCTTTGCATAATTAATTATATTTGGACATGCACATTAAATATACAGTTTTGACTTATTTTAAAATGTTATAAAATTACTTATAAACATATATTAAAGAAAAGCCCACAGCATGAAAGAGTGATGCATTATACATTATAAAACTCTTTGAATCCTGATTTATAAAATTATTGCAAAATTTTGGAAAATATAATAGTATTGCAAGGATTTTATTGGGAGAATAAAATTAAATTGTTCTGCTATTATGGTTATTGTGAAAGAGAAAATAAATATTAATTGGGCTTGATTTCTTCAGGGCCTTGTAGTCACTTAAACCTTTACAAAACGGGTGCAAAATGTTATCAAATTGGAATTCTCTACTTATGTACAACACTGTCAGTATTTTACACCTATTTGTCATTTTACAGAGGTGTTACCAGCTACACTAACTTCAAGGCAGTGGATAATCTGGCCCTTTTTCCAGAACATTATAAAAAATGTAAAGAATTAAACCATTCTTTCTACAGTACTTATTAATTAATCTGAAAATGCAGTAAATATATTTTTAAAGAAATTTTTGAAGGTTTAAAATACTTTCATTTGTTAGAAAAATAACTTTTTCATACAGTTGAACGTTGAATTGTTTCATTTAAATACAATCCAGTTTAGATTTGATTAGAGAGCAGCAGGTAGGCAAATTGAGAACTCTACATTTCAACTGAGTTTTGTGTTCTTTCAAGTGCTAAACAAGAAGTGTTTGAAGCCTAATGAATGCTTCATCTTTATGCAGAAAAAGAGTCAAAGAAGTTACTAACAATAATTCTAAAAAATCCAGTAACTGTGGGTAATCAAGAAGGGGAGCAAATGTTCCTATATTTTGATCCTGTCTTGGAAATCATGGAAGTGGCCCAAAAGGTTTATGGTGCAAATAAATGTAAGGTAAGACTGAAATTTTCTTCCGCTTTCAGCATTTTCTGTCCAGCTGGAACAAAAAATTCCACTGTGGAACAGTTATTTTAAAATGGTTTCTTTATTGATACTTGTTCTGTATTGAGATGCTTGCGAACATTTTCACAATAGATGCTCCAGCATTTCCATTGTAAGCTTTTCTGTTAAGGGTTAACATCTTTTAAAATATACTACAATTGAATTTAATGAGCTATAATGGGAGTTTAATTGGAGATGCTAGAGGTTGAGACGAAGATTTATAGTATTGTGTGTCTGAAAAAATGTATGCAATTATTGGATGCATGCAAAGGCAGCGAATGCATTCACATGGACACTTAACTGTGTGTTTACCACTGTTACGAGCACAACCCTAGTAATTGTGCATGCAAGCTAGCAACTAGGTAGTGTCTTTTTGTGTGTCCTTTTTGAACAGGGACCTTTTTCCATTCTATTAATCGGGGCCTGAATTAATGTTAAACCAAATAATTAGTTTAATTCAGAATGTAACAAGCCTTCTTCTGACTCTGTCTACAAATCACACAGAGACCCCTGTGCTGGTTCAACACCCTGTGCAGTTTATTTATAATTGTATCCCACCATAACTAGTGCCTTTACAAGCAGGGAGAGAGCAGTCTCTCTCTTCCTCTCACTACCTGCTTTCTCCCCTTTTCACTTCCTTCCTGTGTCTATTTGCGAGCTCTGGCTAATGGCTTAATTAGTCTTTCTGCCATGCCCCATCCACAAATTAGGCACAGGTCTGCCTTGTCAGCTCCAATCTGCTTTGCCTGATTGGAGCTGCTGTGAACAGAGTGCTGACTCTGGGTTTCATACCTAGCACTCTGTCACACAGGAGCAGTACAAACCTCTTTATACAGTATGCCTCAGCTCATTCTGATCTGGAGGTGCAAATCAGTTCACTCTCCATGCTATTCAGTCTCTGCCATCCTTACTAAGACTAACATCAATGATCCCAGTCATGATGATTTTCTTTTTATTATGTGGACACCTGTCTACTAGGAATTACACTACGATCTTCAATTTATTTCACGTAGGCTATAGAACAACAAAGAGATGCTAGCTACTTTTAGTCACTACTGCCCTAGATCTGATATCCCATGTTATGATATTTTCTCTTAGCCAGCCAGTCCTTTCCCTGCTTCCAGGCATTTGCAACTTGGCCTAAGAGTTTGCTGTAGACTAAAACCAAATACACAAGCTCTCCATCTGGAAGCAAATTTTTAAAGTAGTTCTCTTCTAAAAGTCTCCCCAGCTGCCAAAACTTCAGGCTAAAAAAACTAATGAGGAATTGAGCTTCTTATTAATGAACAAAAGTGCTCATTAGGATTAAAAAAACATAATGGGCCACTTTTTGCTAGTCAGAGCTGGAGCTTTATTTTTCAGTGTTGATTTTTTAATTCATGCACACAGGCAAGAGTGGAAGGGCATATTTCCAGAAATACCTGATTTATGAGGCAGTAGCAAAGCTGTAAATATTTACAGCATCCCCAATCACAGGCGCCGACTTTTCAAACTGCCAGGGGGTGCTCGACCCTTGGGTATGCCCCAGGCTCTGCCCCCACTCCACCCCTTCCTCCAAGGCCCCGCCCCACTTCTCCCAACCCTTGCTTCCCCCCACCATGCCTCTTCCCGCCCAGTTCCACCCCCTTCCCTGAGCATGCCCCATCTCCACTCCTCTCCCCTCCCTCTCAGCCTCCCTGCACACCGTGAAACAGCTGATTGCAACAGGCAGGAAGCACTGGAAGGAAGGGGAGGTGCTGATCCACGGGGCCTGCCGGCAGGTGAGAGGCACTGAGGGGAGTTGATGGGGGGGCTGCCACCCACCATTTTTTCCCTATTGGCGCCTATGATTCCAATTACATGTTAACCTTGCCTAATCAACTTCATAGGCTATACAGATTATTTAAATACAAACAACAATTTGGAATCCCTGTGGTGAATTTTTTTGTTCCGTTTTTGTTTTATTTTTTCTTTGATAAGAAAAGGCATTTCTAAAGATTCCAGAGATTCCTTCTGAACTTCATTCTCATTCTTTTCATTGTCATGTATTTCAGTATACCACATTTCTTACAAGTGAATGTGGACCAACATCCTTGCCATACAAATAATGGACCATATTTTCCCATCCTTCTCTGCAGATGGAGGGAGTGAAAGCAGTCAAATCCTGGTGGGGGGAGCCTCAGTAGAAAACAGTGCTGCTTTGGTGGCTTTCTCTCAACTTTGCAAAAGTCCCTCTGTAGGATTTGGGATCCTTGAGTTGAGGCAGAGAAAGAATGGTACAACGGATGTTGTCTACATCACCTCTCCCATAACGTAGCGGGCTTTCTGTGAACATAATAGTGATTCTTTAGCAGGACATTAATGAACCTCACCCGCCTCCATGATGCGGAACATCCCATAAGGGGAATTCTAGTACCAGTGGCTTCCAGAGGAATCACTGACAGCACAACCACACCAGGAGAATTTGCTGCGAAGGAGCCAGCAGTTTCTGTGACCCAAAGCCATTGTGGGACTCCACATAGATGGTCATGTGCCGCTGGATATCCTAAAATTTGATGGTTTGAAGAATTTAACTCCCTATTACTTGTGTGGATTAGCAAACTGCTTTTCCCTGAGCGCCATTTGATGGAAGAATTCATAATAAATTCATCTGGTGCAAAGTTGAAGTCTTTTCCCCTGTGTGGGAGTAACCTCTGTTGAGGATTATATAACCCTGTGAACTTAATGTTTTATTTGGGATTCATATAAAAAGATGAGAAAATTTAGATGGTAGAGCAAGTGTATATGTTACATTAATTATTTGTGTTTTGTAGGGATTTACCAAGAAGCAAGCCACATCAGTTGCCAAAACATCAGTTCATATAATTTTTGATGAAAGTGGATCACAGGTACGTTACACAGTTCTGGTTGGGAAATTATTTTAAGCATGAGGATTTTCAGACCCAAACCATGTGTCTTTTCTGGGGCCTTACACAGTTGAGAGAAGCTGCCACAAATGGTGAATTTTGTTAAATGGATTTCTCTGTTGGTTATAGCGATCATGATCCAATCTAAAGACATTTAACATGTATTTCTCGTATGTTGATGTTCTCCAATAGCCAGCAGTTCTCTTGTTTATTAGCCAGTTTGGTTGTTATAAATCACCGTAAGAACAGAGGGGCTTTTAAGGCAGATAGTAAATGGTTGGAAAATAGATAAACAACTAACATAACAAACTTTTTTTATTTTGTTTTCTTAAATAGAAATCTTGTATTTATTTTATCAAAATGCTGCAGCAACATACAAATCATAAAGCTGTTTAGACAAAATCTATGCAAAGAAAACACACTGAGTGGCTATGATAACAATGAGTATGATTCAGTAAACTGTCCATATTCAGGATAGCACTTAGATGTTTTCCTGAATAGGAATGGACTTAAGCACATGTTTAAGTGTTTTCCAGAATTGAAGCCGCTAGTCTTCCACACTCCTTAAATTTCCCACCAGTGGCAGCAATGGTGGGAGTTATGCTATAGACGAGGCTCCAAGAAGCTGCTGGCATTTTAACAACTAGGTTGTCTAACACTTTTTTTATAACTGGCCTATACAAATATGGTGAGTACCACTGACATACACTAATACATTGTTTGCAATGTTAGCAACACTGGAAAATTTTAGGAGGAAAATGTAGTATAGACAAGACCAAAATATACAGATGTAGTAAGAATATGGGGAACTGCAGAGGAAATCATTAAAACATTCTGAGTCAAGAACTTTGAAAGCAAACCAACTGGAGTAGAGTTTTTAGTGTCTCAATTCATTCTGTATTTTTCCCTTCACTTTTTTGTGCCACATTCCACATAAACCGCTACTCACCTTGCATGTAGGAAGACAATCGTGAGAGAAGCTGCACTGGTGGACCAGAGTCACATACAAAAGATTGTAAACAGTGATTAATCCTGCAGTATTAATTAGGGCTTGTTCTTGTAAACTGTCCCACTTGTCTAGTCATACTGCATGTGAAAAGTTTAACTGATGTTAACAGGGCTACTATTTAAGTAAGGTTTTGTGGAATTGTGGGTTTTTTAAAATTTATTTTAAAATAATATATTAAATATTACATGTGATGTCATTTTCCCCAAAATACTGAGTAGATTCTTGTACCAGAAAGTCAATTGTCACCTTGCTTGAAAGAAAAATCAAGAATGGAAGGGAAATCCAGTAAGTCTGTAAAACAACAACTTCCTGTACAACAAAGGAATCAGAATGAAAAAACTAACCAAGACAACTGCAAAAATATTCAATCTAAGGTAAGTATGTTTATCAAAACAGAAATAGTTTAGCATAAATAAAAATTAAATTAAATTCTTGGTTATAAAGCCATGACTAATATATTGTAGTTACGCTGCAGTTCATAGACTTCAAGGTTAGAAGGAACCATAATGATCATCTAGTCTGACCTCCTGCACTTTACAGGTCACAGAACCTCACCCACCCACTCCTGTAATAGACTCATAACTTCTGGGTGAGTTACTGAAAACCTCAAATCATGATTTAAAGGATTCAAGTTAAAGAGAATCCACCATTTAGTCTACTTTAAACCAGCAAGTGACCCATGCCTCTTGCTACAGAGGAAGGCAAAATAAAACCCCAGGGTCTCTGTCAATCTGACCTGGAGGAAAATTCCTTCTCGACCCTAAATATGGTGATCGGTTAGACCCTGAGCATATTGGCAAGGCCCACCAGCTGGACACCTGGGAAGGAATTCACTGTAGTAACTCAGAGCCCTCCCCATCTAGTGTGCAATCTCGAGACATTAGGGATATTTGCTACTACCCCGCTGCAGAATGGCTATGTGCCACTGCAGGCAACCTCATCATTCCATCCTCTCCATAAATTTATCAAGCTGAGTCTTGAAACCTGGTAGGTTTTTTGCCCTCACTGCTCCCCTTTTGAAGGCTGTTCCAGAACTTCACTCTGATAGTTAGAAACCTTCATCTAATTTCAAGCCTAAACTTGATGATGCCAGTTTATGTTCATTTGTTCTCATGCCAACATTGGTACTTAACTTAATACTAATTATCACTAAGCTATATAATTGAAGGTTAACCATCTTTCTGAATTTTTAGCTTTTTGGTTTAAAAATTAATACAATAGAAAATGTTATTTTTAAATAGGCCCCTTGCAACTCTGAGAAGAATCTTTAGAATTTTTTCTTAATTTTTTTTATATATTTGCATATCCCATGGTAGATGGAAGTTTAAGTATATTTTAGCCCCTTGCTGGCCTGTTAATAACCTTCAGTATTAACATTTCTCATTAGAGTCAGGTTTCTCTCTCTCACACATACACTTGTGCATGCATACACCCACACACAGAGTGCAGCTCTAGGTGAGCATGTGAGAAGCCTGTAAAGAGGATCTGCATCCCTTGTGTATGCAAAGCACAACTCTGTATGGATCTTCCTGTGCATAGGTGATACTGTAAGCTAGGCCATTTGAGGAACAGAATCAGTGAATTTGTGAGTGCATAGGTCCACTAGTCATTATTCCACACAGTGGTTCTGCAGCCTTAAAGTTACAAATATAGCAACTGAGTGGCTCTACTGCTTCATCATAGCCTACTTGATGGATTCTGACACCAGTGGAACTCCTTGTAGTCAACCAGTTACTTGTGCTGTGTATTGAGAAGAGGATTTGTCCCTTGCTGAATTACTTCAGAAAATCCCAACGCAGTATGGCTACATTTGGAATTTCAAAGCGCTGCCGCGGCAGCGCTTTGAAGTGTGAGTGTAGTTGGAGCGGCAGTGCTGGGAGAGAGCTCTCCCAGCGCTGCATGTAAACCACATCCCTTACGGGTGTAGCGTGCAGCGCTGGGAGCCGCGCTCCCAGCGCTGCTGCCCTGTTTACACTGACGCTTTACAGCACTATATCTTGCAGCGCTCAGCGGGGTGTTTTTTCACACCCCAGTTGCAGCGCTGTAAAGTGTGAGTGTAGCCAAGCCCAAACTGATTATTTTATGTCACATTATTCTCTTAGTGTTTGAGAAGTAAAACTTTAAACATTGCCATCAGCATAGGGTGCAAAAACTGAGATACTAATAGTTAAAATATTGAATGACTTCAAGAAATATAAAAAAACCCACAGTGTCCTAAGCTGTGGTATTAAAATGAATTGTTTGTTTGTTTTTTATGCATTTCAAGATTACTACGCCTACTAAAAGGAAAGTGTCTGAAGCATCAGTGATTGTCCCAGGTACTGGTAGACTGCCTCTGAGGAGCCCATTGGTATTTGTCAATACGTGTAAGTTGGTATTTATTTTTAATGATAAAAATACGTTTAAAATCGTTTTTGTACTTTACTTGTAATTTAAATTTAATTTCTTTACCCGAGGCATTATGTGCTGATCGTTAACACTGCCAAGAGAAAAACTTGCATTATGTTACCACAATCAGGCATGAACTATGATATGTTTGTGGAGCTGGAAACAAGGATAAAATGTTAATCATTGGATTTCCCCAGCAAATGCATAATCCTTAAGTTTCTATGCCATACTACTCAAAGACCTGAAGAGATTCTGAAGTGCAAATTATAAGGAACTCTACCACCTTCGTTGGCATATTAAGTATCATTGTCAGGAAACTCAAATATAAATAAGTGGCATTTCATAAAGATATTGGGCAGCATTTTCAGTAATGTGTACAATGTCTACAGCAATCACAGTGAATCACATTTGTACACCCATCAACCAAACTTTACTCTTGTCTTCTTGGCAAGGCACCTCATCAGCTTTGTCAGAGTCATTCAGCAGCACCTTTTCCCTAACACTTTTTGTGTGTCTCTTCAAGAACAATCTGACTATCTTGCTCACAGATGAGGTGTGGGAGCACTGCAGGTCTGGGTAGAAGAAACCAGGTCTAGAACTGCTTACGTTCTCTTCAGAAGAGAATCACTGATTGAGGAGGAAGTGGGGGAGGACCTTTCCCTAGTCATTCCTGGCTCACCTCCAGGATCTACCATCTTCCTACCGGCAAACCCACTAGCAGTCTCCCATCACTTGGTCCTTTCCCTTTACACAGAAGCTGTGTAGGAGAAAGGCCAGTAAGAGTTCAAATGTGACAGGAGAGGAACTGGTGGTTGAGGAACATTCATTGACTTAGCTTTCTCACAGAATCCTCTTAAATGCACGGTATCCTCATACTATGTATAATATACAAAGCTAAGTTAAAAGAATAATGAAGTTGCAAAACCAAGCTTTCAAAAATTAGGAAATGCCAGAATGGCAACCTTTGGTTGACTCATCTGTGCATATGCATTATAATAAAGACTTTAATTACATGATCAGGTGCTCTTTTTCACAGGACTCATGCCTCTTTCAGTACATAGAATCACTATCTTCTTATCCAGTAGTGTAGCTTCCTTAATTTCACTGGCAGTATTTTTGATTTTCACTTGTGTGATGTCAGAATTAGGCTAAAATTGTTTAAAACTTTATTAAATGAATGTAGTGATGAGAAACAGCCTTTAAATGTTGCGATGCCACTGGGATCACAATAATTTTAATGGACAAAAGTAAAATTAACAAGTCTCTGGTTTGTTTTCAGCAACTCCCCGAAAGGCCCGCTTTAAACTGCCTTTGCAAATGATGAGCTCTTCTGAAAAAAATAACATTACCAGAATAACTGAGAGCGGAATAAAGAATTTAGATCTAGAGCATACAGGGCCACGTAAATCTTCTATAGCTGACTCTTTTAAAAGGCGTAATGTTGCTGCAGAAAAAGTAAGTTTTTAGAAAAGAATAATCCATTTTCATCTTTTCTTTTCTTCATAATACTTATTAGTTTCATCAGGTTTTGTGCTGATACAAAAGTGGTCTTGTAGATCTCCATTTTTTTTCTCTAAATCCTTTTTTCCTCTAAATCCTGTCTTGTTTCAGATTCACGCTTTCAGCTGGCTAAAACTGAGCAGTACTCCTACTGGCAAACAAGGATACCTATAAAATTATGCTTGCAGTTTTATCTGTATTGGTCCCAGGATATTAGAGAAACAAGATGCGTGAGGTAATACCTCACCCACCTTGCATCTGTAAAATTATTCTAAGATCTGCATTTTATACCTTAAGGCTGACCATACCTACTCTCACCCTCTGGCAAACTTGCTTTTTCCTTTCCCATTCTCGTACATGATCTGTCAATCTTTTATCCATTGTAGTCTCCAGTTCACTGAGCGTAATAGTCCCATATGCTATAGTGTTCAAAGGTTAATGAGCTTTTTTGGACTAATAGGATAGTTTTACATTACTGACATTTAATACAGAAAACATTTACATGCATTAATTTTTAAATTGCAAAACAGACTTTCTTTGAAGTGAACACATTTTTACTGCAAAGTTTCAAGGACAATGTGAATCTAAAGAAATGGAGACGATAAAGGTGTGGCCTATTTATATCCAGCCTCTACCTCTGTAATGCTATCAAAACACAACCAAAAATTTTTAGTGCCAAATTTTTAGACAGTTTAATTGTCCGATTGTGTTTCTACTTTGTGAACACAATTACTGCAGATGTTTGGGCAAATCAGATAGTTGCATGATCAAATGGATTAGGCTTGTTTCCATACACCCGGGGTAGGCAACCTATTGCACGCATGCCGAAGGCGGCACGCAAGCTGATTTTCAGTGGCACTCACACTGCCCGGGTCTTGGCCACTGGTCCGGGGGGCTTTGCATTTTAATTTAATTTTAAATGAAGCTTCTTAAACATATTTAAAACCTTATTTACTTTACATACAACAATGGTTTAGTTCTATATTATAGACTTCTAGAAAGAGACCTTCTAAAAACATTAAAACGTATTACTGGCACGCGAAACCTTAAATTAGAGTGAATAAATGAAGACTCGGCATAGCACTTCTGAAAGGTTGCCGACCCGCTATATACAATCTCTGAGTTTGCATGAGCATATTTTGTGCATTAATTTAATTGTGCACCTAATTCTCTGGAAAACCATCCCTTGAACTGTTCAACTTTATTAAAACTCCACTGTCATGAAATATTTTAAGGAACAAACAATAGCATCATCTACATCTGTGAAATGCCATTGTCTTCATATGGTATCATTGACATTTCTGCAAACTGATGGCCTGGCCCAAAGCCCATTGAAGTTAATGGAAGCACTCTTGTTTATTTCATTGTGCTTTGGATCAGACCCTGAAACTAAAGGTTAATGGGGTTGCACAGATTCAGTGAGTATTTAACCTGAAGACACTGGTTTTGCACTGGTGTAGGTGAGAGTATAATTTTCCCTAAAGAATCTCTCTTACTGGTGTGAGATGAAAATATCTCAGTTTGACTGTCAGAACCATGTTGAGTTTGTGGGGCTTGAAGGTGGAAAAACATCTTTTTATTTCTATTTGAGCAAATGTCATATAGAAATTCCTGAGACACAATGAATATGTAAAAATGATATTTTGGGATTCCAAAGCAATTTTTCAGGGTAGAACCATGCTGTCTGAAAAACATTTTGTAAGAGCCAGAAAAATAGTTTTCCAAAATTTATTCTTTAATAGTAAAATTACTTACTTAACATGACTGCTTTTTAGGGTAGAGATGGCTCTGTACTGGACAATGTATTTTGTGAGACTCAGCAGAATATCAGCAAAACAGCAAAACAATCAGAAATGAGGCAAAACTCCCTGAAAAGATTTTGGGAGTCATTATTTTCTAACATTTAAAAAAAACTTCTATTCTAAATAAAACGTATTTTTTTATATCTCCATGCCAATATATTTTTTGTAATTTTTCAGCAGCATATGTCAGCTGAAAAAGTTTTGGAAATGATACAAAATGAGGCAGACAGTGAGACCAGCCAAAAACAAACACTACGTAAGTATTTCTGCAAATTTTGACAATGATATTTTTAAATCATTCTGTTTTCATATTTTTACAAAAGAAACTGAGAAAATTAATGTTTAATATCAAATTTAATATATGTTTCATTTAGATGATCTATTAGATATTGTTCCCGATTCTCAGCCAGTAGGCAGAAATGACAAACCTTTGTAAGTATTAAAAAAAATGCTAAATAACTGTTTGTTTTATCTAAAAAAACACCACCACCTTTTAAAAGCTATATGTGCAAGTATTGCCAAAGACAGAGTGTTTCTGAGATTTTGATAATGATCTCCAGAGATCTCTTCCAGCCCTACGTTTTTATATTAACATTAATTAATCAGCAGTGTTTTTATCTGTAAACCTGTTACATTTAGCAATACTGACCAAATTTCTTCAATTTAGTATAAATAAAAAAGGATTATTTTTGTAGATTGCCTGGTCTTTTGGAAAGTTCTGCTGATGAAAATAAAATCTGGAAAAAACATGCATGCTCTGTACCTGAAAAGCTTATAACAAAGTGTGATAAGCAGAAGAGAAGTACATCATCAGGACATACATTCCAACAAGGTTAAGCTTATGCCCTGTTAGTAATAAGTTTTTATGAATGGCAAATTAAGATTTTGTAGTCAACCTTTTTTTACAAGTTTTTATCTTAAAAAGATTTTATTTTTTGTTTGCATTAGTTCCTGTTCTCAGTGAAAGAGCTGCCAAACAAAAAGCTTTCTATTCAATATTTGAAAGTACTTCTCCAAAACAACAAGTTCAGAGTAGAAAAATGTCAAAGAAGCAACAAAATGAAACCGAAAAACAAGAAAACTGCATAAGACACAGAGGACAAACATCAAACAGTTCTAACCATTTAGAACAGAAAATACTAACTACAGAGGCAAAAGAAGTTCCCACCACACCTGAAACATCTTTTAAATCAGTTCATCCAACTAAAATGACTGAAAAATCTCTGGGATATTCAGCAAAATTAGTGTTGGCCAGAAATTCTAAGGAGGAAGATGATTTTTCTTTTAGAAAAGGGACTACAAATCATAAAAAATCTGAGAAGGTGATAGATTCTCATTTTGGTTCCTCCGACTTAGCAATAAAGGGAATGGTATAGTTTCAGTGTTCTCTCTACCATATTTTCAATATTTCAGTGTAGCCACAATAGCATATTTTTAATCCTATTTATTTCTAAATTTGTTCATCATTTGGTTTACACTAATGTAGATGAATAAGGGGTCTACCATATTTTCAAATGTAACTCATTTGTATATATGTTTTGTACTGAAAATTTAAAATATTAATCTGTTTTGATTTCAGGGGGTTCCTTTTGTTTAAAAATATGAACCAGTCCTTTGTTCTAGTGACACTTGTGACTGTTACAATTTAAATCAAGATGCCTGGTGAAACATCACAGTGCAAGCCCAACCCTATTTAAATATTGGATCAGAGATAGGATTTTAAACTTTGTCCATTAAATGTAGCTGGCTTACTGATAAAAGTATCCAGATTGCTGTCACTTGCATCGAAAGCTGTGGTCATTTTGTAGGGAAATTTCTGTGAAGGCTTCCTTACATTGTTCAAGTAGAGGGGTGTGATTTTCTTCCTGTGGAAAAGCTGCCCTCAAGCCTGATGAATCCTGAGGGATCCATGGGTGTCGAGTGCCAACTACATGGAGTCTTTGTACCCAAACTGCAGCTCTGCCCTTTTATTGTACAAAGTTTACTTTCAAAGTTAACAGGTTACTTACAAAGTCTGTTGTTACAGAAAGCAAAATCTAAAGAAATGGCTGAAACAATAGAATCAATAATAAGTAAAATCAGTGACAGATATAAACAAAAGGATGATATCGAACATGCAAGAAAAGCAAGAGAATTTTTCTCTAATAACAGGTATAGTATAAATTGTTTTCTCATAATACTTTGAACACCTTGATTGTGACTTACTTCCTTGTGCACTTGCAAAGAAGAGAGAGCACATAAAGCCTCTATGCAGCCTAGCTGGGTTTATCCAGATCATAAATCTGTGTGAGAAGGTGGACAAGCTCAGCTAGGCTGCAACTCCCAGTTTGAGTAAGGATTTTGAAGCCAGCCTCCCAGCCCAGGTTGATAGACTTGGTCTCCTCTAGGGCTCTAAAAATAGCTGTATAGATAGAGCCTGAGCTCCAGCCTAAACTGCAATTTTAAAGTGCTGCCTCTACTTCTATTTTTAGAGCACTAGCAGAGGAACTGTGATGCTCAGAGTTCCTTTAAAGACTACAATAGTTTAGTTGTATGTAAACTTAATCACATAAAGGTGTGATCTTTAGAGATGCTTAACCCCTGCATCTTCGATTGACTTAGTGGGAGCAGTTGTTGCTCAGCACCTTTGAGAAGCAGGTCATAAATCACAATTTAAATAATTTTTATATTTATCTAATTGTGAACAAATGCATCAATATATGTTGTAAAATTGGTTATGAAAATTATTTTGAAAAATGAAAACAGTAAAACAAAATAACTTGAGGTTATGCTTATATCATAACTCATGATATTTGGCAGTTACGGGTTTGTAACTTAGTTCATTTTAAGTGCTATTTGTTTGCAGGCAGTTCCTGCCCAGCTCTCCCTGGAATTGGTTCTCTTCTGCTATGCAGAAATGGAGAATGCTAGGAATTTGGGGGGTTGGAATGTGTAGTCACTGGTTCTGTGACTACGCAGATTTTCAGTACTACCTATCCCAGTATGTTGGGGTGCAGATGTTGCTGCCTGGGGATTAAAAATTCTGGGACAAATTTTTCACCAGTGTAAATGGGTGTAACTCCCCGCTACTGTATAAGTTTACACTGCAGAGAACTGGGCCTTTTGTTTCTAGTGCAGCAAACCTACACAAGAAGCAGTGACTTGGGGTAAAATTTTTAAGAGCCTAACACACTGAAATCAATGGGAGTCTGGCACCTAGCTGTGTCTGAAAATCCCTCTAGGCCCTTATGTATATCTAGGCACTAAAATACCTTTAAAAATCTGACACTTAGGCTCCATGAAAATTTTATTCATAGGCTCCTAAATCACTTAGTTTAAAAATTTTATCCAAAGCATTGAAAGTCAGTGGGACTTTGACCCTTCTAGTCTAATTCACTTTTGAAAATGAGACTTAGGCTTAAGTCACTTAGGCTCTTTTTATAATTTTATCTTTTGAGCTTTGTGCAGTAATGAGAATTTGGGCCTATTGGAAAAAAATTGAAGTTGCCTGGATTTGGCTTATAGTTGTGCAGTTTATTTGTAGACTACGTTCTAAGTTACTAGAATTTTAAGACATATTTTTACTATATAAAGTCACGTTATCTTAGAATCTGTTATTGAAGAACTCTGATACACTATACAAGCAAATATTTTCTTATCTTGTTATGGTTTTCATTTATATTAGTAATATATTGAACACATTTTTGGTATGCATTTGATGGTATTTGATGATTTTTTTTTTTAGATCATGTTTAAATAAGTCTGGTTTCAAAGTCAGTAAGGTACATTTACTATTGTTTTTTTTTACATAGAAATTTCATCTGAAAGTTGATATTATCTACTAGAAACTACGATAAAATCTTGTTCATCATAGCACTTTTCATACTTGAAATATCTCAGTGTACTTTAGAAAGCAATGAGGTATAAAATGATATAAAAATATGGCAGTTGGTAGATGCTCCATAATAGTTCACTAGCATTCCTGAATATGAAATCTCTTCTTTAAAAAGGACTGTTTGCCAAGTCACAGGGTTTATTCTCAGTCATTTTAAAAAATGATAATGGACTATTTAATTTGCATCTCCATTGGATATCCAAGAGTGACAGGCGTATGGGACCATAATTTTAACGTCCCATCCAAAACTGGTACATTGCTGCACCTACACACCTTATTTCTTCACAGCAGTGTCAGTTCATGTGTTGGTGTGTTTTTATAGCTATTCAATAATGCTTAATGTGATTCCTTAATAGTACCACCTATAACAGAGGTGAGCAAACTACAGCCCACGGGCCACATCCGGCCTGCAGGGCCATCCTGCCTGGCCCCTGAGCTCCTGGCTGGCCGCGGCCGTCCCCTGCTGTCTCCCCTCCCCCTCAGCCTCAGCTTTCCATGCCAGCAGCGCGGCTGGCTCCGGCCAGGCGGTGCGGCTCAGGAGCCGATTTGCCAATGAATGCAGGGTGCCCTAGCACAGGCCGCCCCAACAACAGGGGGACCCAGGGACGGGCACTCAGGCAGCTCAGCACCAGTGCACTTTCTGCAGGGGGGAGGGGCTGCACTGCAGGGGCAGGGAAGCGGACGGCGCAGGTGGCGGGAGTGGGGGTGAAAGACTCAGGAGGAGCACTGGGCGGCTGCGCAGCCGGCTGGAGAGAAGCAGCACTTTGAAGGGGAAACTGGCACTTCTCTCCAGCTGTGCAGCTCCCCCTGCTCCTCCAAGTCCTCCGCCCATGTTCGCAGGGCCACATTCTGAAAGGGGTTGGGGGGGGAGGTGAATGAGGGAGGGTTCCAGGGGGGCAGTTAGGGGCAGGGGATCCCAGGAGGAGGTGTCAGGGGACAGGAAGCTGAGGGAGTTGGATAGGGAGTGGGGTCCTGGGGGGCGGTTAGGACGGAGATCCTGGGAGGAGGAGGTCAGGTGACAAGGAGCGGGGGAAGGTTGAATGGGTTGGGGGTTCTGAAAGGAGCAGTCAGGGGGTGGGAAGTGAGGGGCAGGCTGTTTGGGGGGCACAGCCTTCCCTACTCGGCCTTCCCATACTGTTTTGCAAACCTGATGTGGCCCTAGGGGCAAAAAGTTTGCCCACACCTGACCTATAATAATAGTGACTGATGCTTATATAACACCTATCAGCTAGAATTCTCAAAATTCATGACAAATTTTACAAACTAATTTCATGGCAAACTGAGGTGTGAATCTATCCCACGGTAGCCTGCTGCACACTAATTGTCTGTGTCCCTGCAGATGTGCAGTAAGAGTTCTTCAAGTGCTTGTTCATGTCGATTCCAGTCAGGTGTGTGTGCGCATACACGTGCTTTAGCAAACGCGTTCAACCCCAGTTGTTTGTATATCATTAGTTTATCTTAGTAGTTATTGATTAGAGTTGTTGGGGGTCTCTACTGCCCTTCCGACTCCCCAGAACCATGGTATGCCACAGTCCCTGGGGTTTAAAAAACTGTGGTCAACACGAAGCACATGCTAAAGAGCGAGCCACAATCCATGTTCATGGTGCCTTGGGGAGGATCACCAAAAGGATCGCTGTAAGGTCTGCCACGAGTTCCGCCCTAGAATTCTTAAAGATAGGAAGCAGTGGCCTAAAGTGATCCTCATGGAGGCAGCTCTAAGCCTGCATTCGGATCCGGGCTCAGGCGGCTCATCGCCTAACACTTCCTTATCAATGACGAGTGCCCCAGTGCCATCATCAAGTTTGGTGCCAAAAAAGGACAGCTCCCGGGATGCTCGGCACCAACACGGCATCTCCCGAGGTTCAGCAGAGAGCAGGCACTGGTCTCACTTGCTGGCACCTCAGAAGAAAATGAAGCCAAAAAGTCAGTCACCTCCAGCTAACTCTAAAGAAGGGAAATCCCAGGTGGGCCACAGCTCAAAATCCCTGTCGAGGCAGTTGACTCTGGGGCCCCCACATTCACTGGTCCCTGTGGGACAGCAGATGCCACTTCCTTCAACACCGGAAGTTTTCAAAGCTGCTCAGAATCTGCTGCACCTTACGGTGCTATTCTCGCCCCCTAGGAGGGAGGAACGTCAGGCACTGGCAATTCTACCCTGCCCCCAGGTGCAGTCAAGAGGGAGACTAGCAATGATATACAGATATTTCCCCCTCTCCATGACCTTCGGCACCAGCCCACTCGGACCGAGAGCCTAGTGGCTCCCCAAGCTCTTGATGCTCGAGGCACCAAAGCTCGGCTCCCCCATGGTCTTCAATCTCGGAGACCTTGGAGTCAGAGTTTGACTCCTACTGCTCTTGGAAGAGTAGGAGCTGACGATCGAGGTCAAGGTGAGACAGACCAAAGCCCCAGGTGTGGCCACCGGAGTGGCAGAATCCACCACAGTGGCATTCTGGACCCCCTGGGCCTTTCACCAAAGCCAGGGAGGGAACAAAGGGCACTGCTCCACAGCATCTTCGGTGGCCTCAGTCACATTCGTCCTGACGCCAACTGTGCAGCTTGCCTTGGTGCCTATCCACATGCTAATGCCATTGGCTGCGTCACCATCGCCGGCACTGGTGACTCTTTCAGCCTCGGTGCTGACAGCATTTTCAGCACTGATGATGACCTTGGCACCGACAGCGGCACAGACAACGGCCCGGCCACCTTTGTTGGCTCAGGCAGCTGGTTCAGAACCGGCTCCACCAACAGTACTGTCAGTGTCTCCAGTGCCCATTCCAACACCGAGTTCGGCATTGACAGCCCTGGCACCAACGGGCGCTCCATGAGCACCAAAGTTCCCCTGAGATCCCCAAGAGTCGCAGGACCCTTTGGGAGCTGATGGCAGGGAGCATCCACTGCTTATAAGGGCTTCCTCCTCCCCGTCTTCAGACGAGGCATTGCAGGCACAGCCATAGCCCCAGTACTTGAGGACAACAGGGTGCTACATCAGTTGCTGCTTAAGATTTAGGCATTAAGGCTGAGGAGTTGGTCGAGGAGGCTGATCACATGGTGGATATCCTCACCCCCTCAGGTCCTTCTCATATTGCCCTACCACTTATTAAGACTATTGTGGGTGCCACCAAGACCTTGTGGCAGACCCCAGCTTCCTTGCCACCCACTGCCAAGTGCAACGAGAGGTGTTTTTTCGTGCCCTCCAAGGAGTACAAACCTTTTTCCTCCTCCCACCTCCCGATTCTCTTGTTGTGGACACACTGCTAATCAGCGTGAGCTGTAGGGTTTCTAGGAGCCCTCCCTTAAAAACAAGGAGGCTAAGCAACTTAACCTTGTCGGGAGAAAGGTCTACTCTACGGGGGTCTTCAGCTCTGTATTTTGAACCAGCAGTCAATCATCAGCAGATGTTCTTATAACATCTTCTAACCCTATGGTCAGCCGGTTCTTAAAAGGGCTCAACAGGTTATACGCTAATGTCTGTCAGCGTGTCCCTGCCTGGGACCTCAGTCTGGTCCTTTCTAGGCTCATGGGACCTCCGTTTCAACCATTAGCAACATGCTCCCTGCTCTACATCTCTTACAAGGTAGCGTTCTTGGTAACGATAACCTTGGCCAAGAGAGTGGCTAACCTCAGGGCCCTAACATCAGTCTCTCCTTACACCGTGTTTTATAAGGACAAGCTTCAGCTCAGGCCCCACCCAGCTTTCCTCCCAAAGGTTATGTCGCATTTCACATCAACCAGGACATCTTTCTCCCAACATTCTACCGTAAGCCTCATTCCAGTGGCAGGGAGCGGAGCCTCCACTCTCTGGAGGTCCACAGGGCACTAGCTTTTTACATCAAGAAAACGAAACCGTTGAGAAAATCGGTCCAGTTATTTGGGTCAATGGCAGACAGAATGAAAGGTCAGCCTGTGTCATCACAACGCATCTTGTCATGCATAGCATCCTGTATTTGTGAGTGCTACAACCTGGCAGGTGTTCCTGCACCTCCAATCACCGCGCACTCCACCATGGCGCAGGCTTCATCATTAGTGTTCCTGGCTCAGGTTCTGTCATAAACAGATAGTTAAGGGTTAATGCCTCTTTTACCTGTAAAGAGTTAAGAAGTTCAACTAGCCTAGCTGACACCTGACCAGAGGAACCTATGGGGGGACAGAATGTTTCAAAAGGAAGGAGGAAAGTTCCTTTTGTCTTGGTCAGTTTCAGCTGGAGTGGAAAAGATCAAGGAACCAGCCTCTTATCAGAGTAGGAAGTTTTAGAAAAGAATAAATAGGTTTATGTTTATTTTCCTTTGTGACTTTGTCTTTGTGCAATTAGGGGAATAATCAAATTGGGAATTCTTTTGTGTACTAAGTTTTGCCCAGGGGAACATCCTCTGTGTTTTGAATCTGTTGTCTGTGAGAGTAGCTGGTATGCTAATCTCTCCCAGAGGTTTTTTTCTTTTACCTTTCTTTTCTTTAATAAAAAGTCTTATTTTTAAGAACCTGATTGGTTTTTCCTTGTGTTAGAATCCAAGGGGATTGGATCTGGACTCACCAGGAATTGGTGGGGGGAAAGAAAAGAGGATGGTTAAATTCTCCTTGTGTTAAGATCCAAGGGGTTGGATCAGTGTTCACCAGGAAATTGGTGAAGAAGTCTCTCAAGACTACCCAGGGAAGGGAGTTAGTACTTGGGAGTGGTGGCAGCAAGACCAGATCTAAGCTGGTAATTCAGTTTAGGGGTTCACATGCTAGTCCTCATATCTGTACTCTAAAGTCCTATGACAGGTTTCCACTCAGGAAATCTGCAGGGTGGTGACGTGGTCCTCCATACATACTTTCTCCACACACTATGCAATTACCCAGCAGGCCAGAGATGATGCGGCCTTCAGACAAGCAGTGCTTCAATCAGTGGAAGACTTCGACCTCACCACCTAAACTTGGACTTGTGATTCTCCTGATTTGGAATTGACATGAACAAGCACTTGAAGAAGAAAAATGGTTATTCACCTTCTCATAACTATTGTTCTTCCAATAGCCAGCCTCCTTCCCCTCTGTTGGAGTAGCTGACAAGAAGGAACTGAGGGGGTGGCGGGTCGACAGGGCTCTATCTTGAGCACCATGAAGGTGCGACTCCAGGGGATGCCCAGACGAACCCAATGGATGTGGCTATGGGAAAATCTTCCGGCTCTCAGGCATGTGCATGGGCACACAACTGATTGGAATGGACATGAACAACACATCTCAAAGAACAACAGTTAAGAGAAGGTGAGTAACCATTTTTTCTTTAGTGTGCTTTGCTCTACCTTGTTTTGAAAAGGGGGTGATCAAAGCTCTCTAAGGCATGATTAGTGTGCATCAGTAGAGTCTTCATGGACAGTTAGTATGCAACATGCTAGTGCGGGGTAGATTCACACTCTTCTCAATGTGAACTAAATGTTCATGGAGACAAACCCTTCCCACACAGCATATAACGGGATCATTTAATTTATGACTGAAGTTCATTCTTCCATGATATGGAAGACTATACAGCAGTTAAAAGATACATTTAAGAGAGAATGAGAATAAGTAGGAAAACATATTACTCAAATGGAATTTGGGTGTGGTACAGAAACCAACACTTATTTTTTTGAATAAGTACCATGAGATTTTTAAGGGCCACAGATGATGATTTTACATCTCAAAATATTTCACCTCCAGCAGTCCTGACCCCTAATACCATATTTGAATATTGTAAATTTAGCGAGATTTAGATTCAAAAGCAACTAATTTATCACCCAGGCTTTTGTTAAAGAACTTGCTGATGTATTGATGACTATAGATGAACATGTTTTGAATATTAGACCTGTGTAACTCTTTTTGTATGTATAGGAAAAAGTTCAGAATAGAAGCTGTAGAAACGTAAAAACTACAGCTGTGCTTAATATGACTACAGGACATATTGTGTAAGTATCTAGTAATTTTGTTTGAAAATGTTTTAATATCCAATTATGTTAAGAATATTCCTTGATTCACTAACTAAAGCTTTATTTGTATCTGTTTTGACAGGGATGATGTCTACAATTTTAACTTAAGTGGATTTGATGAACCTACGATAAAGCTTGGAGTAAGATTCCAGTAGTCTACATTAATGCAAACTAGGAACCTTTTAGTTTGTGCCCACAGCATCCACATACAGGAGTTACAGCGCAGCACTGTGGCATGCACTGCTGTTCAAATCCTTGTAGTCCGAATTGTAGGGCAATATAGACAAGTCCTGAGAGAGACTCACCTCAGAATAACTAATAGCACAGTGGTTAGGGTACTCACATAGAAGATGGTAAGATATGGGTTCAAGTCTTTGCTCCACATTAGGCAAATGTAGGAAATTGAATCTAGGTTTCCCACATCACGGGTGAATGCTTTTTAAAGAATGGGCTGAAAGTTATAAGGGGGAGCACCACCTCCTCCTCTGTATATATTTTATGGGTTTAGACGTGCTTTAAGCCTTTTGAAAGGGAGAAAAGTGGAAAATCATGGAAACTAGTTCTCGGTGCCATGAAATCTGGCAGATCCATCCTCTAGCTTTTCCGCTCTGCTGCCAACTCTGTCTTTAGCAGAAACTGTGATGTAGTAGTATACTTACTAAATACAAACTGGAGAATATGGGCCAATATATAACTCTTAAGAAAAAGTTTAAAATATGCATATAAAAATAGTAACATGATTTATGTGAAATCTGGGAAGTTTGCATTAAAATATTCAAAGAGAAGATGTGAAATATTCTTTGATGTGTAAATTGACCATTGTAAATTATTGCAAACAAGAAATTTTGTATTTGGAGTAAAAAAGTCTTAGTGTTACTCTTTGTGTGAATAACTAATGTATTTTATATATATCATGGAAGATACATTTGCAATTATTTCTCATTTATTTGTACTTACATTTTAGGTCCAAGAATTACATGTTACTAACCTGAAAGCTAGTACAAATCTGACAGAAAAAATGTAAGAATGTTACATTGCATTATAATCATCTAAAAATATTTTTTCCTTAAAGATGGTAATAATGAATAGTTTTGTTTGCATTCTCCAGCGTCCCCCTGTGCCAGTTAAGATAGCAGGTGCAAGTCCGTCTAATAGATATAAACAGGAAAAAAACACTCTTGTTGTCTCACTTTCCCTGTAAAGTGGGCTGGCATAACTTCTTCATTTATTTTCCTTTCTTCAGCAAGTAAAGGCAGCTCCAATGGCTTCCTCAGCTGTATTTTGTTTTTGGTTGGTTTTTTTTTAACTGTTTTCCTTTGGCAAATTTGTCCCTAATCCTTTCATTTTCATCAGATTACTAGTTTAATGTGTGGTATTTACTAATGAAGAGAGCTTCCTCATGGAGCACTCTGGGGAGGCAACCTAATGGCTGCAGTGTGTGTAGTTGTTGTTGTGTGTCCCTGTTTGCCTCAAACTAAGAGGCTGTCATGTTAGATTTGAAAGTGAACTGTGGTTTTCAAACTTGCCAAAAAGAGATCAAGTGCATGTGCCTCATAATTCCCCTCCCACACACATACATACCAAAAGCAGAAAGATGACAATAACCTCAGCAGATGTCTTCAGCTTTGGATGTATTTATTAATGTAAATATCTCTTTGTTTAAGGAATCCCGATGAAAGCAAAAGTACCATCCAGAAAAAAGTAGATAATAAAGTAAGTTTCTTAAACTCAGGGAAACTGATATTAAAAAGACCAGATTTTCAGTACGGAAATTAACCATTCTTTTCCCTTAAAATGATACAAAGAATTATAAAAACTGTAAGCCATCTTTCCACTCGCATGGTCCTTTTCTTGAATGGAGGTGGAACTGCCCCTTGACATAATTTAAAGCAGCCCGAAGTTATTGAATTTAATACTGTGAAAACTCTTGTAAAGATAGGCCTTTAGACTTGATTTTTGTAGCTCAAATGCTTCTTATATCTAGAAATACCTCATACTTTTAGGTAAAAATTGTATTATAAATCTAAACAGAAATAAATGACCTTTAACTATTTTTGTTTTGTTTGTTTGTAT
Organism: Gopherus flavomarginatus; assembly: GCF_025201925.1. Taxonomy (NCBI): domain Eukaryota; kingdom Metazoa; phylum Chordata; order Testudines; family Testudinidae; genus Gopherus; species Gopherus flavomarginatus. The sequence continues at coordinate 42,778,945 of NC_066627.1, read as the reverse complement.
AGAATAGAATGAATAAAAATAAGAAGCATCTCTTTAGTGACACTGACACAGAATACAGAGGTGATGACAGCAAGACAGATATCAGTTGGCTACGAGAGTCTAACCGAAAACCTAAACCCCAACTAGTAGATTACAGCAGAACTAAAAATCCGAAGAAATCTAAAAGTATAGAAGCAAGTAAGAAACTAATTGTTGAACATTTAGGGACTGCATTTCACTTACCTGTAAATAGTTCTTAAATTATTTAATTATATTTGCCATGCATAATATGTTGTGTGCAGTGCGTCTCAGTTCATGGTAACTGCACCTGTGGTCCCATGAGGGCAACCACTCTAGATTCCCAGCTCCTCAGCCGCCACCTCTCTTGGGCGGAGACCGACAGTTTCTCCCTCCTGACCAAGAGATCTGTGATATTCCCAGCAGTCCAGTCTGCCTGAAAGGCCAGTGTCTGCACTATGCTTTCTCTCTGCAGTCTCTGCCCAGTGTATTGCCTGTAGTTATAAGTTACCACACAGCTCTTTATAAGCAAGCACATTCATTCTTCAGGTGAAAGCATTACAGAGAAAACATAATTAAAAACAATAAAAGAAATACAAGCATGCTAAAAAGCTTTCTAGAGGTTACCCAACTCGAACCTTGGGCTCTGGTAAATGCCATTCCTTAAAATCCACAACTGTGTTTTCCTGTGACTATAAATACGTAATTTGTCTCAGATTCAGAACCAGTACAATCCTGGATAGTTCTGTCATTCCTTTCTACAGTTTAGGCTTTTGATCTTGACCTCAAGTAATGGGATCAGCAGATGATGACTCACTCCTCAGTGTGTAGCTTCAAAAGGTTTTTTTGCATTCACCTCCCCTTAAATATCCTCCAGGAAAACCACTTAACATTTTTTGTTCCAGAAGTCCATTCTTGTCCAGCATCTTGTTTAAGATAATCTTTTGAACCTCCAAGTCTCACATCTGTCATCTCTTCCAATTTGAGAGCTTACATATAGTCCTAGCCCACAATAATACATGAAATACAACAGACTTCAAACATATTTAAACTTAATTAAATACAATCAAATGCAAATACCTTCCATAACCTATGGACTTCGAAATGTACTTATCCTCAGTATTTGTGAAGGTGAATATTGTAAAAGAGTTTTTGTTTTTTTTTTTAGGACAAAAAGAATTCTTTTTAGCAAAACTGTATTACTGTCCGAATAGTAATCTGAAAGCAGTTTAACGCATTGATAAAGATCTGTGGATGTATACATGATACCTTGTTCTAACAATTAAAATTGTAGATTGTCAACATTTTTTGGATATTAGGCTAGTTTTCTAAATGCTATTGATTTTAACAGCATATACGTTCCATGACTCCGCATGTCTGATGGATAGATCTGAAGAGAAAAAAACAAAAAATAAAAAGGTAAAGTAAAATTGCAGCTTAATTTTAATAGATATTTTTAATCTATTTTAATTGACCATAGGATTTTTTTAAAATATTTGTATTAATTCACTCCTAACTTTCAACAAAATCCCTTTCAAATTCACAGCCAATTAAAATGGTTCTGACTGCTTTAATAATACAACAGAGCCAGTTACAATTCCTATTCCCTAATAATACTAGCTGAGAGTTGGAATGATTATGGCATTTTGATGCTTGCATTTTGTTTTTTAAGATGTATAATTTTTTGGTAATAACTAGTTACTGATTAATGGCAAGACAAACCATTGTATTTAATTATTCACTTTTTCAGTGATTGGATTAGGTAAGATAGCTTTTTGCCTCTGAATTATTCACTGCATTATAATACCTTTGGATTGTTTGTACGATTATTTAGAAAAATGATAAACCTAACTAAGTATAAAAGCTATAAAATGAAAAAGTCATACACCACTACCTCAATATGATGCTGTCCTCGGGAGCAAAAAAATCTTACTGCATTATAGGTGAAACCACGTTATACTGAAGTTGCTTTGATCCACTGGAGTGCGCAGCCCTGCCCACCAGAACAGTGCTTTACCATATTATGTCCAAATTCGTGTTATATTGGGTCACGTTATATTGAGGTAGAGGTGTACTTGAAGTTACATTTATAAATAGTGTATAAATAATAATTAATAAATTATTACAAGATGTTATAAATGTGTTACAGACATGAGTATAGATGATTATAACCATATTAGTGGACAACATTATAGATGTTTGCATGCCATAGTTCAAAGCAATCTATTGACCTGCTCAACTTTATAACAGTTGGTTAAACCAGTTATTAAAACCTCTATTAAGGCTTTACAAACTGTAAGTACACACTTAATATAAAGTGTGACAAATAGAAAATAATGTGATAGCTCGGTGTGTGCATTAAATAATACAAAAATAAATGGAGAGTTCGTATTTTATGGCAATTTTATGTCAGTCATAAGCTTCAGTCCTTTTATAGATCAGGACAGGAGTATCAGGCCTATAGAAACTATATTGTCATAACTGAGAAGAAGGATGGAGAAACATTCACTCTACCCCCATCCTGAAGTCTTCTGTTGTTTTTCTTGGCTCTTCTTTTTACTTACTTATAACACCTAGCAGTAGATCATTATCCTTCAGGTATCACAACTTACATTTTCATCTGTTCCATTTAGAAGTCTATGAAACTTCTAGGTTGTCCAGTTCAATAAGTATATTCTGATCCTTCTCTATCCAGGAGAATGGAGAAGAGGGAACCTTTTCAATGAGTAATTATTCTTTAGCTTGTTAACCTTTCAGGTTTTGTCTTGGCCAGTGCTAAACTACCATTAAAGATTACTTGCTAAATTCATCCCTCCTGAAGTCAGTGGAGCTACATAAGAGGTATATTATTGCCCCTATGTTCTGTACAATAAACATGTAAAATTCTAAGGCTAATATGTGCTTCCTTTTTTCAAAATACTGTAGCTAGTTCCTGGTACATACAACATGTTGCTGTGCAATTGGTTATTTTCCATAGTTCTTGTCATTAGAATCTTCAGCTTACATCAACATTATTTCTTCCAAAGGTACCCATTAGTAAAAAACAAAATACAAAAGCTGATGAGAGACTAAAACAGACAACCAGACCAAAATGGCCTCGAAGAGCAGCATTAGCAAAAAAAAGTTATAAGGATTACTCAAATTCAGAGTCAGAGAGTGAACAGGAATCTTCACAGTGCTTACATCGGAAAGAAAAATTAAGAGTACAGGTAAACAGTATTATTGATCTTCTGGAGCATCTTTATGAAACTAGGGCCCTAAATTCAAAAGTGGCCACTGAATTGAGGTGCCTCAGATTTTGAGTTCCCAAGTGGGAGAACCTTGAGCTCATGGGCAGCGGGAATAATAGGCACTGCTGCTGACCTGCCGCCCGACACCTGGGCCGCAGTGGCCTCAACCCTTCCCTTCCGGTGCTCAGGCCCTCAGGGAGTAATTTCCAATTTCTTTTTTCCCTACTCTAAAGTAGTACATAGATTTATACATATAGAACCTTCTGTACTCCAAAAACATATGTTTTAGTGGGTTTTTTAATTTTATTTTAAAAGCACCTAAGCTGCATAGGAGCCTAAAAGTTCCTAAGTTAGCTCTTTTAAATGACTTAGACACTTTTTTGAAATTTTAACATTAATCTCATTAAAACAGAAAATATGTTGACCTCGATTATCGCAGTTAACTCAGGCGATTAACTGAAAAAAAAAGTAGTTGCGATTAATCGCAGTTTTAATTGCACTGTTAAACAATAAAATACCAATTGAAATGTATCAAATATTTTGGATGTTTTTCTACATTTTCATATATATTGTATTCTGTGTTGTAATTGAAATCATGTGTATTTTTTTTATTACAAATATTTGCTCTGAAAAAATGATAAATAGTATTTTTCAATTCCTCTCATACAAGAGCTGTAGTGCAATCTTTGTCTGAAAGTGGAAATTACAAATGTAGATTTTTTTGTTACATAACTGCACTCAAAAACAAAACAGTGTAAAACTTCAGCTCCTACAAGTTCGTCCACTCACTTCTACTTCTTGTTCAGCCAGTCTCTGAGACAAACAAGTTTGTTTACATTTACAGGAGATAATGCTGCCCGCTTCTTATTTACAATGTCACCAGAAAGTGAGAACAGGCATTAGCATGGCACTTTTGTAGCCGCCATTACAAGGTATTTACATGTCAGATATGCTAAACATTGGTATGCTCTTTCATGCTATAGCCATGATTCCAGAGGACATGCTTCCATGCTGATGATGGTCGTTAAAAAAAATGCATTAATTAAATTTGTGACTGAACTCCTTGAGGGAGAGTTGTATGTCCCCTGCTCTGTTTTACCCGCATTCTGCCATATATTTCATGTTATAGCAGTCTCGGATGGTGACCCAGCACACGTTGTTCATTTTAAGAACACTTTCACTGCAGATTTGACAAAATGCAAAGAAGGTACCAATGTGAGATTTCTAAAGATAGCTACAGCACTCGACCCAAGGTTTAAGGATCTGAAGTGCCTTCTGAAATCTGAGAGGGGGGAGATGTGGAGCATGCTTTCAGAAGTCTTAAAAGAACAACATTCCAATATGGAAACTACAGAAACACCAAAAAAGAAAATCAATCTTCTGCTGTTGGTATCTGCTGCTTTGGATTGTTATCGAGCAGAACCCGTCATCAGCATTGATGCATGGCCTCTGGAATGGTGGTTGAAGCATGAAGGGACATAGGAATCTTTAGCACATCTGGCATGTAAATATCTTGTGACACTGGCTACAACAGTGCCATGCGAATGCCTGTTCTCACTTTCAGGTGACATTGTAAACAAGAAGCGGGCAGCATTATCTCCTGCAAATGTAAACAAGCTTGTTTGTCTGAGCGATTGGCTAAACAAGAAGTAGGACTGAGTGGACTTGCAGGCTCTAAAATTTGACATTGTTTTATTTTAGAATGCAGATTTTTTGTACATTTGTAAGCTCAACTTTCATGATAAAGGGATTGCACTACAGTACCTGTATTAGGTGAACTGAAAAATACTATTTCTTTTGTTTTTTTACAGAGCAAATATTTGTAATAAAAATATGTGAGCACTGTACACTTTGTATTCTGTGTTATAATTGAAATCAATATATTTGAAAATGTAGAAGACATTCAAAAAAGTTTAAATAAATGGTATTCTGTTGTTTAACAGTGTGATTAATCATGGTTAATTTTTTTAATCTCTTGACAGCCCTAAAAAGAAGAATACATTTGTTGAATGCCTAAATCAGTTTGGGATCAATTAAGCAATGGTGTGTTTTAATAAAGTACTGATGAAGTGAAAAAGAGATGTTTCACTCTTTTTTTAATATAATTTTAATATTATATCAAATAAAATTTATATACTGGATTAAACAGTTTCTGTAACATGACAAATATGCTCAAATCCCAGTGAAGTCTATGGGAGTTGAAGACAACTAGGCACGTTTGAAAATCCCAAGAGGTGCCTATCTGCATCTTTAGGCACCTAAATACTTTAGAACTAAAGGGGGAACTCGCCACCTCTCCAGATTAGACCATGTGTCTGACTGGACAAGTAGATATATTGTACTGTATACGTATCTATATATACACATGTTGTAAATCTAGTATGTTTAAATGTAATGCTTATGTAGATTTGTGTACTTCTAGCAAGAGCACAAAAATGGCCAAAACAAAGCTGCGAATCAACACAAGGAACTACAGAACAATGTTTCTACAGAGCCAAAAAAGGGAATATCAAGAAATCAACAGCAAATATTTACTAAATCAAAAGATCCTATAAAACAAAGAAAATTAGAAATGTCACCAGTAGCCTCACCTGAAAGCCCAGCATCTGTTGAGACGATGAGATGTGTGTATTATTTTGTATTTTTATTTTTAAAGTTGTCGGCTCCAGTTTTGGATATGAATTTAATTAATGTCTCTCTGTAATATCAATTAATTCCAATAATTGCTTTAAAATATGTATACACTATACCCTCTTTACATCCATTTAATGTACATTATATGTTAAAATGCAGAAAATACATAGGTGTGCTGTCATCATTGTTATAGATATTATGGTTGATATGTCATACCAGAGTGTAATAGAAATACAGTGTATCAGTGAAAAGAACAGTTGGTAATTTACTTTCTATTAAAATATACTGTAATGATGAGCAATACTAAGTAAAAGCAATTTATTTCTTCTTGTGTAGACTTTAAGGACAAAGCACTTGCATGAGAGTAACTCAATTGTGATATGAACATATATTTCTAAAAATCCATCTGTACCATATGAAAGGTATAGCATTTTATTACAAAACCCAAATATTATATGGTCATGGGCAAACACATGTTTTTTCTTTATATGGTCAACACTGGAAGTTCCAGTATGTATTTTACTTGACTGCTTATTCAGTTTCAAAGACAGTTTTTAATATGAAGGTATGCCTTATTAAGGGATAGGATTTTTATGGGGAAATCCCAGTCCATTCAGTTTGCAATTATTTTTTCTAACATTATGGACTGTATTTTCTAAAAAGTAATATAGTTCTTAGGTCAAATCCAGACTGTTGAGCACCCACAACTCCTGTTCAAGGTAACTGGAGTTGCAGGTTCCCAAAGACATTCAAGACAACCCCTTGAAAGCCAGCAACATGACTTCGTGACCATCCTTCCATGGAACTCTCAATGACATCAATGGGAATTCTGTACACAGAGATGACTTGTGATATGAGGTATAAAAAAAAAGGTGTTAAGGCCTAATATCGTCAATTAAGTGTTTATACTTACTAGGTGCTGAAGAAGTACCAGAGGAAGCATTTACTCAGGAACATGTTTCCTTGAAAAGATCAACATCATCATATCTTCAGGACTCAACACCAGAAAAGAGGGAATCCTTAAGCATTGTGAAAGGAATTTCAGATAACAAGCTTTATACAACAAAAAAGAATAATCAAAGTATACATCTAAAACAATCTCCTGAAAATGTCAAAAAGTTGGTATTTGGAAATGAAAGTTTATCACCAGTTTTAAGTCCAATTTCTTTGGTAAGAATTTAAAGATACTCTTTACAATTATTTCAATGTCTGCATTATCTTAAGTAAAGTATACAGTATTTATTAATTAATCATAACAGCTTCATTTGGGTGTTTTCAGGGGAACTGATTTAGTCTATTTATAGTGAATGAGAATTACTTCTGTTTAATATGAATAGAATTAGTATGCCATTCTAACATGAAAGCAGGCCTGTAGAAGGTGGTTACATTGTGTTCAACCAGGTACTTTTGTAAGTGCAAAATTCCATGCTCTTTTTCAAAATAGAAGTATCCAAAAAGAGATTTAAAAGATGGAACATTAAAGCACAGATACGATAAATATAATGTATATTATTTTATATTTATATGGTTCAAGTATTTAACTTTAAGATTTGTTGTATTGTCTCTTTTTTACTTGATGTCATGATTAGGAAAGATGCATAATCAAGAAAATCAAGTAGTGAAATAGGCTGTTCTAATCAGCAATACTAGTATAATAATCATGGGAGGAAATTTACAATAATACAAATAGTATTGCTAAGAGGTCCCAACCAAGATTGGGGCCGGCCCCCTTCTTTTAGCTGCTTTATGTATACATAGTAAGAAGTAGTCCCTGCTTCAAAGAACTTGCCATCTAAATAGTATTGCTAAGAATGAGAGAAAAGAAATTATTCCCATTTTACAGATGAGGAACTGAGGCAGCAAGAAATTAAGTGAGTTGCTCAAGGTCATACAGGAAGTCTGTAGCAGAGTTGGGATCTGCACTGAGAACTCCTGAGACCCAGGCCAGTGCCTTACACACCAAACCATCCTTTCTTCTCCCTCACATCTCTGTTTACTCATTGGTCAGTAGAAACAAACACTGATTTCCCTAAGAGAAATAATACTGAATATCTTCCACACAATGTATTTATATACATTTGTATTAATCAGAGTTATCATTCAGTTGCACATATCCATTTCAGTAAAGAGGTGCCAATGAAAATCTCCTCCTGTATGTATACTTTTCTTTATCTCCAGCTGGGGACATGAATTTGAGGTTTTCCCTAACCCACAGACACATTCCAGATTGCTCAGTCTAGATTCTCACCAGTATGTGTTACACTCATGTGGGAGCATGACAACTCTACGTTTTCACTCATGGAGCTTTTGGAAGTCCTGTTTACTTGGCAGTAGGTTGGGCCCACATAATCCATGAATACATTAAATTCCATGTGGATATTAGATCAGTCGAGTTCAGAATTATCTTAAAATGCCTTCAAACTGCCTCCCACTCCTTGGTTGTCCTCTCATCCTCATGGCAGCAAAACTCGTTCTATGTTCCCATGGGTACCCCACACTAACCACTTTCTCCAAGTCATGCTTTAGGGATTTCAGATCATGAAGGGGGAACACATTTAAATTAATAGACTATGGTATTAACTCAATCAGAGGATTCCTGCATGGTGGAAGGGGTGAACTCTGTGGAAAGTGTGCTCCCTTGTGAAAGGTTTCAGTTCCTGGAGTACACTCTCAGAGGGGTGTTAAGGTGGGGAGAAGGGAATATCACAGAGTAGGCACTTTCTTCTTTTATGTCCCCATCTCAAGTCTGAGTCTCTGACTTCTTGGATCTCTGTCCTCTTCATTCGTAGACACTTAGGTTATGATCTGTCCCTTAATTATTAGAAAAGTAAAGACAACTAGCTCATCTTTATATCACACTTTCATAGGATTATGTACATGTTTACAGTCATTTTTATTTTAATTATGCATCCTGGTATGTGCTGAGATTTTTTTTTAAACTTCTGTTTAGATTTCCAATAAACTGATAAAATCATCTTCTCCATTTGGCTGATGTAAATGTAGAGCAACAACTATAATTTTACATTTAGATGGTTACGCCAGATAATTGTATCTGGAGTAGCAGAGTGTATTGCTGTGATGCCTGTTCTGGGTGACCAGTCACACACTGAAGAGTCTTTAATTTTCCATTTTTGCAACAAGTATCCACATCTGCCATGGTTTGTGTGGATATGGTTTAGGGTTGTCTATGAGCTTCATGGGAGATCGAAGCCAGGGATCTTCTGCATTGGGTCTTTCATGTGGTGTTTGTGACTTCTTGTGAACTCCATTCAGCTTTCCATGCTTCATCAGGGTTGAAGTTGCATTATTGAAGGTTAAATGTGTGGGTCCAAAAGGGCTTACGTGACTTCAAGCAGTGGTGAGGGACGTTGTTAAGGTCCTGGTGGAAAGAAGATGTTCATTTTCCATGATCCTCTGAAATTCCCAAAGAGTTGTGGCATCACAGAAAATGTGTGGGGGAGCAATGTGCAACAGCACTGGCAGCCAAGGTGTTGGGGTCGACTTGAGTGTTCCAGTCATGCACCACGTTGCAGGGCTTAGCTGGACATCAACAAGTCATGTCTACTTCTGGTCCATACCAATGCACAGTACTCAGCTACGGAGTACACAAGGGCTATAAAATTAGTACATTTGAATACCCATTTTCAACAATTGTTTTATTGTTTTCTTTTGTGTAGCCTAATCTAACTCCAGTAACTATGGACAAAGCTGTCATGAGTGGAAAAGACATAAAGGTTACTGACCCTGAGGTGGAAATATGTGATATTAGTGAGGCAGTGAACGTTACAAATTACCTTTCAGACAAAATCTCCATTAACGCAAAACTGAAAGATCTTACTAAAAATATGCAAAATAAAGGAGAGGTATGATAGAGACCCATTTGAAAAGCTGCATTTTTGTATGTTTGTTTATTTTACAATCGGTGGCATTAGGGAAATGTATGTATAGTGCTTTAAATTTTTAACATTCTTTTCAAACATTTTCTTGTAATCTTGCCTGCATATTTCAGTTTAGTATAAAAACAGTGTTGTCTGGGATGTCATTGAGACTTTGCCTATGTTATAACTGTAAGGAAATAATCTCTCATCCCAGCAATAGCACTGATAATTTGTATTTTAACAAAAAACACAAAACATATCTTTGCTTTTGCCTTGAATTTTTTTTAAATGGAAAAAAAATTCAAAAAGAAAATGACTTGTCACTTCTGCATGCAGAAACTTACAAAATAAAATTAGGTAGTTTCTTGTACTTTTAGCTGTAGGCTATTAATATAAGTCCTAGAGAATTAATAATTATTAAAATTTTTGCCACCAAACCAAAGTACTTTGACAAAACTGGCATGTGCAGACTGATTTGTTCGTCGTAACTGTACCTTAGTATTTTGATATTTATATTTCTAGTTTTTAATAAACACATAAAGGTTCATTTATGATGAAGACTATCTAAATGGGTTCACTTTCCTGGTGGTTGTTAATATCTCTTTTTTTAAGGAATCTGTACCGCCATCTCAATTATGCACTTCCAGTGGAAGCAGAGAACGGTCATGGTGTGAAGATCCCTGTGGCACCATACATGAATCCGGTATGTAAGTGTCTCTTATGAAAAAGCACTTTCTTTGGATATCTGTAAATAGTTAATGAAAAACTTGCCTTAGATACAAAAATATGGCCCGATTCTTCAAGCCCTACACGTGGAAATGGAACTCCTATAAACTTTATTTAGCATTTTTTACCAGTGTATTTCTCTTTTCATATATACTCAGTTTATTCGTTCCTAAAGTTAGTGTTAATCTTTGTTGTTATTGATAGGAAGCTACTGTTAGATGTGAATGTTTTTCACTTAAGCTTTAGAAGCATCAATTGGGATTCATATATATATGGAGGCTAATATATCCCTTGGAACCCCATTGCCACACTTAATTTAGGAGCCAAGTTTAGTGCTTTTTGTGAGAATAGTCCCTTCATCTTGATTTAATTAAGTACTCAACCTTTCTCTAGAAGGTTTTTCTGCCCATTAGTCTGTCAGGAGTAAGCAATCTGCAGAAGCAATTCCCAGTGGAGAAAGGAAGCATACTTATTTTAACAGATGTTCTCCAAGTATATTATGTCAGCAGACCCACACTAACCGTATCATCCATCCTTTTCTGCTTCATTGGAGTCTTTGCATGGTATATGGCCTAAACACACTGAAGGTGATTGTGGCAACAGCCCCTTATATTGAAATGCACCAAACATCCAGGGCCGTGCACAAGTCCTCTTGCAAATGCAACATTCATTGATTTCTCTATAGCTCTGAAATTAAATATGTTTGTCATACTTTAAAGGGCCTTCAGTACAAGTGAATCTCAAACGAATGTACCACAGTGATGCAGAAAGTGATTCTGATGAAGTGGAAATGAAGAAGGAAGAAGAACAGAGAAAAACAAAGCTTCTCCCTAGAAAATTATTTAAAGCAGATGATGATGCTGTGTATAAAGGTTAGCTGGAGCTATAGTCATACAATAAATGTAAACCAGAAAATTGCTTAAAGTTTTAACCATGAACAATAATATTGCAATCCTAATTAAAACCCTTAAGATAGGGTGACCAGATGTCCCAATTTTATATGGACAGTCCTGATATTTGGGGCTTTTTCTTAAATAGGTGCCTATTACCCCCCACCCACCCCAGTCCTGATTTTTCACACTTGCTATCTGGTCACTCTACTTTGGAACATCTTAATTTTTATTGCAGACATTTAAGAAAAGAGCATTACCTGTTCTTCTCTGAGACATTGATACAGAATGCTGTGGAAAAATTTCTTTCCTTAACTAATAACATAAATGTTCAAGAAACACAGCAGTCGACTTCTTATCATTCAGATGAATAAACAAACAGAAGTTTGATCACTTATGGTCAATAAAGAGCTAATTGCATGTTTCACAAGAGATGCATCCCAGTATTCTCTCCAAATTGGAATCTGAATGTTTATATTTTGCCTATCTAAATTTGTAATAGTTTACCAGTTGATAAAGTGTTGTCTGAGATCACTTCTTCCTCTTCCTGAAACAGGAACACATTCTCCATAGACTGTTATGTCTCTACTTATTAGGAAGTAAAGAGGCAAATAATTCAGAGTCACTGCAGGTGTATCAGATAAACAAGTGCCACCTACTCTGTGTTCTTCCCTCAACCAGTTCCTTGGCATGAGACTTGCTGGGAATAGGGAAAAGAGCACTAACTGGAAGGAAAAACAAGTAGTAGAAGATAAAAGGCTCCATCATGCTCAGTATTTCAACAGTGAAACTGGTGGCCTGGGACAGCAGGGCTGACCATGAGCTTCACTTAGGACTCCTAGAGGAGGAGGAGTTAACATTGAGAATACCTAGAGGTCAAGCCCATGGACATAAGATACTCTGGTAGAAGACCACATTCCTAAGGGTCTCACTCCCATCCCAAAGACCAGTAGAGAGACACAACTGAAGGTCCTGAATTCTGGGAACTAGAGCTGGATGACAGTCTAGCTCCTTTGTCCCTCTTCTTCTGCTTGTTCTCCTTTCTTGCTTTATCTTGTCTCTTCTTCTTTCTTCCTCCTCACCATCTTTCATCAGACCTGAAGAAGAAGATGCAAAATTAGGGAAATTTGCTGAAGCATGGGTTCAGTGCTTGCAATAAGAGTGGAGGCAAAGAAGACTTAGACTTGGGGAGGGCACTTTTAAACCCCCACTGGCTGATAGAATTTGTTGTGTCCTTGCTTTCTGCTAGATAAATCCATAATGCAGTGTGCAAGGACTCATTCCTTTTCCAGAAAAGGGAAGAAGTGGGCTGCAACAAACGAAATAACTGGTAAGAAATCTGTCATCACTTTCTTTACTAAATTGCTATATGTTAAATTGTTATATGTGATATAATAGCAGCTGCATTTCATTCAAGAAGTCATTGCAGTCTTTTTGATGGAAATAACAATGTCTGTTTTATGTTTGTGTTGGTGTAGGTTTAAATTTTTAAAGCATTTTGAAATCCTTTAGTAGTAAGGGTGGTATGCAAATTCAAGGTATGGTTGGGTCATATCCTGAAGTCCTTATGCAGGCTATCTCCTTCGGACATAACATTTTCCCTTCTGAGAGATCTACCCATTTGGGTCCTAATTTTAAAACATTAAGTATGCAATGACATGCCAAATTTGTGTGTGCAATATTTTTGGGCAGATTTTCAAAAGGTCTAATATTGGCCTGCTTTTTTCATGCTCAACTTTTTAAAGTTTTGATATAATGTCATTTATGTATTTAGAGTGATGTTGCCCCTGTAAACTGAAGAGGTGGGGGAGAGAGAGTGTGTATGTAATTCATGTGTACTTGATAAATCTCAAGATGTTTCAGTGACTGGGTGGATAATAGGCTTTTCACCAAATTTCTAAATAGTATATTTAATCATTATAGATTTCAAATCTGTGGTAAATAATGTCTCATGCAAAATGTAACATGTTTAAAAAAAATTAGAAAGAAACAGATCAAACATATACAAATGAAATCTGTTAAAGACAAAGCGGTTAGTAAAATATATAGAAGGTTAGGAGTTTAGTTTCTGAAATTAAACTGGATGCAATTGAAGTTGATATGAGCCCTAGTCTTGGGATTTATAAACCCAGCCATCAGAACTGCAATAATTTATATTGTACAGATGATACATTAATATGTTCCTACTTTGCTAACTTTACATATGATCTTTTACAAATTTTCAGTGTCCGAGAGCATATCTACTGTGTCTGTAAATGAACTGTCTATTTTGGATGGAGAGGTCTGGGACCCTAGTTGTTCAAGTATAGGGATAGGTCAGAAGCTCCATAAGGAATTTACTAGGAAAATTCAGGTAAGGCATATATGTGTATAGAAAAATATACAGTTTCTTTCATTCATTCATTCTCATATATGATACTCTTAACTAGAAACATCATTAGCAGAGCTGCCTTATATATTATTGCATACAAGAATAAATATGAAAAGAATGTTAAGGTCGTTATGTCAGACTGAGAACTTAGTAAATTCCAGAATAAAGGTTGTCTTCGCAACTTTATATGGCATTCTTTTTGCATATGCATTATGATACATTCTTTTAATTACATGATCATTCCTCAGGACCTCTTCCTCATTCAGTGCACAGGATGGACTCTGCTCAAGGATTGTGGCAATTCTTCAATATTTCTTTTTATCCTTCAGTGGTGGTCCCATGTTACATTTACTACATACCAAACAAACCGTGCCCAGCATTCAGAATTATTAATTTCTTCTGGATCTGTTTTGTTTTGGTTTTGTTTTGTTTTGTTTTGTTTTGTTTTGGCACTCATCACTGTTGCATCTGAGTGCTTCAGAAACATACATACATTTATCTTCACAATTCACCTGGCTGAGGTAATGTTGTTATCCCCAATATGCTGAAGGGAGATTGATGGACAGTTGTCCATATAGACAGCAACCTCATATATTTCAACAACCTTGTTTCACTGCCTGAGTTCTGTTCATCCTGTGCATTGAATGAAGTATGGGTCCTGTGGAAAAAATTGTATGTGATCATGTAATAAAGATTGTATCATAATATATATGCATAGGACAGGCAAATTAAGGTTCGCCAGGAAATCTCAATTCTGGCATGACTTGACTTTGATAAAACAATGTTCAGGTTACATAGGTTTTTTTTTCCCCAATGTAATTTCCTAGCTTTTAAAAAACACAAAATGAAAAAACAAATTCCATTATGCGGAATTGTGTTTATCCTACATATGGGTCCATCAACAGAGTTGAAACCTTTAAATCCACAGCAAAGACCTCTGTGAGTTATGGAGTAGTTGATACTTACTAGAGGGAAATGAGAGACACTTTGCCAGTGAATTTCACATGTTTACTGACAACAGAGGAATGTTCAGACTGAATCCTGACTTCCATTCCAGGTTCCAGAGGGGAGCATGTTCCAGTGATTAGACCCTTTTGTCCCTGTGTCCCCTAGTATGTCTTTTTCCAGCTTGTGTCCCATGTGTCTGTCCCTCTCTGCTCTTGTCCCCTCCCAGCCTGTCCTTGTTCCTCCTTCTCCAATTCCAAACTTCTGCTGCCTTGTAGCGCCTTCTCTGCATTCAAGTCCTGCTACTTCCTCCTTTTCTACTCACTTGTGCAATGCAGGGGAGCATTGAGAGCATAGGAGAGAGAGTCTCCCTACTCTCAAGTCTGGTATGCAACAGCCCCTGACATGAACAAACAGAAGGCTACAGCATGCTCAGTGAGCTCTCTGGAAGTGGCACACGCTCAGTGAAGATAGAATGCTTGCAGAATTTTGCTGTCAGCCTCTAACTAATCTCTAGTAAGCATATGCAAACAGTGATTTTTCAGAGACTTTTATAATCAACTAAATTTTGGTGCATTTTCAAGGGAAAGCAAAAGGAATGTCACTGATATGAAGGTTAATGTTGACTTTTGTCCACTATAACCTATGATCTTATATAAGTAATTACTATGGTTATGTTTTATAATACAGTATTTTATCATTCTCTTCTCAGTCAGTTAAACTGAAAGTAATCTTAATGCATATCTTTCTAGAGCCGCTCAAGAAGAATGGATCACTTTACCAAGCAATCCTTGAAAACAGCTCAGCAGCATTTGACAACAATGAGTTGTCAGTTGCATGAATGCAGGTGTGTAGCAGAATACTTATTCAAAATCTTATTTGAATGACATAAATGCTTTTTTATTTTTAGTTTATTTCTGTTTTGGTAGGATCAAGCAGCTGGACAAATTTCATTTCACCATCGTAGAGGAACTTGAGAATTTTGAAAAAGATTCCCAATCTTTGAAAAACATGGAGAAAGAATTATTGGTTTGTATTTAAATTATTTACTGGAAAAATCTGTTTTCTAAAAATATTGGATTTTTTCCCTTTTTTTTTTTAATTTGGCATTTATCTGTGGACCATTACTAATGGCTCTGAGGAGATGTGTTTTATAACTTGCTATAAAAAAAAAAAGCTAAACATTTTGTGTAAAGTAAAAAAATTTGCCATCTTCCTGGCATTTGGCTTTATTTTTATTTTCAGAGAAATTAACAGTCAAATTACAAATAGTTTATTCAGTCCTTTTTAAGCTTAGCTACTGCTATGCACTTAGTTGCTCAGTCCCAATTCCAGATTGACTCTCTAGAGCAGGGGTAGGCAACCTGTGGCACACATGCCGAAGGTGGCACGCGAGCTGATTTTCAGTGGCACTCGCTGCCCGGGTCCTGGCCACCAGTCCGAGGGGCTCTGCATTTTAATTTAATTTTAAATGAAGTTTCTTAAGGTTTTTAAAATGTTTATTTACTTTAAACTATTGTTGTATGTAGTTATATACTATAGACTTATAGAAAGAGAACTTCTAAAAACGTTAAAATGTATTACTGGCACGCAAAACCTTAAATTAGAGTGAATAAATGAAGACTCAGCACACCACTTCTGAAAGGTTGCTGACCCCTGCTCTACAGAGAACCACTCCCACCTCCATAAAGAAGCCACCTGTCTCACTGCGTAAGGCTAATCCTTTCCCAGCATGATCCACATTACTAAGTGGTTAGGATGTTTCAGGCAAACAAATCCAGCCTTTGAAATTGAATTACTGTGTATTCTAAATAAACGCCTAGCCTCCATAGGCCTTAGTTAACTCAGATGTAAACTTATTTAGTATCAAAATGGCTCACCTTGGACTTGGTGAGTCTGCTGCTAGCTCTAATGTAAAAGTAGCATTAAGAATATTAATATTAAGGTGAAGACAGAATAGAGTAGTACAATAGGTTTTTACTCTGGAAAGAGCTTAAAATCAAACTTAAAATCACACACTAGAACAAATTTAGTCTCATTTTAACCACATTGAACCCTATTTGGAATGTCTGATCAAAGTGTCTCAGGCCTTCTATTTGCCAGTAGGGGAAACAGCCATTCACAACAGATTTTGGGAAATATGGGCTGAAATTGCTGGTTGAGTTAAAGGTGAGTGCTTTACTGTTTGATCCTGCCTCACTTTAATTTTTTAAAACACCTGAGGATATAGGCTGTCGTAGAATGCCTAATCATTCTGTTCTCAATCTCATTATAGGTTTTTTGGGAACAGGAGAAACCTTTATTTTTTTTTTTAAAGTCCTACTTTCTGTGGATTAATTTCTTACTGGCTCAGTTAATTATTATATTTCTTTTTAGAACTTTTGGAAAAAACATGCACTTACGTTTAGTGCATGCAAGAAAAATGAACAGCAGAGGTTAGTGGGGTTTGTTAATGTTGTTATGATTCTATTCATGGCTCTGCAGTTTACTCAATATGTGACTTTGAGCCAAGTAACTTTTAACGCTCTACACCTTCGTTTCCTCATCTGTAAAATGAGGATAATAATCCTTGCTCATTTATATGTAAAACATATTGAAATCTATGGATGAAAAGTGCTGTATATGAAAATATTAATAAATAATATTGTTATCCACATAATTTTCTGCCAAAATCTAGTGCAATATTACACTAATAGGGATAATAATGGTCATCAATGTTTTTAAATAGGATGTTAGACTAAAAGTTGAATTGCCCTATTCAAGATCTTTGTGGGATTTTCATATACGGCAAAGATCTTTAATTTGCATTTTTGTTGTTGTTAGGATTCAGATTCTTAAAACTTCATTTGAAAAGCACATCTCCCACAGTGTTAACTATGAGGAAAATATTTTTACTTCTGAGGTATGACATTTGTTCTCTATAGTTTTCTTTTTATTTCTTACATTATAGGCCAAGTCTTTACCTTCAGCATTATACTAATGTTCTCTAGATACTTTTTAATGACTTTTTTCGTTAATTTGACCATAACTTGTGTGACATTAAGGGCCTAATTTTGCCCTTTTAGAAGAGATGAACAGTTAACTTGATAAGGCAGAAATTTCATGGCCAGGCAGTATAGTTTATATTATATTCTGCAGCTTTACTTCCTAGTATTTCAGTTATGCAGGAAAGAACCAATTGGAAATAAGCAGTTTGGCAACTGTCCTCTTAGTTTTTCCCTCTTCCTCAGGTTTTTTCCTGCCTCACAATTAAGAAAACAGCAAGCACCCCTAGCTTAAGGCACCCAAACTTGTAGTTCTTTGGGGAATATAATTAATATCTTGAATTTCACCAGGGAGGGAGTGAGCAGTAGGTAACTGCAGTCTTTTGGAGTACTAGTATAATATGTTCCTTGTAACCAACACTGCTCAGTGAACAGGACACTGTATTGTGCACTAGGTGTACCTCCTGAGTGGGGCTAATCTTGAAATCTATATAGAGACCATTACAATAATCTAATCTGAAAATCATAAATGACAATATCCATATTGGAGAGAAATGGGTACTCACAAACAGATGAAAAAAATGTCACTTGTGGCTACAAAGGTCACACAAGGTCTCCGAAATAATGAAAGATCTGGAAGATCCAGAATTACCTTTAAGTTGTTAACCCCTTTGACAGAGGGCTGCTATGCTTCCTCAATAAAGGGGGATCTCTAGATATTTCCCTTTATTCGACATCTTTGCTATATGTAGATAGAATTGGTTGAGACTCAATCATATCTAGGGCCCTGATCTTGAAAACACTTAAGTATGTGCTAATCTTTACTCGTGTATGTAATCCCGTTGAACTAAGTGGAACTACGTATATATTTAAAATTAAGTTGCTTAAGTGCTTTGTTGCATAAATGCCTGCTCCTTGAAGGATCAATCCCTAAACCACTGTCTCAGCCAATCTGAGGGGAAAAGTTGTCTGAGTTCAATAGAGAAGATGTAAAATTTCATATTTGCATACTTGTGGCACCCAAGCTGATGCTAATATGAGAATTTGGAGTAGATGCCATAGTACCGAGGTGCTTCTGCCCTAAAAAGATAAATATTTCCCACCAGTTTCCTGGACAGCCTTATTTTGACCAATGGGAAGACTGAGCATTAGTACAATCTGATTTTACATTCAATTTGAGGAAATAATTATCTTCATTAAAATATATTGTCAATTGTGAAAAGAAAATGTGTGTATATGACATATGTTGCCAATTTTTATAGATGAATCTAATGAAAGAAGATATGAAAGGGCTTCAAGAGAAGCTTCTTAAAGAAATGGTAAATAATGTTATTTTGTCTCAATTTGTTTTTGTATGCTTTCCTAAAAGAACATAATTATCTGCACATTCACTTTTTAAAAAGTTCTTTTCAAGATGCAATATCTAGTACACTGTCATTTGAAGCAAAAATGGAAATACTAATAAGTACACTTCTATCCCGATATAACGTGACCTGATATAACACGAATTTGGATATAACGCAGTAAAGCAGGACTCCACAGCGGTGGGGCTGTGCGCTCCAGCAGATCAAAGCAAGTTTGATATAACACAGTTTCACCTATAACGCGGTAAGATTTTTTGGCTCCCGAGGACAGCGTTCTATCGGGGTAAAGGTGTAATATCATTAAAACAATGCTTAACTTTTAATACATTAAAAATGATATAGGTGTATATACTCTTTTAGTTTTATGCTTATGTAGTGCCTCATTTGTATTTTAATAGAGTTAATACTAGCACGAGAAGGAAAAAGATCATTTTCATGTTGCAATATCTGTCTGAATTCTGTGATACTTTTAAAAAGTTTGTTTTAAAGTGTATAATAAATGCGATACTATTCTACCATAGCATGAAGAGGAGCTGTTGAATGTTCGCAGAGGATTGCAGACACTGTTTCTGTCAGAAGGGAGAAAATTCTAATATGGTAAATTCATATATTTTGAAAATGTTTGTTTATATTAAGATTACTTTTCACTAATGAGAAGTTTTGACAATTGCATATTTACTGAAAGCTTTTTAAAGAAGTGCTATTTTAAAAGGATCTTCACATAATAAATTAGGAATATTTATTAACAAGGGGTCATTTTAAAAGGTTTATTTAATTGACATAGAAAAAAGGAGTAATTTGCAATTAAAACTGAAGCAAGCGTCATATTTTGGATTTGCATGTGTACATAGGACTTGTATAGCAATTAATTGGAGCTGGGTTGTACATCCCCAGACACAGAATTTGAGCATACGTTCTTTAGCACATGAAAAGGAGATCAAATGGTATTTTTGAAAGTTGTATCTATTTACTTATGGTATTAGCTTTCAGCTGCAATTTGTCATTGACTAAAAAGGTTTTGTAAAAGTACATATATATGTTTTAACGATATTGAAAATGTGTATTAAACATTTGAGAAAAAATATACTTTGTGTCTTTTTTTCACATTTACAAATTTGTGGCATTATCACAAGGCCTGAGCAAAGTGGTGCATATTTTAGGCCATTTTGAACTCAGGGTCCCTGTAAATCTATGGTTGGTAAAGCTCTCTAAAACAGATAGTCCAGGATGGTCTGCCATTTGTATAGAAATACATCACATTAACCAGACTACGCATCTTCCTTTTTTTCCCCCTAAACCAAACCTGACTACAGATGATACAGTATTGCACACACTCAGTGTCAAGAGGACATTAGCTTTTTACCTGGACAGGACTAAGCCATTTAGAAAATCTCCCATGTTGTTTGTGTCTATTGCTGACAGGTCCAAGGAATCCCCAGTTTCCAATCAAAAACTCTCTGGATGGATATCTGGTTGCTATCATTCTAATGATCTCTAACCTCCTCCTAAAGTACTAGATCTCTTTCTGCTTCAGCTGCCTTGCTTAACAATGTCCTTATAACTGAGCTCTGTAGAGCTACAACTTGTACCTCCATATGCACTTTTTCTAAACATTTTGCAGTAATTCAGACTCAGCTTTAGATGCTGTGTTTGCCTCTACTATACTATCTTCACTTTTGAACTTTATTCCGAAGTCTGTTCCCATTCCACTAGAGGGTATTGCTCAGTAGTCACCTCAAGTGGAGTACCCAGGGGGACACTACTCAGAGAAGAAGGAGAGGTTACTCACCCTGTGCAGTAACTGTAGTTCTTCGAGATGTGTGTCCCTAGCAATGCTTCACTACCTGCCCTCCTTCCCCTCTGCTTTGGAGTTTCTGCTATGGAACTTCACAGTAGAGAAGCAACTGAGGGTGGTTTGCCCATTCAGCTCTATATAGTCTTAGTATGGCGCATGGGGTTGTGTAGGGTTCATGTGTGTATTGAACAAGCAGTACTACTTAAAATCTCTTCTCAAAAGCGCATGTGCACTGCAGTAGAGCACCCATAAGACAACACCTTTTGAAGAACTACTCTTACTGCACACGGTGAGTTTCAGTTAATTTTGCATTGGCGATCACATCAATAAATACCAACTTCATTAGGGTGCTGTGCCTTCCATTAGCTGCTACTAATTTTGTGTTATTCATTTGGTGTTACGTTTGCTTCTTTATTTAGAGGAGATACATGAATAAATGGATTATAGGTCTGATCCTTTAAGGCAGTGGTTCTCAAACTTGGGCCTCCGCTTGTTCAGGGAAAGCCCTTGGCGGGCTGGGCTGGTTTGTTTTCCTGCCATGCCCGAAGGTTAGGCCGATTGCGGGTCCCACTCTCCGTGGATCGCCTCTCCAGGCCAATGAGGGCTGCAGGAAGCAGCACAGGCCAAGGTACATGCTGGCTGCCCTTCCTGCAGCCCCCATTGGCCTGGAGCGGCAAACTGCAGCCAGTGGGAGCTGCGATCGGCCGAACCTGTGGATACTGCAGGTAAACAAACCTGCCCAACCTGCCAGGGGCTTTCCCTGAACAAGCGGTGGCCCAAGTTTGAGAACCACTGCTTTAAGGTGCTGAGCTGTTAACTTTCATGAACTTCTGTGGGAGACAACAGCTCAGCACTCCACAAGATATGGCTATTCACTTATAATATTTAACCTTTGAGCTTTGAATATACTTGGTGGTGGTGTTACACTCTGCTAACAATGGTTCTTCTTCGAGTGATTGCTCACATCCATTCCAGTTAGGTGTGCGCGCCGTGCGTGCACGTTCGTCGGAAACTTTTTACCCTAGCAACTCCAGTGGGCCGGCAGGTCGCCCCCTGGAGTGGCGCCGCCATGGCGCTCGATATATACCCTTGCTGGCCCACCCGCTCCTCAGTTCCTTCTTACCGCCGTGTCGGTCGTTGGAACTGTGGAGCGCGGCATAGCTGTCCTCCACGTCCCTAGCTCTCCTTGTTAACTACCGTTATTGTTACAGTTGTTAGTTAGTCGTTAAGTATAGTTAGTTAATTAGTTGTAGTGTAAATAGTAATTGTATATAGTTGTTCGCCGGTCTGGGCTGTAGCCCTTCCCGGCACCCGGCACCGGGCTCATGCCTGGTTCGCCGGGCTTTAAGCAGTGTGCGGCCTGTAAAAAGCCTATGCCAACCAGCGACCCCCACGACGCGTGTCTAAAGTGCCTGGGGGAATCGCACAGGTCGGACAAGTGCCGCATTTGCAAGGCTTTTAAGCCCAGGACAAAGAAGGAGAGAGACCAGAGACTCAGGACTCTCCTAATGGAGGCGGCACTTGACCCAGCAGCTTCACAGGCCGTGATCTCAGCGCCGGCACCGGATCGCACCGGCACCGGAAAGACTCCCCGGCACCGACCTTCCCCGGCACCGGGTGCAGAAGCGAGACCATCAACGTCTGCTACTCCAGCCAGGCAGACCCGAATGGAGCGCCCGGCATCGACATCGGCCTCGGCGCTACCGGCACCGTCGACTCCGGGCCCGGTGGGTCCGTCGAGTCCGGTACCGCCAAGCTCCCCCATAAGATCTGGGGTTGAGCTATTGGTCCCATCCACTCCGGAGACCTTCGCCTCGGCACGGGACCTTATCGCCCTGACTGAGTCTACTCAGCCGCCACCCCCGGTACCTCCGGTGCGGGTAGCATCTAGGGGCAAGCCCATGATGACGGCACCGTCTCGGGACTCGTGCTCGCGATCGAGGTCCCGACGCCACGGTCGCTCGAGATCCCGCCGCCGCTCGCAGTCCCGGCACCGCTCCTCTCGGCGGTACCGGTCGCACTCGCGGCACCGATCGACCTCCAGACGGTCGCGGTCTGACTCCAGCCGTCGATACCGGCACCGTGACTCTAGGAGCCAGTCTCGCCGTCACTCACCGCGCCGGTCGACCTCCCGGCACCGAGCTGGTGGCAGGTCCCGGTCCCGGTCGACCTCCCGGCACCGCGTCGGTGGCAGGTCCCGGTCCCGATCCTGGCACCGAAGCAGCGGCCGGTACCAATCCAGATCCCGGCACCAAGACAGAACCCGGTCCCGATCCCGGCGCCGCTATGACTCCCGGTACCGATCCCTGGCACCGAGAAGATCTTCGGTGCCGGACCGCGCAGACGCTTATCAGCCGCGGTCGGCCCCACCATGGCCTTCTAGACAGCCGTCGGTGTCGTCTCAAGCGGACAGCGTGTATGCGCTGGGCACTGACAGGCAGGCGGCATTATTTCAGGACCCTCCGCAACAGGACCAGGGTCCGCAGCAGTGGGGGTTTTGGACACCCTGGGCATACCATCAAGCCCAGGGCCCCCAACAGCTTCCTGCTAGGCCTGCAACGGCGGAGCTCAGGGTGCCAGAGGCTTCGTTGTCTCGCCCCCCTCCCTCCCCTGATGGAGAAGAAGGATCGAAGCAGCAAGACCCTGGTCTTGCTCCTGAGACAGAGGCGAGGGCTGAGGGGGACCCCCCACTGGACACTTTCTTGCCAGAGGTCTCCTCATCCTCCTCCCCCGACGAAGCGGTGGCTGGCACTTCCTCCAGTAGCCCTCCTCCGCTAGATCTCAGGGCACACCAAGACCTCCTTAGGCGAGTAGCACAGAATCTGAGCTTGCAAGCCGAGGAGGTCTCTGAGATCGAGGACCCTATCGTCACCATCCTCTCATCTGATGCTCCCACCAGGGTCGCCCTACCCTTCATTAGGACGATCCAGGCCAACGCCAATACAATCTGGCAGTCACCGGCCTCCATCCCCCCTACGGCGAGGGGCATCGAGAGGAAGTACATGGCCCCCTCCAAGGGCTACGAGTACCTCCACGTCCACCCGACACCGTGTTCCCTGGTGGTGCAGTCGGTAAACGAGAGGGAGCGCCACGGACAGGAAGCTCCAGCCCCCAAATCCAAGGAGGCCAGGCGTATGGACCTCCTCGGCCGCAAAGTCTATTCGGCTGGGGCCCTTCAGCTCAGGGTTTCAAATCAGCAAGCCCTTCTCAGCAGATATGCTTTTAACTCATGGGTGGCAGCGGACAAATTCAAAGAGCTGCTGCCACAGGAGGCCCGCCAAGAATTTGCGGCCATTCTGGACGAGGGCAAGAAGGTTGCACGAACCTCGTTGCAGGCCTCTTTGGACGCTGCAGACTCGGCTGCCCGCACCCTCGCCTCGGGGGTAACGATGCGCCGTATCTCCTGGCTTCAGGTCTCTGGCCTTCCACCGGAGCTCCAATACACCATCCAGGACCTCCCGTTCGAAGGCCAGGGCCTGTTTTCAGAAAAGACAGACCCCAAACTCAAAAGTCTTAAAGACAATCGGGTCATTATGCGCTCCCTCGGGATGCACACGCCGGGAACGCAGCGCAGACCCTTCCGGCCACAGCAGCAACAACAGCGCAGGCCATACCCCCAGTTCCGCCAACGGCAGGACCTTAATAGGCGCCGTGGCAGGAATGGAAGGCGTAGACATTCGGGGAACCGGGGGGGCAGAATCAAAGCTCCTCTAAGCCCCCGCCTGGGCCCAAGCCTTCGTTTTGAAGGTGCGCCCGAGGGCGCAGTAACAGTTTTCCCCACGGATTCTTCCCCCCCCGTTTTCCAACCGCCTTTCGTTTTTCCTCCCGGCGTGGACCCAAATAACATCGGACCGCTGGGTCTTACTCACGGTGCAGACGGGATACCGCCTGCAGTTTATATCATTTCCTCCTTCCCGCCCCCCTTCCTCGTCCCTCTTCAGGGACCCCTCTCACGAGCAATTCCTTCGACAGGAGGTACAGACGCTCCTCAGCAAAGGAGCTATAGAGGCGGTTCCGGAAAACGAGAAAGGCAAGGGGTTTTATTCCCGCTACTTTCTGATCCCCAAGGCCAAGGGAGGCCTCAGGCCTATCCTCGACCTGCGAGAGCTCAACAAATACCTAGTGAAGTTGAAGTTCCGCATGGTATCCCTGGGGACCATTATCCCATCCCTGGATCCGGGAGACTGGTACGCCGCCCTCGACATGCAGGACGCTTATTTTCACATTGCCATTTGGCCACCCCACAGACGTTTCCTTCGATTCGTGGTGGGCTGCCTTCACTACCAATTTGCAGTCCTCCCATTTGGCCTTTCTACGGCTCCGAGGGTATTCACAAAATGCATGGCCGTCGTTGTGGCACATCTTCGGCGCAGTCGTATCCACGTGTTCCCTTACCTAGACGATTGGTTAATTCGGGGCACGTCAGAGCTACAGGTTTGCAGCCACGTCCGCAGGATCACCGGCCTGTTTGCTACCTTGGGCCTCATGATCAACGTAGACAAGTCCACCCTGCTCCCCACGCAGAGGGTGGAGTTCATCGGGGCCGTCCTGGACTCCTCCGTGGCCAGGGCTCTTCTGCTGTTACCAAGGTTCCAGGCGTTGTCGGCGATCGTTCAGCGATTGCGGGCAACCCCCTTAACATCAATACGGACATGTCTAACCCTGTTAGGCCACATGGCAGCATGCACATTTGTGACCGGTTACGCTCGGCTCCGCATGAGGCCCCTCCAGTTGTGGCTCATCGCACATTACCGGCCGGCAAGGCAACCACTAGACATGCTGATCACAATCCCCCAGGGGGTGTTAGATTCTCTCAGCTGGTGGCTAGACCAGTCCGTAGTGTGTGCGGGGCTCCCTTTCCACCCACCCCAGCCCTCGGTGTCCCTAACGACGGATGCCTCAGATCTCGGCTGGGGGGCCCACCTGGGATCCCTGAGAACACAGGGCCTGTGGTCCCCGCAGGAGGTGAAGCTGCACATCAACATGCGGGAGTTGAGAGCGGTCCGCCTTGCTTGTCAAACGTTCTGTCACCAGCTTCGGGGTCGTTGTGTCGCGGTGTTTACCGACAACACGACGACCATGTACTATATCAACAAGCAGGGCGGCACCAGATCCTCTCCCCTATGTCACGAGGCGATGCAACTCTGGGACTTTTGTGTAGCCCACTCCATTCACCTCACGGCTTCCTTCCTCCCCGGAGTACGGAACACGCTGGCGGACCGCCTGAGCAGATCCTTCCTCTCACACGAGTGGTCCCTTCGCCCGGACGTCGCCCTCTCAATCTTCCAGAGGTGGGGTTATCCCCGTGTGGACCTCTTCGCGTCCGGGGGGAACAGGAAATGCCAGGCGTTCTGCTCTTTTCAGGGCAGGGAGCCCGGGTCTATAGCAGATGCCTTCCTTATTCCGTGGACGACCCACTTGTACTACGCGTTTCCCCCGTTCCCGCTGGTCCACAGGGTCCTTCTGAAGGTGCGCAGGGACAGGGCTCGTGTGATCATGGTAGCCCCGGCGTGGCCCAGGCAACATTGGTACCCCATGTTGCTGGACCTTGCCATAGCCGACCCAGTTCCCCTGCCCCTTCACCCGGACCTGATCACCCAGGAGCACGGGACTCTCTGTCACCCGGACCTGCAGTCGCTGCACCTAGCGGCGTGGTTCCTGCGTGGCTGACCAGTTCTGAACTGCGCTGCTCCACCCCGGTACGGGAGGTACTCTTGGGCAGCAGGAAGCCTTCCACTAGAGCGACATACTCGGCCAAGTGGAAGCGTTTCTCCTGTTGGTGCGTGGAGAAAGGTCTCCGCCCTATGGAAGTTTCGGTGGCCAATATTTTAGACTATATTTGGTCCCTCAAACAACAGGGCCTGGCGATATCGTCTTTGCGGGTCCACCTGGCAGCTATCTCCACCTTTCACCCGGGTGGGGATGGCCGCTCCGTTTTTTCTCACCCGACGGTGACTAGATTCCTGAAGGGGCTGGAACGTTTGTACCCTAACGTCCAACTCCCTGCTCCAACCTGGGATCTTAACCTGGTGTTGTCTTGGCTCATGGGGCCCCCCTTCGAGCCGTTAGCTACTTGCTCCCTACTCTCTCTCTCTTGGAAGACTGCCTTTCTAGTAGCTATCACCTCAGCTAGACGGGTGTCGGAACTCCGGGCTCTCGTGATAGACCCCCCGTATACAGTCTTCCATAAAGATAAGGTGCAGCTGAGGCCACACCCTGCCTTTCTCCCCAAGGTGGTCTCAGCCTTCCACATCAACCAAGAGATATTCCTCCCGGTTTTTTTCCCGAAACCTCACTCTTCAGGCAGGGAGCAACAGCTCCACTCGCTTGATGTCCGTAGGGCTCTCGCGTTCTATGTGGAGAGGACCAAACCGTTCCGCAAATCCTCCCAGCTTTTCGTGGCAGTAGCGGACCGTATGAAGGGGCTTCCCATTTCCTCGCAGAGGTTATCCTCATGGGTAACGTCCTGTATCAGGACCTGCTATGAGCTGGCCCACGTTCCTACGGGCCGTGTGACTGCACATTCTACCAGGGCCCAGGCGTCCTCGCTGGCTTTCCTCGCCCGTGTGCCCATCCAGGAAATCTGTCGGGCAGCGACCTGGTCATCGGTCCACACCTTTGCTTCCCACTACACCCTGGTCCAGCAGTCAAGAGAGGACGCGGCCTTCGGATCTGCAGTGCTCCATGCCGCGACTTCTCACTCCGACCCCACCGCCTAGGTATGGCTTGGGATTCACCTAAATGGAATGGATGTGAGCAATCACTCGAAGAAGAAAAGACGGTTACTCACCTTTGTAACTGTTGTTCTTCGAGATGTGTTGCTCACATCCATTCCACACCCGCCCTCCTTCCCCACTGTCGGAGTAGCCGGCAAGAAGGAACTGAGGAGCGGGTGGGCCGGCAAGGGTATATATTGAGCGCCATGGCGGCGCCACTCCAGGGGGCGACCTGCCGGCCCACTGGAGTTGCTAGGGTAAAAAGTTTCCGACGAACGTGCACGCGCGGCGCGCACACCTAACTGGAATGGATGTGAGCAACACATCTCGAAGAACAACAGTTACAAAGGTGAGTAACCGTCTTATATGTTCTTTCTGTAGTGACAGTCTCTACATCACATGGGCCACCAAACAATAATCAGATGATAACTGTTAGTCATGGAAGACCCAGGCCTCGATTTTCACCAGTGACCTAGAAGTGAAAAATTCTGTTGTCCCCTTGTCCCTAATCATTCTGCCTCTTCCACCACATGCACAGGTTTAATGCTTTTAGGAAGCTTGTTTTGTCTGAAATATCCTTGTGGTGGACCAAAGTAATTCTTAAAAGGTGACCAATCAAGTATTTATTAAAAAATGGGCTTGTGCTGGTATTTGTGTCTTTAGTATGTATATAAAAAGACCAAAAAGTTGAGCGAGGGCATTGCTTTTGTTTGACATAAATATATCAGGAATGACAAGTTTGGTCCTCCCTTTTAGCTAGAGGAATTCGGGGATGCCTCAGGGGAGTCTACTGTGAGCTAAAGAATTAAGTCAAGGGGTGAGCATATCAAGTATTTCACAAAGGATTATTTTATCCAAAATATTAGTTATTAAACTTAACTGAGAATTAATAAAAAAAGAGCTTTAAACAGTCCAATTAAAAATTCCTTTCCCTTTTAGACATTCAGTTTTCACTTTCTTAGCTCTTGTGATGTCATCCTTCCAGTAGTTCTTTAAGTATAATAAAGAAGAAAAAAATGCAGAAGCCAATTTTTAAAAAAAATTCTTTGCAGGTTGTCTGATTGATCTTGAAACTTAGTTCATGATTGTCCGTGTAGCTTAACAAATGTTGATTAATATCTCCGCTGGTTATAGTTTATGATTAAGTCATAAATCAACTGGTAAATTCTCTCAGACCTAATATGTGATTACTTGTCATTTCCACTAGGTGGACCTTCTGATATGAATCAAAGATTTCTTACCAGCACGCTTGAATTATTCAAGAATGCGTTAAACTAATATTTTCTTTGACAAAATTGCAGAGTTTTGAAGATTGTATAAAATACAAATGCTTTTTTTTACTTTGCATCTGTATGTTGTAAAAATAATACACATGTAGTTGCATTTTTTTAAAAAAAAAGCTGCCCTGACTAATGTATCATTAATATTCCTTTGTGCTTATATTATTTTTCAGAACCATTTTCTTATCAAAGTAGTATTTATTAATGAGGGCTTAGTGGGAAGGTGAATCACTGGTAAACTAAAATGTTTAGCTCAATTCCAAACCTGGTACCTAGATTGCAAGCGCATAGGGGCAGGGATTGTCTTTTTGCGCTATTTGTACAGAAGATGAAGTCATGGTCTTTGACAGGGCTATGAGGCATTATGATAATGCAAATAATAATAATAATAAGTGTACAACCCATGATCTTGTTTATACTGCAAGGCTCATCTGTTTTCCCTCTCAAGTTAGAAAAAGTATTTCTTACTGAGAGGTGTTTCTTTAGTTGATGTTTTCACTCTTTCCTTGTAGTACTCCTGAATTTTCATTCATCTTATGATTGTCAAATATCAGAACTTGTGGTTGGATTATTCTAATAAAAATGTTAAAGTACCAGTTAGCATGATGATATAGATTTCCACGATGAGGCTACCAAGTTCTAAAATCGGGTAATTAAAGGGACAAATCATTGGATTAAATCATGATGGTTACTCAGGCAGTTAGACTTAGGTCTAAGTGACCAATATTTATAAGGTTATACAAAATTAAATCTAGCTAGACATTAATCTGAACTGTTCAGCAGGTGCTTAATCATGCCTTGGACACATGCCCTGCAAAGATCCACAAATGGCCTCTAGCAATGGCTGCAACTAAGTATATTATCAGTATGTTCTGTACATTCATAACTCCTATTATTGTGGAGGGAGTACAATAGATCATTGTAGTTAAATGAGACATTTCACTCCAGTGCTGATCACTGGAGGACCAAAAGGAATTAGTCCATCCATTAGATGTATTAATTCTGCACACCATCCTGCAGTCATTTACCAGGAGCCTATATCTGTAATTTCCTTTACCTTTTATCTGTTTGCTTATTTGTTTTCATGTCTTCATTGGGGTCCTTTCTGCTGGCTTGAGGTTGACATGTCCTACGCAAAATTTTTTACTTTTAAAACTTTTACAAAGGATAGAACTTTAAACATCTATGGACAAAATGTTGCTTTGAATGTGTATGTGGCACTTCTATTACAGTCACTAAAGAAACAGAAAAACAAACACGGCTACCCCTCTGATATAAAGAAACAGAATACCTTATGCAAGTATCACTCACACTTTCATCAATATTACCTACTGTTAACATTATCGCTTACATATTTATGATTTTTAGCCAAATCCTGTATTCCTTACTTAGGCAAATATTCTCATTGTTTCTGGATTTTGTTAAGTGTTGTGGCCTATCTTGCTTATAATCATTTCTGTTAGGTTTGTTTTTAGTAAATATTTATTAGTAGAAGGATCTTTTTTCCTCATCAGGAAGTTATCAAATCTCAAATACATTTTACTAGAAAAAGAATACAACTATCAATAGTTTGATAGTCAATAAAGTCTATTTAACAGTTTACCTATGTCATGTTTAAATTTGCCAAAGCTTAGTAATTTTTTACTGTAGTGACGGATCACATTTCTTACAAAGTCCTCAGCTGTCATAGCTCAGCTTACTGTAACTCCAGTTGTAAACATCTCGTCCAATATCTTTCCTCCACAAGATGGGAAGCCCATTGTTTAAATTCCACTGATTGTGGTCTCCCAGACTGGGTGTGTGCTGACTTTTGTGGTGCAGGAAATCTGGCCCATAATAATTACAAATCCCCCTCCCCTTCAATTCCCCCCCCCCCGGGAAAAAAGTAATTTAAAAGAAGTGCGCTCATTTCCTGCAATAAGTAGTCATTTAATTAAAGAACAAAAATAACAGGAATCAAAAATGTTGCAGCTGTGTTTTCGTTAGACATTATATAAAAAAGAAAAATTATAATACATTAAATCATTTTGTATAACATGAACGTAAGTTTTTTACAAACTAATTGTGATTAGTTCAAAATGTCTTGTCAACATAATACTGAATGACAGTGCGTCATGTCCATTATGTCAGAGGCCCTGGAATGGTAAAGCCTGTACATGCACAACATCTCCTTTTCCAAGATATGCTGCAAAACAAATGTTATAGGAGAGCAGTCAGTTCCTTCCAGTAGCTTTACTTCATTTGTTTTCAACTGATCCTCCCACCCCACAGGCGATCACTCTTCAGGCATCAAAGAGCGAAGTACGTCCTCTGGTAGCTCCTGTGTGTACATGCTGCAGAGATTTCACCTGCACAGTCCTTCTCTCACACAAACGTCAGGTTATTGTGTACTGAACTTCAGGGAAAGACCTTTATACATTCCCTGATATGTGTTCAGCAGCAGTATCAAAAGTAAAGACAAATTCTTCTCAGAAGAAAATCTCTATGGCCTGTGAAATCTAGAAGGTTATAAAAGAGAGACATTTTAAAAATCACTTTATAACAGCATTTTTTAAAATATATTATTGCAATAAGAAATAGTACTATTTAAAATGTGTCCATTTTGTTTAATACCATTGAATCACATTTCTAGAGCATCTTTTTTCATGAAAGATCCCCAACATGTTCTACATATAAGGCCAATATGACTAATAATATGCTAAGGTTCATAGCATTTTATCCTTTTGGTTTTGGTCCTGTGCTACTGATTGCCTCTGGCGAAAGTCGTCTCTGCATGTGGGCTTCCTCAACTACAAATTCTCTCTTCCTTGAGTTCTGTTATGTTCTTTTCGTTCTTCGACTCCCACTTCCAAATCTCCCCATCATGTATTTACCAATAAGGAGGATGGAAGTGAGGCTGGGAATTGGTGTGGGGGAAAGACTAGGAGTTGTGAAGAAAGGAATACTTCAGGGGTTTAACTTTGGAAAGGAAACAAAAAAAAAAACTAATAGGATGTGCCTATCATCACCCTTACCACTTTGCTTGTATGTTAATTGCTTCTCTTTACTTCATTCTTTCTCTGCCTTTTTTAGAATGTACTCCCCAAAACAATGACTGTGGTGCAGATCTTCAAAGATATTTAGGCATATCACTGATTGATTTAAATAGGAGTTAGCCACCTAAATACCTTTGAGGCTGTGAGCCGTGTTTTTGCAAAGTGCCTGCCATAGTTTGGCTTCTATTTAGATAATGATAGTAATAACAGATAGGCAGAATGCAATTTTGACATGACAATAGTAGCAAAACACCTGACTCATTCCAGCATGTTTGTAGTACATTATTGTGGTTGTAGAACTGAAGTGGCATCTTTAAAAGGTTTTTAATGATGTAACAAGCAGTTTACAGTATCAGACGATGTTTTCAGCATGATTATGAATTAATTAGAATATCATTTTGGGCATACCCATTACATATGAAAATGATGCTAGTAGACACATAATCTTCCGGGTTTAACAGTTACTGTTCAAATCATAATTGGTAAATGCCATATACCTGAATATACATAGCAAGGGGATGTGATGGTGACAGTAATTCCACAGCAAGCAAGCCTTGGTATAATGCATAGAATTATTTTAAAATCTATCATGAGATTATTCAAAACCTTTTTATTAATGCCTTTTTAGGAGGTGTGGTAGTGAAATTAGATATCTTCATAAGTTCTGATACCCTTTGACTTGTGTACCTCAAAAGTACCTAATGGATATTATATGTGATTGTTTTACCACACCTGTTTGCTGTTTTAACTCCTTCAATAATGGCAAAAAATGTGAACAAGCTAGAATAGTGCTCAAGCTGATCCCTCTGTTGATAGCCTACATTTTCAGAAAAGTGTATGTGTGTGTTTGAAAATATGTACACATTGTGTGTGCATCTGCCATGATTGCATGACCAGACACAGTAACTGCATGCACGTCATCAGTTAGCTGTCTGAAAAATCATTAGCATGTATAATTATTTGAGCATGCAAACACAATTGTGCATGAATTTTTTTTAAAGATATGGGCCATCATTTTGTTTGTTGCTAATAATATACAATGATATGCTGTGATCCTGTCAGCTTTCACAAAATAAGCAACACTGAGTTGGTATTTTGATGTGCACCTTTTTAAAAAAATACCCAGCCAACCAGGTACTGCCACTAGAGGTATTGTTGATATACTAGGTGGCACTCTTTCCTCTGAATCTGTACAGAAGAAATACCCTGAGGCATTGGACAGTTCTTCTCTTTGAGGA
This sequence comes from Gopherus flavomarginatus, assembly GCF_025201925.1. Classification (NCBI taxonomy): domain Eukaryota; kingdom Metazoa; phylum Chordata; order Testudines; family Testudinidae; genus Gopherus; species Gopherus flavomarginatus. The sequence continues at coordinate 42,745,862 of NC_066627.1, read as the reverse complement.
GATGTAAAAATAAAGTCCTAAACACTAGTGGCACGATGGCACTAGCTGAAAGTGGTTAGGAGTATTTAACCCTAGTGTCCTGGCCACATTTCAAAATGTGTCATTTTAATCTGTCTAATTAAACTCCTCAGGTAGCTTCAATTAAATAAACTATCCTTCACTGCCAGACCTAAGCTACAGCCTTCCCATTGTTGTAGCTATTATTTTGTCAGAAGCCAGTGACATAAACCACATGGCTGAAGCTCAGGTTCTGTCAGGAACTGTGACAAATTCCCAGCTCTGTATATGCAGTCTGGAACTATCTAATGGTTAATATTAAACTTTGGGTCCATTTCATCCCTCAGATATGTCCCATTTGAGAGCCAATGAGATGCTAATAGAAATCAAAGGACAGAATTTGGCCATTACTGTTGCTATTCATCAAAGTGACTTTCCTCCAATATCATCTTTGCAGTAACAAAGATAACGTTCTGCCTCTTCCTTCTCACCTACTGGTCCACTGCCTCTCTCGCCACTTTCCTTACCTGTAAATCCTCTCTGTTTTTAACCAGATGATGTGGAGTAGATTTCAGTACCACCTATCAGCAAGTGCCTTGTCTTTTAATTTATACTTTCTAATTGATATAGATCTGCACATGCATTTAAATTTCCATGTGAATATAGTAATTGTGAATGGTGCTAGATTAACAGTGCTGGCGAGTGAAGACTCTTCTGTGTCAGCAGAGTATATGTGCTTACAGGCATTGGCACACTGCCTCACCATTTGACTTCTACCCTCTCTAGAAGTGATAGTAATTTGGGGTCTATGCCCATATTATCTGATCGTTGGCTTCTTTGCTGAATTGACACAGGGTTGCCAATTCAAGATTATTGTAATGGTGCGTTTTATGATGCTGACTCCCTTCCACTAGCAACTGGACTGAGACCCACTAAACATTTTACATAGGCCACTAAAACATCTACGTTCTGTTGAAAAAGCTGGCAAGACCGTGAGTGCGTGAATGATACTGAAACCTTCAAGCAGAGCTTTTTCTTTTAAAATCCAGCAGAGTGAATCCTTTGTGTATTATTTATAATCAGTACAGGTCTTCTATAGTACAAACACTTTCTTATTATTGTTCAGCATTGGTATTACAGCTGAATGGTGAGACTGGAAACATAAATACTTTGCCTATTCTGCTGCGTTAAATCACATATCATGTTCTCTGTACAGTACATCCTGTGTTCCTTCTCCAGTCATGGCCTTTTAAATCACAGGTACAAACAATATATTTTGAGGGTTGGGGGTTTTGAGAGGGAGTTGCTTGTCAACAGATGATAATCTAACAGCAAATATACTCTGAGATGAAGCAGAAGCACTTTCATATTTTTTCCCCAAGGTAAAGCTTTTTCTGCAGATTTTAGAGCCATGCAATAACAATATATTTTGCAGATTCAGGGCTCAAAAGAATTGATACTGCAAGTAAAGGAAAATGAACAAATATCTGGATGACTGACCTTGTCAAATGCTTGCTTGATGCATGTACCTCCATTTCATTACTTTTGTATTCATTTAGCTCTTTACGAATTGCTGCCTAGGAATTGAAAATGGAAGTAAGGTTAAAAAATCATTTTGCATTTGTAAACATTTTTTTTAAAAATAGCAAATAAGAGCCCTTAAAAATAATCAAAACAGCAAATTCCATGTAGAGTGTGGTAGGCTACAAACAAAGGACATGTGGCCAGCCAATATTGAGGAGAGCCAATATTCAGCTTCTCTCCATGCATACTGGTCACTGTCTTTTAAAGACATTGACATAAATACTATCATCAAAACCCTTATTGCAAAGGATTACTCCACATCATCAATCATCACTGACTAGCTGATGCTAAGACACTTTTATAGAAGCAGTCCTGAGAGGAACATAAAATCGTAATGCTCACTCCCCAACACTGAATGACACTCTGGTTAAGTTAGTGAGCAAAAGCAGAGGTTCCTCGTCCAGCAACTGGACAGCTGAAATGTGCAGAATTTCAGTACTGGCCCATTTCAAAATAAAAATCAGACTGCATTGTCACAATATGCAAATAATGGACCAGATGTTATAGTTATTTACATGTATGGTGTTGCACAGTCGTATGTGACGGGAACATTTTCTGTCTTGGTGCATTACACTCCATAAAATCCAAAACAGCTGTAAATTGATTTGTTCCTTTTCCCCAAATGACTACTGTTAATGGCCTGGATCAGATTGGAGTGCTTTTGTAAATTTGTACATACTACTACTATGTAATATAGCTACCTAAACTTGTGAAGCTTTAACACACAGGCACGTGTCAGATCAGAGATGTGGTTTATTGGAAGAAATAAAAATAAGGGGGAAAGTACTATAACTCTTGCCAAGCAATAAATGGATTTTTTCAGCCCCTGAGATGTGAATGTAAGTTTGTCAAGTGAATGAGAGAGCTAAAAGTTGAATTCTATGCTTACTTAAAAATTAATAGCTCACAGGACAGGACAAATGGTTCCTTGAAAGGGTTGGACAATGACTCTCATGTTTCACACTAGATTAAGAACTAGGGTGAGCGGGTGCAACATTACTGATTTCTATGGAGATGCACCATTTACACCATGATTCAGTTTGGCCTAATGATTGACACAAAATCCACTCTTGGATTCAATAGGCTGCAGTACACATCTAAGGGTGGAATCTGGCTTAAATTCTTATATGACTCTCAGCTCCAATTTCAGATAATAACTTGTAGAATAATTGTGTGTGCAGGGGATGTAACCCAACGAGCGGGAGCTCTGTCAGAAACCAAATATGTCATATATATTTTGATAAGTGTCTTCAGGAAAAGCACAACAAAACACAACAGCCTTGGGCTCTGCTCCCACTTTAAAAACACTACACGCATACGCACACTGATATGAGATTCCTTCAGCCCCAAATCTATACAACTCAAACACGTAGATCTGGATGTTGATTATCCCAAACTACCAATAAAACTTCTGCTTTACAGCATTGATTATCACATAATACCGTTCATCATAATACTCCCTATAAGCACTTTTAAATGAATTTGGGAAGGCAGCTAAGACAAAGATGGCAAATTAAAAATAAATCCTAAATGTTAGAGTTCTCTAAAACCATTTATTACACTATTCATATATTTTCTACCTTCTTGTTGGGAAACTTTTCAGCAGATGTGGGAGTGAGAAAGACATGTCTGATTTCCTTAGCCCAGGATCGAGCAGTCAGCAATCTAGTCCTATATTTGCCATTGTATCCAATAATTAGCTCAACATCCCCAGTTGTTCTCCCAGCCCCCTTAGCCAAAACTTTAAAACTTCTCATTCAACAACCATTCTAGCCTGATTCATCATAAGCCATTTCCTTACTACCCAGAAGGATGACCGGACAGCAAGTAGGAAAAATTGGGACAGAGTGTGGAGGGTAATAGGAGCCCATATAAGCAAAAGCCTCGAATATTGGGACTCTCCCTATAAAATCGGGACATCTGGTCACCCTACTACCCAGCCACTTAAGTATGAAGTCTAGGATCATTTAATACTGTAAATCAAATATATGAGAGAAACAAGGTGGGTGCGGTAATATCTTTTATTGGCCCAACTTCTGTTAGTGGAAAGGACAAGCTCTGTGAAGCTCAAAAGCTTGTCCCTTTCACCAACAGAAATAGGGCCAATAAAAGATATTACTGCACCACCACCTCTCTCATGGCCTGGGACCAACAGGGCCAAGCAATAAGGCAAAAACAAATCAGATATATGGTAAGCATGGAATAAAGTGAAAATGTGTGTACTCTAGATTGGCCATTCTCATGGCAAGCGAAAAAGTGCTTTCCTTGGGAGTTCATCAGTAGAGAATAAAGTAGTGATGTGTACATGTTTGTAACAAAGATTTTGTACTGAGTAACTTTTGGGGGTAATGTTTGGTCCTAAATTTCTCAGACACTACAGTAATGGGTGGCAAAGATCTATGATAGAGCGTGTAGTATACTGCACTCCATACTTTTTCTAATAATTGTTTGTTTGTTTTTTTAAAAAAAGCCTTTTCACTATTAAAAGGTGTGGTTTACATCCCGTGGTCAGTGTGGCTTCTGTATGCTGAAAGTGCAGGAACATTTAAAGTACTTAAATCTGGGTCAGCTATTAATACCTCACTGAGAGAGAGAGAGAGTGTGTGTAAGTAACTCCAGAGTACAAAATTTGGCTCATGGGGAGTATGGTGTGTCACTTTCACCAAGAGCAAACACTCACTCCAAGATGTATTTCCTTAGACTATTGAGACTTGTCTAGTAATATCACTGTTTACGTGACCTGAGGTACCGCTTACAAGCAAAGCAAACAAAAAAACAGTAGTCTTAATTATATTTGTAAGTATATCTGTACCTTATCGGCTGCTGATAGTCTTGTCCATGGTTTGTCTGCTCGTCTGTCGTAGTCCTGTGCTTTTGCCACCTCTACATAATCGCTGAATCGAATTAAAATTTTTCTGTCTCTTAGTTCATCGACTGTAGGTCTCTGATTGAGCTGTATCAATAAGTTTTGTAAAGAAGTAGATCGGTATGAATAGGAAGTAAAATTGAGACATACATTCAACAGCGCAAAAATGGAATCACATGCATTTTAGTCCCCAACTTCATTTTGTGTATTGTATATTTATGTATACAAAATATACATCTGAAAAGATTTGAAATTGATTAATTCGTCTTAAATGCACAGTAATGCTGAGAAATAGAGCCAGATTCTGATCTTATTTACATGGGTAACACCATCATTCCAGATTCACAGTGTTATAACTGGGTTCAGAATCTGTCCTACAATCAGTGAGTGAAACTTATCTATGATTAGAAACATTAGGATAGTTTTTGTAAAGGAAAACAATTAATTTTAATACTGTGCTATCTTTAGTCGTCTTTCTACACAGGCATTTTTCTATTAACTAGACTTCACTTTCCATGTGCCTTTATCTCAAGGAGCTACTGAAACGCTTCTGAATGTTATTGTTAAACAGTAATAATGGGGTAAATGGAGCTGAGGGCTATTGTTCAGTGGCTTTATAATGGAACATCTTGTCACACACAGCTTTCTAAAGCTGAAGTTGCAATATATTTCAAGTAATCACAATGAATTACAATGTAAGGGTTCAATCTTGCAAAATTCCCATAACTTTGTCTGAATAAGGGCTTCAGGATTGGGCCAAGTGTAAGAACTACAGACCCAGGGCTTAGCAAACTATCATCACAATGTGCCTTTGAATATTGCACTGTTACACCACAGACTCCCGCAGGGACTTCTGCAAACAGAGCAATGACAGGATCAGGCCTAGAATCTGATAGACCTTCAAATGAAAAGGTCTGCAAACAGAAATTTCAGGCAGGAATGCACCTGCTGCTCAGCAGGGAGGCAGCTTACTCTGGGATTCTCACTGGTACGAACAGTGGAAAGGAACTGCTTTCCTAGCAATATAGTTGCAAAATCTGCAATATGAGGCAAATGATCTCAAATTAGCTGATTTTAGGTTCTTGTGTAAATTTTCCATTAGCCTCTCAAATACAGTGAATGCCATTTTAAGAGCCAACATTTGTGGATAATTATCTGAAATATTGTAGTTATTTTCTATTCTAGTTATTAAATACTACTATCTCACATATCATTGTGTATACATGTTGACTTTTTAATGGTGACCACCATGGCTGTTTGTCTTTAAAATTATTTAAAATATTTAGATACTGTTTTTACTCTGGGCTCTCTGTTATTAGTTTGCACTCAGCTTTTTAAATGTCACTGAAAACATTTCAAGATTTTACCTTTCTTGTCAGCCTCTGCTTGATTTCCCTTCTTTCTTCCTGCTCTGTTTGATCATTTCTTTCTGCAGAAAGAACAAAAAAAGAGATGACTTTCCTCATGTAGGAAGATCAGCTGTTTCCAATACATCCAGGCAATAAAAGTTACAATATGGAGAAGCGTGGTGCTGTTCCTTAGTTCTTCTGAATTGCTAGCTCAGTCCTTACTATGCCTGCTTGGTGCATTGCCAGAATATACAGCTACCTTTCAATGAGGACACAGAAGCATGTATGCCAATGTCAGCTTTTCCTGTGACATAACCTCCAGTTACAATGAGCTTTAATAAACATAAAGCAGCCAGTCCAATTCTTCAGCTAGATAAAATTTTAGAGGGAAAAGCAATACCTTTAAAATTATGAATGAAGGATTGTTATGCCATGTCTTTGTTAGAGTCCTGTCACACTTGCATTAAGATGTTGAAACATTTTCCTGTAGCTACTTCAGGGAAAGCATGCTCTCAGGCTTCATATTTAGTTGGTCAGGTTGCTATACTATTCATCCTTGATTTACACACTATCCTTTTCCCCTCTACTATTCAAGATATGCCAGTTGTATTAGAGCCTCTTTATACTCACAGGTTTTCTTTTGTGATCTTCTGTTCTAACCTAAGCCAGTTTGCTTTTGTGTGTTCCATTAACATTCAAGCCGTGAGAATGCCTACACACTGGATCTAAAAATAGACTCGAGTCCTGTACCATTGTGTGAAATATAGTCTTTGCCTTGGGATACTACTTAATGGATTTTCTATTTCTAGTGCTTTCTGTTACTAAATTTAGACTCAAGTCCATGACCTAAACAATGCTAAAGACCCAGGGAAAAGATGTTTAACCATTCAGTGAGCCTGGAGATCAATGGTTTTCAACCTTTTTTCATTTGCTAAAAAAAATTGTATGGAGATGCAGACCCCTTTGGAAATCTTAAACATAGTCTGCAGCTCCCCAGGGGTCTGTGGACCACAGGTTGAAAACAGCTGCTATAGATAACAGTGTTATCATCCTCTCTCAGTTAAGCAAAAGTCATATTCTGTTAAATGTTGTCAGTGTTAAACTACTGTGTCTTAAAAGGCTATTTTTGGGAATGAGCCTTTTTTTGCCCCTCCCTTTTTCTGTATTCTTTAGATTACATTGAAATACAGGCACATGGATCTATTTAAAGAAGTATTGTAGCAACATGTCTGCAACTAGGTAAACAGAAAACGTAAATCAGAGAACTTAAAATCACACCGTACACTAGAGTGGTGGTGTATATGACTTTGAAGTAGAGTACATGAGACTGATGATATGGCAGTGCTTCAGAAGTGTCAGTGAGATGACCAAAGATTTAGATAGCAATTGGCTGCAGTATCTGAGGGGGAAATAAGAAGAAAAAAAAAAAGATGCCTCCAGGAAGTAACTAACGTGCCTAGTTAAATATTTATTAGCCCCTTTTTGATTAGACCTTTATGGTTGTATTTTGACTTAAAAAAAAAAGCTGTTCTCCATCAATCTAAATGTCCATCAGAATATAGTCATGATGCATTCTACATGGGCACTAGGTGGTTTTCTAAGATGAAAACACGAATATGCCTATCTGGACTGAAGATTGCTTTTTGTCAGTTTGAAATGCTAAGCACACATCATAGTCCGTATCGATAATGGCACATCTAGATTTAGATAAAGTTAAACTCGTTTTGCTTAACAATTGTGGAAGTATGAAAAGCAATTCATCAGGAAGCAAATGCAAGATCTTGGTAAACTTTACCTATCTGATGGAAGGAAGTGTCAGCAGGGATATTACAGAATGCAAACATTAATACAGAGAAGAACTAGAGAGGTTTTCACAGCAACCTCATATTGCTGTATTTGGATCCGTTTATTAGTAAATGGCTGACTTTAACACTACACATCTCAATGGAGTAATAGTCCCATTACACAGTGTCACATGCAGTAGTGAAACTCACACCCTTGCTCTGTATGAGTTATGCAGGGAATTCTAAACTATGCATGACACGGAAGCAATCACCAGTGTTAAGAATGAAGCAGGGATTGTACAATCCGATGTAAGAGAAGCTGCCTCTTTGTACATGAATATCAATGGCTTGCTCTCAGAATATAATAGAAAACCCATCTAAACTCCTGGGACTGATTTTTAGGTTTGAACACACAGTTACTGTGGCAGTCATGCCCTGTACTGAACAAGCAGTGTTCTATATTTAAAGACAGAGGAATGAATAAAATCAGTAAGATTATAAGTAAGTGCTGGGGGGGGGGTTAAGTACTTCTCTTATCCAAGAGTCACCTCTATGAGGGAGAGTAAAAAAAAATATTTCTCTTCATCTCCTGAATATTTTAAAAAAGTAACACCATAATAGCACTTACAAGTCATGAGGTCACACTGATTTCAATGGGGGTACTAACATAATCATGGTTTGGCAGGATCAGAGCCAATCATGCTCTCATTAAAGTCATTGGGAACAGTGTCAGTATCTCTCTATCACTAACTTGAACCTGACTTTTCAACTGTTGCAGTCAAATTATTTACCCTTCTTTGTCACCCATTCTAATGTCCCTGCTGGCTCAGTGATGACCTGGGTTCTTTGCAATGTAGCTGACATTTTTATGTAATGAAAAAGGTAACATAAGTACAATTGTGCAGCTTCTGATCCAAGTGCACCCCATGCAAACCCAGAGTAACTGCAGTGAAGCTGACAGAGTTAGTCCAGATTTATGCATGGTAAATCTAACCCAGTATGTTTAGCTGGCATTGCGGACATATCTTTAATTCTGCTTCATCTTCTGTTCTGCTTTAGCTCCTTCTGTAAACTCATTATATGAATGTAATGCAATGGTTTTTTTTATATTAAAGCTGGTCAGTTTAACCTAGATTAAGGATGTAGCCAGCGTACATCAGAAAGTTACAAACATGAAGGGCCAGATTCTCAGAGAAGCTGGGCTCTGATTTAGACCAGAGAATGAAGGGAGCAAGTTTTCAATGGGAGATGCAGGGTGTTCACTCTTTTTTGCAAATCTGGCCCCATCTGATAGAGAAATTTTAGCTCAATTGCTTTTCCTTTTGATGGCTGGGGGTTGAGGTTAAATTGGGTTAATATGTTTACAGGTCACAAGAATTTGTGTTATGTGTTATTTGTAATTTGAATATGCGTAAATGACTCTGTGTATGCGTTGAGTGGGTAATTAATTTACATATCACAAGAACTATTTACAAAGTAAATGGTTTGATGTACTTGAATAACTGAACCAACTGAAGATGACCAAGGAGTCCCCTTCAGTTCCCTCTGTCTCCAAAGTCTATTGACTTCAATGAGAGCAGCATCAGGCCCTCTTGTATAAACTGATAAGAAAGAAAAAGCAGCATGCAATCCAAATCCTCAGAAATTAAGTTGACACTGTAATCTTTGCGGTCATGCTGCTGTTTTCCTCTTTGTTAGTATAATTTGCCTATACATTTCTAGTTTTCTCCTTCAGGAGAAAAATTGGGATGCACAATTTAATTCTGTAAAGACGACCCTTCCTAAATCTAAACCATTCTGGAAAACTAATGTCCCCCATGTTCATAGGGCCTTCTTTCTTCATCAATTTTGTGTACTAGTGAAATACAATCCTCGAAATTATTAGATCTGATTTAAAAGACAAAGACAGCATTGCTTTCATAGAATGCAAACACATACTCCATTAAATTGTTCAAGCTTGTTTGAACAAGTAATTGGTTATTTTTCACATAATAATGTCTTTTACATTTTTGGTGCTAAGATACACCATAAATACAGCAGAATGTGTGATATTTTTCCTTAAAGCAGTGGAATTCCACCTTTTCCATCTAGCTTACCCCATGTGACAACAGAAACAATTTTCAGGATTCCCCTGTTCTCATCATTTTGGGGATTCCCCGGCCATCTAAAGGAAGTTCAGCAAATGTCTCCAGCTGCTCAGACAATAGTAACAGGCAAGGAGTTTGATACCCTTGCACTGTCTCAGCTTGCCTTTTCCTGTCTTTAATTCAGTTTCTGTTTAAATTAGAAAGGTCAGGAATGGATCTGATGCAATTTACTTGCTAGGAAAGTCACTGTTCTGCAAGGATGCCTGTGCGCTTCACTTTGGCATTGATGGATTTTAATTGACAGTGTGCCCTGACTCTCTATGCAAAATGATAATCGAGGTGATTGCTAAACTGACAAAACAAGACTGTGCTTCCTTCCTCATGCAGCCATAACAGCAGGAATTATTTGAAAAACTACATTTGTATTATTGCTTTTTTCTGCATTAAGGGGGATGCCTTCAGACAAGTACACATATTAGACACCAGAACACACCCCAGTGAAAATTCCATCGGTTACAAATCCATTCCCAAAAGGAGGGCATGAACTTGTCTATAGCGGAGAAATGGCTCTGAGAAATGTATTCAGTAGTTTCAAAACAAACATACAAAATGCAATTATTTTTTAAAGTACTCACGTTTAAGTATATTCCTTCTTTCAAGCTCCTCGACAGCAGGTCTTTGGCTCAGGCGCCTGCGGAAAAACACCAAAATCACATTTTGTACCATGTTTGTTCTTGCAAAAGTCTGTATTGGGCTGAGTGCAGGTGTTGGGATTTTCCTTAGAAAATCATCTCGGGTCAGTGAAGGAAGGGAATCCTAAAAGCTGGATATTTAGTCCTTTTATTCTTCCCAAATGCTAGCAGTGCAGGTGGAAGTTTTCCTCTAATTTGCTCTGCTATAAGTGTAATCCTTCCCTGATGTATATATTCTTTTCATCCTATTTTCCAAAAAAAGTCAGCTGAAAATAGTGCCCCACTACAGTTAAATCCATTCTTGAGGAGGCATTTACCCTGAGAATCAAATGGGGTTCTTAGAAATCTTCTGGAGCAATTACTGCCTCCATTCATGTAGCAATGGGCGCCCCTTTTCTAGCATCGACAAGGATACATCCTGAAAAACCATCGCCTTGCTAGAAATAAAGCCTCTCTATGCAGGGTGGTTTCCTGGTTACAGATATGACAGAGGAGTCCACTAGCTTTACTGGTGCCTGGCGAATAAAATTCATGTGCTGCTCACAGCTTCCTGCTGTCTGTAATGAGTGAATGTCTTCTGCAGCTTCACCTCCCCTTTCAGTAGTGCTGCCTCAGGATTGAGTCTTCAAATCATATGATCAGTGCCAGAGCGATTTTATCTTGCATACCAAATGAGACTTCCCCAAGAGATGCTGCTAATATCTGCAGAGAATCTCAGGTAATTGAACACCCACACACAAGCATTTATAGTTACTGCATTCGCTAGCTTTCAAACAATAATCCAGCCAACAGCGATACGAAAAGGTTTCTACTGATTTCTGGTGATATTAAGGATCCTCGCTTCCTGCCTGAAATAGATGTTACACAGTAGGAGTCTGGAGGTTCCAAAGCCAACGTGATTGCCAGCAACGGGCTAACACAGAGACTCATGGGCACCAGGATAGTGATTTTAGTATCACAGTAAATAAAGGGCAGAAGTCTAAAATGATCTTATAACATAGCATTGTGTCGAATACAAAAGAGAACAGACACTAAAATGATGAATTAACATCTCTGATGCTAGGTTTCCCCCTAGCATTTGTCACCTGATCAAATTCACTACTGAAATCAGTTCCTTGGATTTGCTTGGCAGCATCAGGATTCAAGCACAAAATGAACCCCGGCAGCCTTCATGAATGCACCTCCTTTTCTTTTTGTTTATTCATTCCCCTAAAGCCACTGACAGGGCCAAATCTACTCTCAGTATCAGCAGTGTAAATGTGGAGTAAGTCCACTGAGCTCGGCATAGCTACTCCTGATTTACACCAATGTAAATGGTAGCAAGATATGGCCCCATGAGCTTTAGTGCTTCAGTAACAACCCCTGTACCCAACTCCAGCCATGCTTCCTTCTACCCCCAAGGATTTTTTGTGGGTGTCTTTGATTTCTCCTTAAACTTAATGGAGCAGGTCCTATACCTCAGCCTAATTCTACTGAAGTGAATGGAGCTATGCAGAAATGCACCAGTTGAGAATGTGACCACATGTTTTTAATTCACAGGTGGGCAAACTTTTTGGCCTGAGGGCCACACTGGGTTTCATAAATTGTATGGAGGACCGGTTGGGGAGGGAGTCGTGGCCGGGCCCCACCTCCTATCTGCCCCCCGCCCCCGGGACTCCTGCCTCATTCACACACACCCACTCCGTGTTCCCTGACCACCCCTGCACCTCAAACCGCCCCATCTGATCCCTCCTCTCATTCCTGATGCCCCCCCAGGACCCCTGCCCCATCCAACGACTCCTTCTCCCTGTCCCGACTGCTCCTGACTGCCCCATCAACCCCCCCTTCCCGAGTGCTCCCCTGCCCCCATTCAACCCCCTGATTCCCCCCTGACCACCCCGACTCCTATCCACACCCCCACCCCCTGACCACCACCATGAACTCCCCTGCCCTCTATCCAACCCGTCTGCTCCATGCCCCCTGCCCCCTTGCCGCGCTGCCTGGAGCACTGGTAGCTGGTGGCACTACAGCTGCGCTGCCTGGCTGGAGCTGGGCCACGCCGCTGCCACCACACAGCGCAGAGACTGGGTCAGGCCAGGCTCTGCAGCTGCACTGCCCCAGGAGCTCACAGCCCCGTTGCCCACAGCATGGCGCCAGAGGCGGAGTGAGCAAGCTGAGGCTGCAGGGGAGGGGAAACAGCAGGGGAAGGGCTGGGGCTAGCCTCCCAGGCCAGGAACTCGGGGGCCGGGCAGGACAGTCCCCTGGGCCGGATGTGGCCTGTGGGCCGTAGTTTGCCCACCTCTGTTTTAATTCCTATTGTCCCTCCTTGCACCTCCCCTTCCCATCATAGACTCATAGACTTTAGGGTCAGAAGGGACCAATGTATGTCTCAGCACTGATACAAGTCCCTGAGGATGTTTTGTTTCAGAGAGATTAACATGCTCTTCACAGTCCAGATCAGGGAAGAGTGACTTACTCTGTGAGTTTATCTGTAAATCAAAGGGCCACCAGGCCTGCTGTTCACATGCCTCTCTATCAAACCATTTTTAATTACACCACGTCCATGTGATGTTTATAGATTCTCCTAGGAACTGTACATTAGATTCCGAAGGACCTTTAAACTAGAGGATTAAAAAATCTAACCAAGAATATCAAAGCAATTAAAGCAGTGTTCTGAGTGCTTATGAATATTGATATGTTATGGTAATCCTGGACTTTTTAAAATCCACCCTCCCCTTTTTTGCACCCACAAATAAAACCTGTAAATCTCTCACTGGAAAAAAAATGGTTTGTGACAGAGTCAAGTCTCCACTGACAATCAGACAGTTGAAACCAGTTTTCTTCAAAGCACTAGTGCCTAAATTCACTACCACATGATGCAGGACCAGATTTTCACAGTTGTGTGAACACACATCAAACCTGCATATGTAATTACAGAAATTGCACATGTAAATACATATAGACATGACCAAGTAGGCAGCTAACAAGCCCTTTATACAGTACTGACGACCTCAAATATTCAGTGATCAAGAGTCAGCCCGCTCCCCCAAAAAATCATGAAATTGGCTTAAAAATATGACTTTTAAAAATATTTTATTTGCCTTCTTGTTTTTGAACCTTTAGGGTGCACTTGGATCAAATTTGCAAGCTTCTCTCCACAGCCATGAGTGCTAGAAACTCACTTGTTCTTAAAACAAAAGTTGAAAGTCTCGTGAAATGACATGATTCCTGAAGCTGGGGCTTTAAGAAAAAAACCATATATCCAAACCCTTATTATAACATTGTCAGCAATGTTAACATTATTGATGTGTGAGTACCCTGGTGTCATTCCATACAGCTGTTATACATACTGCTCAGGGATATTTATCTTTATTTGTAGTCCATCACTGTGGCATGTGAGCACTTCCATGGTTTCTGAACATATAGTGGAATGTAAAGGCATCTTTCATTACAGCTGCACTCACACACATACGGGAGAAGGGCAGTCAGCCAGCAAAGGTTAATGGGTCCAGCTGCTTCCCTCCCTTTGCTCTGATTGGAAAGGAGAGATGGCAGCTGTGTGTAGCCCAGTCAGGGAGAAGAGGGTATCTCTAACTGTAGAAGCCCTCTTCAGAAAGGGGAGAGATTGAAGAGAGAGAAGCTTTCCTGGCTGAGAGGTTCTCAAAGGGCTGAACTGTTTCTTGATGCTGTTGCAGGCTGCTCTGGAGCAGTCTGTATCTGTGAGTACTGGGGCTTGCTCCCTTTTCTCTCTACTGAAATGTTTCACTAGGCCTCCTGCAGGAGGGGAGTTCTCTGCTTTGAAACAGAAAGCTGGGGGTGAGCTGAGAACTTCCTGACTTTGCATAGGTCCTCGGCCTTCTGCACAGCACTTAGCCATTCCTAGGCCCAAGAAACTCAGTTGCTTTCTCAGTACCAAGGGCTATGCTCACCTCAGCTGTGGAAGCACAGCTAGCCCTGTTCAGGGGGACGCACAGAAGTTTTCCCTGGGTGCTCTGTAGGCCCTTACCAGAACACTCAAGCTTTCAGCCACACTGGCCAGTCCCTCAACCCAGCCAGCAGCACCCCATTTCTCCGAAGGGGAGGTTGCAGCCATCTTTTACCATGATGTGGCCTCTCCTTGGCAGGCTGCCCCTGCCTGAGGCCCTCTGCCTTGTTTCACCTCAGTGGGATTAAGAGTAAACAAGGAACAACTGTGGTTCTGAACTGCAGGCTCCTCCACAGTCAGTGATTCAGTGTGGTGTGGAATGAGCTGAGGATGTGCCTTGGTCAGAGGAGTGTTTCTTTTTTAATAGTGTATTTTAGCTGTCTGTGGGGTTGCCAACCATCCAGGATTGTCCTGGAGTCACTAGGAATTAACAATTCATCTTGAATTAAAAGATTGTCATGTGATGAAATCTCCAGGAATTTGTACAACCAAAGTTGGCAACCTTAGGTCTGTGTTCTGAACCTGTTAACATCTCTACTGGGGGGAATTCCACTTCAGGCTCTGTAAGCAAGAAGCCATCCCTTCCCTACTTGGTAGTCCATGCTGAGAATTCAATAGCACTCTTTGGATTTTCCCCTCAACCTTAAAAAAAATAAAATAAAAAAAAAATCCCATTTTCCCTGAGCTCTGTGAGCCTCCCTGAAAAGAGATTAGCTTGATCCTCAGGATGGCAGCATTACTGCCTTAGAATCTCCTCTCTGTGCAAGGCAGTCAAGTGTAACTTGGCATGAGAAATGACTTCTCTTGGGGACTTGGTTTTTTTTTTTTTCATCCACTATTAGGGAGCAGGTGCTGTCAAAGATGAGGACTTGTTACAGGAAACACTAATATCCTCTGTAGGCTTTAACATCTCCAGCAGTTTAAAGGCTAAAAGCAGATTTCAGGCCACAGCTGGGGAGCTCTTGCTTTGTAATTTTGGAGGACGAGATGGCAACCAAGTTGAAGCCTACGAAGAGGCTGAAACCGAGCAGCCAGTGGACTTAGCCAGACTAACTGTAGTGTCTGTGCAAGATCTCCCTGAAAGGGTGAAGAACCAAATTTTAAGAGTTCAATTGATTTGTAAAGGATGGAAGAGCTGCTATCCTTGATAATATGACTTTCACATTGATTAGTTAAGTTTAGACACCTACCTATTTCTGACCACCAGAAAGAGCATCCAGTCTGGGCCCATTATGTACTGTAAATGCACTGAAATCTTAGTGTCAGTATCTGAATTATTTACTGAGGCAGGGACTGCCGCCTCTCTTTGCTCTAGGTACCATACATAGCAAGCCATTTCTGATGTAAAGTTACCTTTCATTCGTTTAGTTTAACACCATGTTTCTGAGAGCTTTCAGGAAAGTAATGTCTATTGAGCCTCATCCTCAGCGAGTGTAAAGTGGTGTAATCTCCTTGAAATGTTTATGGTGATTCACACCAGCTGAGGATCTAGCTCAGAGTCAAATTCTTTCTTGACTTACACCCATGAGCATCTCAAGGGCTGTCACAAGTGTGAGAGGCAGCGTTCGGCCTAGGTACTTTATTTTACCAAAATGCAGCTAGCATATGAAACACTGAGCAGAATGTGCAAGGCTCCAGTGGTATTTCCTTGTGACCACCATAGCAAATCTGGCTGGGCATCTCTGAGTAATTAATTCCAGTTTGATAAAGACCAAATAATCTGATCCAAAATGCAAGCACTATGTTACTCTTTCACAACCACCACCACCCCCGGCCCGTTATGAGAAAACTATGATTTTTCTGAAGCTCAGAAGAGGTTACAAAACTCACATTAACCTGGCATGGGGCAAAATGAACCATCAAAACCCAGATGTTCTGCTATTTACCAAAATCCAGCTTTAATGCTCAGGGCCACATTTTCATAAAAACGAAGCAAAATTGCACTAGCCAACAGTTAATTGCATATGTTTGTACCCACCTGTGGCCAAGTCCTTTGCTTACTCTCGGACGTATTTTCACTGAAGTCAGTGGGGCTATGCATGTGAGTAAGGGGAACACAATTGGTGCCAAACACGTCATTACAAACTGGCCTGCACAACGACCCACTCTGCATGGGCCAAATCGCACTAGCACTGTGTGAATATAATTCAGATGCTGAATAGAGATGGTGACACTTCCCAGCTGAAATTCTTTTCACTGAAAAATGCGGACTTGCAACATTTTATGAATTTGTATTGATTTCACCAAATTGTTTTGGTCGGGGAGGAAAGTCTCAAAAATGGAAAAAAAATTGTTTTCACAATTTCAAAACAAAATGTTTTGATCTCTTTAATTCAAAATGACTGTCTTGAAATTTACTTGTTTTATTTAAAAAATTTAATTAGAAATTCAAATGAAACAAATGTTTAGTTTGACACCAAACAAATTTTTTTCCACTGTTCATTTTCTTGAATTTTTTTTATTTTTGTTTTTTTGAGCAGCCAGTGAACTAAACAAATAAATCATATAGCTCTTGTGCTAATTTGAGAATTTGGAAGTGGCTCTGGGCTGTTTTCCCCTTAATGTGCATTTGTGAATCCTGTGAGGTTCCTAGAAGCCGCTTGCTGACAGTGAGAAGGAAACACTGATTCTGCTCTTTGTCTCTTGATGCACCGATGAAAGCATTAGGCATACAAGACCAGGCTGCCTGTGGAGACAATTACCATAGCTCCTACTAGCTCAGTCAGTGAGAGATACTTCACCAGCTCACTTGGTAGAGCTGTCACTGTCTTTTACCACGAGATTCCCAGTTTGAGGCCCAGGTAAGGTAACGTGCAGGAGTCGTAGGACGAACACACATGTACAGTCACTGGCTCTAGCTTGCAGAGGAAATCACTAATTGACTGTCTCTTCCAGTGCCAGGTCACATATGGTCGGTTCAGCAATACACACGTAGGTGCATATGTGTATCAATCAATAGGTCAATACGTACTTCACACGCAGAGATTCTCTTCACGATGCAGGGAATTAACCTGAGGACTACTTCAGTACCAAAGTGAATGATGTTGTGTTGCTGCAGATCAATCAGACAGAGTGATTAAACATCCAGAGCCCTCCAGGGATTTGCTGGTTACTTTAAAAGACTTCCAGGCAGGAGCTGAGAGAGTGGAGCCAGCACGTTTCAGACCTGGGAGGAAATTGCCTAGTGCACTTTCCTTTGTACTCCCTAAATTGAGTTCTTCACAGGATCTGCACCATCCATCTGCAGGATATGTATCCTGGCTAGGATCTTTGGACACTTGATTATGACATGATCTGAGGTGTAGCAGCTGCATGCGCAGAAGGCATGTTAAAAGTGTTGGTTGGATCTTTATCTGGTATAAATAGGCAGAGCTCCATTGAAACCAATAGTGCGACAGTGATTTACACCAGCTGAGGAGCTGGCCTTCTGTTCCTAAGTCACTGTAGGAAAGAGAGCTGTTGAAAGCTGCTGCTGCGGTTGTTGTAGACAGGCAGAGCCTGAACACAGAGCCTGGCAGCCTCCATATTTTTGGTTTTGCAAAGTTCGGTGTAAAAATATCTGCTGGTCCATGTCATCTGATTTCTCACCTGCACTGAGTTTTGTTTTTTCTTCAGTTGAGAAATTTGCATGATCTAGCAAGATCTTTCCTTGAGATGGATTAATGTCTCATTTGTACTGAATTGTGGAGAATACAATTTTTAGTTGCCCCTCCACCCACCCTGTGTCTTACAAATATGCCCCTGTAGCTGGGAATCTGAAAGAGAGACATTTGCACGGGTGTATGTGTGTGGGGTGGCGGGGGGGTAATATGCATATGTTAGCCAGGAGTAGGAGCTAGAGCTTAAGGGAAGCTAGCAAAGTTGGGACACCCTTTGCAGGAAACACACTGGGCACCATGACACCCATGTGAGCTGTTTCACCAGGGGATGGGCCTTCCTCACCTGCCTGAGGCAAACAGGAAATAAGTATTTTTTTAAGTGTAAGCAGCGGCAGCTCCAGGCACCAGTGCTCCAAGCGTGTGCCTGGGGCGGCAAGCTGCGGAGGACACCCTGCTGGTCCCTGCAAGGGTAACAGTTAAGCAGCCTTCGGTGGCTTGCCTGTGGGAGGCCCGCCGGTCCCACGGATTCAGTGGCAATTCGGCGGCAGGTATGCCGAATCTGCGGGACCGGCAGACCTCCCGCAGGCAAGCTGCCTAAGGCAGCCTGCCTGTCATGCTAGAGCCGCCCCTGAGTACAAGGATCTAAGAAAAATAATGGCTCTTACAAGGATTTTCTGAAGACTTTTTTTTTTTTTTTTTTAAAGTCAGCCTGCTATCAATGCTTCCCTAAAGACCATGGAGCCAAATTCTGCATTCGTTTACACCAATGTAAACTGAGAGTGAACTCCTCTGATTTCATTAGACTTACTCTGGATTGACAATGAGAGATGACTCTGGCTTTGCATGAGCCACCTGTGTCAAACAATCATGTATTTTTGGTGTTGTATTAAGTGTTATAAAGTGGATTTCTCAGGAAGGTTAAGGGGGACCCATTTGGGTGTGTCCCTGATTCCACCCTTGCATAAAATTCTTATTCTGCACTAGGGAAAAAACAGTGTGCTAGAATGTATAGAAAAGTGAAGTGAGTTCAGTATGTCAGCATAAAGTATCGGAGGGCTGGTGCCCCTATCAGACATGTGCCAACGCTGAACATCAGGAGGAAATGCCTGAATTTTAAATGGGCATCTCTATTATCAGAACATCAAGCACAAGTCAACAGAGAGTTTATTTTCATCCTTCCTGTTAGTAGCTGTAAAGAGAGTGCATGCCAGGCCTTTGAGTCATCCCTGTATTTCACTGAGACAGGCGCTGCAGTACTGTTTTCAATGTACAATTATGGGTAGTAGTAAATCTTTGGTGGGAGTTGCTTGCCTGTTAGTAGAAGCCTGTATACAAAATTAGGTGGGCACCAAAGACATGAGCTTGTTTTTTCCCTGCGTAATTTTAGGAGCATAAAGTGGTGCGTGGGTGACACATCTTGTTGAAAAACCTAAAAGATCAACTACTGCTGCTCTGTGAGAACAATCGGCTAAAGAGCAGAAGGAAGAGGGTGAATGTTACTGTATGTTCTGCCATGTATCCTTAGTCATCTAACAATTGTGACTGCCGATTTATTTAACTGGGCTATATTTTTTAAGCACATGGCATACTGTGGCTACAGTGTGGGTGTGGATCCTGGCAGAAACATGTAAATCAGGGTATTTGGAAAGAGAAGATTTTAAATGTGGCCTCTGCTATTCTGTTTGCTTGTCCAAACAGAGTAAGTTATGGAAACGGCTTAAAAGCATGGGTGTAGTTGGGGGAAGAGGGCACTGCTGCCTTGAACTGCAAATCTCCAGCAGGCATTGAATTTGCCTCCACCCCACACGTGGCCCCACTGGCCTGACTGATGCTGCCCCCACAAAATAGAAGTCACAGTATGCCTGTGCTTAAAAGTGGTACCTGAATAATAGTCCCTTTAATAATGTTGTTATACGTTGACTAGAAAAATTGCACAGGCAGATTAAATGCATTTTGGTTTTGAAAGAATTAGGGGGACAGGTTGGTTGGGTTTTTTTTAAGTATGCAACTGTTCATGCAAAACATGAGCCTAATTTGCACTTGTAGTGCAATTTAGACGTGTGCACAGATAAACCTAACTAGTCACTTGATGTGCAGTTTCTGATTGGTGTTGCAATCATGATAACTATCAGCCAGAACCTCCGCCTCGGGCAGGGGTTCTCAAACTGGGAGTTGGGCCCCTCAGGGGGTCACAAGCTGTCAATTTCCACCCCAAATCCTGCTTTGCCTCCAGCATTCATAACAGCATTATAAATTAAAAACACTTTTTTATATATTTAAGTGGAGTGGCACTCAGAGGCTTGCTATGTGAAAGGGGTCACCAGTACAAAAGTTTGAGAACTATTGGCTTAGAGTCACTCTTTTGTGCTGCTCCAGCAGTGTACGAGAACGTAACTCTGCCCTAATGAGAGAACTCCAGAGACACAATCTTATACCACCTACTGTACCCCAGTTGCACATAGGGGGCATACCCTAGATGGGTTTTGGCATGAATACATTGTGCTACAATGATCCTGAAATGGAGGAGCAAGAGTGAGTGAGTTGTTACATGATCATAAACTAGAACAACATTATGGCCGCTCTAGGTTGTGCCCAGGGCTAGTCCAGCACCAGGATAAGGGAGCCAGGAAAGTAGCTCAGAGCCACCTTTGCCTCCCCAACTGCAGCTATGTTGAAGATGAGGTTGGTGTAACTGAGCCATGAGCCCTACATGCCTAATTAAAAACAAAATCTGACCTTTGGCTACTTTACTAAATAAAAATATTTTCAAACTACGTTATGCTAACAGCACTATGCAACTCTTATATAATGTAGTGCTGTAGCACATGGTAGGTTTCAAATTGCATGTTATACTATATCATGGGCCATGTCAAACCTACTACAGTATTGCCCACAAAATACCTCTCTCACCCAGAGGAAAGGAGCCACTGTGGTGTTACCAATCTATATCTCATAAGTCCAATACATCAAACTGTTATACAAATGCCATACGACTAACATAAGTTAGATATTTTTGTCCCATTTAGGACACCATCCTGAATTCTGTCCTGACTCCTCAAGGCTGTAAATCAGAGTGGTTTTTGGCCCAATGTATGTGTTTGATTATGTTCCCATCCCACTTCCCCCACCACTGAGTTATAGTTTACCAACACTATGATCCCAATCACATAGAAGCCCCACAGTATGGTGCTCAGATACTACAGATGAGTGCAGAATAGAAAACCTGCCATCCACACACTGCAACCCATCCTCCCTGGATGACTGATAGAGTCCTTAGGCTAGTCTGTTTTTGCACAGTACTATATAAAGATAGGCTGTGTGGGGGCTGAAATACACAGTCAGAGCACCACTGTCTAATGAGGTGGGAGGATTCAGATGGAGAATGCTACAAAGTAATCGCTGTTTTCTCCCATGTGAAAACCCTAGAGTACTTGACCATTGATCCTAGGGTGACCAGATAGCAAGTGTGAGAAACTGGGAGGGATGGGAGGTAATAGGAGCCTATATAAGAAAAAGACACAAAAATCGGGACATCTGGTCACCCTAATTGATATCCGAGTTCTCTAGATCTGTTAGAAGGGAAGGCTACTCGGAGCAGCTGAGCAGCAACAGTCTCTCTACCTCTGCACTCTAAGGGCCCAATCCAAAGCCCATAGAAGTCAATGGAAATCTTCCCATTGACTTGGTTGGGCTTGGCTCATGCCTCCACATGTGTCGTCCCCGAAATGTTCGGCCTTTGCCAGCCTAGGGAAGAGACAATCCAAAGTCTCCTGCGTGGCACAATAACATTCTGCAGCTGTGATGCTGAGGCAGCTGTGACCTGATTTCTGATCCAGTCTTGCTCTCATCCCTATTGTTGTGCAGTTAGCGGGATATTTTCATCTGCAAAGCAGAAGCATGAAGCAGTACTAAGGAGGGTTGTATATAGTATCCTTGGGTAATAGTTTCCAGAGAGGGAGTGATTGACTCATCTGAATTCTAAGTACTCTCACTAAACATATATATATTTTTTCTCAATAGCCATAGATTCCTCTTGGAGCTTGTACTGGGATGATGCTCTACTTTTTACTTTAGCAAACCTGAGTGTTGCATTTTATAGTCACATAATTGCTAGTTTGCCACCACGAAAAGGAAACAGTTTGCATGATTTTTAGGGCAAAAAGTCCTTGCCGGCATCAATGGCCTGTTCTTAAGAGGTTCTGAGCATTGAATTCAATGGGAGTTGCAGGATCTCTGGGCACCTCCCAGGATCAGGCCCAATTCTCAAAGGCCCCTAGGTTAGGACTACCCTTGAATTGTTAATTTGTTGGCTAACATGACTATAAATTCTAGTGTAGTCAATAGAAACGTCTGTTTCAGGACACGCATCTCTGCTCCCAGCCTAGGGTTAAACACAACTAGCAAATAATGTTTGTTTTCTGTCTGGAATTTACAGTCATGTTAATTCACGTGTGTTAAACCACAACTGAACAAACGTTCAGCTGTAGGCACACATTGAACCCCCAGTGAATGTTGAAGGCATTCAGCATCTCCTAGCATGAGGCCCAGGATTTTCATTTAAATGTCTGGTGAGCAGCCTGTGGGGAGAAAGTGAACCAGTGAATGACTTAGATAGCACCCTGCTGAGCTCCACAAAGTACACACATACCAGGAGCTCATCTCTAAGTCTGTCGTCTGCTTGCAGGTGGACAAAAGAGGGCAACTTGCTTAGCCATGAAACGCTAGTCGGGGGGTCGGCAGCATTTCAGCAGTGGTGTGCCGAGTCTTCATTTAGTCACTCTAATTTAAGGTTTCGCATGCCAGTAACAGGGCTGCTCGTGGGGGGGTGGCAAGTGGGGCAATTTGCCACAGGGGCCCCCATGAGAGTTTTTCAGGGCCCCTGAAGCGGGGTCCTTCACTCACTCCAGGGGCCCCAGAAAACTCTCGTGGGGCCCAAGCACTTGGAGCTTCTTCTGTTCTGGGTCTTCGGCGGCGGAGGGTCCTTCCGCTCTGGGACCCACCACCGAATTACCGCCGAAGACCCAGCTCTTCGGCAGTGGGTCGCACTTCGGCAGTAATTCAGCGGCGGGGGGGCCCCGCCGCGGGTCTTTGGGGCACTTTGGTAGCGGGTCCCAGAGCGGAAGGACCCCCCCACCGCCGAACTACCGCCGAAGCGGGGGCCCCCTGCCGCCGAAGACCCCAGGCCCCCTGAATCCTCTGGGTGATCCTGGCCAGTAATACATTTTAATGTTTTTAGAAGGTCTCTTTCTATAAGTCTATAATATATAAATAAACTGTTGTATGTAAATAAGATTTTTAAAATGTTTAAGAAGCATCATTTAAAATTTAAATTAAAATGCAGAGCCCCCCAGACCGATGGCCAGGACCTGGGCAGCGTGAGTGCCACTGAAAATCAGCTCGCATGCTGCCTTTGGCACACCTGCCATAGGTTGCCTACCCATGCTAGTCTTTGTTTTGAAGCTACAGTAAAACTGGAAGCCCAGCATGCCCAAGAAGAGGAGAACGAACCAATGTTTCAGACAAGTTACCAGCATGTCTACAATGTAAGCAGGCTGGTGCTTCCAAGCAAACAAACGCCTGCGATGTAAATCCCTGGGATTAATTCTGACTGCATAATATGTTGGATTTTAAAATAGAGACATCTGTCACTGAAACAGCAGGAAAAACTGAAAGGAAAACCATTAAACACACAGGCAATATGCACAGTAATGAGTGAGAAAGCAAAAAGCACAATATAGAATCTATTCCCAAACAGCAGGGAATTGGAGGGTACAGAAAGGGGAGCAAACCCCATCTGTTTCTCCATTTCTCTCCTCTTGGTATTTAACAAGAGCTTTCAAATGCTCTGGCCAATGTGCTCTATATCTCCTGGAGGCCTCTGCCTCTGGAGTGCAGCAGAGTGCTAGGAGCAGCCTCTCTGTTAATCACTTTGGAAACTCTGCTCCATGGGTTCAAATCCAGCATGCGTAGCGTGAGCAGAGTGGTAGCAAGTGGCTGCAGTGGTTGGGCTTTCCAGCAAAGCCATATAGGGTTAATTTGCAATTAGGCAAAAGAGATTC
Source organism: Gopherus flavomarginatus (assembly GCF_025201925.1). Classification (NCBI taxonomy): domain Eukaryota; kingdom Metazoa; phylum Chordata; order Testudines; family Testudinidae; genus Gopherus; species Gopherus flavomarginatus. The sequence goes on along the minus strand of NC_066627.1, from coordinate 42,721,941 downwards.
TGAATGTATTTGTGGGTTACTACATGTCAATGTTTCTTTAAGGGCCTATGCACAGAAGGGCCTTTTAGGTTTAATGTGCTGTACAAAGGTGAGTTTAGTCTGTGTAAACAGCCTGTGGGATTGATTCCTCATTCACAGAGAACTCAGCAGCCACTGAACTGGCTGGCATGAACAGTGCCCTAATATACTAAAGTCTGTTCCAGTTCAGCTAGGATGCACAGGTAGCTCTACAGCTAGTTTTGAGATCCTGAAATTCTGCACACTTAATCCACAAACTGTGGTCCAGGTGCCCCTAGAGTGAGATTTGGGATACAGCAAGAAACCCCAGCATGACTGGTCAGCTGGAGAAGATGTTGAGAAGCACTGCTCACTAAGCTGTGTTGACAAGCACTTGCAAAAATCTCCTTCCCCTGCTCTTCTCAATTCATGCAAAAATCTTTGAGGATGACGATTCTTTTCACTGATGCAAAATGCTGAGAATTTCCCTGCGTGATGCAAGCTCTCAAGAGAAATATTGTTTCCCCCTGTGAGCTGAACTATTTATAAAGGAAGCCCTTGGCAATCTGCAAAGCCTTTGAAGTATTAGAAGCATCTCTGTAATTATAGCCAGTGAGAAGCTTGAAGGAACAGCCAGGCTATGGCCTCTACACAAATGGTCCAGCTAACCCAGCCCTAATCCTAGCTGCAGACAGCAGGTGCTGGCTGGGGTGTCAGTTTCTCTGGCAAACAGTGAACCTTCTCAGTCCTGGTAGTAAGTCTATGAAAACATGATGCTGTTATGTTCTTGTATAATCCCGAAAGCAAAGCACAAAATGAGATGTGATTCCTAAAACTGCAGATGCTTCTGGGACAAATAGCCCCACTTGATGCCATATGTACAATCATTCGCTTTTTAGAACTGCAGAGATCTTTCTGGGCATATTCTCCTTTGTAACCAAAACCCACCAAGGCCTCTCCCTTCATCCACCCACACAGCATTTTCAAAGGATGGGGTATCCCTGCTTGCAGATAGCATGTCACCAGCTGGGTGGCAAGAGCATACGCTGCACTGCTTTTTCATTCTCTCACACACTGTTTTCCTCCTGGACCATGGTATCTCACAGCTCAGTTAGTGTCAGCAGGATGCAAAGCAGACCTGAGCCATCCATCCATCCCCCTCATATAACAGGTTCTGACAGTGCATTGTGGCTTTCTTTAAACTGGGACTACACTCCAATCTGTTACGTGGCATGCGCTTAGAAAGACCTCTCTCTTAATGTAACACTCTTATTACGGTGTACTTGGAGTACACACGCTGATGGCAGGGTGTGTGTGGGGGCGGGGGGGCTCTGCATGGAGCTCCCTAACGAGTTCCACAGAGAACTCAAGGATGAGATATGGCCAGAATTTAAGATTCTGCCACCCTTACCTGTTTCATATCTTACTCCTCAGATAGTTCCATTAAGTAAATGACACTGGTTGTTACTCACCACATGACATTCCACCCAACGTATCAGAATTTAGATCATTATGACTAGGTCCCCTCTGAATAGATCTGAATTTAAATGTGAGCTATTCACCCTGTGCTCTTCAGTACACATCATCTCCTAGGATCCACATTTTTGGGCCAGAGTCTGAGCTCAGTTATGGTAGTGTAAATCTAAAATAGAGCAGGTAAAAGAATGGAATTCCTATCTTGTGGAGCATTCCAGGTTTGTGGGTTTTGGTTTTTTGTGTTTTTTTTTTTAAACTTGGTTTCACCGAGTCAGGTTGAAAAGTTGAAACCTCAAATTTTCACAGCACAAATGTACCAAAATATGTTGGTGGTTCTTATCTAAACACTTAGTTTTGACTGAATCATTGACGCTTTCATTTTGTAATTTTCTAACGAGTCAAGGTGAAACATTTCAACCTTATTGAAATGATCCACATTGACAATGTCCTGTCAAAAACTTTAGTGAACTTGATACGTTCTCAGGAAACGTTTCAGTGTAGTCAAATCAATATTTTCTGATGGAGAACTGTTCCAGTAGAAAAATCTTGACCGGCACTAGTCTGGAGTAACTGAGCCTCGCTGTCCATCTCCCATTTTACATCATGAGGCAGTGTATAGCATGCATAATGTAATTTACGCTCACTTTAAGACCACTTGATGCAGCCATAGCATCCAGGGTCCCTCGTGTAAATGAGAATTCAGCCATTGACTTCAATGGTGGTGTTCTAGGTTCAGGGGTGGCTCCAGGTCCCAGCACGGCTTTGGTGGACCTCCCACAGGCTTGCCTGCAGAGGGTCTGCGGGAGGTCCGCTGAAGCCGCGGGATCAGCAGACCCTCTGCAGGCAAGCTGCTGAAGGCAGCCTGCCTGCCGTGCTTGGGGCGGCAAAATGCATAGGGCCGCCCCGTCTAGATTTATATCCATATAGCTAAGATCAGAATCTGACCTTTATATTTTCAACACAGGGAGAGACTTTCTTGCAAACCTATTTGTAACCTTGTGTTCTTTCAAAATATATCAGCCTTACTGCCCCTTTTGTTACCATATGAGGTTGTGAAAGTACTTTGCTTAAAACCTCCATTGCTTTAACTAGAATCCAACTTTGTTCTTAGCTGTCTGGCCTGTTTTAAAGCTCTCGCCAATTGTGACAAACCCAGGTCTTACAACTGAGACAGAACAAACCGTTTAAAAGTAAAATATGCTTGTTCCCCAACACCAGCCTGCCAAACTGTCAAATTAATTTTGTTATAGGTCATATCTCACCACAGGAACAGCACGTGGGAGCTTAACTGAACCTTTGCAAAGCAACGTGTACTCCTGCATGTCACTTTCAAAGTTTCATCAAAAAGAATAACTATCCCTTTAGCTAGGCTTTGGATCTCCAGAATAACTGATAGCTCCATTGATATCTTTTTAAGATTGGCTTAAAGATCAACATCCAGGAAAAGTCCTTGGCCTTTTAGGATCCAGAGGGTTCCAGATTGAAATGTATGTGTGCTGAAGAATATGCACTGTGCTCAGAAACCCCATGTGTACCAGAACGCCCTTTGGTTCACCTGCTCCGTTGCCTTTCCAGGAAAGGTTGGGGGCCATAATCTCAGGTGAAGTAAATTGGCACAGCTCCACTGAAGTCAGTGAGGCTATGCTAACTAGCACCAGCTGAGATAATACCACTGCCTGATTGGACCAAATGCTGTTTCATCAGTATTCAGGCCCACTCCTATGACACAAAAAACCAAACCCCATGGAGGAGCTAAGGAGAGCAGTGAAAGCCTGCCTGCCCCCTGCTCCATCCCCGGTAGTTCCTTGGCAAAGCTAGAAAAAGTAATGCTGGTTATTTCTTTATAAGCACATCCTCCCGTGATCTGTCACTCCATCAAGCAGCCGCATGCTAGTCCTAGTGCAGCAGGTGTGGCCTCTCGGGAGTATGTTCCTTTAATGCATATATTGGGCTAGACTGATCAGCCCATGCATAAGTGTGCATGTGCCTGGTGAGTGGGAGCACACCCAGAGCCTCTCCACACCTTATGTGGCTGATAGTAGGGCAGAGCCCAAGAGCAGCCCATCAATGGGGATATCCGCTCCTCCTCCTGACAGTGAACAAATTGCCAGAATGGGGGTTGGGAAGAACAGAGGCTACATCCCTTCCTCTATCTCTCTCCTTCTCCTCCAACCCAGTCTGTGGAGAGGGGCTGGTACACTGGGGGCACCAATTTGCTCCATTTATTATGATGTGACCCTCCCACCCTACTCTGGGTACAGGAGCAGCCTCAGCAGCCATGAGTAAAATGTGGTGAGTGAAGCTAAGCAATGTGCTGAAGGTCTCATTAGTAAAAATGAGTGGAAGCCAGGAGTCCAGGCCTCCAGACTCATAGACTCTAAGGCCAGAAGGGACCATCATGATCACCTCGACTGACCTCCTGCACATTGCAGGCCACAGAACCTCGCCTACCCAGTCCTGTTCTAATCAGGAGTATGCTAAACACCCTGCCTATATTAATCACACTCTACATTATATTCTTTGTATTGAACAGGTTGCCAACGCTTTTTTTTTTTTAATGTAGTTAACTAAATGGTGGATAAAAAAGTCATTTTCCTTCCAGTGGTACAGGGTGTTTCACTTGATTTTTTTCAGAAAGAAGATAACTCTTCTCTCCCTTTAATGGCTGTAATTTTGAAGAAGTCTGGCCACGTTATCTGATACAGCAGCATTCTTATTAGAGAGAGATCCTGTCTGATACAAGGCATTCACAGCTTGCTATTGCTTCAGCCTTTTCTCTTTGCAATGCACTGTTGGCTATTTATGCAGAATAGATTTTTTTTTCCTTGGTACATGACTACTGTAAAACAAAATAATCATTTTGAAATTGATGATTTCTATACTGAGTTACCAGCTTGTCTTTTGCAGTTTGCATCTTGGCAGAATGATTTTGTTTAAGGACAAAAAGCAAATCTCACCTCTTTGCAGTATATCAGTTGAGCTAGACTGGATGGACGTCATTGCAATGGAGTTTAAGACTCAGATTTTACCAGCATGCTGATTTTGCAAGCTAACATGTTTTCTGGTTGCCTGGATACAGTCTGCTGGAAAGCTGGGTCTTTGCATGGAGTACTGGCTCCAGCCTGAGAAGGCAACGACTATTTCTCCTGTGGGCAATTCCATCATACAGCCTGACTATAACTAGGGTGACCAGATGTCCTGATTTTTATAGGGACAGTCTTGATTTTGGGGTCTTTTTCTTATATACGCTACTATTACTGCCCACTTCCTGTCCTGATTTTTCACATTTGCTGTCCGGTCACCCTAACTATAACTGTCCTTTGAAAAACTAAACCATCCTGGAGTCCTTTTTTAATATAGTACATTTTACATTTAACCATCTACCTGCTGTTTAATACAAGTGCTTCCCTGTCAGATTTCAACATTACAGTTCACTTTTTTTTTTCATTTCACTAGATAAATCCTTCACAGTGTGTTTGTAAACCCAGGGGTTCCTTTTGACCTCTTGATACACAATATGCATCCGCAAACATACACTTGGCTCCTCTTGGGAGGTAACTTCTACCAAGCACCAACGAGTCAAGAGAGAGGTTACTGAAAGGTGAACAATCAATAGAAAATAGCTCTGTCCTGTATTTGACCTAAGCTGCTTTTAAGTACAGAAAACAAGAAGGCATGATTAGACCCAATACAATTTGCCAGGATGGAAAAGGGAATGGAATAAGGCAGATTTAGCTAGAACTAAATCAATGATTTACAAGCCCATATGAACATTTATTAAATATTGTTCTATTTAAAGCAAGAAGTGCCTCGTATTTTTATGATCTTTCTTTCTCTCTGCATTCTTTTTCCTAAATATTAATTTTCTTCCTCTTTCACTCCCCACCATCCCTAAGGTAACTTCCGTACGGTAGAAATTGTGCTTCTTTTGTACTGACCCAGTTTTGCAGCATGAAAGCAGGGAAGCCACAGCCTAGGGGAAACGAGATTCTGTCTTTGAGTCTGAATGAAATGCAATGGTAGAGTCGCGCTCTGTGTTGTGGAAGGAGGAGATTGTAGTGCTTACAATATTTACTGATGGCTGCCAGTCCTACCAGCTTAGGCTAGGATCTAATCAGATCTCATGAGATGAACAGTTAGGCTTGGCCAGTTCTTATAGAGAACTCCAAGGAAACACCAGAGTTCTGCAGCCGAAGGAGTGGGTGATTCACTCAATGATATCTTGCCCAATAAATCAGTAATAACATACTCCTGCAGTGGGTGTAATACATAATCAATGACTGCCCCTCTCACCGTATGGTTGTGGTACCACAGGAATATACTGTATCTACATCTCAAAATTTCTACAGATGTGGGCATGCTGTGAAAGCAGACATGAGCCATATACTTCCCATTTAAATAAATAGGAAATTCACGAGGTTAGGCGCTCTCCATCTTTCACACAGGTGCAGCCTATCAATGTTCTGGTGTATGTGGAAGGAGGTTTGAGTTAAGGATATCGGACACTCTGTGGGCTGGCCTGAGCTGGTGAGCTGCTCTTTTAGCTGAACAGTGGAGCAGACCCTCTGTGGAATCGGAGATCACAGTTCTCACCTGGAGCTGCCAGCACGCTTCATAAGTACTTAATATATGAAGTGTAGTCCATTAGGGGGACATGCATGCACTTCTGCTTGCAGATTACTAGCATCTGGAGGGTCCAAAGGACAGTATACGTTCACGGGAGATCATCATTATTCATTCAAAGATGGTTTGGGTAATAGAATAGAATCCTGTTTAAACTAAAGGGAGTAAGATCTGCTCCTCACAAAAAGTTCTCTGCTTCTTAAAAAAGAGAGAAGCTAGTCCATATGTGTCATGTATATGTGGAGCCAGAAGAGCAACCTACAGTATATTCTTTTCTGATTCATTTGTAGCTTCATCAGGTCTGAGGGGAGCCACAAATCAGAGGCTAACCTAATGTGTCAGTTACATAGCCATGAAACACAATTGAGCCTTCTCTCTTTTGATCCAGAAGTCTTTTTATCCCCGTTTAACAGATGGGGGAATGGTGGCACAGAGTAGGCAACTTCCTCAAAGTAGCTCAGGAAGCTGATGTTGGAGCTGGAATAGAGCTCACCTGATCAGAGTCCTAGGAAGTTAGGAATCTCATGGGCTATTTTGCATCTACAAATATCTTATCTACATAACAAATGATGTGCAAATTAGGCACATCCGGCCATATGCAATTTTCCATGTGATTCTGGGTTTCTTATATTTTGAAAATCAGGCCTGACATGTTTATAAAGCTGTTGGTAAATCATTGAAATATGCAAAAGTGTGTTTTGGGTTCAGTTTATCAGGGTGTGAGAACCAGCATCCCAGCCTCGTGAACTGCTTTATTTGCACAATCTCCATTGTGTTCACTTTTACTGTAGGAATCCCCTAAGTTCCAGGGTTTACCTTGTAACTGTTTACTTATGTAAACTTGTGCTCTTGGTATGCTGACTGTGTTCGATTGATTATAACACTAGAATACACAGGGCCATATTTACAAAGTACCTACCTGAATTATGCGGCCTTCTGCCTGGAAGGGATTCTGGACACTGCTGGATGGAATCAGGGGCACTGGAACGATTTGTACAGTGGGGGTGCTGCGAGTCATTGAATCAAACTGTAAACCCTGGATATGATGGAAACCACTTCAAGCCAGGGGGTGTGGCAGCACCCCTAGTTCCAGCACCTATGGATAGTCTGCCAACATCAAGCAGCACACAGGTAAAACATTAACATTTACGGGACTCCGGCATCTACATCCTTCAGGTAGCTTTGAAAAATCTCAGCCCTGACCTTCCCTCTTCTCATCTCCTTTTCAGGCTCAGTTCTCCATCGTGAAAGAGCGACAATAAAACATTAATAATAAAGGTTGTCTATAAAGCACCAGCCTGCCAAAGCACTTGAGGTACTGCACAAACCCTTAATAAAATATAGCAACCAACCAAAACATCATGCAATAAATAAAGCAACCGCAAATAAACATCTTCATTAGAAATGCCTGAGTGAATGTGGAACAACAAGAAGGGGAGCCTCTGTTAATTTACATGCGCTCCTACGGAGTTAAATTGCAGCCTTATATATAGCTCTTGCTGCCTGAGCAACAAGCATGGGCTTGCACAGACACCCACGCTGCATTCTCTGACTGATTTATTTTTAGCATCAGTGACATGCTTACCTGAAGATAACTTCTACCAAATAAGGACACCATTTGTCACATTGTATATAGTTAATCAACTGTGACAGTAAATCTCAGTGTTTATGCCGGTCTCTCTCTTGCGAACAAAGCTCAGTGCTAAATGTTCCCAACAAAATCACAAACCACTGTGTGGTTTGAAATCAGTGAAATTCTGTGCAGGCTGGGGGAATCCATCCACCCAGTTCTCTTTGCAGGGAGCCTGAGACGTCACTGAGGTTTATCAAAAGGCTCACTAAAATCCATTTGAACCTGGGCCGATTTCCAAACAGAGTGGCCAGTTCCAGAAAGTATCTTAAGGAGGCTTCAAGCACATGTTTAAAGCTAAGCGTGTGGGTAAATTTAGTCTGACATCAGTGCTGTAGTAACTCAGATCCTTCTCTGACTAAAACCAAAGAAAACAGTCACCTGAAGCCTTGACCAAAGTCACCTAGCTACACACTTCCCAAATCAAACCTGATGCTTCCACCAGGGAGAAGCTGGAACACTGATGCTGTGGCCCCACCTTCTCTGCCATTTCACATTCAAGATGAGATGTAACTTTATAGACCTTGGAAGACTTTGAGTGTTAACTTTTTGTTTGGAAACATTGAAAATATCAGCCATGGAAATAGGCAGGTGGCAGTGTGGAGGTCTAATGTGATGGGGTTTCTCAATCCTCTCACAGCATGGTGCACGATAAAAACTTCTTGTATGCACACTGAGGAGAAAATAGAATCCATGTTTCCCAAAGTTTCTCCTCGAAAGACCCATGTCTCTGTGCCAGGCAGTGTTGTGGTTTCCTCTCTCAAGTGTCTCCTCAGGTGGGATGTGCAGTTTTGGGAAAACAATCACAATCTTGGTTTGGTGGATAAGCACAATTTGCTAGGGACCTCTCCTCTGGCCCAATTCCATGATTTCATCCTAGCCTCCATCACAATACAGTTAAGATCAGATAAATTAGGCACTGTGGGCTTGATTCTCAGTGTAATCTACTGCTATTTTTACTGCTGATGGCATGGTGTAAACATGAGAATTTGGCCCTCTGTGCTTGCTTTTTGCCTTTAGACTCCAAACTGTTGTTGTTGGTTTGGTTTGTCATCTTTTCACTATTGTGTAGTGCCATGAAGGATACAGTGGTACAAACCAACTGGTGGCAAGAGTGAGCAGTTTGTGACATCTGCAGCTTCGTGGCTGGATGAGGGATATTTTGTGCCACCCCACTCAGAGGTGCACTTTGAGGAACCACAGGACAGTCCTGGAACTACAAAGTTCCCGGCACCATGCAGTAAATGCATAAGGAAAACTGCCTTCCAGAGTTTGCATTGATGAGAAATGCTCTTAGCATGCCTCAGTGTACCAGTGCCCAAACTTCCAAATTGGGGCCATTTAGTGCTAAGCATCCACGTATGGAATTTTTGGGGCCAGTGACTATCTATGGCTGTCTGCTTTAATAAGTCCTTACATAGCCCTCAGCACCATACCAGCTGAGCTCCGTGTTTCTGCACGTCTCTGCTGAATACTACTTAATGCGTCGTGTCTACTTATGCAAACACCTGAGGAAGCAAAGCGGAACATGAAGTGAAAATTACAAGTATAATTTGTTCTAGGAATTCATGTTTTCATTGAGACATTTAAGTAATAAAGGAGTGTTTCTGAGTGTTCCTGTACAAGGCGTACTATGGAAGTAACAGCCACCCTGGCAGTTCAGATATTAACTTTCGAAAGAGTCTTAATGTCCTAAATTAAACAGTCTTTCTACGCATTGCTCTTCATTCTAAAGATCATTTTGTTCCTCTGGGTTTCTGCTTAAATCCCTTATCGAATGAAGTACGTCTGTCATACAGAGAGCAGTTATTGCAAATAATCGTATTTGCAAATTTTTTTTTTAACCTCTTGACATAATGGGCTCAGTTCATTTAATGCCATTGAAGTCTTATTATCTGCACTCAGAACACATAGTGAAAGCGAACAAGGAATCGCAGGAGCCTGGCACACCAGAACCTCAATTGTCTAGCGCACAATAGATTATTACCAGTGTCTGCCATGGCCTGAAGCATCAGGGACAGATAAATTAGTACGAGATGAATGCGATTGAATGAGGCAATCTGGGGAAAGATGAAATACTGCCATTTGAGGAGGGGCATATTTCCATAGCAACAAGTGGCTGTCTTATCTGAATAGAAATGAGCTGGGGGGAAGAGAGGGATTCTGCCCCACACTGATGTCAGTCAGGAGCAATTCCACTGAAGTCAATGGATTTATACTGAAATAAGCAGAATCTGCTTAGAAGTTTTCAGGATTCAGTTCTGACGGGGAGTGAGGAGGCCACCTGATAAGTTTAAGTGAGGAAGGGTGCTGTGGTTCTGGCTGCGGAACTATTTATCCGTGCAAAAGTTGAACGTCCACTTTCTCTCCAGCTATTATATCTATCAGTTAGAATTGATCCAGAATCTTTGAATGTTGACGTTTTTTTTTGGTGAAGCAACGGGACCCATTTTTCATGAAAACTTTTCCCATTTTTTGACTAACTCTCTAAAATAATTATTTCAGTATTTTCACAAAATACTTTAAGCACAGGTCTCCTTCCAGCTGGAAGAATGTTGTCACGTAAAACTAGTGATTTAAAGGTGAGATGGAAGTGTAACCCACACATCAGCTTTGGCACTGCAAGCCTGGGAGGTGGGAGAAGTAAAGCGGCCACGGCGTGCTCAGGGTGCTCATGCACAGAGCAGGGGTGAGCTGCCGCAAGGGGGGCACCTCAGGGCAGAGGGGGGGAGCTGCTGCGGGGGAGGAGGTGCCTCAGGGCATGGGTGCGGGGGAGGCGCAAGGTGGAAGCTTTGCCTAGGGCGCGAAACAGCCTTGCACCGGCCCTGGCGCCGCTCAGCATTATCATCACAATGCTATCATTGGAACGGTGGCTGCTGTGTGCTGAAATCCATCTACGTGGTGGTCAGATCGCACACAGATTAGCAATTTCCACTGGAACCAGATGCTAGATCCTAAAATAAAGGGAGTTCCTTAAATCTGAGAACTCACTAGTGAGTTCCACATCTATAAACTCAGGACTTAAATTCAGCCAGAGTTGTCCAGAGCAGAGGTCAGGTAAATATTTTCTACTTCCCTGTAGTTTTTATAGTATTTGAGGGGCGGGAAGGTGGATCCGGGAAATACTCTGTAAGAATGTATAAGCTTCATTGATGACCACTGAGATTTTCAAGGCCAACTAAGGGATTTAGCCACAGACGCCCATTGAAATGGATTTAAGGCTATTTGAAAATCTCAACGCATCTCTGCATAGGCATCTCCACCACCTTAACTAAACTTACTTACTCCTGTCAAAGTATGCACCGAGTTTAGTGTAAAACATGGCATAGGTTTTTGGGGAGAAGTCCATTTTTTCTGTGGTTCTTCCCAAAGTGGGAGGCAGACATTCAGAGGGGATATCCCCAGGACACTACATATTTCTGTATTTTCATAATGGGGTTATTCTTGACATGTGCGTGCCTTTCATCATGAAAATATTTTCCCATGATATGTCTGCTGGCTGAGCTTGTTTGCATTGTCATGCTCTATTCTGGTTGATGAGCAAAGAACAAGCTGTCCCAGTGCTCATATATGCTCAGAAATTGTGTGGGGGACTGGCTCCAATCTGTTTTGCATGGTAGGCTATTCTAGCAATCTCTGCACCTTCTGTTTCATGAGTGGCACTCAGGCTGCTGAGTTCTGGGAAGAAGGAGGAGGTAAATGAAAGCATGTCTTCAGTTACACTAAATGAGCACGTTCTTTCAGCCATCTGTAGACATTACCTACCAGATTAACAACTTACATCATAGACTGCTCCTCATCAGCTGTCTTCTTTATATTTGTACACCAAACCTTTCCTTCCACAACTTCCAGTCATGATCATGCACTATGCTCCTCTGGTAGGCAGAGACACTTATGTCATAAACCCTTATAGTGACACTAATTTTAGGCATAATTTCTTAAACTTATTTTCCTTTTCCACCACAAAGTGGCTAAATGGTACCCACAAAGAAAGGGGAATGGCCTGTAGCCATCCTATGTTGTGAGAGCTAGCGGAATCTCAGCACAAGCGAAGTAAGGTCAGGATGGGCTAAGGTGACCAGATGTCCTGATTTTATAGGGACAGTCCCGGTATTTGGGGCTTTTTTATATGGGCTCCTATTACCCCCCCCCCCCACCAACCCCCATCCTGATTTTTCCCACTTGCTATTTGGTCACCCTAGGCTGGGCTGGTAGTTAGACAGGAGACCTCCATGGAGCACCCAAGTGTTACAGCAGGAAGAGAATTGGAGTTTCACTAGATGACACCCTTCACACTGAGTGAAGACTGTACAAATGTCCCAGTCTAGCATCGGGGGGCACTATTTCCAAGTGTTTCAGATGAGTTGTAAAATCAGGCTCCTGACTGCCTATTACAAATCACATCCTAATTTTGCATGTGCCACTAACACAGTTAAGCCCAGTATCTTGGCAACTCAGGGACTTCTGCCTGCCTAAAATGCACCTACACTTCCAATAGCTCAGGAAGGCAAATGGACATTTCATATGTGCAGGGCTTACGGGATCAGGCCCATGCATTCTTCACTTTCTATCCTAAGCTGTTGGCAAGACAGTTATATATGGCGGAACGTCCCCCAAGATCTACTCCCAAAGTTGGGTTCACATCTGGGCACTAACGTGGTGACTGTCAACCATCACATTGTTCGCTCTACCTGCATGTTAAATCCATTGTCTGTGTTTGTGCAGTACCTAGTATGATATGGTCCCATTATCTGTTGGCTTCTAAGCGCTACTATAATACAAATATTAAATAAAGATAATTTACAAAGACAAAGTAAAATGAATCCTCTGTATCCATTATCAGCATCCCAGGACACTGTGAAGCTTAACTAACATTTATAAAGTACTCTAAGATATTTTATTCTTAATGTTCAATCACTGGTCTCTTTTTAGCAGAGGGGCCAATGTGATGGAGTGTTTTATGATGTAGACATCTGTCCATTATGAACTGCACTCTGATCTATCAACCTCATTCCCAATCCTCTAGCACAGGGATTGGCAACCTTTGGCATGCGGCCCATCAGGGAAATCTGCTGGCAGGCCACAGTTTGCCGTTCCAGGCCAATGGGGGCTGGGGGAAGCAGCAGCCAGCAAATCCCTAGGCCCATGCTGCTTCCCACAGCGCCCATTGGCTAGTGGGAGCTGCAATTGGCTGAACCTGCAGATGCTGCAGGTAAACGGACCATCCCGGACCACAGATTTCCCTGATGGGCCGCGTGCCAAGGGATGCTGATCCCTGATCTAAAACAAAAGTTTATTAAATGTACAGACTGAAGAGTTGGCCCAGCTCTTGCTTGAATAACAGCAACTGTTTCTTGAAAAAGCAGATTCCAATGATTAATATTTAAAAAGCCTCCAATATGAACTCCTGTTCAGCTTTCACAGTTGGATTTCAACCATTTTGGCTGCCATTCAGAACTGCCTATTCTAGCGTGGGAGCACCCAGCATAGATTATTTAACAATCCAGTTTGTCACAACTAAAATATTCAGGTTTGCAAATTATCTAAATTTAGCTATTTAAAAAAACAACCCCAATGCAATTTGAATCTAATGGTTTCTGTAAATCTTTGCTTACACTATCTAACTGCAATACTGGTTTCTCCTATACAGCTGAGCCCTCATGCCCTGGTTAAGTGTTTGTAAGCCATTTACTCAAAGAAAACAGGTCTTTCCTACCCTTGCAATTAGCCTAGATTTCAGCCATCTGTGGAGCTGCACCTCTGCAAATCTCTAGCCCTGGCAAAGAAAGCCCTGTTGAAGCTGACCCTTATTTGAAACAGGGTCAGTTAAGCTCCACCAGTGCACACTGCAGCTTTCCCTGCCTATAGTGTGGGTTTGCAGATACACTGATGGCTGCAATCAAGGATAAGTGCAAGTGTAGACAAAGCTGAAAAGTTTGGTGGTTAATTTAGTGCTCCTGAAAGATAGGAGCTAGAACAATCACGTGACTTCAAGGGAAGGTGTAGGCATACATTCCAGGGCTAGAATCGAACTCACTGCATTGAGTTTTGCTTTTTATTTTAGGGTGGAATAGCCTGATTCAAGGAGGAGATCAGGTGACCAGCACAGTGTGTGAGCTCAGAGATCAAAGGCAAAGCATGGCCCTGAAGCCAAGGTTGCTGTCTGCTGTTGACGTTGTCCCTTTCTGCATGACTCTCCAGGGGAAATGGGCTAAGGTACATGTGTGTAGTGAGGTGAGGTGCAGAGGAGACTTCATTATAAAGATTGCCCCCCTCTGTCTCTTAAACTGACTTACTTTGAAAGTTTCATTTCGATTTGCTGCCGGATTTCCTGTCGTTCCTCATCTGTCCTCCTTGGGAAAATGTTCCTGTCTTCTAGTTCCTGCTTGCTTGGCCTGTTCCGTAGCTTTACTGCCAGCAGCTCTTTCTTGCATTTTCTTGGCAAGGTACCTGGGACACACATTGAAATGAAAAAATGTCAGAAGGAGAGTTTGGAATTCCTGCCGCCTTTTTTTTTTTTTTAAAAGCTGATAAATGAGCCAGTAAGGAGTGGGCAATGGAGGATGTATGTCTGTGAAATCTGAACCTGTATGGGATAGGCAGCTTTGTATTTATTAATAAAAGTGGTTCTAGGGCTGAGATTGCCAACACAGCTGTGTTGGCAAATGGTCCACTCAGAAATGCTTGAGATTATCATCTCATTGTACTATTGTAGACCAGGATAATGCTCTCAGATGGCTATGACTCTTGGTAACTATCAGCTGAGGCAAGGTTCAAACCACTAATCTAGGAGTCAAAGGGGGTGCAAATCATCAATCCTCTGAGCCTCCCATGTCCCAGAGCAAAGCTACATCTGGAGCACTTCGTAGTAGAATTAGGTAGTGCAGGCGAATGGGAATGGCTGGGATGGAGATCCTTTCCCCTCTGGGTTTCCAGCTCAAATCCAGGCTGGTTGGGAGTTACTGAAAGGTGTGCTACAGATGGTCTCAACCCACCAGTTAGCTGACAGAGCAGAAAAAACACCAGCACTCATTGGCACTCTTGTAAACGGTCTTAGCAAAGAAGCCAAGGAATGAATTGGCTTTGCGGTCTGCACTTTAGTCTCACTCTTGCATATCTCCACAAAGGGGTTTTAAGGTGCAGCTGGTGAGGAGTTGTGGGAAACGTTTGCTGATGTTTCCTGTACCATTCGGTGGACAGCAGAAGAATTTTGAAAAATGCTGAGCTTTGTTCCCCTTGAAATCAATGGGAGTTGTACCATTTGGTTCAGTGTGAACAGAATCAGACTGATGCTGAACACTTCTGAAAATCCTATTCTTAATGACCTGGACTGACAGTCCAGCACTGATCACTTTAAACTAGCCACTCACACCTGCAATAGTTCCAGGTTAAGTGGGTGATTATTTGTGAGGTGCCGTTGGCCCGAATGTGCAGGTTTCTGAATAAGCATATTAAACTTTTTGAACATTTCACTCAATTTTGAACAAACAATTCAAAAGATGGAGAATCAGGAATAGTCAGCCTGGAAGGTGCACATAGGTCACAAGATACGAGCCATTATTGATGAATCTACCCCATTAAGTTGTCTTAGGGTATGTCTATGCTACCCGCTGAATTGGCGGGCAGGGATCGATTTATCGTGTCTAGTCTAGACACAATAAATCGACCCCCGAGCCCTCTTCCGTTGACTCCTGTACTCCACTGCCATGAAAGGCACAGGCAGAGTCGATGGGGGAGCAGCAGCAGTCAACGCACCACATTGAAGATACTGCGGTGAGTAGCTCTAAGTACGTCAACTTCAGTTACATTATTCACGTAGCTGAAGTTGCGTAACTTAGAGCGATTTCCCCTCACCCCCCGTGTAGACCAGCCTTAGAATGCCACAGTAAAATTGCAGACCTGTATTCAGGGTTTCCCCTCTGGAGAGACTTCAAGAAAACCATTCCAAGGAATGAAATAAAGGGTCAGATTTTCAGAATGGTGTGTGCAATGGTTGTAAGTTGGTAAGATATTTTGGCAGTGGGAGGTGTGCATACTGCTCACAATGGCATGATCTACTGTGGTAACTGCAAAACATACACATGCAGGAAAATCCTGGCCTGAAATATTGTTGGTGATGTTTACAAGAGGAATTCCCATAATGAAAGGTGCAGCAACTGTTCTGGGTAATATTTCACTACTCTTCTGAGGCTGTCAACCAACGGCATTTGAAACAACCTTTCACTCTGAGAAAACGCCTTGGGGTCAAATGCATCTTTGGTGTAACTCCATGACTTCCGTGGGCTTAGTGAAGGGTTGAAATTGGCTCCTTGACTAATTAAACCATCTTGCAATGCTAGCTGGAAGGTATATGGTAATAAGGTTTCTAAATTTAAACTGCTTACAGAGTGGAAAACCCAACATCTTTCACTGTACTTTATTTTTTTTAACCAACAGTAAAATGTAGACTGCGAGTCATAGCTGGGAAAGTCCCAGGTTGCTTGAGGTTGAGTTGCTAAAAGAAAAGCACCACAGTCTCCGTCTGGCTCACCAGTTTCATTGGTTTGAGTAGAGCTTCTCTCTTCTGTATCTCTGTCTAGAATAAGCAATCCTGTAACAAGTTTACTGTAACGTGGCAGTTATACCGAATACCTTCCTTGTACAGAGTCATAGGACAAGAGGAGTTCATCCTCCTGAGCTGAGGCAGGACCAAGTAAACCTAGACCATCCCTGGCAGGTGTTTGTCAACCTGTTCTTAAAAACCTCCAGTGACGGGTGTCACAGCTCCAGGGTAATTGCATCTGTACCCCCTCTCCATGGTCCACTCCAGGAGTGCTCAGTCAGGTCTCAGGTCTTCTGCCATCACCTGTCTCTGGGTAGGGGCCCTTGTCCCACTCTGTTCTGACTGGGGGTTTTAAGTCTGCTCCTTACCTTACGCTATAGTATCCCCAGCCAACCAATCTGCCTAAAGGCCTGTGCTTTGCTTTCTCGCCAAGGGCTATGCACAGTCCATTGCCATCAGTGTACAAGTTACTACACAGCTGTTTCTAGGCAAGCACATTTATTCTTAAGGTAAATGCATTACAGAGAGAACCTATTGTTTTAAAAATACCAATAAAAGAAACTACCTGCAAGTGAAAAGCTTAACAGAGGTGATACCCCCCTCACCAACTCCAGCCTAGAGCATTGATACGTGTCAGTTTTTCAAACTCACAATTGGGTTTGCCCCCTTGGTATCAAGTTTATGTCAAGGTAGATCATCAACCAGACCCAGACTGGACAATTCATACAGTGAGAAAAGTTTTCCCAATATCTAACCTAAATCTCCCTTGCTGTAAATTTTGGCCATTACTTTTTTCCTACTTTTAGTGGACATGGAGAACAATTGATCACCATCCTCTTTTTATAACAGCCCTTAACATATTTGAAGACTATTATCAGGTCTTCCCTCAGTCGTCTTTTCTCAAGACTAAACATACCCTGTTGTGTGTGGTGTCTTTTTTTTTTTTTTTTTTTTTTTTTTTTTTTTAATCTTTCCTCATCCATCAGATTTTCTAAATCTTTTCTCATTTTTATTGCTCTTTTCTGGACTTTCTCCAATTTTTCCATATTTTTCTTAAAGTGCAGTGCCCAAAACTGGACGGAGAACTTCTGCTCAGCACTGGTAAGACTTCAGCAGAGCAGGACAATTACCTCCTGTGTCTTCCATTTGACACTCTTGTTAATATATTCATTAAGTAGAGCTAATGTCCTACAGAAAACAGAGTTTTGAGTGCACAATCAGTGTGGAATAGTCCCCTTAAGACAGAAGGTGAACCATTGTCTGGCTACACAAGAAGTACACATAAATCTGTGTATCTACTTGTCTTGGAGTGCTCTACTGAATGTATAGTGTGCGGTAAAAATCATAAGGGAGCCTGTTTTATTTTAATACTTGAGCTCTCTTTTTTAGAAAAAATCATCCAATTCTTAAAGAAGACTGAAATTAGATTTTTAAGTAGTTTTTGTCTGGTATTTGAGATGTGAATAAAGGCTGTTTTGTGAAGAGGTGCTCTGCAGGTTGGCATGCCCCAGTAAGTCTGCTACCTGTAAATAACAGGTTCACCTTTAGGATGTGTCTTTTAGGACACTACTCACTTGCTGATCTCCAAGTGCTTTATAAAGGAAGGTGAACACCATTATTCCTGTCATACAGGTAGGGAAACTGAGGCAGAGAGCAGTCAAGCGAGTTGCCTAATATCACACCTTGAGTCCCTGACAGTTGCAAAATTAGAGCTTTCTGAAACTGATCAAACCAACTCTCCCCAACCAGAATCTGACTGCGGACACGCTATAATAATACGCTGACTCTTCCACTCAAAGTGCTTTGCAAACATAAATTAACGAAGCCCCACAGCACTCATGTGAAATGTTAAGTATTCGTTTAATGGTTTTAAATGGGGTAAAATAAGGCCCAAAGTGGCAAAGTCAGTTGCCTGAAGTCACACAAGTAAGTGTCCAAACTAGAAACATGCCTTCTGCATGACGTGCTCTGACTACTAGACCAAACCCTTGGGGCTGTGTCATGACTTTTCGAGCACAGCCACAGCGTGGGTGGATGCAGAGGGCCACGGCACCACGTGGAGTATTCTATGGGCACAGCACGTGCGCAGGCAAATTGCATCCGGCAGCCGTGGGAGAAGATCTAACACTGCAAACTGCACCTGCAGGATGGGTATCGTTCCCCGCCCCCTCCCCCCCCCCCCCCCCGACCAGAGGCTTACGTGGTAGCTGGTGCAGAAAGCAGAATGATAACCCCTCCCCATGATCTTTGGGGTGTATAAAACTGGGGGCAGTTCTGTAACTCCCACCCTCCTTATGCTGTTCCCTTATGTGGGCTCAGGGCTCTTCTGGTGCTTTCCCCCATCTCATGTGGTCATTCAGGACAAGCTGAAAGCTCTCTATACAGTACAAAGTGATCCAGGCCTTTAAAAGAGTCAAGCTTTAAGGTCAATGGAATTACATCATTTCACACCAGCTGAGGATCTGTCCCAGAACCCTGTATTCTAAGATGCAATAGAACACACTGTAGCAATGCAACAGCTCGTTACAAATAAAATGCTGCCAATTTGTCATCTAATGCCTATTCTGGAGGTGCACTCAGAGGCCTGCTTCTGCTCGCAGAGCTCAATCCATGCCCTTAAAAGGGGGAGGGGGGAAGAATCTCCTACTCTGTGAAATTAAAAGAAGCAAGTGCAGTCTGAAAAATCATACCTTTAACCCAAATCCTACTTGTTGTATTAAAGGAGCAGACAGCATTCAGCCCACCCCAGCTCAGCCATACTTGCTTCATCCAGATGTCTGGGTTTCTAACAAGGCTTACGTGGTAACCACTCCCAGGGTCCATATGCACTGTGCACTGATTAATCTTTACGGTGTTGCAAAATCCAAATAAAAATGCAGTTGGACCAAGAGAGCTGGATTAATCTGAGCTGTCCATTTTAGGAGCCACCATCAGTGACTGGCCAATTTGATTAATTTTTGAAAATACCTGACTGACAAAGTCAGGAGGAAAAAAAGATATAGATTATCCTTTAAGGAGGATAATGCCTATTTTGTGGGTGAACACTTTGTAATTGGTCCATTCTCTGCCCTATTGAGGGGACCATTTGTTCACCAAGACTGATATCCTGTCTCCGGCAGAGGTCAATATCTGATGCTTCAGAGAAAAGAAAAAAAACCAACAAAGAGGGAATAAAAAGCCCACACTAGCTCTGACCCTGCGCCTAGCCAACAGTGCACCGTGATGGGAAATTCCTTCCTGACCACTGTGCTGATCAGTGTATCTGCTATGATTTAATTACCGGTACCTTTATTTAAACATCTTCCTAAAAGTAGTTCTTCCTAGGGCTAACATGCGTCTACCTTTCCCCTCTGCCCCATAACCACCAATATCTCAAGTGGGATTTCAGATGTGCTCTGCCTTGGGCTACCTGCACTCCCAATGGGAGCAATGTGGGATCAATGCCAAGTGCTTTTGAAGATCTCACCCCTCCACTGTTTGTTTTCAAAAGCTGGCATCTATGGTTCAAATTTAGGTACAATGTGCAGATGCACAATGTAAGAGCAGCATTAATGTGCAGCTTTTATGCAGCCCTATATACAGCCCCGATCAGAGATTGAGTGCTAGGGGGGAGAGAGAGAGAGAGAGTAATCCGTGCCGTGTAAGAACCAGGAACTGAGGCTAGCTGCTTGAGTACAGACCCTCTGTCCTGGGCTAACAGCCCATGCTGCAGTCTGTACTTCCACAGCTTCACTACCATTGTCACTGGAGCTAGCTAGATTAAAGCTAGATCGGGTATCTCTGCACTGGCTGCAGTATAGACAGACCTTATGTTTCTCTAGCCCAGATCCTCAAGATATTTCAGTGGGAGTTAGGCACTGAAATGCCTTGGAGGGATCTGGGTGACTGTTCCACATCTGGCAAAATGGGGATAATAGCACTGTCCTATCTTAGATGGGTGGTGTGAGGATACATACATCAAAGATTGAGAGGTTCTCACATATGTTAGTAATGGGGACCATGTAAGCACCTTGGATGTTTAGATTCTTTCTAAGCTGCCAGCCAACCCAGACTTCTGAAAGCAGGAGAATTGCAGGGAATTATGTTGCTGCTACCTTTCTTGTTACTGTGTATTTCTTAAATGTCTGTCAGCCAGTGCAAGTGTGTGCAGTGTCAAGAACAAAAATGTCTCATTACATCCTTTCAGACACAGAGAACATGTGAGAAAACAGTGGTAGCAGAATTGTCATCCCTGAGGTCCTAAGATGGTCTCTTTCCATCCTGTAGCTTAATGAATCGCTGAATCTCTCTGCCATTGTTCCTCCATTCTCCTGTTCCTGGACCTGATTGCATAATTCATCTGACACATTCCAGCCTTCTTGTTGTTCACAAACTGCCCACAGACAGGTTACAATATCAGATGTAATTATTATTCACCAATTTCTGTGGATAATGGTTGGCAAAGGGCTTGTTCTTAAGCAATTTGTTGGGAGTGTTTTGTTCTATTCTATATAGGTTTTATACTGAGCTCATCAATACTCAACCTCTGGTTGGTTTGGATTGGATGTAAATGATATGGCATAATTCTGTCCCCTGACTGGCGGAGCGTAACTCTGAGAATCAAGGAATAATTAGTCTTTGATATTTGTTTAATTGCTGCTGTTTCCACATCAGTGCTAACACTCCAACTTTCTGTCATTCACTAGAATATTCACAGACAATGAACACGAAGGGGGAACTCACAGAAGTGAATTCATTAAAATATCCCACCTGCTCCATATTAATTACTCTATCTACAATGGGCTGTTTTTGTTCTGTGGTGTTGTATTTCCATTTCTTTGCCAATAATTCTCACTGGTAAGACTTTTCCCCCTACATTTCAGAGGATTGTCATTCACTTTCATCGCTGAATTTCCGTTTATCCCATTGCAACCTCCTTAGACATCATACACTAATGGCTGGAACTTTTGAAAAGTTTAGTGCTTTAGTTAGAATAAAACATGCACGCTCTTGAACGGACAACAGCAAGCTACGTGCTTTGCGTAGGCAACTATCTGGGTTTTTTGTGCATGCGTCTTTTATGGTTGCATATTCTCAATATGGACAGACAGCTCAGCAATGACTAGGTGAGGACATGTTGAGTATTTACAGATTTTTAACTACAGATGGGCCAGTGCACAAAGTTTGGCTCTTAAAATGGTTTGGAGCTAACCCTAAACTTTGGAGGTACTTGGATTCAGGCCTATGGTTCAGCCTATTACAGAGTCTGTGACCTGACACAACCTTTCCCAGAGGTTGGCTGTGATCATATCTGGGGTTTTCATTTTGATCCTGTCCCTTATCTGAGCAGCAAGGAGTGAAATAAATGATGTAGGATGGTAGCCGGGTATACAATTAGGAGTAATGGAACAGAAGGAAAAACTTGATAGTGAGATCTGGTAAGGCTGTGGGTTAGTCCTCCAAAGGACATGGGGAAGTATTCTTAGCCTGGGATATGCAAAGCTTGATGTCAAAAGGCCAGGCACCTGTGGCTCACATAAAAAATACATCCACAACTGAGTGCTAGTTTGTGCATAAAATTATTGCATTATAGATTGGTCATAAAAATTGGACATGTGAATAAACTGGTATCTAACTGTCCATCTGTGTGTGCAAATATCTCACCTGCACACACAGTCCTGGTAGTTGGACAAGCATGTTTTTACATGGCCCTAGGCCTTAGGAATTTTTTTTTTTAAAAAAAATCGTAAAACTTGACAAAATGCTAATATACATATTGTAGGAATTCCACTTTGACTGGCAGACAGACTGGATAACCTAATAAGTATGGAAAAACCTAACTTCTGTGATTTGTCTGGTATTTACATGCTATTTGACATTTTTCTTGTTAATTAACTTTTACTGAGCAAAATAACCTTTTAACCCTTTAGAGGGCATACCTTAAGCAGATACCTTAAGCCATAATAAGATGAAATATTTTGAAGCACTTCTTATTTTAAAGAGCTGCTTCTGGATGCCACATAGGCTTCTACGGTCACTGGTTTCTTGCCATCATCACACTTTTCCACTAATTGTGTAAGCAAAAATCATGTCTAATTAAATATATGACACATGTCTTCAAAGGTAGAATAAACACCTTTGTGTTATAGGACGACTGCATGGCCTGTGTTTAGACAAATTAATCTACAAGAATTTACACAAAACTCCGTGAACTTCTTATAATCATGGACAATAGCTATGCCCAGGGAGATGTGGAAAAATTTTATCTGGAGATTTTTATTTTTTTTTTTTAAAAGAGAATTTTCACTTAAATGCAGGGAAATTCTGCAAAAGATTTATCTTTTATTTCCTCTTTTACTTTATCTCAACTTTGTGTTTCATACCTCACCAATCTTGTCTCTCTAAAATCCTGGGACCCACATGGCTACAACAACCCTTCAATAAGATACCAGAGTCAGCAGCAGAGCTAGGATCAGAACCCAATAATCCAGTTCATTACTGACCCTTAGATACACTTCCTTTTTAAATTCCTTCTCAATCTGCTACACTACGCTGCTACACTGGTTACTTTTGCAGTGGGCTCTCTCTAAGCCTGTCCTGTTCCAATCTACTGAAACTCATTTAAAATAGAATGTGGTCCTGCTGAACTGAAAACTTGATTGAAATATGATTTCTCCAAACAGCAGAGAGCCCGAGTGGCTCAGCTCAATAAAACAATGGGCCTGGATAATAATTGTTCCCATAATATTTTGCTAAGAGGTCATATGGTTCAGATAAGCACAGAACAGTGCTTCCAAGAGAGAATTTAATCTATGACCTAACTTCATAAACGATGGAGTAAATAAATTACCCCTTCCAAAACCTTCAGAGGGAGACACATTTTTGTGTGTGGCAGGCATACCAGAGCTGTAGAGAGTTCAGTGTAATCCAGTACAGACACAATTTGGCAGATGGGTAGAAAGAATTCACTGAGCTGTCAGAGATTTGCTGAAAGATCTTCAGGGGAGCTGGGGTTCAGCTCTTCAGATCCCAGCCTATGGACACGTGTCCCTCCAAGATAGGTCTGCTACTCATTGCCAAATAGCCTCCTATACTCCATCACTGCATTGCTTCCAGACTGGGGCATTTCCAAAAGTGATTTGTCTGCGCCAGACTCTCAGAAATCCTCATTCACTGATGATGAGATGCCCCTTCTGGAAGCGCTGCCATTCAGGTGAGATGGTACAAAGTGGTGTAGGCAGAACTGAAAGGACAGCACCTACTGAATTATCTATGTATCTCTTAATGCCATTTTTGGTATGCTGTAGTTACCAAGACAGATATGAGCACAAACCGTGTCATTCAGGCATATCTTTAGCACTATCTATTCACTGAGAATCCATGCACAAAAAACCTGCTATAACATTGCATTTTCACACTCATACATTGAGATATTTTGGACCTTTCCTGTTGACTGAAATGGTATATTTTTATAAGGATAATAAATTAACTTTCCTTACCAGAAATGATGGAGTCATTCAACACCTCTTCATCCTGATAAAAAACCAAGTTATCCTTGAGTTCTGAGTTCATGATCATGTTTTCTTTGTTCTCATCTGACTCTTTGACTGAGTTTCGCTTGTTCTCCGGATCATTACTGTGGCTCAGTGCATTCTCCTCCTTTTCTTTGTTGCCCTCGATGCTAGATGTTCTGGATGGACGGACATCCACTCTTTTTTTGGGAGACCCTTTGCTTTCTCTGCTGTGAAAGCTGTGGATGGAAGGCACACACCTGGGTTGATAAGTCCATTTTAAAGCCATAATAAAAACCTAGCATTAGATGAACACAGGCATCATGTCTTCAGTGAGATGTACAAGGGACATCATTGGACTGCATTCTCAGAATTGCAAGAATAAGGTACAGGAGGAGAATGATTAATGTGTTTTTTTGATGTATAGTTGTGTGCTGTACCATAATGACCTCTTTAAAGAACACAGCATGTGCTTCTAATATAAAACATACATTGTATGAAACATTGCCCTTCTAAAAGTTTGTGATCCTGACAAGGATTTAACAGGGCCTGGAAAGGGCATTGTATTAATCCGTTTCCTGTGAGAAAGATTGTTGTGGCATTGAGAAACATAACCAATCCTATAGCTTTGGAATTACCTTTGTCTTTCTCTACTACTGCAGTGGAGAATTTCTAATGAAAAGCAGACAATGTACTCAACATACTCCTACATAGCCATGTGTATTGCAAAATAAGGTACTATATATGCTCATGCAGAAGCCAAGAGTCACATGCTAAAGTAATAATACTGATCACTTGTATAGCATCTTCACAGGGCTCTAGTAAGCAGTAACCAGTTAATCTTCTGGGGTAGGTTATTCTTAAATTCACTTCGCAGATGGGGAAATAAAAAGGGGTCAAAGTCCTTCATTGGGAAGAGGATCATCTCATTGGTAGATCAGTTCATGCTTATAAAGTTATAGCATCAGCTGATAAAGAGGACAGACAGAAGAGATCAAGAGGACTTGGGGAATGCATGGCCAAGGAACAATTCAGAGAAGCCATGGGCCAACAGCAAAGCTATGATCAGGAAAGCTTCAGGAGGCTAGAGAGAAGGCCACGGCTGTTTCCAGCAAAATCAGGTAATTTTTCAGATGAGATAATTTTGCACACCAGTGATCAGAATTGACCGTTTGCAGATGCAATTGCCTGGTTTGTGCATGCAACCTCGGGAAATTTTGTCTGCAGAGTAGTCGTGCATCGTTGTGCATGTGTGCAGTTTTGAACATTTGACCTCACATCAGTTCCTCTCTAACAGGATGAAAGTGGCATGTGTGTTCTGAAAAGGTGCAGTTCTTTTAGGAGGACTTAACTGTTTAAATTGCTAAATTTTGATATCCTGCTTTTGTGACGAGCCACCTCATACACTGAGCTGAGGATTAGCAAATGATTCCACCTCCTTGATCCCTTATTTCCATGTTTCAGTAGCTTTCCTGTCATAAAAGTAGCATATTATAAAATAACAGCTGAAACTTTCATTTTAACCATGGATCAATGCTGGAACTAGGGCCACCAAGCAGTGTGCAGGCAGAATCAACCTGATTTTAATCAGATTAAATGGGTGGAGTGTTAACAACAGGAAAAAATAATATTTTCTTACCAGGAATTTGTATTATGAAAAATACTTTCACTGAAAGGACTGTTTCCTGGTATTTGCTGTGCCTCTGTGTGCTATACTTACCTATCCTGCCGATGTTTGGTGGCCAGAGCCCTGTGGAGCTCCTCAATGACTCTGCTGGGCGGTAAAGGCAGGTGGACAGCAGTGGGATGAGGGGAACCGGTCGGTGTTGGTAGCTGTCCTCTGACATGGGGTTCGGAGCCTTTCTGGCCTGATGGGTGAAAGAAGGCAGCTTGTCCTGAGATTTGGGAGGAACCAACAATGACATAATTCTTCAGGATAGTGGAAGGAGGGGATTTCACTGCTGGCTCATCTACTTCACTTCCTGCTGCTGAAAACAAAGTGTTAAAAAGTCACACTGAGCCTTTAATTGTGGCACACGGAGCCTGGGTTGAGATTGATTCTGCATGCTGGACAGAAAAAATGGTGCTGTTGTTATGCCATTGCATATTGGGGATGTGGCTTGTGTGGTGAGACTTGTGTAGTCAAACAATCTGAAGCCCAAAGACTCAGGCTGCAAAGATTTAGCTTGGAAAAATGGGCCACCTTCCCATTTTACTCCCTCTTCCAATTGGATTCTTCTTTCTTTCTGCCCAAAATCACCAATCCATTCCTGACTCCCAACCTAAGTTCCCTCTAAGCTGCGCAGCAGGCCATAAAGGGCCACGCAGGCAGGGAGAGGGTGCCCCTCCCCTGGTCCAGCCCGACCCTGCTGGAGCTGCCATGGCGGGGGAGCAGCACCCCTCCCCGAGCCTGGCCCAGCCGGAGCTACCACGATCATGGCAGGAGCCTCTCCCCCCGCCCTGAGCTGCTGCAGCAAAAGACGCCTAGGGGGAGTCATCTCTCCCTGCCACAGCCCTGGGGCAGCCTGCATTCCTGGCTCCACCCTAGAGCCCGCACCCCCAGCCCTGAGCCCCCTCCTGCACCCTGGCACCACTCCAGAGCCTTCACCCCCAGCCAGAGCCCTCACCTCCCACACCCCAACCCTCTGCTCCAGCCCTGAGCCCCCTCCTACACTCTGAACCTCTTGGCCCCACCCCCACCACCTCCATATTGGTGCACATAACAAAATTCATTCCACACATGGACATTAAAAATTAGAGGGAACACTACTCCCAACCCCTTCTCCCTGATCCCTAATGAACCCTGATGGCCACTAGCCAGGCTTTCCAATCTCTGCTGAGCTCCAGATGATTGTGTAAATTTTAAGTCAATCTGGTCTTCACTGAGGTCAAAATGTGCCAGGATCCATTCTCTGACCTTCTCTCCCTGCCCCATAATGGGCCCTAGTCTCTCACCCCATATAGGGAAACACCAGAGCTTGTGAGAGATGGTGATATTAGCTAGTTCAGCCAAACTTGCCAGAGCTGATCTGTTTCAAAAGCATTTCAGCAAAGAACAGGAGAGGGGAAGAGGAGTGGGAGGATGTTTAACTGATGCTTTTTGTACCCAAAACTGAGGTTATTTTCCAAACCACCTAGGGGATTTGGATTGTTTTTTAGTGGGAGTTGGGCATCCAAACCCCTAATGCAGCTTGGAAATCTTACACTAATATCTTCATAGCCAGTCTCCTTTTAAGTTCTGGGCTGAGGTGATTCTTCTCTTTCATGAACAGCCCATCCCGGACATTCTCCTCTCCAATCCCATCACTCATATCTATCACCCCAGTGCTACAAACACCTGCCTCTTCTATTGCTGTGCCTCTGATACTTCCCTCACTCTGGTTAAGACTGCATGGAAGAAGCTGGGGTAAGAGCCTTGTTTGACAACGATGTTGCTTCACTTTTCTCCTCTTCTGCAGTTCAATTATTCTTTTCACTGCACTTTCCTGGCCACATATCTGTCCTGGGTTGTGATACTTTCTACACTGGAGACATACCAGCACAGGAGATCTGTTTAGTTGGATTGTGTAGAAGGCTATTCCTTTTCTCTTGTTGCCACCTAGTGTTGATAATATGAATTTAAACTGACCCATACCTTTTTTGTTTGCAACGTTGCCGTTGTAGCTGTGTCGGTTCAAGGATATTAGCGAGACAGTCTGGGTGAGGTAATATCTTTTATTGGACCAACTTCTGTTGGTGAAAGAGAGACCCTCCAAGCTGCACAGACCTCTTCTTCAGGTATGACCTGTGTAGCTTGAAAGGTTGTCTCTCTCACCAACAGAAGTTGATCCAATAATGGATATTGTCTCTCTCCACAGGCCCTCCTTACCATTCTAATTTTCTGTGAGGTAAATTCTGTTGCCCTTATCCAGTCAAAACTCCCACTGCTATCAGTGGTAGTCTGACATTTCTGTGCAAGGATTTCAAGAATTGGCTCTTGATTAGCCCAGAAACTTGCAAGAGAAAAGAGGAGATGTTCAAAATGAGGTATAGCACTTTAAGGATGATGATAATAAACATAGGTTGTCAAGATATTTCCTTCCAGGACGATTGTGCTGCATGGTACCCTACACAGTACCCAAACTCTCTGCTCTCAAGGACACTGGTGAAAATCTGTCACAACTCACAAAGTCAATGATGTAACCCAGGACAGAATTTTGTCCAGGGTGCACATATTTGAGTAGGAATTTTTTAAACAAAAAATCAAATTTTTTCAAGTTTCAAATTAAAAATAATAAAATTACCAAAGTATTGAATTATAGTACAAATTATTAGATAGAAAATCAAGAGTGTAAAATGAAATCCTGAATAAGTTAGTGGAAACTGATTGATTGTTTGTTTGAAATATGTGGTTAGTTACTAACATGCAACATAATAATATACAAAAAATTTTGATACCTGGTGAAACTCTATGGCATTATGAGTTAAATTTTTTGAGTTGAGTTTCTACCCAGAGTCCATATGTGGGTAAGGATGTTCATGAGCCTGCACTTCGCAGGCACAAAAATTACAGTGTGCACTTTTAAAACTCCGGTACCGGCATGTGCAAGAATTTGCAACCAGGAAATGCGTGTTACACCTGCATAACAAAACACTTGTGCATGTGCAACTGTTAGCATTGGTCTAGTGCTCAGAGAGATGTTTGCTTGTAAGTGTGTGTGCACAAGTAGAAATCTCACATTGTAAACCAGGCCCCAGGTGTGTAATTTAACAAGACAAAATGTATGCTATCTCTGGTGCTTAGATATGAGCACCTCACAATCTTTTTTGTGTTTAGCCTTACAACACTTCCCTCCCCATGCTGAGGGAAGGCAGTGCTACATTTTACAGATGGGAAATGGAGGCAAAAAGAGGTTAAGTGACTTGGGAAGGGTCACACAAAGTCTGTGTTAGAGCAGGGAATCAAACCCATGTCTCCCATGATGTTGCCCTAACAAACGGGTAATCCTCCTTCTCTCTCTGTATGCATGTATACGTACAGCTAAAAGAGTGAATCAAAACCACATAGGTGATCTATTTTCTCAAACCTGGAACACTTTAAAGCATAGGAGCATCTACTGGAGTGTCTAGTAGGCAGAGTACACTGCCACAAAGCAGCAGCAATAAGGCTGTATACCAGAGCAGTAGCATCTAAATTCCTTCCCCTTTAACTGATCGGCAGGCTCTGTCCATACCCAGGGGGCAGAGAGCCTCAGCTATCAGGAGACGTATATCTGAGCTCAAGGGGATTTTGATTAGGTGCCACCCTGGAAACACACAATGGATATTTATGATCATTCCACTCTCCACTGAATTGCAGCTTGAAGGGCCATAGAACACCTCCTAATTCATACTCTATCTTTGTGCAATAGGAAAGGATGTTCTGGTCTCGCCAAGCTGCTGAGGGACTTTACTGTCACCTTTATGCTACCTTGATCCCAGAGCCTCACAGGCACCAGTTCAGCCTGGACACAGCTTAGGCTAATGTTGAGCACTTTTTTGTTAATCACACTTTGTTTGTCCTAATGAGAGCTATTCAGGGAATAATCTTATGAAATGGTATCTTGTACCTTGCCATATCCCCCCTTTTGGGATTAATTAGTGCTTGACTTATTCCCCTCTCCTTCCCTCCAACACTGTTCGGGGGAAAAAAATAAAATAAAGGGCTTTCCAACCCCCTCTGTTTTTTCTCTCATGTCACACTCTTTCCCTCTATCCACTTCCACCCCATTGCCCTCTCCCACTCATGGTACTTGTTCAATGTGGGCTTACAATTACTCCCACTCCCAGAAGCAGAACCGAAGATGTGCCATTATTAGAGCTGGTGAAAAATCACTTTTCCCCAAAAAAAATTTAGACAAAAATGAAATATCAAAATGAAAATATTTCACCTAAAAATGAAATGTTTTTGGCAAATAACATTTCTATTCAAAATGGTATTGCAAACTGCCTCATGGGAGTTGTACTTTGGGTGCCATATGCACCCATTCTCCTGTATGGGTTGAGCTCTCAGGATGGACTATATCTCCCATGTGATGAGGGGAAGAGTTGAGTAGTAGGAGTCCTGGGCCATGCTGCATCATGGTACCTGTAGTCTGGCCAGAAAGCCTGGCCCATAAAGAAGAATGGAAACAAAAGGCATCTGAACTACAACTTCCATGAAGCACCACAATATCAGTTTGAATTGAAATATTTCAGTTTTCAGCTGAAAACACACAATATTTTGGTTTTGGCCATTATATTTTGTTTTTAAAAAAAGTTTTCCATGGAAAGCAGATACTTTTAGCAAGAAAAGTAATTTTGGTGAACACCCAGTTTTCCATTGAAAAACAGTTGAGCCAGAAAACTTTCAGTCAGTCTTAGTCATTAGTGCAGCACCCTATGATCTTCTGCTTCCTGGTGACTCTGCAAATGGGGACTTTTTTTTCATACCAGTAAGTTGGGGGTGCAAATGATTGCAGGAACAAAGGTTGTCAGTTAGCAGTTTAGATGCCTGATTATGGGCACACTCTGGCAGCGTAAAGGAGCCTGGCAGTAGGAATAAATCACCGTTATACTCCCTTTAAACTCCTTTGTACTCCTGGAAGTGGTGAAAAGTGTAAGATCACCGTTGTGGCACATTAGAGAATCAGGCTGTGTGTGTTTGAACCTGAAATTCAGAGTGAAACCTGAGATGCAGGAGTGGGTTGTGAAAGTTTGGGTGAACTGTTCGTATGTCATTAGAGGAGCTTGCACAGCTCTAATTTAACCTACCCTAATGAGCAAATCCTTCAGGCAGAAAGCTTTGAAGGATCTATTGACTTGAGCTTTGCAGCTGACAGCTGAGTTCACTGCTTCTGGACTGTTATCACACTGTGATTCTGTATTACAAAAAGCATTTTAAACCTTCCTTGGTTTCATAGCGACTTGTGGTAAGTCATACACAAGATGCTGATTGCGTAGCTGTTTGCTGTCAATGTCATCTGCTTTACATGGATTAGTGCAGGTGGACTTACTGCAGCCTCCTGCAATAAACAAACCAGGACAGGTCAGATATATGTGCAACATGCAAAGACTCAGTGCTTCTAGTTCGGGAGCAAGATCCTCAGCTGGTGTAAATCATTAACACTCCATTCACATCGGTGGTATGACATTGATTTACACCAACTAAGTAACTGGCTCAAAATATATATAGGAGAAAATGATATACAAGGAGAGGACAATGTCGATGGGATGGAAGAGACTAACCTGTTACACTCTTGACTTTGGAGATTGCCTTAGGTAGTGGAATTGGAAGTGAAGGGGGGCTGGGGAGCTGTGCTAGGTTTCTTTCCATTGGTTTCTGTGGGGAATCTGTGGATTCAGAAATAAGTAAGGCTTGTGGAGTCTCTTCGGTTACTGGCAGGCAGGCATCTTCTAGGTCTTCAGTGGACACTGAAGGTTTCTTGGCTAGTAAAAGGATCAGAAGCAGTAGAATTAATGAGACATGAAATTAGTAATGATGATGATAAACCAAGGGGCCATACCAGGAAGATTCAAGAAAACAGAATTCATGGCATACAGCTAGCAGCTCTTCTTTTCCACAGTGAAAATAATGAATGTGTGCAATAGCCTACCAGCCAAGGTTGTTGAGGTAAAAATAAAACACACTGGGGTAACTGAAGAAAGAGTTAGATACTATGTTCCTAAGGAAACTGATGAGTCTCGAAGGGCCAAATAGCCTTTTACTCATTTCCCTTCCCTTCCCCTCCCCTCCAAAAAAGTCTTATGTTCTTTTTTATAATGAGGACAGAGGAGTATAGTGGTTTTTGAGAACTGCAATTGATTATCTTGCAGAACCCAGCTGCAATGATTTAGTTACCACATGAGCACTTCTTGCTAGGAACACAAATGAAGGGTAAGGAATGATTAACTTTTAATATAGCCTCACAGATCTCTCTGATTGCTCTCTGCAGGATTTCCTGGCAATTTTTATTTTAATCCTATTAAAATGTGACTTTAGCTTGCAGCCCAGTTCCTCTCTATTTCATCTGATGCCAGGGTGGCTCGGTCTTTCTTGGGGATGATGTTAGGAACCAAGATTGAAGCAACCTGATATAAGAAGACCTTCCCTTGGATAACAATAACAGTGCTACAACAGGGAATAGACATTGGGATGTAGTGCAGAAGAAATGGCCATCTTGAAGGCAGGACCGGCGCTAGGGGTTTGAGCACCCTAGGCAGACAGCAATTTCGCTGTCCTGCGGCTCCGCTGGAGCTGCCGCAGTGGTGCCTGCGGGAGGTCCACTAGAGCCACGCGAGCAGCTGACCGTCCGCCCGCAGGCACGACTGCGGCAGCTCCACCGGAGCCGCAGACCAGCGGACCCTCCGCAAGGCACCACTGCGGCAGCTCCACCGCAGCTGCCTGCCGCCCCCTCCGGCAAAACGGCGCCCACCATTTATTCTGGCGCCCTAGGCGATTGCCTAGGCTGCCTAAGTGGTAGCACCGGCCCTGCTCGAAGGGGCTGATGCTACAAGCTGCGGAATGCCTCCTGAATGGTGTTGAGTGCACTCAATTCCAAGGAAATCGATAAGTGCTGAAGCACTCAGCAGCTTTCCAAACAATTTGCATCCTTGCTTTTAGAATGCAAACAGAAGGCTCCAATGCAGTGAGGCAGTAGGACACAATAGCCTTGGCAAGATAATAGTGTTTAATTTGTTGACAAACAGATTAATGTATGTGTCTAGAAGTGGAGTAATGAGTATTTATTGTTTGGGAAAGTTGGGGGAGTAAAATAAATACGCAGCATTAGTCAGAGATTACTGTTGCAAAATTTTGCTGGATAGAAAGAAAAGTTGCCTCACTTGTGAAATAATCACCTCGGTTTTCAAGGAAGTCATTGCAATTGCTATATATATTTTTTATTTTTTAAATCAGGATTTTGTGAAAGTTGCCCTCAAAGATCATTTGCTATGTATACAGCAGGGGCCAAATGCTAAGGTGAAAAGCAGAACAATCCTTTATTTTGATGACCACTTAAGCCACGTGAAGTAGAGCAAAAGGAAGCCACTCATGAGTGATGTTAGGTATCCCTGAAGGGGTGAAATTCCAAGTATTATTCAAGAACCAGGAAATGCAGTGAATCAAGACAATAGAGATTCAGTTCTGGGGACCCAGGAATGCTGCTGGTGGGAAGCTGTGAGAGTGATAAAAGGGAGGGTGTTGCTAGTCAATTGGGCTAGATCAGGGATAGGCAACCTATCGCACACGTGCCGAAGGCGGCTCGCGAGCTGATTTTCAGTGGCATTCAGACTGCCTAGGCACTGGCCACCGGTCCAGGGGACTCTGCATTTTAATTTAATTTTAAATGAAGCTTCTTAAACATTTTAAAAACCTTATTTACTTTACATACAATAATAGTTTAGTTATATATTATAGATTTATAGAAAGAGACCTTCTAAAAACATGAATGTATTATTGGCACGCGAAACCTTAAATTAGAGTGAATAAATGAAGACTCGGCATAGCACTTCTGAAAAGTTGCTGGCCCCTGGGCTAGATCCACAAAGGAGACTGAGGCTCAGAATTGCAAGACCTAACTTCAGGCACTCTGCCACCTAGTGGAATCCTCAGTCCCAAGTTAGGTGTCCATGCTCCCTATACAATAAATGGGGAGAGTCTATGGGAGTCACAGAAAGCCAGCAAGGTGAGCAAGGAGTGAGCTGCTGAAACTAGCCCCACCCTTCAAAGGTAGTTCCCACCTAACTCCACTCAGGGTTCACGGTCGCGAACCATCTCCTGGAGATAGGTGCCTAAGTTAGGTCAGACATTATTTTGCAAAAAATAGTGGTGGTGGTGATTTCCTCTCCCACCCCTTATAGCCAACAGACTAGTGCTTAGAGCAGTGCTTCTCAAAGCCAATCCGCCGCTTGTGCAGGGAAAGCCCCTGGCGGTCCGGACCAGTTTGTTTACCTGCCGCGTCCGCAGGTTCGGCTGATTGCAGCTCCCACTGGCTGCGGTTCGCTGCTCCAGGCCAAGGGGGGCTGCAAGAAAGGCATCCAGCACATCTCTCAGCCCGCGCCACTTCTCGCAGCCCCCATTACCCAGCAGCAGCAAACTGCGGCCAGTGGGAGCCGCAATCGGCTGAACCTGTGGATGCAGCAGGTAAACAAACTGGCCCGGCCCGCAGGGGCTTTCGCTGAACAAGCGGCGGACAGGCTTAAAGTATTCCTCTGAGATGTTGAAGATGCTGGTTCAAATCCCTGCTAGGCCTTATTTGAAGCAGTGACTTTAACTGGGGCCTCCTGCATCCTGGGTGAGTTTTCTAACCACTGAGTTGTGGTACAAAGGAAGGGGGCAGTACTACCACAGTAGTGTTTTATGTGGGTTAGGCATGCTCTGAGCACACCTACCAGATTAGGCCCAGCAGATGAGAGAACCAGGGGAACTCTTAGTTCAAGGATCCTGCCGGGGCTGAGGTGTGAGCTATGCACTTAACAATAGCAGGATGTACCTGTCCTGATGTTGCAAAGCAAGGCAGTGGCAGAGGAGGGACTAGAATCCAGAACTCCAAATTCCTCATCCTGAGCTTTGGCCCTGAGACCACGACAAAATTCCCAGAGTACAATTTTCAAAACCAAAGTTTTTCTATTTTCCACTGGGCTGAGAACCTTTGGGTGATACTGCCATGAAAAACTGTCGGCCGATCAAACCAGAAGAACACATTTCTGTCTGAATACCACATGTCTAGAAACCCAGAAACACTCAGAATACACCATGGTATTTCCAAGTTTGGGTGGGTGGGTGTGTGTGTGTCTGGGTTTCTTTGTTTTGATCTTAACTTTTCATTTGAACTCCAGCAAGCTAGACAAGTTTTAAAAATTTTAAATGAAATCCTGTGTTGCTGGCCTGGTCTCCTTTTTTTTAATATATGCACAGTAGACCTTTTATCTAAATAACATAAAATTAAATACACACAATGATGAAATATATACACATGCACATGGACAGGCTTGGACCATGTTATTTCTTGACTATCCAACACTCCAATTCAAGCCAATGCAGGAGGCTTTCTCCAATACACACCTTTTGTTACTAACTTCAGTGGAAACAGGATAGGGTCTAGAATGGAGGATTTGCCAGAGGTTGGTAAAGAGGAGCTAAAAGGACATGTAACAAACAGGAGTGGGTATTGCTGCATAGGAAGTAAGCTGTTTGGGAAAATTAAATCCCACCTTTCAGCGTATTGAGGCTGGAGAACTGATACATACCCCAAGGGAAGAAAAAGAAATGCAGACGACAGTAAAGGTTAGGCCAGAGAGATGGTGAACAGAACTGGCATTAATAAGGGTCACTGGAAATAGGGAAGATCTGGAAAGAAATTAATA
Source organism: Gopherus flavomarginatus (assembly GCF_025201925.1). Lineage (NCBI taxonomy): Eukaryota > Metazoa > Chordata > Testudines > Testudinidae > Gopherus > Gopherus flavomarginatus. The sequence goes on along the minus strand of NC_066627.1, from coordinate 42,686,819 downwards.
GCTATATCCACAATTCAGAAACGAGATGGAAACGATTCAAGAAACTAGGACTCTGCAAATGGGATTTCAATTGTGAAGGAAACAGTGATGAGAAACAGATGTACAGAGAAATAGATGCCACAGTCCAGTAGAGGAAGTTTATTATTAATCACAGTAGTGCCTGGAAGACTCCAATTAGGACTGAGACTCCTTTGTACTAGGCACTGTTCAGACACAGAGACATGGACAGTCCCTGCCCTACCAAGCGTGCAGTCTCATTCAAGACAAGACACATCAGTGGATAAACTACACAGTAGGAACGGCTGCAGGAGGGAGGAAAACAGCAATAAGAGTGAGTTAATATAAGCCAACTATATGCAGGGCTAGAGTGTTTTGAGTATTTGTTTGTTTGTTTAGTTTTTATTGTAAGATACACAGAAGAGTGAAAGCACAAATGTTAGATGCCCCGTGAATAACAAATCTGTTTTAGGACTGTTCATGATGAAATAACACACCGTGCTGAAATAGAGAAGATAAGCTAGGTTTAAAGAAATGGGTTGATACAATTACACATAAGTCATCTGTTGTCTCCAGTGGGCAAGTAGGAGAAGGGCTGAAATATCTGAGGGGAAACCATTTAGGAGGGAGTGGCTTTACCACAAGCACCAGAGGAACAATCTGATATATCATGAAAAACACAAAACAACAGTGGTCCTGGAGAATAGACCAGAGAGTAAGAGAGAGCTGGGAATGTATAAAAGACAGAAATGGAAAACTGAAGTTGTATTTAGAGCTGCAGTGGGGTAAAGGAGAAGGGCTGTGGGGAGAGATAGCTCAGTGGTTTGAACATTGGCCTGCTCAAAGCAGCATTGTGAGTTCAATCCTTGAGGGGGCCCTTTAGGAATCTGGGGCAAAAATCTGTCTGGGGATTGGTCCTGCTTTGAGCAGGAGGTTGAACTAAATGACCTCCTGAGGTCCCTTCCAACCCTGATATTCTATGAAAGGGGACAGTGGAGGGACTGGGACAAGGAGCCAAGGAAAGTAGGGGGTGAGGGTCTGGAATGAGAGGCCTGATATGGGAAGTGGGATGAGGAGGCTAGGGTTTGGCAGGAGACTGGGAATGGGGCAGCCTGGAAGAGACAAAGGCAGAAGGGTCTGTAACCACTCCCCTCAGGAGCCATAATAGGATTCCTAAATATCAAGATTCTTCTCCTGTCAGCAACAAACTTTGCAATCCACTGGCAAAATGTGCAACTCTTCTCCTTCTAGCGGTTAACCCACATAGAGATGGCAATCTACTGCTACCAGTTACTCTGTTAGCTCAAGTGACCAAGGTCTGTGTGGTGGCTCTAAAGATTTTAACCCCTCTGAGTTGTTATGGTTCTACTGGATGAAAATTCTGGGTTTTTTCCCCCCATTTTGTTTTTATAAAAGCCTAGGAAAGTGTATATACAAAACACTATGTTAAAAGAACATTATGTTGGCGAAGTCACATGCTTGACATTTAAGAAATGTCAGAATTCAGGCAGAATTATGCCAATGAAAGATTATCCTACCCCAAAAGATATCCTCATCCAGCCATTTAGGTGAGCTTTACATCAGCTTTCCACTGCTAGAACAGTGCAAAGCAGACTTAACCAGGTCCAAATCCTGGTTTGTATTCTGAGCTAGGCCAAAATATATGGGTGATTAGATAAACACAAACCAAATTCCCTTCATCTGTACTATTGATACAGGCCTGCTCCTTGTAATAATTGAAATATCTTGTAAATATTGTTCCCTAATCCCAGCTGGGGTGACAACAGCAATGTGTGTGCCTGTGCATGCACAAACATGCATCTAAAGGAAGATGGTCTGGTGTCTCCTACAGTCCACATGCCATTGTACTGCTACCCATCCCCTGATGTGCAGCCAGATTCTTGGTATAGGAAAGAACTCTCCTAACACCGGCATGGTGTCAAAGCAGTCTCTCTTATGTGTGCAACTCATCCCAATACTGCTGGCTTTATGTTCCTCAGTAAAATGAAGGTCTCAAAAATCACTGTTCTTGCAGGGTTGATTGCTAAGCTGGTCTGGAGGGACTGAACTGAACACAATGCTCTGGCTCTCTGATGCACCAATTTATTGGACTCATTGCATGGCAGCTCAATAGAAGCACGTTAGCATGTTCTGTCCAATACCTGCATCGTCTTTCAGCTCCTCTGAGTGCAGCTCCTCGCCAAGTGAGGTTGCATTTGTTGTTGCTGCTGCTGTACTTTCCTGCTGCAACTCTTCTGAGGTAAGTGCCTGGCATACAGGGGATGAAGGGTCACTCTGCATTGATCTGGTGGCACCATCAGCAGCGCATGCTTTGCCTCCAGCATCTAAAATACCACATCACTTAATCTTAATTAAGTCATCAGCTGCAAAAGTGAAAACATCCTGCCATTCTCATTCATTAGCATATGCACAGATAGCCTATCACTTATCCTGCAGCGTTCCTTGCAAGAGCTCACTTTGGCAGCATCTGTCATTTCCAGAGGTGCTGAGTGCTACAGCTCCCACTGACATCAGCAGGCCTTGTAGGTGCTCACCTCCTCTGAAGATCAGGCCACTGATATTTGGGTGCCTCAGTGTGCATTTAGGGGCTCTGTTTTAGACACCCAACTTTCAAAATGTTGGGGCACAACTGAAATCCAAGCCTCTCTTGACATAGGGCCAGATTCTGATACTCTCCCACTGAGGAGTGAGGTCCTCTGCCAATAATCCCATCAGCCGTAAGCATTCTGACACCTCTTTAGCTTCTTAAGTACTTTCCAACCCAGGGAACATTCCTCACTGGGAATACAAACTATACTGTCTCTCACTTCCCTGATCCTCTCTCAGCAATTACCGGCTCAACACCACCATTGCAAAATCAAGCAATTACTTCCAGCTTGAGCCAGCTCTCCCCAATGATGTGTGTGTACACTGTCCACCTCTGACCACAGAAATTATATTTCTCAGTCCTAGACGCTCCTCATTAGAAGTTCATGACAAGCCTGTCTTCTCCTTTGTAATGATTTTATTACAAGTTTCTTAAACAGTGATTTAAAGGAGTTAACGTTCACAGACCACTTTTTATTTTTTAATATGGAGACCATTTGCAGAGTATCAGAAGTCAGCCTACAAATGCTGCAGAGCTAATGCAATATTTTATAGGCTGAGCTCATCCAATCTGCCTCATAATCACGTTTGGTGAAAAGTTGCTGTTCTTAAAATAGCCCCTGCAGTAGCACAGTTGCTATGATACAAGGAAAGGGGGGGGAAAAAGTTCATTGCCTATGTTTCAGCTGATCGTGAAGCCAGCCTATACATAATCACTGGCATATTAACAGCTGTCTGCACTATTTGTAAGACAGAGCTTTTCTTCCAGTGCTGTAAAACATTTTACATTTGATCAGATCTACACTTCACAGCTAAAAGGGGAAAAACTCTACAAATGTTTCCCAGGAGCAGAATGGGCAGCTCTGCTTTGTAAGTGCCCTGTGTTCTCCAAGAGAGAGCTGCTGCTTCGCCACAATAATAAAGATACCAAGACAGAACGTTAGCTCCTTTAAATCATTGCCTAAGAAAACTGTAATAACTTATGAAATAAGCAGAAGCCAGCCCTGTCAAAGACCTTCTAATGAGGAGTGTCTAGGACTGAGAACTATGAGGTCCCTGGTCAGAGGTGGACGTCACATCCTCAGAGCACGTAGAGATGTTGCCGGAGCTGAAAGGAAGTGCATTGATTTGCAGGGGTGACATTGACCCCATAGATTTTTGAGCGAGGGTGGGGGAAAAAGGTAACTTTATACCCACAGATGAGGAGAAAACAAAAGAATCTACACCACCAGAACACCATGAAAAGTGATCTCAGGAAGAAGCAATGCTCTTTCACGCTGGAGTAATCAGCCCACTACAGTGCAATGCAGTCAAGGAACAAACCTTATCCATTAACTTGCTCCTGCCGCTATAGAAGCCCTGGGGAGCACGTGCACCCCCCAGTGATGAAGGAAAGCCTCAGAAGTGGCACAGGTCGGGCAGAGTTAACAGGAGACAGCAACCCATGGTTAATGAAAGCTGCTGCATCATTTCCAGTAGTGCCCACTGGTGTCAACATGGCTACCCTGTCCCTCAGCCGTACTCAGCCACGCTGGGGAGGAAAGGGAAGTGAGGCTGCTCACATTGTGGCACCAGCCCTGGGACGGGGTGAGCAGGGGTTCCTTGCTGGCTGTTCCCCTCTAAGTGTAAGTGGGCCCAGGGCTGCCCAGGGGTGGGGGTAAGTGGGCAATTTGCCCCAGGCCACAGGGGCCCCCACAAGAATATAGTATTGCAACTTTTTTTATCGAAGAGGCCCCCAAAATTGCTTTGCCCCAGGTCCCCTGAATCCTCTGGGCAGCCCTGACTGGGCCTTGGCTGTGCCCAGAAATAGGAGGAGAATAAACTGTCCTTTGAGAAGGCGGGCGGTAACTTATCACCTGTCTGCAAAGCGAGGCAGGCACAGGAGGGGAACTGCTCTGATGATAGTTCCTCCTTGGGCTGCTCTTGAGTTGAAGCAGCTCCTGCTCCGGACCTTACCCAGAGCTGGGCCGAACGGCCCTGCAAGGGATGTTGCACAGTTTCTGCAGCCTGGTGTAGTGCGGTATGTGAGTTAGCAGAGGAGCACGCTGTGCCAGTGGAGTGTGTTGCTGCTGATGGAAAGATGGGAGGGCAGGTTAGCAGGTTTCTCAGACTTTATCTCTGTCTCTCACTGTCTGGATTACTTTACTGATGTGAGCAGGTACCAGGATGGGGTGGTAGGCAGACAAATACCTTTGTGAATCCCTCCCCAGATGTTCAGCATGAGAGCAGAGTCCCAAAGAAAACCCCAGGACTTAGAGATTTACTGTGGTGTGCTTAGCACAATGCTGCTGCTCCAACCATTGCAGCTTATTGCAGTGAGTGTCCATTAAAAAAAGGATTGACTGAAAAGATTAGAATGCAACTGCCTCAGCATCATTGTAGTCTGAGTAGGCTTCTCATCAGTTATTAAAAGATCCTGGGCAATTTTTAACAGCAGTTAATAAACGGCATATGTTAATAAAGCCATAAAATAGCTTCTGAGATTCAAAACATCCATTGTGTTGGAAAGGAAATAACATGGAGCATATTATGTTGTCCTTTGGTTGCCCATAACTCTCACTCTCCCATCTAGACAGTTGTGTGGCATTATAAATTTGCCTGATGGTTTTATAGGCTCCATGTAACTGTAACAAAGAGAAATTAAAAAAAAAAAAAAGAGGGAGTGGGGAGTGTGTGTGTGAAGGGAAATATCCAGCCAGTCCATTTCCAGCTGACCTTTAAAAACCCCATTCCTGTTTGTTAAACTAGGCTTATCTGCTTTTTGCTAAAATTATTTTAATACATAGCCCCCATTGAACCAGTTCTCAGTGACAAGTGAAAAGCTGATCCAATCCTACTGTTATTGACTTTGATGTGCTCTATATCACTTGTCTGTACTGCTCTCTTAAAAACCCATAACTTCCAGTGTCTTCCGATTCAGAGATCACTGAAAACCATGGAGACAAGCCCTGAGAAGTCTACTAGATATACATACACATGTACGTGTGTGTGTGTGTGTGTGTACACATGTACATATACACACCCCTAGTAGATTTCTCAGGGCTTTGCTATGCGGTGGTCTAATGCGCTGCACAGGTGTAATTTTGAAAGCGCTCTAACATGTTGCACATAAAGTGCATCAGCAGGATTTATGCTGACCAATTAAACTATTTGAAAGTGCTCAGTACTACTTGAAAGTGCACTAGGGAACCTTTTGTGCACACCTTAATGTGCAATATGTTAATATGCTTTAGAAATCAGAGCCCCGGAAAGCATGTTACCCCACCATGTAGAGAAGCCCTCAGACTTAGATTTATCTATCTAGTAGTACCAATATGCTACCAGACCAAATATTGGTCTAGAATTAAGAGCAAAAGAGTTCAGTGAAAAACTCCTCATATTTAACAGCCAAAATTATGAAAAAACTTCTATTTTAAAGTAAGTTGGCCATGTAGGTTTATAGCTTGTACTTAAGCATCATACATGTAGCTTTTCTGCAGTTGTGACAGGTTTCTCTGTTTAAAATGCTCTCTTTCTGTTCAGTTACTCTCCATCACAGCCTCATCAAGTGTCATTATGAGAGTTATTTATAGATTTGGAATTTTGTTTTAAACAGGGCAATATAATTATTGCTCCTATTAGTTTCAATAAAATATTCCACCTTTCCAATTGGACTGACTCAGCTGGCCCCTCTTCCTTCATAACACCATCTGTTACAAAGTTCTCAGCCTCAAGAGGGAAAGGCTTTTCTTTTTTTCTTTTTTTCTTTTTTTTTAAAGCTATCTTTTTAGAGGGAAAAAAAATGGCTGTTAGAAGTGATACTGGGAGCACACCAAACCTAGTAGAATGCTAAATTCTCTCAGGAACAGGTCTTTTGTTCATTTAGAAGCATCTGTTTGGGGACCTTAGACGAGTAACATACAGAATCACAAACCTTCCTGCATACCTATGGCAAGTTATCATCTTGCATTTAGTCATTGCTTCACACTTGTTTTGTATTCAGGTAAGCTTGTAAAAATAACTGTACTCGATGCCTCACTCTTCTGTAGGAATGAAGAACTCATATAATTAGAATACACCTTGTACTAAACTTGGTTTACCAGAAAGACAGCAGAAAATATGGATTAATCTCACTCTAGGAGATCTGAATTCATGGATTGTACTTGCTAGCTTCATTGCTGAATAGTTCTGTATAGCTGAGTTCATATTCATATAAGCTTTACTGAGTTTCTTGGCAATCTGAGTAGAAGGACTTATAGCAATTGCACAAAATATGGTTGAATTCATGTCTTGTATAAACCCTTGACAGTGGAATGGCACCCAAGATAGAGTTACACCATAAACCACACTGGATATGTTGAGAGACACCAGGTATGAAACTGATCCAATGACTGTTCAAACTGGTCACAGTTTGTTTTTTTTTTTCTGACTGTGGGTTCTTATCATTTCTTGCCATCACACGTTTCCAGCCCTCATGTAAAGGACAACAATAAAAAATGAAGACGGAGTTTACTTGCCTTGTTCCATCATCTCCAGAAGACCTTTCTTAATGAGTTCATCCCGACCTGGCCTTGCAGTAATCTTCTTCTCTAACACTGCAGAAAGTGATAGCATAACAGAGAAAATCAGAGCAAACAATGGATGGAAGTAGACACATGAGATAACTCAATATGAAAGCTGCAACAGGTGGGTGCTCTCTAGTCCCACATGTAGTGAGCTGACCAGAGGAGGACTACACAGTTGGAGTTTTAGGGGGCAAGTGTGGTTTGTGATCAGCTGGCCAGTTCAGTGTGTTTTCATTGCTAGAGCACTGGTAGTATTGCTAGCCAAGGTGCAGGATGCTGAAAAGATCAAAGCTTCCAAAAGGGGTTTGAACAATCATGTTCATATCCAGATCCAAAGTCCAAGCGTGTTGCAGACCAGGTCTTTGATTGGACTCATTACACATAGGTGCCAGCGGTCTGGTTTTCAGTCTAAACTTTCCCCAAATTCGGGAGATGTTCAGGTCCTGGTTTGGGTTCAGACCTCCCTGAACAAAGCAGTAGGAAAAGCAGTTAATGTGTGTGACTGATTTGCAGAGGCAAGACAATGAAACCATCCCTACCAAGCTTTCTTGCCCACTAACCAATGTGCACCTCTCTTGTACCATGTAATTTGTATTATTTGTTGAATATATTATCGCACCTGACTGATCTTCATCCACAAAGCCGAGGCCTACATGTGCCCTCCTTGCTTAGGAATTTGTCTAGTAAATCACCAGCTAATTCTATTCACAGAATGAAAAAGGGGGTTTCCAATCTCTCTCTTGCTGTTTCCTGTATCTCTAACTACCTTCCATTCTGTGAATCAGCCCCTTCTATGTAGCAGAGGAATTTGCCAAGTTTAAGAGAGGAGTGAATCTGATTTAACTCAGTGTTTCCTTTTCTAGATTTATCAAACCACCAGAGAAATGCAGCTGCATGGTGTTGAGAATGGTGGCAATATCACTGTGTCCTCTCTCCTGACAGCACTTTAGCTTCCATGGTCAGGGGCAAGTCCTGCACTCATCCTCTTCAGCAGAAGAAGTAGAGTCCTCATGCAATGGAATTGGAATGGTTCTGCTCTGCACAGTGTGGGAAGAGGGATGCTTGGAGCCCACACAGGAAATGTGCAACATTTCACACCAGGGATTCATGCTCCCTAGTCCCCAGAGAAGAGGCTCCCTCTATCTTAGAATAAAAAAGGTATTTCAGGGGGTGAGTGAAAGGCTGGCAAATGGATTCAAGGCTAACAAGATGCAGCAGTCATTCCTACCAAGGCGCAGGAATGCACAACATGTGGTAGGTACTATACTCTCAATGGTGCAGTAGCAAGCGTGAAGCAGCCTTGTACAGCGTGTCCCTTCTCATATGATCTGCACAGAGCACCCATGTGCCCAGCCAGTTTGCATCAGCCCATGCACGGGTACGAGAAGTCACTCCTTAGAATCTCAGGAAAAGACAAGTGACTCTTGTTTCTGAGTGCTGTACTCTGGGGGTGTCTTCAGAGATTCGAGAGAGCAGACACTCTCCCTCACACTGTGGTCTGCTGGGCATATCTTTAATACAGTGGCTGACACTTTCAGGAAGGAATATTTACATTCTGTAGAGTTTTCTGGTTAAGAGTCCAGCCCTACCAGTCAGAGTAGCTCCCTCTTGTCGTTTTCCATAATGTCAGTGTGACCCACCTCCCAGAAAGGCAGAACAAAACATGGAGTCGTGTTTCTAGCAACTATTCTCATGCACAGAAAGTCCCTGAGGAGTGAAATAATGACTGCAAACTTCATTTAAGTTTGCATGTTACAGAGAAGACACCCAGTAGTCGTTTGACTGCCACTGAACTTACTGAATTAGTTGTATCAAGAATTGCTAGGATTCATTTCTATGCCCTGTTGGTAATAAACTAAAGGTGTCTGTGTCAAAAGATGATCTTGGTGTTTTGCTTTGGCTGAAACAGGAAAACTGTGTTTTCTCTTTCTGATCATAACATTCATTTTCCATTATATCTGTCACTGGTGACTAATACAGTTGAATAATATGCTATGTTTAGAGTTCCTGATAAATTCCCTGCCCAAAAACAAGAATTTAAAAATAAGCTTAAATACAATGTACATGTATGTCACGGAGTCACCGGGCGATGCTCCGGAACTGCTCCCCACCAAGCCAGTCAGGACTTTGGGGAGCCTCCTCTCCCTTGGAGCAGACTTGTTCAGGGCAAGAAGCTCACACGTCTTCACCTCCTGGGTCTCTCCTTGGAGCATTCAGCATCCTCTGCCCCTCCGTGCACTTCCCACAGCGAGTCCACCCCAGCGGGGTCCTGGGGAAGCCACCGGGTTCTGCACCCCCACTTTGCAGTCAGACGTGACTCTCAGCCAGCCAGTAAAACAGAGGTTTATTCGATGACAGGAACAGGGTCTAAAACAGAGCTTGTAGATACAGCGAACCGGACCCCTCGGCTGGGTCCATTCTGGAGGGCAGTGAGCCAGACCCCCAGGTCTGCACTCCACCCTTGACCTCAGCCAGCTCCAGACTAACTACCCCTCCCAGCCCCTCCTCTCTGCTCAGCCCCTTTCCCGGGCCAGGTCACCTGATCCCTTTGTCTCCAACACCTTTAGCTGGCACCTTTGCAGGGGAGGGGCCCAGGCCATCAGTTGCTAGGAGACAGAGTGCCAGGCATTTAGGGGCACTGGCCCTTTGCTCTGCCAGATACTTAAGAACTGCCATGGGGACACTGAGGCACCAATACAGTACTCAGAGAAAACATTAAGAACTTTCCCAGTTCGTCACATCTCTCCCCCCTTCGAGACCGAACTGAGCGAGGTCACTTCAGCCAGTGACCTGGGGAAGTTCAAACCCACCAAGGTTCCCATGGATGCCCCAGCATCTCTCCCATTCCTTGGTGTGAGTTACACCAGGACAGTCCAGTCTTACGCCCTCCCTTAGGTCGGGTGTGCTTGATGGCACTTGCAGGCCGCATGTGGGAAGGTTTATGCAGCCCACACCCTTTGCCACCCCAGTACCCCTGGGGTTCAAGCTGGGATTGAGTCTTTTCCCAGCCCTCTGGTCTGTGATTCGGGCTCCCTTGGTTAAGAGCCCCCATCTTGGCCTTTGCCAGCTCTGGGCTTGGGCAGCCGCTTCCCACTTTGTGGCCCAGACACAACACCTCTACCGTCCCCCCTTGCACTTTCCAGCTTTTACCATCAGTTCCACCTCCTTGAGGCAGCCCAGCCCCCTCTTCACCTGGGACACCTGTTCCTCCCAGGTCTGGCTAAAGATGCACGTTATCAGTGTCTGCCCGGGCCAAGTTCTCCATCCCTCTCAGCTTGTCTAGAATCTCCCCAGGCATGGGGTCGGCATCAGACACTGTGATGGCTTTAAGCTTCTGATAGCCCCCACAAAACCAGATCATCCTGTCTCGCTTGGGGATCAGCCCCACGGGTGAGGCCCATGGGCTGCAAAATGGCTGGATCCCATCTAAAGCCAGCATGTCCCTGACCTCTCTCTCCAGGTTCTCGGCTGCTTTCCCAGTGACTCTGAACGGGGAACACCTCATGGGGAAATTGTCTCCCACCTCAGGGAAGAGATCCCCCAGGGGGTCTTCCCCCTTCTCCATCCAATCCTCCCCCTTCAGGTCCAGGGGTCCCCTCACTCTCCTCCCATCCAGCAGCTCGAAAGGGAAGAACCCTGTGGATTCCTGGGGCACCACCAGCTGCCTCCCAATTCCCCCCAGTTCTACTTCTCCTTGGGGAGCCCATTCCCGGTGCAGGAATCCCTTCTCCTGCAGGACTCTGTCCCTGCAGCCTTCCCCAAGGGGGTATGCAGCACTGTGGCCAGCAAGTTCCCTCAGCTTCTCCAAGGAGGGATCCTTTTGCAGCTCGGTCTGGGATTCAGCAGCTGGGGCAGGGAGTGGGACCTGCTCCCTCTTGCTGGCTGGGCCTGGGGTCACAGCCCCCCTGAGCCCTGTCCCTGGTAGCTCCCTTCCTGCTGTGTAATCACTTCCCAGCAGCACATCTGGACCAGGCAAACCTGGTTGGCAGCTGACCTGCCCTGCCTGGGTGTCCCTGCACTCAGCTGGGGTCTCAGCTCCCCCCGTGCTCAGCGCTGCCCTTGCTGTCCCAGTGGGGGCAGGCAGCGAGCTCTCTGCTCTGGTCACAGCATCAGAGCCAGCCTGAGCCCCGTCTCCGGTGTGCAGGGGCGCGGGGAGCATCTCTCCCTCCCACTCAGCCCCAGGGGGCTGGTTACAGGTAGGCAGGTATCCTGAGCCCAGCAGCCCCTCCCCACTGCCAGCCAGGTCATTTGCATTTTCACTGACCATTTCCATCCTAGCCAATTGGTTCCCTGGATTTGAATTCAAACCCTCGGCCGTTACAGGAGCAGGGCCTGGATCCTGTCCCATGGGGAGACAGTCACCCCCCAACAGGGCCTCCCAGCCGATATCCTGGAGAACCCCAACTACCAGCCAGCCCGACCCCTCCTGGGTCTGTACAGGGATCTGGGCCATAGGCAGGGCAAGGGGCTTCACCCCAGGGAACTTCACCCAGGTCCCACAGTCCCTCAGCATCTGGGGCTGCACCACCACAGTTCTCTCTGTCCCAGGGTCTCGCCCCCGCAGACGTGTTTTCCCACTGACCCCTGGGCAGCCCCCTATGTCTCTCTGCTCCACCATCACCACTCCACGCTGCTGCTGCTTCTCATGCAGCTTTTCCTCAGGCTCTTGCTCTCTCTCATGGTCCTCTCGCTCTCTCGGGCTCTGCTCCCATCCCATCCGTCTCCAATCTCCTGATGGGGAACCCAATCGTGAAGACCCTCGTCTGATTGGGGAGCAGACTCCCGGGGATGCCTGGCTGATGCTCCAGCTGCTCTCAGATCCTCTTGTAGCCCCATCTGGGCCAGGAATCTGCTCCTCAGAGCGGTGCTTCTCCTCCAGCTGCACGATTAACTGTGCCTTGGTGAATTTCCCCATGCGTAACCCTCTCTTTGTGCACAGGATCACAATGTCCTTCTCAAGGAGATGGTGATAGGCCATCACTTCACCGTTCCCAAGTGGCTCTGGACTCACAGGCCTGTGTGCTCTTGGCTCCCCCATGGTTTCCAGGAAGAACCCCTGGTGTGCCAGCCCTTCTCGTGATCACCACCTCTTTGCCAGGGTCGAGCTGCAGACTCCTCCGCCCCTGGGACTGCTCCTGCAATCCCCCGGGGAACCCTGCTACTGCAAAAATCCTTCTCTCTCCCAGGGTCGAGCGGCAAGCTCCTCCGCCCCTGAGACTGCTCGCTGCAGTCCTCAGGGGGACCCCGTTACTCCAACAGTCCTTCTCGCTGGTCACACACTCCCAGAGGTTAACCGCCCCCTGAAACCGTCCCTCTCTGAGCCTTCAGCATGCCTGGTCCTCATTATCCCTCCTCTGTTTTACTCCTCCCCAGTCACTTACTGCAAGCAGCGCCATTCACGGGGTGCAGTACGTCCCGCCGCTGCCACCAGTTGTCACGGAGTCACCGGGCGATGCTCCGGAACTGCTCCCCACCAAGCCAGTCAGGACTTTGGGGAGCCTCCTCTCCCTTGGAGCAGACTTGTTCAGGGCAAGAAGCTCACACGTCTTCACCTCCTGGGTCTCTCCTTGGAGCATTCAGCATCCTCTGCCCCTCCGTGCACTTCCCACAGCGAGTCCACCCCAGCGGGGTCCTGGGGAAGCCACCGGGTTCTGCACCCCCACTTTGCAGTCAGACGTGACTCTCAGCCAGCCAGTAAAACAGAGGTTTATTCGATGACAGGAACAGGGTCTAAAACAGAGCTTGTAGATACAGCGAACCGGACCCCTCGGCTGGGTCCATTCTGGAGGGCAGTGAGCCAGACCCCCAGGTCTGCACTCCACCCTTGACCTCAGCCAGCTCCAGACTAACTACCCCTCCCAGCCCCTCCTCTCTGCTCAGCCCCTTTCCCGGGCCAGGTCACCTGATCCCTTTGTCTCCAACACCTTTAGCTGGCACCTTTGCAGGGGAGGGGCCCAGGCCATCAGTTGCTAGGAGACAGAGTGCCAGGCATTTAGGGGCACTGGCCCTTTGCTCTGCCAGATACTTAAGAACTGCCATGGGGACACTGAGGCACCAATACAGTACTCAGAGAAAACATTAAGAACTTTCCCAGTTCGTCACAATGTACAAAAATCCATGTTTAGAAAATTGAAAAAATCATCACCAGCGACCAGAACCCTCAATTATGTGGTGTATGGCTACCATTTAGATGCAAAGCTTTGGGAGATGTCACTAAGCTATAGGAAGTAGAGCTGGTCATATACTATTACTCAGAGGCATTATTTAATGCATTTTAATATTTATGTTAAGTAATTTATCTGAGTAATACACTTTTTTCAGTATTTAACCTAGTGTTCTTGTTTTTGTTATTGAATTCTGAATGCAAGGGGCCAGATTAGTACCACCATATAGCCACAGAGCTGTCGCAGTGTAGGCTTCCTCACGCTGTCCCTCTGATGTGCATTAACCCTGAGCTGGAGAATCTATCTCTTGGAAGTACTTGAGCTCATGTTAGTCCATCACCTCTCTGCTAAGTGCCAACACAGGGATCAGTTATGAAGTTGTGGACCTAGATTGATACCATTGACTTATTTCACAAAGGCCACGAAGAGTCCAGCAGCTGGTAATTACTTTGAGATGCATCTGATGAGGGGCTAATTCCAAGTACTCATGGAATGTTCTCTTAGCTTTTCTGGGGATTTTAGGTAGATTGGAAGGAATAGTAATGAAATCCCTTCTGCACTTGGCTTTACCAGAAGGGCCAGAATTAGGTGCTACTGAAAATGAGCGAGGGTATCTAACTCCACGAGTGGTCCTCTGACTTCAATGGCACTATTCATATCTAAGGTACTATTCAATGTAAGGTATCGCAGTCTGGCCTTTAAATTAGCAGCCCCTGCTAATGCTGCGGCATCTTTGTCCCTTACAAAGATCAGTGAAGGGCAGAAGCGGGGAGGTGAGACAGTGGACAGCCTGATAAATCAAGTTTTGGATTTTGCTCTTTGCTGACTGGATTGGTAGAAATCCCGTGACCAAGAGGTCAAATCCTAATGGTTCCTTCTGACCTTAAAATGTCTGACTCTGACAGGCCAGATTCTTACACTTCCATTTAGACACAGCTTATCAATAACCTGCCCTACTTCAGCAAACTCTGCTCATTTTTCTTCCCAGGGCGGACTTTGCCTTGCACTGAATCAAGCTGTTGCTCTTCCCATACCTGCTGATGTTTGCTTTAGTTTCTCGTTTTTCTTTTTCCTCCACTTCCATGGTTTGAAGATCCTGCCCAGTGTTGCCAGCTTGCTGTTCCTTCTCACAGGCGGAGTTCTAATCCCTGAGACCAGATATTCCGAATGCATTGCAGGGGACTGCTCCATCTCATCTGAGAGGCAAAAACGGAACAAAGCCGCTGGTTAAAAGAAAAGGCTTAGTAAGGTGGAGGGAAGTATGGTGGTTATTCCAGCTAAAAGAGCATTTGATTTAGTCACCAAGCACTGTAGTGCAAGACAGGGAAATGAAATAATTGGAATCCTTAAAGTAGGCGCACCAGATCCACGGATGCTGAGCAGGGTATGTGCCAGCACAGCTTTTTGTATTGCAGGGGGGACCTTTCTTGGCTTTGTATTCACCCATCACCACTGACTCCAAGCACCTGGTATCTGAGTGACTCTCTTGAGGCCCCCTTCAAGGAGTCCATCGGGGGCTAGTTCCATGGAGTTTAAGCTCCAGTGGAGGAGATGTACTGAATTTGTGCATCCCCAGTCTGCCTTGGCCATGCTCCCATCCTGGCCAGGGATGCTCACTTTTTGGCGTGATTTCCGACAGCCCTCCCCGCTGCCCAAGGGAGGTGTTGACCTCATAACTCCTCTTCCCTCCACAACAGACTATCTCATGCTTCCTCAATGATAGCATCCTCTGCCAGGCTCTTACTCCAACAAAAGCACCTGTGTGAGAGAGGGGGAGGTTGTAGTTTTAAAGGTTATGTTGGACTTGGGAGCTCACTTTCTTCCTTGGCCTATGAAGGGATCAAACTGGAAGTGAAGTGAAAGCAAGGAGCCTTGTGCTAGCAAACAACAAGAATTGTTAGTCACAGGCTGAATTGGTGAGTCAGGATGGCCCAAGGGGTGCTACACTACCTCGTAACACACGAGACTGAGATTCAGTTTCCTGCTCTGTCACGTTTCCAGTGTGAGATTGGGCAAGTCACTTTCTCTCTCTCTCTCTCTCTCTGCTTGTTACCCCTGCAGATGATGGCACTTCTCTATCTCACATGGGAGATTGTGGGGAATAAGTGCTCAAATGCTGGTGTAATGCAGGCCCCATAAGTACCCGAGGTCGGTAGACCGTAATAATAAGTGCTGCAACAACACCTAACACTTGCACAGCTCTTTCCAGCTTTTAAGTGGTTTATAAAAACTCATTGATTTACACCACGCCTGTGTGGTAGGTGAGTGTTTAGTTCCAGTCTATCAGTGCGGAAATCGAGGCACGGAAAGGTTAAAAGAGACACTTTTACAAGTGACTGCTGATTTTTTGGGTGCCCAACATGACACACCGTGGGACTGACTTTCAGAGGTGCTGAGCAACTGCAGCTCCTAATGACTTCAGCAGACACACTGGATACGCAGCACTTTTGTGTGAATCAGGTCCACATGGTCTCAAGTTAAGCACCTAAAGCCATTGGCCATTTTGGAATATTTGGGTCTAAGAGGTGGCTTGCTGAAAGTCAGAGAGGAAGTTCGTGACAGAGCTAGGATGAGCTCTCAGGAGGGGACTTCCTGTATCCCAATTCTGTGCTGAAACCACAGGGAGGGACTGTCTTTGTGCAGTGCCTAGCACAATGGGGTGCTGGCCCATGAGCAGGGCTCCTAGGTGCTATGCTAATACAAATCAATAATAATCAATTAATAAGGTACTCTCTTGAAAATGAACTGTCCTCCCCTAACTACTATAGAACACATCTGTTTGTATGAACTGGCTCAGATTTTTACATATGAGGCTAAATTGTTTGGCATGTAGTACTTAAGAAAACCACCAACAGCTATTACACTGATATGTTCCTTAAGGAAATTGGGGGAGACGGGAAAATGCAAAGCCATTTCATCCAGCAAAACCACAGGAGCATGCAGATAATGCTTCAGGTGGGCAACTGGTTCAGACATTTTCAATATTTTGTCTTCACATGACTGTTCATTTTGTTTATAGCCAAGCTTTGCATGGAACAATAAAGATTGAATAATGACAGGCTTCTGCCAGCCATTACCATGAAAGATGATAGCACAGCTCCATAAACAAGGATATTGATGACATTGTTGAGATGTGCATTTGGACACCAATATGTTAATTCCCAAGAGTGATGCTTTTATCCGTCACCCAGCCATGTCATGAGAGTGCAAATTATAAGATGATTTGCATATCTTTTTCAACAATCCTTTGCAATTTAAATGACAGTGTGGAACAATGAGTATATGAACATTTCTGAGCCATTGGTCTCTGGAATAATAAAATGACAATAATTTGCTTTGTGACTAGTGTAGAAGAAAACTAAATATGGTATTTTAATGGGTTTTAAAAACAAGTTGACAGGGTGCAAATACATAAATCTCAGTGTAAAGGTGGGGATTTACAAGAAAACAGGAAATAATTTTGAAAAAAATATTCAACACAGAGGGGAAGAACTCATTCTTCTTTTTCATTTAATTTTCAAAATATTGGTATTAAATATTGATATTGCTGATGAAATTTAAACAGAAAAGTTAAATACTTTGTCACATTAGTTAGCAGAACTGAACAATGGATGTAAAAACACCTTTTTTTTTCTTCTGTATCGTACAAGCACATGAAATAAACAGTTAAAACGCTCAAAACTTGCAACGTGAGTATAGGCACAATTTGTTCACCTGTCATTAAGGGAGGTTGAGGAGATACCTGCTAATTTCACTATTTGACCGAAAAGACTCAGTTTGTGATTCACCTTGTAACTCGGGAGTCACGTTCTTTGAGTATGATCAGTGCCACTTGAAACATAGTTGCATCATAGAGTGAAAATGTAATGACAAGTAAAATCAGGAGAAAAGAAGAAATTTAAAAGCTAATTGATGGAAGCTTTCTCATCTTTCTCAGTGTTAAATGGGTTTTCCGGTTTACCACTGCACTGAATGAACACCCTTATTCAACCAGCAGATCAGAAGCAAATGAAATGTTTCTAATAAATAACTGGATTTTCCTCTGTTCCACTATGGAATGTCCCACACCTTGAGATGTTAATCTCTTGTTTGTTTCTTGTTCATTGGACAAATGTGGTCTACCACTTTTGTGATCACTGGAAGACTGAGTCTTTGAGGAAAAGAAGACTTCAACTATGTTAAGTGCTGTTACAAAGAGGATAATGATCAATCGTTCTCCATGTTCACTGAATGCAGGAAAAGAAGTAATTGGCTTAACGTGCAACAAGAGAGGCTTGGTTAGATATCAGGAAAAACTTTCTGACTATAAGGCGTTAAAGACAGGAATGCCTTGCCAGAGGAGGTGTTGGAATCCCTATCACTGGAGGTTTTTAAGAACAGATTGGTCAAACAGCCCCATTAGCATGGGTGGAGGCTCAGGCTAGCTGCTCAGCTACGTACCCACTGCCCATGCTACCCTGACTACACTGCTATTTTTAGCATGTTCGCTGGAACAGAGTTTGCGCAGGTATGTGTATGTGAGCTGGGAATCACATGGGTGACTGGGCAACAAAATGGCAGATGAAATTCAGTGTTGATAAATGCAAAGTAATGCACATTGGAAAACATAATCCCAACTATACATATAAAATTATGGAGTCTAAATTAGCTGTTACCACTCAAGAAAGAGATCTTGGAATCATTGTGGATAGTTCTCTGAAAACATCCACTCAATGTGCAGCGGCAGTCAAAGCGAACAGAATGTTGTGAATCATTAAGAAAGGGATAGATAGTAGGACAGAAAATATCATATTGCCTCTATATAAATCCACAGTATGTCCACATCTTGAATACTGCGTGCAGATGTGGTTGCCCCATCTCAAATCCCATGATTTAGCTACAGATTGGTCCTGCTTTGAGCAGGGGGTTGGACTAGATGACCCCCTCTTCCCCCCCGCGCCCCAAGGTCCTTTCCAACCCTGATATTCTATGAAAAAAGATATATTGGAATTTGGAAAAGGTTCAGAAAAGGGCAACAAAAATTATTAGGGGTATGGAACAGCTTCTGTAGGAAGAGGGATTAATAAGACTGGGATGTTTCAGCTTGGAAAAGAGAAGACTAAGGGAGGATATGATTGAGGTTTATAAGATCATGACTGGTGTGGAGAAAGTAAATAAGGAATGTTATTTACTCCTCATAACACAAGAATTAGGAGTCACCAACTAAAATTAATAGGCAGCAGGTTTAAAACAAACAAAAGGAAGTATTTTTTTCACACAACACACAGTCACCCTGTGGAACTCTATGCCAGAGGATGTTGTGAAGGCCAAGACTATAACAGGGTTCAAAAAAGAACTAGACAAATTCATGGAGGATAGGTCCATTAATGGCTATTAGCCAGAACAGGCAAGGCTGCTGTTGCTAGCCTCTGTTTGTCAGAAGCTGGGAATGAGCAATAGGAGATGGATCACTTGATGATTACGTGTTCTGTTCATTCGTTCTGGGGCACCTGGCATTGGCCACTGGAAGACAGGATACTGGACTAGATGGACCTTTTGATCTGACCCAGTATGGGTGTTCTTATGTTGTCTAGACTAGATAGACTTTGTGAATTTCAGTCTGGAAGTATATGCTGAGTGAAGACCAGGAAACAGCAATGAGGCACAGCACCTGAGGGGAACCACAGAATGGCAACCTTTTAACTGCCACCAGAATGCAGGAATCTCATGGGCTGTTTTTTTTCCAATGATATATTTGAATATAAGAAGCATGATGAAAATAAAACTGTGAGGCATTGCAACTTTTCCTTGTTATCGAGCCAGAAGTGATAACAGAAAAGACACACAGTGCGTCTGCTATTATGATGATTTTAAAGCTATAACAGATGCAGCAGAAAATGGCATTTAGCCCTTCTTCGTGACAGCCATTGTAATAGGAATGTGAACATTTACAAAATTAGCTCCTCTCATTCCTAAGGCTGCAAATCAGATTCTCAGTAGTGGGATGGAAGCTACTGTGGGGGTCAGGGCAATTTTCAACAAGCTATCCTTGTGCTTGCCTACACTCTTATGCACCACTGCTTGAGCAATTCCCATTGTCCTGGGAGTTTTTCAAGCATGTAAATGGAGATTAGATGAGCCAACTGATTTTAGAGGATGTCTTGGCAGGTTGCTGACGCCGCTGCATTTCATTCAGGATTTAGACATCACCCGCATGTTTCTCTGACCACCTCTAGCATAACATCACTGTAGCATCTTTGTCTGAAACCAGGAAATCAAGGCAAGCCTCGGAAATAAACCTCATCTCAAATTCGGTGCATCTCTAACAATGTTTACTTACTCCCCTGGGATCATCTTCAAAGCCGACAGCAGAGGAGTTTACAAGGACTCTCAGAAAGGGAAACCAGTAGCTATTAGGAGTTGTGCAGTTGATAGTGTTCCTTCCAAAGTTGATTGCAATATCCCTATTTACTCTTGCCTGTTACTCTTGGGCTTTTTAATTAATGGTAGCCAGAAGGAACAGTTCCAGTGTTCAGACCCCACTTATATTTCTCTAATGAAGAAGCAGGAGGTGGGTCTAGCAAGGAAGAAGAAGAGGGGTTTGACAAAGCGTTAAGCTTGGATGGGATAATGAGGCATCCACTCTGCAACCTTGAGGTCTCCAAAGGGTGTTGAATTGAGTTAACTTGATAACTATGTCTTATTGCCTGGTTCTTAGCTTTGCACATGGGGTGAGTTTCAATTCATTTTAGTTTTGAAGAATAATTAGAAGAAATCAGTATGCTTAGTGGGGGGAGTAAAAGCAAAGTTATTGACCATAGTGTTATAGAGGGCTGCTGTTAGAAAACAGCTGGCACCGGGAAAAGCAAAGGTGCAGTGGTGCGATGGAATTGGAGAGCTTGGCCTCACAAAAGGGCAGGAGATGAGGACTGAAGAGCAACAGGAGCAGGAGAACGACAAACTGAGACAGGGAAGTCTGTACTGTGAGCTTGGCTTTGCTTTGGATTGGAGGAAACTTTGATAATGCAGGGAGGGCAGAGAGTTAACTCAAGTGTTTGTTTTCTTTTATGTGAAAATGTAGCAGCCCCTAGGAGGCCATTCTAGCTGACATAATTTAGAGCAGCCTAGAGGCTGCTCAAAATTATGCTGGGGTTACACTGGAGCCTGCCTGTCCACTAGGAACAGGGGGTATAAATGTAGCATCTTCCTCCAGCCCCTCAGGTCCTGTACTGGGCACTGCTTAGCCAGACTCAAGATTTAGTCCTTAAATTTAAGTTAAAACTCCCTGAAATATGGACACAGAGGATGAAGGCTGGAAATGGAAGACTAATTTTAGGGCAGGTAAGACCAATCCTCCACTGCAGACTTTGATATGTCTTCTAACTTTATTGATCTAAATATTTGTAATAAGGCACATACAGTTCTAAGGAAACTGATTTAATTGCCTAATATTTTCTTACTGCGTGCAGTTCTCAGATTTTGCACCGTCCAACTGAGAGAGAGAAAATTTTTAAATGGAACCAACGTAAGACAGATGTCCTGAAGTCATAAATATCAAGGGAATGGTCTTCTTGGCAATAAGAGCCATATGAAAGTCCTCAGAGCTCTTCACCTTTACTCAAATCGTTTTTTTTCTTTTTTGTGGATTGGCTATTTGGGAGATAAGAAGACTACCACGCAGAATGGAAGCAGTTCCCACATGCTGCAGCAACTCCTGAAGTAGCGCACACACCTAAATATCAGCCAGAACCTGCAGCCAGCAAGCTGCCCGGGCTTGCCAACTCTCCAACCATTTTCTGAAGCATTCAGCACATTTTTGGATCTGCAGTTAATATTTTAATTATGTTAAATATGTGGTTATTTCTCTTTTTGTGAGTCAGATTGCCTGGGGCTGGTCTGCAGGATTATGTAAAAGATGCACAGGAAATGTAAACAACTGGAAGCCAGATGAGATTCTCATAATCAGGGAAAGTGACCATCAGCAACAG
Source organism: Gopherus flavomarginatus (assembly GCF_025201925.1). Classification (NCBI taxonomy): domain Eukaryota; kingdom Metazoa; phylum Chordata; order Testudines; family Testudinidae; genus Gopherus; species Gopherus flavomarginatus. The sequence goes on along the minus strand of NC_066627.1, from coordinate 42,665,540 downwards.
CTTGAAGAGCACTCCAGTGTGGAAGGACATGAGAGAACCTTTACACAAGCGCATGTAAGCACAAGCTTAGCCCATAGCAGGGACTTAACACAGGGAGGGCTGATTGCTGTTCTGCAAGTCACAACTAGACAGTCAAATCTGTACCCCTCTACCTAGAGATGTCTGGCAGTTTCTCTGTGGCCAGCACATGGCCCTTTGACACCACTCCTAGAAGTAATGGTCCCAACAGTGGAGCTTTTGGATTCTGGAAATGATACACTTGCACCAGAAACATGGACGGGAGAAGGCTGTTATGATTTGATTTCCAGACCTCTGTTTAATGAAGGTACCACATCCTGCAACCAGGCATGGTTAAAAATGAACACAGGTGCTCCTTGGACTGTTCGGTGGTTCTCACCTTTCACACCTTGCACTGTCATTTTTCCTTTATAGGTGTGGTAGATAGTGAGCATGCTCAGAAGGAAAATAAGACATTTCCAGACTAGATCGGGCCAATGTTCATCTCAGGCCAGTATCCTGTCCTGGACAGTGGCCTGTTCCAAATGCTTCAGAGGAAGGTGCAAAAATGGACAGTTAAGTACAGTAGAGATTGGGGCTCTGTTAATCAGCATGCCCTTCCTACATGTTCAATCATCAGTGGCAGCAGTCTGATATCCAGGATATCTCAACTCAAAGCCATGGAAGGGATTCTGAAGTGACCAATGGTGTCGCAGAATAAACCAGGCAAGAGAGGAGAAAGCCGTTTTGAAGGAAAAAGCTTCTAATTAGAGATCAGATCAGAATAATTATGTTAGTTGAATTAAGAGACAACTGCCAGGGCCTGATATGCCAGAGGTGCTGAGTACCTGCAGTCCCGCTTGGCTTCAGCTGGAGCTGGAGGTGCTTAGTACCTCTGCAACTCAGATCCAATAGAATAGTCCCCCCTTGTCTTATTCCTTTGTCATTTAAAATCTTGTTGGCTGGGGTTGAAGCAAATCGACTCATTCCTGCCAAGCCCCAGTCCTGTGGGATTTCGTGGTGAGATGTCCATGTGCTCTGCTTGGGGGACCTCTCCCGAGAGAGAGAGGTGAGGACTAGCTATTTCCCAACATAAACATCCTGCAGATTTTATTATCTCCAGTGTTAACTCTCTGTTGTGAGAGTGTCTGGGTTCTGCAGGTTGGCTCTTACATTTTTGGATTTTTCCTACTGAGCCAAAGAGACTATAGTTTGATGCCCAGACTGCTGTAATTCACAGTGTGGAATCTGCATGGCTGTTCAGCACATCAGGAACCAGAGCTGAGATGCGAGCCTTGCTGCAGAGAGGAGCTGTGAGAGCCCTTAGAAGTACAGTTGTGAATATTCAAAGTGGACACAGGGAAGTCACCCTGTGGTGTTTATGCAATTGCCAAAGGGTGTAGAGCCTATCAACTTGTTGGGCATTTAGGTAACTGCCATTAATGATAAGCGGAATCATGCCTGAACAAATCGCCACTGCATCACTGCAAGAAGAACCCTGAAAATCTGCAACCTGAAAGCAGTGGAAAAATAACGCAGCAGACAAAAACGGCAGGCAAATTTGTGAGGCAAGGCATGTTCTGCTTCCTGATGAATCCGTTTGTAATGCAGCTCTGGGGCCTCTCTCCTTTGTCATTGTATCTGTCTTTGTACCTCAGCCACAGAGTTAATAATGGAAGAGGAGGTTCCCTCTGAAATGAACTGACCCTTTGGCCAAAGACACTGTGGGAAGAATTGTAATGACCTTTAGGCTTCTGATACAGACATAACTTTCCATTGTTAGTGGCAGAGTCCTCTTTATCAGTGTTGAAGTCTGTGTCTAACTAAAAATAATACTAAGGAGGACCCCGTTTCATGGCAAACTGGGCCTGTAAAGGGTTAATGTCCACAGCTGACTATGAATGCTGCATGAATCAGGTGTCCAAGAGTCATATGACAGCAGCCTGGAAGTGGTACAATTATAAGAGAAGTTGCTTCTCAACCAGTGGGAATGACCTGTAGGCAGCAGCCAGGGTTGGCTCTAGGAATTTTGCCACCTCAAGCATGGGAGGCAGGCTGCCTTCTGCGGCTTGCCTGCGGATGGTCCACTTCGAAGCCGCGGGACCACCGGACCCTCCGCAGGCAAGCTGCCGAGGGCAGCCTGCCTGCCGCCCTCGCCGCGCCGGCAAAGCGCCCCCCGCAGCTTGTCGCCCCAAGCATGCACTTGACAAGCTGTGGCCTGGAGCCGCCCCTGGCGGCAGGGAATGCTGAGAAGTGGTCTGGGTGTGGGATGAGGACTGTGCTTGGCTGGGGGAGAGCCAACTGGTGGCAGGAATGAGAGAAGGAACCTATGAACTTAACTTGGTGTCCCAGGAACAGGAAGGACTATGCCTGCAGGGCTGAAAGGTTGCACAGATTTTGAACCCTGCTGACAAGGGGAGGAAGTATTTGTGCCTGGGACAGCCATGTAAACTATTTGTTTTATGCTCCAATTAACCAGCTGCCAAACCAGGAAATCTTATTTGTAGGTATGATTGTAAATTTTCCAGAAATTGTAAGTGGTCAGAAAATGCTGATTGGTCAAAAGCAAAATGTTGTGCAGAAATGTTAGTTCTGATGACTCTTTGTTTGGGGGGGGGGGGGAAATGGAACAGAATATTATGGTAAATAAGCTGTCTCACCCTTTTTGCAATGGAATGTTTGTGTTCTTCAAAATGACCTTTTGTTTCAATTTTTTTTTATTATATAACATTTAAAAGGTCAAAATTGGAATTAACCACTTTGATTTTATCAAAATGAGCCATTTTGATTGATACAAGACCTGGAATTATTTTTGGAATTTGTTTGGTAAACAATTTCAGTTACATTTTGTTTTCTGTTTTGTTTCAGAATAGGAACCATGTTTCAAAATGGAAGAAATTTCCTATGAAGGAGAAAATCCAGTTTCTGCCCAACTGTGCTTATTTGCAGCATGTGGAGTGTGTATAATACGTTCTTGAGCAAGATGGTAAACTGAGCCCTACATAATCAGATCCTGGGATGAGGTAGGCTGATGCTCTAACAAACACCATTTGGCACGCCAGAAAAATATTCAAAGTAGGTAACAGCAAATAGCTGTGTCAAGATCAAATTCAGACATGGACTACGTCCTAAATTTTGTCATATCAGTGGGCCAGGTATATGTGTTGGCCGACAGGTAGGCGTAAGTGGTGCTACTTCTCCTAGTCTGTTGCTGCTTTTATTTAAGGTATCCTCTGTTCAAGATTTCCCATCTCAGACACTCTTACCCAAGAGTTCAGCATCTTTAAAATAATAATAATAAAAACAGACAAACCATGGGCCAGATTCATCTCTGGGGTAAACTCTCCATTCACGGAGTTACCTCAGGGATGAGTCTGGTCTAGCAAATCTGTGCATCGGGACACGAAGGTGGAGGAAAAGCCTTAAGAAGAGTGGCTGAATGACAAAGGAGAACTGATGCCTCCATGAACATCATGCACAAAATAGTCCTGAGCCCCCAATCAAAGCAAGCTTCATTTCTGGCCACACCACCTGACTCCCCGCCTTGATGCCTGGCTGCTGACTGGTCTAGCATTTCACACCTCCCTTTAGGTAAGTGCTACTAGTTACTAGGACTCCTTGCCCTGCTACTTGTTACCAGGTCTCCTGAGTAAAGCTGGGTGAAATATTTTCAGCAAATAGTTGATTTACCACACAAACGCGGGTTTGGCTGATCTGAAACTATTTGCAAATTTGATAATCATTTGCCAAATCATTCTGACCAAAAAACATTTCTTGGGCTTGGTGCACCTTTCTGAAAATGACTGAGATGGGAGCTGCCCTTGACTTTTAGCCCAGTTGTTAGGGCACTCACCTGTGATATCGGAAACCCAAGTTCAATTGCCCCTCTGCCTGTTGTAGTAGGAGAGTGCCCTAACCCACTGTGCTATGGGGTAGTCTAACACAGGGCACTCTCAATCTCTCTCATTAAACTTGGGTCTCCCCTATGTCAAGTAAGTGCCCTAACCAACTGGCTGAAAGTTATAAGGGAGGTGACACCAGCAGCTCCTCCTCCTTCTGCAGCCATTTCCTTTTGCTTTATTTTCAAACTGCCCAGAACTAGAAATCAAATGGGCCATTTCAGGTAGAATAAACATTTTGTTTAAGCTAAAAGGAAGTTTTTGTCAACTTTCAAGATTTGCCAAAAAAAAAATTGGAATGTTCAGTTTTGGTTCTTGTGGAATGTTCTCCCCTCCCCCCCTTGAACTCCCAGAGAGAAAAAAAACCAAAAACCACCAAACAACTCAATTTTCTTTTTTATTTGCCCAGCTCTACTTCTGAAGGGGGTGGGGTGGGGGGCTACCGAAGCTACCGTGGACCAAAATCTAATTTTTCCACCCATCCCTATTTACGAAATTAAGGATTTCCTTCTTCTTTTTATTTTTTAACTCAAGGAGAGGAGCAAAAACCTGTGGCTGATGGGAGGGGGCTGCTCTTGTCAGGAAAGTTTGTTTCCATTCTGTCATGCTGAGCTTCCTGTCCAAGTATTTGAATTTCAGAAACGGCTTTAGCTGAAATAACGAAGGAACAGATTACTGTCATCAAAGAAAAGAGAATATATCAGTGGCAACTCAAGCTAAATCTCTGTGACATAAATATACTGTATATATTTGAGGCTTGTGATTTCTTTCAGAAAATGTTCCTCCAGGAAGTTGACATATCACTTAACAGCATTACTTTAATAGAAGCAGAGGTGCAAAGAAATTAATCGGGAACCTTTCATGCCTTTTGGATCAATGTGTCAAGTCCTGGTAACACTTCTTCTCATTTATAATGCATGGTCTGACACTAGTGGTTCATTAACAAAATTAGTTTTACAAAGTTTGCGTAAAGCAGGGGTACTCGATAGGCAGACTGTGGGCCAAACCCGGATCACCAGATGCTTTTGAACAGACCCCGAAATCTTTTTTATTTATTTATTGTCATTATTGTTTTTAGTATTTTCTCTGGAGTCTAGACCCTGGCTAAATCTTGAGCAAGAATTTTTGACAAAAGATAATCGATTACCTCTGGCATAAAGGAATCCAAAATGTGGTTTCCTCTCCTTTACTTGGAGAAGAAGGAAACCTACTGACAGTAAGAAAATGAAACCACTGAAGGATCGTTGTATAATCAAGGCTAATTCAGTTATCTCCACCTCTGCAATGCCTTGGTTTGGCAGGTAAAGCATGACAGGTGAAGCATTTGCACCCAGCAAGAATCTGGCCAGCCAGAGCTGTGGTTCCCAGGAGGAAAACAAATAGCTCAACAAGCTGGTGCGGCCTGCTGCTCCCCTCACACCCACAACCACTGCCAGCTCCTCCCTCCTGCCCTATGAGGTTTCCCCAAAAAGGACTCCGTGCCACATGGGCATTGCAGACTCTCCTCAAAAACCTGTCCTCCTGGTGCTCCATGGCTAAGGACTTGAGGTTAGGACTAATTTCCATAATGCACTATTACCATTTGTACCAGGAACAATTATTTGGATACCTTTATTACAAAAATAAAGAAAGAGGTTGGGAGAGTGCTGGCAGAGAAGCTTTCTTAATGCCAGGGCCTACACTGAGTGGTTCAGTTCCGTTCCCTCCCAGTTTAACAGCCTGTGATCACTGACCTTCCCAGCAATGAACAAAGTGGAGCAGGTAACAGTGTGCTACAGGAGACTGGGTATTGTAATAGCTGCACTGGCATAGCCAGCAGTAGTCAGGCACCAATGCTGTTGGAATGATGCATGTATGGCCCTATGAGGGAATCTGCAGCCCATCAGCAGCTTTCCTTTCTTACTGTGGGTATGTTTACACTGCAATTAGATGCCCATTGCTGGCCCGTGCCACCTGCCTCATGCTCATGGAGCTCAGGCTGCAGGGCTGTTTAATTGAGGTGTACGCATTCTGGCTGAGGCTGCAGCCTGAGCGCTGGGATCTCTCCCCTCCTGCCTGAACCCGGATATCTACCCTGCAATTAAACAGCCCCACAGCCCGAGCTGCGTGAGCGCCAGTCAGCTGGCACGGGCCAGCCATGGAATTGTAACTGCAGTGTATACATATCCTGTGTTACCTTCATAAAGGGTCTCTCCAAACTACTGCAGAGATGTTTCTTCATGATACCACGTGCATCTTACAGAAGAGACATCACATTAAAGAAAATGGGTGACCTTTAATCTAAGAGTCCCATGCTCAATAGCAACTTGGGAGCGGAGTTGTTATTAAAATGATTTTTGTCTTATTTTCCGTGGAAAAGAAAAAACAAAATTCATCACCCAGAAACCCATCTGTCTAGTGCTGCCTTTCTCATTCTGCCAATGGGAACCAATGTCTGCCAGATATATGGTCAGCTCTCAATTTTATATTCAATCCAAACCTGTAAATCAGACTGATAACCAAGGACCTCTTTTCTGTGCAATTTTTTGCACATGCACTTTACAGCATAATTCCCTTCTTTTCTCAATGCTCTATTTCTGCTGCACCACTATTGCTGCATCTGCTATAAAAATTTGCCTGTCTGATAGAAGTCAAAATCGCCCATCCTTATTCTCTACTCTGCTGGCCTCCCCTGCGCCACAACTCCCCTGCCTCTGTTGCCAATTTATATCCATAAATGGGCATAAATCAAGCATCTTTGGTGCAAATTTTAGATCTAATGTCTTCTTAGAGGACACCAGGCCTTGGAGCTAGTGGAAATATTTGAGTGCAAACATAAGACAGAATATAAAATAGAGCGGTGATTGAAAAAGATACATGAAAATGGATCTAATAGACCAATTTGACTCTTCTTCTAGTAGGGATGCATCCATCTAATCTAGAATAGAATGTGACCCTTTGTGGGTGTACTGAGGTACTGGGCCCCTGCAAGGGCCAGAGCCAGTGAGCCCTGTTCCAATTAGCCCTGGCTGCCACACCTGGGATGGATGTGGGGTTTAATCAGTAGAACCAGCTGGGGATGGAGGTGCTGATTCCCCTGTAAAGAGCAGCTGGGGTGTGGGGGAAGAGAACCAGGGTGAAGCTGGGGTGAGAGAGTTTAGTGGAGCCTTGCCAAGGCAGGGAATGGCTGCTGGGAGCAAGTGGACTCCAGCACAGAACCTGTAGGTATGAGAGTAAAATTTCCAGAGAGGGAAGGCCTGGGAGCTCTTAGCAAGAAAGACAGGGACTTGATGGAGATTTGAGAACTTGCTTTTGGGAATGAGTTAATTGTTTAAATAAATCCAGCCCCAAAGAGGAGAGGGCTTCATTGAGAGAGCCCTGAAAAGTGGAGAACTGAGGTGGACCATCTGCAGTGATCTCAGGCCACAAAAGGAGTGCTTAGAAGGTGGACGATCCCTTCACAGTGGGTCTCTGATACTCCTGCATTTGGTTGTATGAAAACCCTGCTGAAATCTTTCCTGTTAGGATGCTCTATTACTTCAAGTCTGAGAGTGTTTGTTTTCTGAAACAGCAATTACAATAATCTTCAGAAATGCTCTTCAGAACTCAGTAAACAATCATGATGACCCATTGCTTTTCTCTTAACTCTCCTTTTCCCCTCTTTCCTCCCCTCCCCCCAAAAGAGAGAGAGAGAATAGAGTATCTCAAACAGTGCACAGTTCCAAAGGGGCTGTGGTAATACTCAGCTGTCACATCTCATGATAAAGTTCACAGTTTCTATTCTTTAGCTTGGCAGTATCTTGAGGATCAAATCAGCTTGAAAGCACTTGTCTAATTGAACTGTAATATCCCTAAGCTTAAACACTGACCTGACTGTGTTCAAATATGAATGAGAATTCCTGGTGGCCCGTACTTTGAAAATGGACCAATCTTTTGGCTATTGTTGCCAACATCCATGCATATCTGTGAAACCTTTTCATAGATCCTAAGGCACTGAGGTGCTTTTGAACATTTCAACCACTGATGACTGAGGTTAGAACAACTTGCAAGTTCATATCAGTTTATTGTGCTAATTATTGCCTTTTAATCAAAAATGCACAGGATGTTTCTTATGGGAATGGTAGGGACCCCTCAAACACAGAGAATGAAAACAGAAAATATTCACAAAATATTAAGCTATATAAAATGTTTCTCATGCAGGTTTCACAACCACTACACAAGAAGGTGCTTGCACTTCTTTTACGATTAGTGGGACGAAACAACTACATAGCTATAATCCTGGTCCTGCAGTGGAGATAAAATGCTACTTGCCTTACAAGGAAATGATGGAGGAGAATGGCAAAGTTCTGTAATCGTTAGCTTCCTTGTCACCCATCAGCCAAGCAGAGAGAACCCCCAAGAAAGTAGCTGCTCTTGAGAAAGATGAAGAGCTGGTGCCTAATTTTCCAGCCTCTGAACAGCTCTTACCTGAACAGACTAGGAAGCAGGAAAAGAGATAGTAATACAGACTGATTCTATCAAGAGAAATTTTACCGGGATGGTCTGTACACAATTCCACTTCTCCAGTCCCAGCCCCAGGAAAGAGTTTTCATCCCTGGATGTCAAACACTGTATTTAATCAATGCTTCCCTTAAATGCGGCACACCCTACCATAACTCCATCTGGAAATGCATATAAGCAGTCTCTTGCTAGGCCAGCATGATTACTGCTCTGTTAGCAGCTGAGTCTCCATGATTCTATAACCTGACACTGAATGGTTTGTTTCTTTTCTGAAAGCCAAGGAAAAAAGATTATCATGGTGGGAGAGGGGGAGAAAGTGAGAACCTTTTCCCAAAAAGTAAATGTAGAATCCCTATCATTTTTGCTCAGCTAGAGAAAAGAGTATATCTTGAATTACACTTATTTAACTAGCAGAAAATAACAGTGATTTATCAAGCAGAAGAGGAAAAACCTTTAAATTACAGAGCTTTTTTGGGCCAATATTTTGAACATTTGTCATTTTGTTGTGCTGAGGGGAACCTGTACCATCCCCATGATGGATAACAGATGAGTTTTAACATCAGCAGGGAATGATGCTGCAATATTTTAGAAAAGGAAGCCCAATTGCTGCATATTACAGGCAGATTTTCCTTACTGAATTCCTTTCTTCACAATTTAGAAAAGCGCTTAAACCCATACTTAACTTTTAAATATATGCTTAAGTTCCCATGACCTCTTGCTGAATAGGGATGCTTTCCAGAATAAAGACTCTTCATCTGTCTGTAGTTCTCTAGCACAATTTGAAGGCCACATGAGAATGTTATGTAGCAAGTCTACTGAAAGGGTCATTCAAAATGCCATTAACGACTCCTTAGGACTTCCCATAGTTAAGTTTGCTAAAATATTATTGGCTTCTAAATGTTGCCTTTCCAGACCATCTAACTGGAAACAAAGGTGCGAAATGAACTACTTGTCAACACATGGTGATGGAATAAATTGCCATTTAGCACTTTATTTACAAGCCAATGTAATGCATTGTATTAAGTATTGCTGATTTTGTGGAATAGGGGGCAGGGGAGTGAGGGGGAGTCTGACAAAATGCATTTAGCATCTTCTCTTTTTGGCTTTGATCCTGCACCTAAACAAAGCCCCTTCTATTGACTTTTATTTGGAGTCTTCCCCTAAGGAGTTTGTTGCAGGGTCAGGCCCTTAGTTGTTGTTAATTTCTTGCTTCATAAAACAGCATCAGAGATTTTTGTTCAACAATTATCAACAATTTAAGGCAAATCAGCAAACTCATTGGTGACTATTACTGTGGTTCTCTGTATTTTTAAAAGATTACATTTAAAATAAATGGAATTTTTTTTAAAAAAAATTATTTAATTTTCACTTTTTTTTAGGAGAAATCCTCTTTTGGGGCTAGTTAAGTTATGCGTTTGATGCCTAGCAGTATGTGAACTGCTGCAAAGATCACATCATATTTCAAGAATCCTGTAATGAATAGTTTTCAATCCAATGTAGGATGCTGGTTAGGAACTGGCCAAAACCAGCATCCTTTATTCTGTAGATGTTTGTGACCAAGTAAAAACAGTAACAGTTACTTAACCACTTGATTATAAATTATGTTGACAGTATTACAAATGCTGATGGGTATGACATAAGTCTATAGTCATAGCCAAAACAAGGTGCCAGTTAACTAACCTTAAATAAAGAGGCCAAATATTGGTGACCCATTCCCTTGTGTCCCCCTGTGTTTGCAATGGGAAATAGAACCTACAGTATTCAGGGTGAGGTTATTATAACTGCAAATACTTATTCTGTTATCGAAAGCAACTGGTGAGTTTTCACCAGTTGCCAGTGTTGCTACTGTACTTGTATCACGTGGGACTCCAAGGAGGAGAGAGCATGTCTAACCAATGAAAGCTTTCCATTCAATCTCCTTTGTGTAATTTTAAATGGTTTTCATCGCTGCTTGGAATGAACATAAACAAATTTCAATTTTGCTGCACAACCAAGCAGACGAATTTATGGAAGGAGAGTTAAATACAGCAACAAAGCAAAGTGCCTCTGGGGAGCTCTCTGCTCCCTTGCACAAACATCATCTTTCCTGTCCACTAAGGGAATGAGACTAACGATGAGCTCTGCTTTTGTGAAGGCTCCAACCGTGTACCCAGATGGCACATGGCACACAGAGTTCATTGGCTGTAATGGTGCGGGATCGTCAGCATACAGCTTCTCTTGATGAGCCTGTGTTTGAGCAACTTCAGTACAGTGGCTTTTTGTAACATTTACCAGCCCTTGTTTACATATATTTGAGGCTTTCTTACATGGGAATTGTAACCTTGTGTCACAGGGTATTGTGCAGGCTTTCCCACTTTTGTACCTGCACCCTGTGTTTAGGCTGGTATAATAAAGATTGTTCACTCCTTCTTTTGTTGGATCACCCAAGTATCTTTATTTACAGTGCTCATGCAGTTCCCAGATCCCCTAACAGTGCCCCACAGACCCTCCCCAGGGTCTCCTGGCCCTTGAGGCTTCCTTGTTGGCAAGAAGACAGAGATACTGCCCTCCTGTCTCCTCCCAAGCTAGCCTCCTCACTGAGGTTTGCCCAGGGCTTTTATAGCCCTTTCCTGCTCCAGCCCAGCTGTCACTACTTAGCTCGGTATGTTCCTCTGAGCCAGCCTTCATTAGGGCTTGCAGCTGGGCTCCCTGCTGAAAACCTGCATCACTACACCTGGCCTCCTGGCCAGAGAGCAGGCTGCAGCCAGCATTTTGGCAGGGCTTTAAAGGGGGGTTTACCCCTACCCTGCCACACTTTGTCTCATTTTTTTCCTACCCAGAGTCCTCTGCTTCTTAGACAAACCAAGAAGACCTCTCAGTAAATTGATCCATGCTTCAACTTGCTGCCACCATGGAGGTCTTAAATCTTCCCTACCATCCTCAAAGGTAAGTGAGGGTAACTGACGCTCCCTTCAGAGCGCCTCAGTACCAGGTCTTAATGTCTCAGTGGGGGTCACTAAGAGTAATGCAAAAAGTTCTGTTGACCCCACCTGGGACCCGAATGTAGAGTGACCAGATGTCCTGATATTTGGGGCTTTTTTTTTAATATAGGTTCCTATTACCCACTCTGTGCCTGTCCCGACTTTTTACACGTGCTATCTGGTCACCCTACCTGAATGCTCTCGGGCAAATTCTGCTCTCAGTTATATTCAAGACAGTAATAAACACATAACTGTCAGTGAGGGTTCTACCAAAGCACATAGATGCTAAACCTGGCAGTAAATCTTGATTGTCTTCCATCAGAAACACAGAGAAACTCATGAAAACAAACCCCAATGTTGGTATGTCACAGTTGATTTTTCCAGACTGCTTTGTCGCAGCATAATAGGACACCTGAACATGAAAGTAGAATTTGGTCCCGGTGTCTCTGCACCACTTGCCCCTCGGGGGTGTGAAAGGCCAGTACTAGGAACTGAACTTATGGCTCCCATGTGTCAGTAAACAGTGCTAGTATTTAAACAGTAGTTGCTACTGTTATGCGCTATTTGTACTGCATTAGCACTCACGGCCTCAGCCCCATGGTGTTAGGCATTGTACAAATGTATAAGAAAAATATGGGAGCTGCCCCAGGTAGCTTACAGTTGTAAAATAAAGGCTACCCCAGTGCTAAGAAAAGCAAAGGACATACACGGTAGCGTCAGCCAGCAAAGCATACCTCAGGAAGAAGGTAACTAGGGATCTCAGGACTCAATCGTTCTCCCATTTAAGTCGATGGCAAAACTCCTATTCACTTATGAGTTGCAATCTCAGACCCTCAGACACTGCCCCGTGCTGAGAATCATACAGGTAACAAGATAGATGGTTGTACAAGATGAATGTAATCTGAGCTAAACTAACATAGGAGAACAGGTTTCAGAGTAGCAGCCGTGTTAGTCTGTATCCACAAAAAAAACAGCTGTACTTGTGGCACCTTAGAGACTAACAACGTTATTTGAGCACAAGCTTTCGTGGGCTACAGACCACTTCATCGGATGCATGCAGTGGAAAATACAGATACATTGGAAATTCTGTTATAAACACCTTAAAAAATACATTTAGAACTACCTTTTAGAACTACCATAAATAGATTCTTAAGTTAAATCAGCTACAGCATTCTGAGGACATTTCTCTAACTGTCCTTGTATGCCAATTAAGAATATCCATAGAGCAGGGATAATGACTTTGGTTATGTTTTTGCACTGATACAAGCACACTGTCAACACTTAAGAAACAATGAGTAATTATAATAATAAAATGACAGCGATGAGAATACCAGCTGTGCATTGATTTGGGAGCAAATACAGAAACAGTAATAAATACATGCAATCCTCAGTGCCATTATGGAAAACAGGGGAGAGGAGACAAAAGGAAATAAATTGTGATCTCCTTCCATCAGAAACACATGAAGCGCTCCATGGGACAGGCGCAGCGGCTGGATCATGCTCATGAAAGCAGACCACTTCGTGGGTACTTCGCAGCTGATTTTTTTCCAAAGGGCTTTGAAGAGGTACATTATTTTCAAAAGCCTTAAGGAAGCTGCACATCAAAGGAAATATGGAAGAAACAATATACTTTGATAAAGCTAACCAGACATATAGGATTTTATGCTGGGGTCTTGCAGTGTTTTAAAACAAAGCATAGCAGTGGATTTTGTGTTCCATTTCACAATTCAAACAGTGATGAACAACATGAAAGGCTGCATATTAAATAATAATGTTCTTTAAATGATAATCCCGTAAGAGAAATTACTCTATTTGTAAATTTTGTTCAAGTAAAATCTATTTCAAAGGTTGAACTCTGGTGGAGGGAAGGGGAGTCCATATTAAAATCAACCCTCTCCACCCCTCCCCAACCAAAATTAGGTTGAATATTGCAGATTCACCTGCCTCTAACAATGACTTCTCACTTCCAAAACACTAGACATATCCTTCCAGCATCTTGTAATAATAAAGTCAGCTCTGTGTGTCCTAACAAGCTATTTTGCATGCCCATTAGCAATATAGATGCCTGAGAAAACAAATTTGAAATGCAGGTATTTCCCTCTAATGATGATTACAAGTAATAGAAACGTTAATTTCCACTGAGTGGGCCCTGAGCCAAGCAGACAGACCACTGGGGATGCAGTATTACTAATTTATTAGCCTGGTGCTACAAAGCATTGCATCCTAATACAATTTCTAAAACCCCCTCGTTCAACTCTACATACACATTAAAATTTCATAGAAATTGATATGTTCTTGTCCCAGTGTCCTCTGCTATTTCTATATGTTAAGCTTATCCTGACATAAGCATATTTTAGAGGTCTTTAAATGAACCATTTATTTTAAAAATGCTATAAGTTGAAACCTCAAGCAGGGAGTTAACTTTAATTTTTAATGTCTCTTTTCAAAATTATTTTATTTTAATGTATAAGATTGCAATACAAACACACACACACGGGCTCGCTCTTTCTCAAAGCCAAATGTTCATCTGGGCTCCAATAAGATGCCTATATTATTTATGGATGCATCTATTTATATTGGCAAATCTCAATATTCAGGAGTGAGCCTGTTTTTAGAGGTCTTCTGAATTTTTGCCCTCATCATGAGCAATAACTTCTTTGGGACCTGTGGGTTCTAATCCTAAATTGGAGGGAGGAGGAAGGAGAGAAAGCATTGTCAAATTATATGATTGAGGAATCCATATTTTATCTCTGGGCTGGTATCGACTTAGTCTGATATTGGACATGTCACTTGAACCTACAAGGGGTTTATATCCTAATTTGAATTGTTGATAATACTTAGCCTACCTCACAGAAGTGCTTTAAGTTTTACATTACTGATGTTCATACAGTGTTTTGAGATCCTTTGTGAAAAGGTGTTATAGAATTGCAAAGTATTAATTCGTGTATCATTTTTAGACATCCTTTTACATCTGAATTATTGTTTGAAGTTTGGTTGTGCAGCCCTCCATGATTGTGGAAATTTTAGTATCCTAGGACCTATCCAACAGTTTAGGTTCAAAATGCATGCCCAGCTGTGTACCTAATTTGCACAGACGATTATCATGATTGCAAATATAAGGCATGCACAATTTGCATGAAAAATGTGTGCATTCCATCCCAGGGTTTACAGTGGAAATTACAAATAAAATTGTTGGTGTCACTAGGCATAACCCTAGGTAACTCGGGTGGATGGAAGACCACGAGTGTCAACGAAGCCCTCCTGTTCTAGGCCAAAGCAAACCAAAGCCCCTCCATGTTGAACTGTACTCAACCTAGAAAGCTATCAGTTGCAGCACAGGTCAAACCAGTCTAAAGCAGCAGTGATAAGGCCTCTGTGTTGAAGGACAAGATAACTGGCAGAAGGAAAACTTAGTAACAAGCTGCCGCGGCCAAGATTACTTAATGCACCTGCGCTTACGTAATTGCTACAGGGAAAGGAGGAGGGGAAAGGAAAAAGAATTTAAAAAGGGAAAAGCCGCTTGTGTGTGTGTGTGTGCATGATTTGAGGCGTTCGTCTCCTTGCACCGCTTTGAGATCTCAAATAAACTTTGCTTGCTTCTCCACCCTGGTGTGTGTTCATTGGAGCTTCGCACTCTGGGCAACGAACCACTGTTGCTTGCCTCGGGCACCCTCTGTGCCTGCAACAGTTTTGGCATCCCTGGGTGGGCTCGAGGCTAAAATTAGCCTTGCCCGGATCCCTCCTGGTGGTCAATGGATCGCGGCGACGACCGACACCCAGTGCACACCGGTGACTTCGCCGGGGGCCTCAGCGGAGACGCAGTTCAACCAACTCCGGAGGGCACAGCGGTGCAACGCGCTCGAGTAGTGGAGAAGCAGTTGAGGGTGACGGTCAGGAACCAGTACCTTGGATAAGGTAGGAACAGTCCAGTTGTCTGGACTTCGTCTGTTAGGACCTGGGGGCGCCCAGTGTTTTCCTGAGGCATGGGGCAGGGACAGAGTAAAGTGGGGAGGGCATGGTGCACACCCCTAGAATGCATTCTAGTGAATTGGAAGGTGTTTAGTTCAGATCCGATGACTAAGCATAAACAGAAAAAGTTCTGTACAGTAGACTGGCCTCAATATCAACTAGAGGACCAGAAAAGGTGGCCACCGCAAGGATCACTTAATTATAACACGATCCTCCAATTACTCCTGTTTTGTCAGCGAACAGGTAGCTTCTGAAGCTGTTTGTATGGAGAGCTCTTGTAAAAAAAAATCCCCCACCGTAGCTCCTGTTCTTCCCCCTGTCTGGTGGAGTGCAAGGATTCAAAAGCAGGTTAGGGATAGTGCAGGGACAAAGGAGAGACCTGTCTAGAAAGGGGAGACCCTATGTCCTAATGCACCCTCTCTCCCTGTTGTAGCTAAAAAGCAAGATCAGATGCAGAAGGGTACTGGGGGCCAGTGTGAGTGACTGTTACTGGAAGACGCCCAGAGAACCCTGTGAAGCAAAAGCTCGTGACCAGGACTACTCTAACGCAAGCCTGGTAACTAGTGGATCTTTAGGAGGTCCGACCCATGGTGGGCTGACTCGGCCTGGCATCGTCCAGTGAGAGCTACCGGGGTCTAGGAGTGTGTGCACCCATCTTTCCTTCCCCATTCCTTTCCGCGTGGGCTACTGGCGGTCTGATCATCTCAATGGATGCAATCAGAGTAAGCGGCGCCATCTCCCAGAGACTAGCCGACGCTCTTTGCTGAAGGGAGGTGTAGGAGGGTCGTGGCCATCCTCGTTAGCCTCTCCTGTGTGAGTACCCTGTAGGGAAAAATCCTTAGTTTATGAGCCGCTAGCGCGGACAGGGCACCCTCCCTGTGTGTGTAAGTGGAAAATGGGTGGGGGGCAGTCTAAACATTCCACCTCACCCCCTAAGGGTACCCCCACATATTACATGTACGTACATTATGGTTCAACAACCTACAGGTATTTAGAGAACTAGAATATTTACACGTGTGAAAATCCATCTAAACAATGCCCACTAGAAGGTACTTCAATCTAGATAAGATCATACATCTAAGAGGAGCGTTTAATCACCAAAAAGCCCTGACACAGCGTGAGCAAATTTGTCTACTGAGGAAAGAACGGGTTAATTTGAAATTCAGCTTGGCCCAGGGATAAACAGAAAGTTGCTCTGCGTTCAAGGTCAAGAATCAATGCAGACTATGTTAAGTACAAAGAAAAACTGCTTTCGGCCCCAGCTGGCTGTGGAAAAAGGAAAATTGACATACGCGAACCAAAGGCAATGTAAGTTACAGAACTGAGATTATATTTGCAAAGCTTAACTGTCCAGTAAGATCCAACAGTGTGTCTTTGTGACCCCGGAGCCGGTGTGGCTTGGTGACACCAAAGAAGCCACAGGCAGCCGACCTGGACTGGAATCTCTGAAACAGACGCTGCAGGAGATTCCAGGGTGTAAGAGAACAGCCCTCCCAAGAGCGGAAGCATGTTGGAAGTTCTGGACAAGCTGTATACAGGATAATCTCCCGTCCACCTCTGCCCCTTCTCTGAACATTATACACAGAAGTGGCCAGTCTGGACGTACGTGTGTGAGTATGAAAGGGGCTTCGCGCTTGGGGCATTAATGTTTTCCTGAGTGATGTGGGAGCGTTCCCAACACTCTCCGTTGTTGTTTTATTATTTTATGAATGGAGCTTTAAAAATTCAGTTATATGGTGTGTTTTCTTTATCTTCCCCCAACGATCCTGTAGTGTCAGCCTGATTACCTGACACGAGGGATAGATTGGTAACAGAAATTTGTCACAGTTTGGTAAGCAATTAAGAAGGGGGGAGCCCTGCAGAATTTACACCATCTATTTGTTTTACCCTTGTTATTTTATGTTTGCTTTGCTTGGTACTGTTGGTGTTATATGTTGAGAACTGCATGAGTAAAAGTGATCCCTAATAGGATAAGGAAACGCTATCTGGTTCTGGTTCTGTTCTGTTTAACCGGTTACTGTTGTTTTTCTGCTCTGTTCATTTGGGTGTTAGGAGTATGGGTGGAACTGAACCTCTCGTTCGTAATTCCTCGGAGTGGAAGCCATGCGTGCAAGGAAGCTCTGAGGTCGAATTGAGATCCTTCTGTCCCGTCCACTGTAGTGGTCAGTGTATAGAAGTGGGAAAGCCTGGTTTAGACTGTAAGTTCCTCTGCTCTGTGTAATTCTCTTTTCTGTTTAAGTGTCAGCAGACAGATGGATGGGTCTCTGGGTAAACCCTCTAAAGGGGTTTGGATTATATGTTAAGTAAATGGCCTTTGCCCAATAGGCCATGTGTTTTTGTCCAGGTGACAAGCCTCATGAGGGAGGACTCAGGTAGTCTTGTGAGTAAAAATGTTTAAGGGAAGAGACCAGGAGGGGTGGGGGCTAGTTGAGAAGCCCAACTTCCTAGCTAAATTGGTAGTGGAACAAGTTGGTGCCCATGGAAGGGACGGTTCAGCGAGAAAAGCAGGATCGGGCCCAGGCAGGCAGGCAACAGACAGAGAGAATGGAAAACAGGTTGGAAAACTTTAAGGGTATAGTGGAAGGAAGGAGTCAGTAAGTGTAAGCATGGGGATTTCAAATACCCAGGACTTACTTGGAATGGTGAATTAAGTTGATAAAAGTGGCTGTTGGGAGACAAGCAAGTGATTTAAGGGAGAGTGAGAAGTTAACTCTGTAGTTGCTGGAGGGAACAGCAGTTGAACTTTGTAAAATGCTAAAGAGGAAAGTTCTTGGTGTCTTTGAAATGTTTGTAAATAAATTCAGGCAAAGAAATTATTGGATTGCAATCATTTGATTTGGCTATGAACAATTTAGTTGAATTAGCTGAAGAAAGTATACAGTGCTATGTAATTAAAATTTTATTAGGCTCTAAGGGCACTATAAGTGTGATGTTTTCTTTCAGTGTTCAAAAGCAGCTGTTAAAAGTAAAAAGCAATCAAAATTCTGGTAACGTTAATTATGTCCCTTTTTAAGGTAAGAATCTTTAAGCTGTGGATAGCTTTGGATCCAAAAGGCAAGCCAGAAAGCATCTGCATTAATGCAAATTATCTAACTGATAAGGTAGGAGCCATTGAAAACCTGGGCTGCCTATGATACAAATACAAGAAAATATGGGGTAATTCCTCTGTTTTGCCTGAAGTCAACAAGGGTATTTGTATATTTTAAGTGATGATTGACTGCCCAGAAGGGGTAGACCTCTGTTTTTTTTCTTTCAGATAATCAGAGAAAACTGATGCCAGCTGAACAGCATTCAACGTACCATGCATTTACTAGCACAATAGGAATCATGTTTTGTGTTCTATGTTCTGTCCTGTGGTGTTTGTCTTGTGGCCGGAATTGTTGTGTTTAAGATTTTCATAGAATAGTCTTGTTTAAAATCAAACAGAAAGTTTAAATTAAAATGTAGATACTTGTTTTATTCAACTTGGAATACAAGGTGTTTGGATAAATCTGGAAAATGTGATATACTAAAGTCTAATACATTTCCTTAAGAAAAAAAAAAGAGAAACTTCATTGGCCAAAGAAGTTGTATTAAGTAAACTCATCAAAGTGGGTATGCTTGTTCGAGCTTGTTGCTTTAAAGTTCTGTAATAAGGTTACTGTAGTGGTAGGGCGTATGTGGCATACATTGAATAATAAGACTAATGTACTGTATAATGGCAATGTTTGTGTTCATTGTAGGGAAAAAGGTGTATGAGTGAAAAGTGGAAGTTTCCTTTGTAGGTTAAAAGAAGCCAAGAAGGGAAGAAGGACAAAGAACAGAATGAGTTAACTGAAAAATAAAATAAAATAGCAAGCTCAGGCTATAGATAAGACACTGACTCCACTCAAGGACACTGCTCACAGTTAAGACTTGGCTGACAATCAGGAAAAGGAGGGCTTGAATTTGCCCACGCAGCTATGAGATCTGAAAAACACTGCCAGGCACTAATGAAATGTGTTAGGTTTCTTTTCTTGCAGGTAAAGAAGCACTACCCAAAGACCCTAGCAGCCCTGCCACGCCTTGGAACTGGGAGACTGGATCAATGTAAAGGTCCACCAATGAAAGACTGCTCTGGCTCCATGCTGGAAAGGCCCTTATTAAGTCCTGCTGACTACCAACACCGCTGTGAAGTGCCAAAGACTGACTGCCTGTACCCATGATTCTCATTGCAAAAAAAGACCCCTCCACATCAGGAGAATTCTCCTGCTGATGATTAGCCTATTTCTCCTTCTAGCTTCACTGTGCCTTCTGAACAGCAGGGGAAAAGTACAAGGTGAAGTGCTAGTAACCTCTCCCTTGTCCACTGACAGATCTACTGTGCCTTTGCATTTTTTCTAGAAAAAGCAAAACCATTACAGGGTGATGTGCTGGTAACCTCTCCCCTGTAGGATGCTGAACCACAACTGTTTCGAGGAAGAAAAAGAAACACTCACTGCACTGAAATTGCCAAAGTCCAGGAATTCCTGACTAGAAAGGACATTAAGAACTGACCCTGGTGAAGAAACAAAGAATTATAGACTGGCAAGAGGACATTTGTGGGACCCATGCTTGGGAATGTGGTAATGATTCGAGTTTGGGGTTTATTCTACAGGCTGCGCCGTGTGTCCTGGAGAGTGACTGATAATGTAACCCCCCTCCTATGCTCTTAATGTTAATGCCTTTTGAAAGTACCTGAGAATGGTTAAATAACAGATGTAATATAGTACTACACCAAGGAAAGATGGTATTGAATATCACTGAGGCTGGGAAGGCATTGCAGTGGGATCTAGCATGTGTAGGAATTCAGGATTTCCTGAATGACCAGCTGATGGCCATTCGGAGTGATCTTGAGTATCAGACTTGGCCCACTGCCCTTACAGGTACATCAGAAATATCATCTGATCTGTGATCATGGAAACATACTTGGACACTTCCTGGGTGGAAGTGTGGCTTCACAGGGTGGGGTGTGCGCCTTTATAGGGGATAAATGCTGTACTTATGTCCCAGAAAACGCACAGGATATTAACAAGCACATCCTGTCAGCCAAACAGGCTTTTGAACAGTGGAAGGCCCAGGTAAGGGAACCCACTATTTCTGATTCCCTCGGGAGCTGGTTACCCAACCTGGGGGAACTAGGGGGAGGCATTGTTCACCTCCTGCTCACTGGTGTGGTGTTGTGTATCGTTACTCTCCTCTTGCTTGCTTGCTGTAAAGCACTCCAGCTCCCGAGAGCTTAATCGCTTTTTGTCCTCAAAGTATAAGAAAACTCAGCCAAAAGGTTTGTTGAGTGTTCTCAAAGGAGGGAGTTGTTGGTGTCACTAGGCATAACCCTAGGTAACTCGGGTGGGTGGAAGGCCACGAGTGTCGATGAAGCCCTCCTGTTCTAGACCAACGCGAACCAAAGCCCCTCCATGTTGAACTCTAGTAGGCCTAGAAAGCTATCAGCTGCAGCACAGGTCAAACCGGTCTAAAGCAGCAGTGATAAGGCTCCGTGTTGAAGGACAAGATAACTGGCAGAAGGAAAACTTAGTAACGAGTTGCCGTGGCCAAGATTACTTAATGCACCTGCGCTTACGTAATTGCTACAGGGAAAGGAGGGGGGGAAAGGAAAAAGAATTTAAAAAGGGAAAAGCTGCTTGTGTGTGTGTGTGTGTGCATTATTTGAGGCGTTCGTCTCCTTGCACCACTTTGAGATCTCAAATAAACTTTGCTTGCTTCTCCACCCTGGTGTGTGTTCATTGGCGCTTCGCACTCTGGGCAACGAACCACTGTTGCTTGCCTCGGGCACCCTCTGTGCTTGCAACAAAATTGCAAAAGTTTTTTGCATATACAATTGTGTACCTAAAGTGTTTGAAAAGTTTATTTATACTATTTCTACCTAGACACTCTGTTTCCCCAAAAAAACTATGAGGATTTGATTTTCAAGGGATAGTGCAGTGAATGGGTGCACCTGCAAAAATTCACATGCACCTGTTACACCTGGGAAACTCTGTAGTTGTGTGTGCAGACAGTGATTTGATTAGACTCACTGGGCAACGTGTACACAAATATGGACTTTTATTACTATGGTGGATACCTGGGCATGCACTGCCATCTCTTGGAAAATTGGCCTTAAACTAAAGTGAAGTACAGGGTTGCCAAAGGAAATAGCAAATAAAAGTACTCAAAGTATGTACAGTATCTCCAGAGCTGAATTAAAATGGAAATTATTAATTCTGAGAAATGTCTTCCTTTATATTCCAGATGCCTGCTAATTACCAGCAGCAGTAAAGGTTAATTAAACTAGGATTACAGCTGAAAAACAAAAGGAAAGCAACAAAGTGCAGCTCAAATAGTTCCAGACAAAAAGTAACACACATTAATAGAAAGAAAAGAATTCAGCAAGAAAGAGAAAAAAATCCCAGACAAAATACTTCTCTAAAGACAGCACCTACACACACTATTGAAGTAGTAATCTGGTCAGGTACTTTCATGGAAGTTGATTGACTTTTACATGTAAAAATCTCTGCTACAGAAGATCTCCTGTCCCACCTAACATGCTTCCTCCCTATCATGTCTGGCTGCTAATGCAATTGGCAGCAATGAGAGCACAAGTCAACAACATCCAGCATAGAAGCAGTGAGAAGGAACAAATTGCCGCTCCATCTGTGAGACTCCCTGAAGGCAACCTCAGAGGTTGACCCCCACCACTGCAAGAAGCCCCACTGCTTACATAATACCAGCTCATAAAAAGTATTCTAATGTTATTCTCCCCAGTGAATGCACACAATGCATTGTTCCGTTAATGTCTGCATGTACCTCACACTTCCCTCTGTAACTGATCCATTTTTCCATGGTTACACTATTCAGGGTGGGCTCGCAGGGAACACAATAGTTGTATTGGATTGACTCATATTGGACTGAGTCAATTGTACTGACCAGTGCAATAACATTAAACTGGCCCTTTCCCTAGATTATGGTCAATGCACGTAGGTAATTTAGCGAAAAAAAAAAAGATCTTAGACCTGATTCTAGTGACCAGATGAGATGAAGAAAATATCGGGACAACATGGGTGCTGGGGGGGGGGAGTTTGCCACCGGAGCAAGAAACAACAACAATAAAAAAACGGAGTGCTGCCGGCGGAGCAAAAAATTAAAAACAAAAACAGAGTGCCGCTGGTCAGACCCATATTCTCAGGCTCATATGCTGAGCTGAAGCTGAGGGGCTGTTCTGATGGCAGTCCACTCCCCTGGATGGAGCTGGAGCAACCTGGAGGTCGCTGTAATTTACACCAGCTGCCTAGTTCCCCAATGAGCCGCTCTAGAACCCACAGATCAGCCTATGGATGGCGTAGGAGATGCTCTGGCAGCTCTGTGCCATCCAAGGAGTTCCAGTTGCTGCAGGAATCATCCAGCAGCTTTAAGTGGTGGTGGTGGTGTGGGGGGAGCAGTATAAAGCATTTGGGAGAATCAGGCCCTTGTTGCATTTGAAACACAATATGTACAGACACTGTGGGGTTTTGGAATCCTCTCGGCCATTAAAATCCTGCCATGTATATTATGGCTCAACTGGTAAGAATGTCAGTCCCAGAGTTGTGGGCTCTAATCTATAATGCAATAGTATGTAAAATTCAGGGAGCTTCAGCAATATTGAACGTCCTATTCTATGTGTTTGCAGTTTGCTAGTGATAGTAGCTATATAAAAGGCTTGAAAGATTAAAAAAACAACAACAATATGTCCTTTCAACATTAAAATTATGTTTTGAGAAGGGTTCTATTATCTTTTCTATGCATATATAACTGCCATTAACATTAGTGACAGCTGAGTGTCTGTGTTAGGTGAGAAGAAACTCAAAGGTGTTAAAAAAGGAAAAACTCCCCATCCAGGACAGTTGGTTCATTAGTTCCAAATAGCTCATGGTTTTCATCCAAAAGGTCAAGTTTGGGGAAGGAAGCATCAAATAATTTTTTTCTATGGAATTTCACTTTCATCAGCAGGAATACTGGGGCTGTTTCTGTTTTTTCCTTCTCTTAGGGTTTTTCTTTGCCTGCAAAAGAGATGACTAGATCTCAGAGAAAACTTACATTTTAAGAGGCCAGAGAACAAACACTGAATTTCTATCGCAATAGGAAGGTGTTTTATCAAACAGATGTGAAGACAAGTAGATTCTTGTCCATTTTAGTCCTACCATGAGTCCATTGAGAAGTCTCTCAGTGTCTCATGTAAGGGGGCTGAGCAGGGGCGGGAGCAGGGCAGGGAGGGAAATGGGTGTGGAATACTTCGAGCATGTCTGACCCAAAGGATGTAATTTTAAGTTCTTTAAAAAGAAGATGAAACAGAAAAACTCTTTTTCCCCTCCCTTTCTCTCTCGCTCTCATTTTCCTTTCGACTGTCAGATTTAAGCTGCGCTCTTGCTCTTTGCATGAGTCATTAAGGGCTGGAAACAAAAGACCCCCTCAATATCCATAGTAGATGCTTTCTAATGAAGAACTATATATGAATGTTCTGTACATACAGAAAAAGCTACTAACCCTTCCCCCATCCTTCCAATGATGGTGCATATAGCATAAAACAGCAAGAAGCTATTCAGTACCAGTAACCTGAAATGGGAACTAGGAGAGGGTGTGCTATTAAAATGATAATATTGGACAGGTAACAACTGATTACTTACTAAAGTCACTAAAGCTAAAATAATCAGGATTAATACTGCCACTGCATCCTTAGCTTCATTCCATTGCATCTAGGCATTTGTACAGACTTCAGAACTGTAGTGATTTTACGTATCATGGCATATGTGCTTATTTGTCTTAGGCATCCTTTGGGCCTGATCTTGTGAGGTGCTTGTGTGACGTCAAATTATGACGCCTTTCGTGCCTGGCAAGACTCTGCCTGAGGTTAATAGATGATATTTCAAGTTAAGGTTTAAATGCTGTCCCTAACTCAACCTCAGTGATGTGTTATTGCAGCATAAATAGTATGTAAAATCACCTGCTGTTTGGAGCTGCCTACAGTACAGTATATAGGTATAGTAGGGCAGGTTCAGAGCAGAGTCTCATCCTTCGTTCTCAGTGTCCTGGCTTTGTTCGCTACAAACCAAGGCCCTAGCATTTCAGTTTAAGTCTAGACTGAAGAAAGTATGTATCCAGATCAAGGGTTTCATGCAACAATGGTAGGAATAAAAACAAGGTCAGCTTAGTCAAACATGAGATAAGCTGAGTTTACAGCCAGGTCAAATAGATACATATGGCAAATATAGGAGTAAAAAAATGGAATGAGACATAACCAGGGAAAATATATCAAATATCACTCACATTTGTCCGATGGCTACGCTGTACCTACAGGCATGCATTGCCATGTCTCACATTGTTCTGTATTAATCACAGGTTACGGAAACTAGATTTTTCTTGTCATCTCAAGCTTATCTCCTTCTAGCTTGAAGTTTCTGCCCTAAGTGCACGTAGATATGGTCACACAGAAGGTCTATAGCAGCGGTCGGCAATCTTTCAGAAGTGGTGTGCCAAGTCTTCATTTATTCTCTCTAATTTAAGGTTTCGCATGCCAGTAACACATTTTAATGTTTTTAGAAGGTCTATTTCTATAAGTTTATAATATGTAACTAAACTATTGTTGTAAGTAAGTAAATAAGGTTTTTAAAATGTTTAAGAAGCTTCATTTAAAATTAAATTAAAATGCAGAGCCCCCTAGACTGGTGATCAGGACCCAGGCGGCGTGAGCGCCACTGAAAATCAGCTCACGTGCTGCCTTTGGCACACGTGCCACAGGTTGCCTACCCCGATCTACAGTAAATCAAAAAACTGAATCCAGAACCTCCCATGTCCAGGCTCGTGCCCTACCCATGAGTCCATCCTTCTCCTATGTAAGTATGGAGGTTTTCACTCCTATTACAGCCTTTGCTACCTCCCATACTTCACTCATTGCAGATATCCAACTCCTACCCACAGTCTTCTGTCTGCTCAGAAGTGCTTATTGAGCCTCTGGGCCGTGAAAGCCTGACTTTAATCAAGACTATGCAGGAAAGTACTTTCTTTAAAGAAAGCATTTAGATATTACAAGCGTTCAGAATTGGTTTACCGCATTGGGTAATGAAGCAGAGTTAAAAATACCATATGCTGCCTTGACATTGCCCATTCATTGCAATATATGACTGAATTGGCTGTGACCACAGAACAAAACCGTGTTTTACATCTCTGCTTTTAAGTGAAGCAGCATATAAAGCTCTTTGCTACTTGGAAGATCCTCTTAGTGTTTTACATAAGAGGATAACAAAGTTTATTTGGAAAATGCAGAGAAGCTTGAGGCATCCCTTTTCTTTCTCCTGAACCCAGAGTGCAGTTAAATATTAGACTGATAAGATCAAGACCCAGTGGTTCAAGGGAAATGCAGTTGGTCAAATTCTGCTCTGTTCTCTGTTATTGCCATATAATGAGGAGGTCTATTGGGGTTTCACCTTTGTACCTGATGTCAAAATTTGGCCCAGTGTTTCCAGTTGACTGCACTGGATAACCCAAATGCCTCCCAACCACCCTCAAGCATCCCATGTGATCTATATAAATCTGTCACAACTAAACAGAGCTTGCTCCAAAGTACCAGAGAGGAACTGACAAGTACGTCCAGACTGTTTGAAAACAACATTTATTTTAGATCATTTCATATAGTTTTGTGTACGATACTTGCTTTCTCACACAGAAGAGAAGGAAGAAAGAAAGAGTTCTCCCTAACAATTCAATATTACATGCAATTCTGAAGGCAGGCTCTATCCTCTTGACAATAAAGTAATATGGAATATTCAAGGGAGACAAACATAGATGTAATTTCTCATTCTTTTCATGTGCTGAAACCATCTCACAATTTTATTAATAGCAGGGCCTGTCTCTATGGAAAAGCTCTTCTTCTGGTGATCTTTCCTTTCGTTTAAAGCAGTTTACAATAGGATGGATTGAAAAAATAGGCAAATATCAGGCTTACATTTTTTATTTGAATTGCCTTTTGAATTACTATATTATTCTGTGGGACAAAAATAAATGTGTTTATTTCAGTAGCAAATTATCTCAATAAATGGATAGTCCTAAACATGTAGCAATGCCTGGCGATTCACAGCACAAGAAAGTGTGTTTCTGGCAGTGATTCTCAGCAGGAAAATGGGAAAAGGTGTTGCTAAGTCTTAGGAAATGCTGCAAACAAACAAGTTTATGAGGGATTCCACATTGTTCTCATTCAAGAAGGGATAAGCAGCTGAAGAATAAACAAATCCTACGGGAACCTTATAGGGCACAAAGGAAAAAAGAGATTACAGATTGCAAGAAGTCAACTTCCGTGCAGGTCTCCCAAATTCTATGCTAGTACCCTAATCACTGATGTCCTATTTAAACTGATGGGGATTGAGAGGAGTTACTGTCTGATGTCCTGTGTGATATACATTGTTCATCTTGGTCTACCAATTTCACACCTCTTAGGAACGTCTGCAGGAAGACTGAAGACTGAATGGGACCGTGGATACTGAATAACACTGTCACCACTAATCAGGGTCATTTTAGGTCAGGGTCAAGGACCTCTGACAAGCTTGCACTGCTGCATTATTAGTGGAAGAAGCGGGTGTCCATTTCTGTTTCTAAATGACCCTTGTTTCTTCTGCCACAAATTTGTTTGTGGGGATGTGGAACGCAACTTGAGTTGGGGGGAATTATAGGTTCATCCAATTCCCCCCTCCCCTTTTTTATAGCTTCCCTTTAAAACCAAGTGATAATAAAAAACGCCAGCTGGGCAGCATTGATAATGCTGGTGTTCATTCAGCTACCGAAATGGACACCACCTTCCTTCACTAGTGATGCCGCAGTGCAAGCTTCCCCATGCTGCTTGTCACTGGTCCTTGATCCTGATCTAAAGTGACCATGCTTAGTGGTAACTGTTATTCAGTCTCCATGGGCCCTTTCACTCTTCGATCTTCCCGCAGAGGTTCCTAAGGGGTATGAATTGGTAGTAGCTATGATTATATTTTATGTGATGTGGACACTAGCCTAAGATGAACAATTTTATATCACATATCAGTTTAAATAGGACACCAGTCACCTGAGGTATGATGCTATATTCAATTGACATGGGCTGAAAGTCAATGAGTGTACACATTGACCATGTGTTTCATGTGCAGTTTGGCTATTTCACCTGTGTAGTTCATATGGCACAGGTGCTCCTGATGGAAGTTTCTTGTAGATCATGTTTTTTAAAAACCATGTGTAAGTCACTGAAACATCTGATTCACAATAAAACCAGATAATTCCCACAGCAACCTAGATCGGGCTCTCATCGCTCAAACCCAGCTGTGTGTCATGGGCTGGTTATTTGATTCTTTTATTTATTTTCTAAGGGAAATGTCACTTGGAAGTTACAAATACAAACAAATTAGAAAGCCACAAAGGGACAGATTCTGCTTCACTCTGCGATCCCTCCATACCACTGCAGCAACCCATTGTCATAAGGGGGAGGAGGGGCTTCTCAGCATAATGTACAGGATTACAGGAATGGCTGTAATCACAGGTCCTGGCCTAGAGGGCATGATGGGGCTGGGAAGGGAGTGATGGTATTTTGACTGTAGCTACCTAAGAGATCATCTCCGCTCCGTGACCAAGACATTCAATAGCAACTACTTTCCACTGGAACATAAAGCTATTCACCAAATGGGAGAGGTTCAAGAACACCAAAGACAATGTTTGCAGGAGCTGAACCTAAGCTATGCAACTCCAGGCTGCAAGATGAAAGTGGGCCATTCCGTGGTCACCCTTACATAACACAATGTGAAACTCATTTCCTCACATTCACGTTCCTCAGTTTCTTTGTGTGTGTGCGCACAAACATGCACACACGTCAATAAACAAAAAGCCTATGAATAAATCAAGCTTTTTCTCCAACAGGCTGGGAAGGAAGACAGGAAGAATTTGTTTTTTGTATTTTTATGCACTTGGGAGGTGCCCCAATGCCATGGTGATGGGCCATATAAGAAGATAGATGGATATGTATTAGATAACACCAGTCTCATGTCTACCAGATTCCAGCGAGTGCAGCTCAGTACATCTGTTAGACTATCTCATTCCCGCCTGCTTAGTCATGTGCAGCTTGCTGGTGTTCCAGAAGTCCTTCAGGTCTGTAATAAATGAGAGGGAACATCCAGGGTCAGCTGATACTCTGACAGGTTGTTTTCTTTCTGTGGCTGTATTTTCAGTCTCCTAGACGTCAGTTTAGAGACATTTTAAGCCATTATGAAAGTCACCTTGCATGACATATTATCCTATCTCTGAGCAAGTGATATGCCTGCTCTACTCCAAAACACAGTCAACATGTGTGGCACAAGGCCACCCCTATTTAGGTTTGTACATAGGGATTTAGGAACTTTGGGCACCTCCGTTTGAAAATCTTGACCGCAAACAATATTAATATGTTTTGGCTTTGTCTTTACCCTGATGCTATTCCAGAATATTTTAGAGAGCGAAACAGAGAAGTAGGTCCTATTCTGTTCTCAGTTATATGTGAGTATAATTCAAGAGTAGCTCCAATTTAGACAACAGAGTTTCTCTGGACCTTTACCAGTGTTGCTAACTCTCATGATTTTATTGTGAGTATCATGATAGCTGGCTTTTTTTTAAAAAAGACTCAGCTGCTGGAATCCTGTTATTACATAACTTTCAGTTAAAACAAAAAGTCTTTTATTATTATCACTTGTAAATATTATTAATAAAAAGCCTTTATTATTGTACAGAAGGCTTGAGAATGTGAAGCATAAAGGTTCAAAACCCGGAAGGCAAATAAAAAGAACTTCAGGTGTATTTATTTCTAAAATCCCATGATTTTTAAGCTAGTCTCGTGATTTTGGGGGCCGGCCTCATAATTTTTGAAAACATGGGGTTGGAAATATGCTACACCACTGCAACAGAGAACAGCACTTGGCTTAAAATGCACATTTAAAGGAAACATCATCTTCAGAGAATTTCCCAAAGCAATGAAAACAATAACATTACACCAGGGAGAACACACCTCCTTTACAGCATTTATGTGTGGGGAATTTAAACAATGAACAGAGACAAGAAATACATTCCCAATTATTCAGACTTCCTCTGTCTCAGTCTCCCATTCTCAAGAACTGTCCTGTTCTACTGATTATCAGTCTATTGAAGCAGTTCAACTAATTTGGTCTCTACTGTCTACTGAAGCAACCTCAAACCACTGAACTATTTGCTGCAGCCATGGGTTTTATGCCTGTCCATAGTCAGGAATCAGAAAAACATTGTCAAAGGATCCAGCCAAGCCCACCCATGCTCCAAGTACTAGCTCTTTAAGAACAAGCATTCTGGGATTTGTAGTTTCCTTGTGGGATCATGTGATTGTAGCTACAGCAAGGCCTCTTGGGAGTAGGGACTTAGGCTATAAAAGAAGGGCCAGCCATCAATATGAGTGTGGTTTTGGTGAGAGAGGTAATTAAAGTCCCAAGGAAGTAGCTTGGAGGAAGCCTCACAGGAGCTGGTTACAGGAGCAAGTGAAAGGAAGAGTCTGAGGCTACATGTAATGGCACACACTGTAATGGTGTACCCCACTGCTTACACTTGCTTAGAAGCCCTAGGCTGTGTCTTCCAGAGAGAAGTGGGGGTAGCCTGCTATGGCTCCCCTGCAAGAAGGGAGACTTGTGTGGACCTTGGGGAAATGGCTGTTGAACTGTTCAGCCTGATAAGGGCAAAATGTCTGTGTTGCTGAGACTGTTTGTTACCCTGGAAGGAGAGGAACTTGCTTTGGCTGGAGGCACAAATTACAGCACACAAATTGCCTGAAAACCCCCAATAAACTATATAATTGCCAGTAGAAGACTGTGGACCATTGAGGGACATTAAGGAATCCCTGCAACTTGATGCTGGGATGAGGTTAGCTGCCCTGTCACAGATATTATGCCCTTCAGTCAAGGATTGCAAGGTGTGCTGCAGACTTTGCTGTGAGGTAGGTCAGTATTATTATACTTGATTTGAAGGTGTATTAATTGAGGAACAGGGTGGTGAAATGACATATCCAGGGTCACACAGGGTCTTGGCTAGAGTGGCTTGATATAGGGCTGCATTCTGTGAGGCAGAGGAAACTGATGCACAGAGTTGAAAGAGTCAGTGTATTGATCCAGTTACAAAGGTCTGGAGTGTTTTGGGTTTTTTTAAATGGCCTGTATTCTGTTGGTGAGCAGTGTGAAAGGGTCGGGGGGGGGGGGGAGTTGCTTCAACCATGAGACATACATATGTCCGAGTATCTTCCTCTTGCCTCTCTTTCCTTTCTCTCTCATGTGGGTTACAAGGTTGAAAGTATTTTTATAACTTTTTTGGGGCAAGGGGTCTTTCTTGCAAAATTCCTATTGACTTCTATGGGACCAGGATCCTAGCCTGCTAAGGAAAGAATGCAGCTGCTTTGAAAAGTTAAGCTAGTACCCAACCAGCTTCAGCTGAGTTGTGGCAGAGTGTTTTCATCTTTGGAAACCAGGCTAAAAAACATCCAGAAAACATTCTACAATGCGGACAAGCTACAGTAGCTCAGGCTAAAGGGATGGGTCTAAGCTTTTTATGCTAGGCTCTTATTCCCTCTCTACTCAGAAGCATACAGACTTATGGTTTCAAACAGATAATTTTTAAATGGAATTAAAAATGAAACAGGTCCCTGAGTGCCCATTATTCAAATGCACACAGGAGGTCACAATTAAACTAGTTATTTGGTTTCAGTTCAGTACTGCAGGTTCTTCATGCTTCACTCATATCCAAAACACCTGTTCTAATACCATGATAGACATGGGGCCAGATTTTCAAAGTGCATGCATACTTCTGTGCGTGCCTGTCTTTCAGGCACATAGCGTGTGAGACACACAAGTACTCGGGTGCCTGAGTCCAGTTTTTAGGCACCTCTGCAATCCACAGAACTCCTGCTTGGCTGCCACCTAACCTTGGAGGTGCCTAATCTCAGCTGGTGCCTAAGTTTTTTTCCTCTGGGCATGTATATTGCAGCCTCACTCTAGGCACCTATCTCCTGCTTGAGTATGCACACTGCTGCCTCATGCAAGGTGCCCAGCTCCTGCCTAAGCCCCAGAGCAATTCACAAACCAGGAAAGATAAGCGTTCAGCCACCTAAGTCAAGTGCTGGGGCCTGATTTGGTCAGGGGTCTCTGAGCAGGCCTATCAGATCAGGCCCCTCAGGGGAGTTCACATAAAGCAAACAGGGATTATGGAGTATTCTGATGTGGGGGCCCCTCAGTCTCTCCTATTAAAGTTGTTCCGCTTTAATTAAATAATTGAATAATTAAATATTAAATTAGGCCATTGATAAAATTAGACTGACTCCATAGCCCAGTGGCCCAGACAGTCATCTGAGGTGGCTGATCCCCGTTCAAATCCCTTCTCTGGAATTTGAACCGGGCGGTGGAGTCTCCCACACCTTCGGTGAGTATCCCATCAACTAGGCTAAAGATTATAAAGGAGAGCTTTCTCTTCCTCTACCCACCATCTTTACCCTTCATCAATTTTGTTTCAGGACCTGCAAGCAACTTAGGTGGCGAAATGCCTGTTTTCTGTCCGGTTTGTGGATCCAAAGCAGAACCAGGTGCTTCTTTGCTGCCTGGATTTAAGTGCTCATCTAGGGCTGCCAGGCATCCAGTTTTCGACTGGAATGCCTGGTTGAAAAGGGACCCTGGTGCCTCCGGTCAGCACCACCAACTGGGCTGTTAAAAGTCCAGTCGGTGGTGCTGAGGTTTTAAGGCAGACTAGTCTCTACCTCTCCTGGCACCGTGCTGTGCCGCAGAAGCGGCCAGCAGGTCTGGCTCCAAGGCGGGGGAGACACCCGCCCTGAGCACTGGCTCTGCACTCCCATTGGCCAGGAGGGCAGTGCCTAAATCAGGCTTTGTGGCTTGGAGTCGTGTTCCTGTGATATTTTGTGGCACCTAAACGCTCAGCACTGCAATGCCTAAGTCCCTTTGTGTCCCACCTGTAGTGTCCAATGACACAGGTATTTGGGTGCACGTTCTGACTGCGTGTCTACAAGACACTGAAAAGTTCAGCCACACTGCTTCTGGCCCTTTGTTGTATTATGGATTTAACTCATCCCACCAGTGCACATCTGATTTTTCAAATAGTACAATCAAAGATAAAAATTAGACATCAAATTTTGGCAACAATTAAAGCACTACTCTGTGAAAATTGGTGTTCCTAATGCTCAACTGCTCAAACCCAGGTGAAAGGGTTGTGAACACAGTTGAACTGAAAATTCATATTTTAATAGTCTCTAAGTTTTTGCCTACTGTTTTCTCTAGTTCTATGCAGGTTTCTCATGGAGTTGGCACAGGGGTTGTGGGAACAGGGGAATATTTTTTGGTATTTAGTCAACCTCCTTTCCACTGCATGTGAAAACCTAACTGTAGCCTGTATGACTCCCTGAGCCATAGAACTGGTGAAGTCAGCTGAAAAACAAATCTTCCTGTTTCAAATGTGCAAACTTTGCTTATTCATTGAAAAGTTCCAGCAAGGCTGCAGGGTGCACTTAGCCTGCCTAAAGGCAGCTTTTACTTATGTTTCAGCCACTTAAGAAGGGAAATAATACTCAGCTGAGCCCTCTGGTATTCAGGAAAAAACAAACTTTACCAAAGAACCTATCATTGAGGTAGCTTTTTGTTTTTAAAAGCCAGGCAAAGATACATAAAGCATCATGGTAAAGAATCCTTGCCAATTTATTCTGTAAACTATAATGTGTACATAGTGGTGACAAGAACCCACTTCCTGACCTAACTCATGAAAATAGCTCAGTATCTTTCAGTAGCTACATCAGACCAGACCCTTAATCCTGGGAATTCTAATTGCAGTAACATGTCAGTACGATGGAGTTCATCTGTGGTGGGAAAAGATATATCATCCTGTGACAATGCATGAAGAATTCAGTAGTGCAGTCTTGTCAACATGACCTGGGCCAGATGTAAGCTGTAGATGTGCAAATGCATCATATGCAGCTACTAAGTAAGTGAACAACCTACAGTTGCCAGTGAAATAACTGTGTTTGCAGCCAGGTAGTTAGTTACAGAGAAACATATTTTCAGAGTTTAGCATGCAGCTGCACGACAAGTATATGCATAATTGTGGATCTAATCTGCATTCATAGTTGCTGAAGCTGTATGTACAAATCCAGTAACTGGCTGTACAAATGGCCAGTTCTGATCATGCATGTATAAACACCTAATTACACAGGCAAGGGCTGGTGGGTCTGTGCCTTTTTCAGATCTGTGATGTTTTGTGATGTTTTACATTCTGTACAGGCATAATTTCCCTGGCCTTGTTTTTTTCTGAAAGCATTAATTTTTGTGGAAGATGCAAGAGATAGTGGGAGGTCAAGGCACAGGCAGGACAGCCCCTTTAGTTATGCCATGTAAATACAGCCAACTGATAGCTGCTGGTGCAGTATTTAATACAATAACATTCAACCACTATCCAACCAGATTTTGGGGAATCCATTTAGAAGCGATTTGATATTGCTTTATGTCTTGAGTGGAAATATGACATATGGTCCCTGTCATCTTGCCTGCTTCCATTTAATCACACTCTTAACGAGCACAGACATGAAAAAATAATGGGTCCCCTTTGTCATTTACAATAATGCTAATTTTCTTTATTCATTATTCCTTTCAAATAACCCAGAGTTCATTTTAGACCCACTTTCAATATTTCAGTCAGACAACTGCAGAAGAACCCTAGGAATGTTTTTTTAATCTGTTGCAATGTTCAAGTACACTGTGGGAAGGTATGCAATTTTCCTGGGACTTTCCTCTTTAAATAAACTGGGCTTTAGTTTTCAGGGGAAGGGAGGAAGGTTGTTCCTTCGCTGTCTTATGGCCCTACTTTATTCCCAGCTAAATAGGGAGGGTTAGTAAAAATGAATATTAGTTTAAGGGGAAGAATGTCAGAACAACATAGGCCAGAGTGTAATCAAGTTGTGGATATATTCTGTGGATGCCGCTGTATTTGTATTTGGACCTGAAGCCTTACAAATCCGTATGTCCTGCAAGGTTTTGCTGCAAGATGAATTCCATTGAATGACAGTTAATTTTTGCTTAATGAGAAAATCAGTTCTCTCTTCCTGCTGAAAAGGTGGGGTTATTAAGGGAGAGATTTGCTAAAACACTTAAGGTACGTCTACATGGCAATCACAAATCTTCAGCAGCAAATCTTAGAGCCTGGGTCTACAGACTTGGGCCTGCACCACTGCTCTAAAAATAGCTGTGTACACATTCAGGTTCAGGATCTGGACCCCACCCTGGGTTTCAGAGCCCGAGCGCCAGCCCAAGCCCCAAATTTTACACAGCCATTTTTAGCACCATAGCACAAACTGTCATTTGTAGACCCAGGTTCTGAAACTCGCTGTTGCAGGTTTCAGTGCACCATGTAGACATACCCTTAGTGTTTGGTAAAATTCCCACTGATTTCAATGCAAGCAATTAGGTCAATGCAGTTGGTATAGCTGTGCTAGTGCAAACTGTGAATGTGAACAAGGAGACCTGTGATTTTCAGCAGTAATTCTACAATTTCAAGCAGGGATGTTCTGCTATATAGCTGGTGAAATGGTCAAAGGTCCATAATACATGTAATGTACTTGGTTCAGCTATTTATCACATAATATTCACTTCCACGTGAAAACAGAATATATAGAAGCCAAGGTTGCACTTGCTTTAGTTGTTAAGGTTGTGAAATAGTCCATATGTTTCTACCTATTTGGCAGGTCATGGGTATTGTCAACCCCAAGTTTTAAATCATGAGTCATCCCTCTCCCCAAAATCATGAGATTTTAAAAATAATACATGTAGGGGAGGGGTATTTGCTTTCGGTCATTAAGGTTTGCATTTTCAAGCTTTTCTCTGTAATCTATGAGGGCTACAAACTTTAAGTGAAAGTTCAAATCCTTATGTAATCATACGATTTTTTTAAGAGAAATGCCAGATACTGTAAGATTGATGATAAAATTAAAAGAATTGGCAGCGCTGGGTGTAACCATGCAAACAAAGGTCAATCGTGTCATAGCTGAAACTCGAGGTTCATTGTTGCACAAAATTATTATGAGACTCTTTAAAAATATGTTTAAATCTAAGGTTCTTATTCTCTTCCCACTGGTTATTTAAGTCTTTAGGATGCACTTGTGTCAAACTTTTCTCCACAACAGTGAGGGCCAGAAACTTATCCCTTCCCTCCACCCCATAAAATTAAAGTTGAAATTCCCATGTAACTCGTCCACTACACCAGTGGCTCTGAGGAAAAACATCAAATATTGAGAATCATGATAACGCTGTGGGAGTTGCTAACAATAGTACAGTGAATTCGGCATATAGGAAGTTTTTCTAGTGAAAAATTGAAAGCATTCACCAAATAATGAAGTTTAACGTAGCTTGTATTTGTTAACAGGTGTGTGGAACATCTACTATGAGGTGTTATTTGCAGTATTGTGATATTTGGTATTTCTTGTGAAAGCTCTAACTTCTGCAGTCATGTGAATGTGAGAATCTCAGCTTTCATTTAAAAAAACCAAACAAAATGACATTCTAGCCCTCAAGGTTGCAGCAAACAGCTTGAAAACGTAAATCCCTAAAGGAGTGGGTCTCATTCAGCACAGAGCTGCGGCCTATGTCACATCCTCAGAGCCACACAGGTAGTATTGGATGTGGCCCACAAAGCACATTACACTCCAGGCCAATGGAGGCTGTGGGAAGCGGTGGCCAGCACGTCCCTCGGCCCGCATCGCTTCCTGCAGCTCCCACTGGCTGAGAACGGCGAACCGCGGCCACTGGGAGTTGCGATTGGCCGAACCTGCAGATGCAGCAGGTAAACAAACCGTCCTGGCCTGCCAGGGGCTTACTCTGAACAAGCCACGCCCCTAGTTTGGGAACCACTAGTATACACTAATACATAATTTTACATGCAAAACTGCAAATACAAGTGTCTAATGAGATACTTTTGCTGTTTCAGTGATCGAATTTGTATGCATAACTGTCACAATTGTGGCCACCTGTTAGGCACACAGCTCTATGTACAAATTGGAAATGTGCAAGTGGGGCCTAGCTTTTTCGAACATCTGGCTCTGGGTATCCAGAGATTGGAATCCAACTGTTTGTGGCTTGTCATACAGAGGTGCAAGTGAAATCCATTTCTTACCGGTTCGGGGGAGTAGGCCACGGGGGGCATGTTACTTCCTCATGTGACCCTCCACATGATGCCCCCATGCTCTCCTCATCCCCTCCCCATGTTCTGAACGTGCAGCAGGAGGAGGACAGAGGCCTCTCCATCCCTAGGAAAGGAGCAGAACATTGGCAGCTGCTCCGGCGTTTGTCCCGCCCCAGCTCCGGCCCCATCCCTGTCCTCTGGTGAGGCTGCTGGTGGGAGCCGGAAGAGATGCAGGTCCGTGGAAGGGCAGGGATGGGGGTTTTGCTTCTTTCCCTGCTGCAGTTTCTGAGAGAACCCTGAACCACAAGGCTCTCCCAGGAACTGCAGCAGGGAAAGGAGCAAAACATGGGGCCAACAGGCAGCCTCACACCTGCAGCTCTTCTGGCACGGCTGTACCTTCCCCAACCCTATCTTCCAGCAGGGTTGGATGGAGGTACAGATGGAGGAGACCCTGTTTGGAAGGGTGGTACAGCTGCCCTGGAGGAGCTGCGGGTGTGGGGCCGCTCTTTCTGATACACTGTACCATCTATAAGTATCTTGCTGATATGGCGTATCATACCATACTGCCCTATTTGCACTGCTGGTTCCATATACAGAATGGACCTGCAGCTATCTGTATGCTGTCTATATATGAGCCAGATCAGCTGGGAGGAACAACTTAATCAGAAAAATTTGAATGATGGTTGGGCATTGTTTAAGAACACTTTACTAGATGCTTGAAAGCCACAACTGAGGAATAAGACTGTATTGGTTAAAAAAGCTGAACTGGTTTAGAGGGGAAGTGAAGGCAGCTATAAAAAATTATGTGTAACAAATGGAAGAAAGAGGAAGCTGATAGTAACAAATTTAAATCAGAAGCTAAGAACTGTAGAAAACTGATTTGGGAAGAAAAGGGGCACAAGGAGAAACTTATGACCAGCAGAGATAAGGACAATCAGAGAGTTTTCTAATTATATTAGGGAAAAAAAAAAAGAATCCTGACAGTGGTGATGGTCCATTCCTAGATGGAAATGGCTAAAATTATCAATCATGTAGAAAAGGCAGCAGTGTTCAGTAAATATTTCTGTTCTGTATTTGGGAATAAAAACGGATGATCTAGTCATATCCTATTGCACTTTTTTCTTTCCAGTAGTATCACAGGAGGATCTTAAACAGCAGCTGCTAAAGCCAGACATGTTTAAATCAGCAGGTCCAGGCAGCTTGCATCCAAGAGTTTTAAAAGAGCTGGCTGAGGAGGTCTTTGGACCATTAATGTTGATTTTCAGTAACTCTTGGAACACTGGGGAAGTTCCAGAGGGCTTGAAGAAAGCTAATGTTGTGACAGTATTTAAAAGGGGTAAATGGGATGACCCAGATAATGAAACGCCAGTCACCCAGACATCAATACTAGACAAGACAATGGAGCAGCTGATATGGGACACTTTTAATAAAGAATTAAAGGAGGGTAATATAATTAATGCCAATCAACATGGGCTTATGGAAAATAGATGCTATCAAACTAACTTGATCTCTTTTTTGATGAGATTACAGGCTTGGTTGATAAAGATAATAGGGTTGATGTAATATGCAATGACATTTTGATTAAAAAACTAGGAAGATATAAAATTAATATAGCAATGGGTTAAAAGCTGGCTAACTGGTAGGTTTCAAAATGTAATTACAAACAGGGAATGATCATTGAGAGGGTATATTTCTACTGGATTCCCACAGGGATTGGTTCTTGGCCTTATGCTATTTAACCTTTTTATTAATGACATGGAAAAAAATGTAAAATCGTCACTGAAAGTTTGCAGCTGACACACAAATTGGGGGAGTGGTAAATAATGAAGAGGACAGGTCACTGATCCAGAGTGATCAGGATCACTTGGTTTGCTGGGCGCACACTAACAATAACTTGTTTTAATACGGCTAAATGCAAATGCATACATTTAGGAACAAAGAATGCAGGCCATGCTTACAGGATGGGGACTCTGTCCTCAGAAGCAGTAACTCTGAAAAAAGATTTGGGGTTTGTGGTGGATAATCTCAACATGAGCTCCCAGTGTGACTCTAAGCCCAAAAGCGCTAATGCAATCCCAGACACACAAACAGGGGAATCTTAATAGGAGTAGAGCGGTTATTTAACCTCTGCATTTGGCACCAGCGCAACTACAGTGGGAATTCTGTGTCCAGTTCTGGTGTCCACAATTCAAGAAGGATGTTGAAAAACTAGAGCAGATTCAGAGAGGAGCCCCAAGCATGATTAGAAAACTTGCTTTATAGTGATAGGCTCAAAGAGCTCAATCTATTTAGCATTACAAAGAGAAGGTTAAGGAGTGACTTGATTAGTCTAAGTACCTGCAAGGAGAACAAATATTTAATAATGGGCTTTTCGCTCTATCAGAGAAAGGTATAACATGATCTAATGGCTGGAAGTTGAAGCTAGGCAAATTCAGACTGGAAATAGGGTGCAATTCTTAACATAATAATTTAACTTTAGAACTCACTATGGTCTGTGGTGGATTCTACATCGGTAACAATTTTAAATCAAAACTGGTTATTTTTCTAAAAGATCTGCTCTGGGAATTATTTTGAGGACTTTCTGTGGCCTGTTATACAGGTCAGACTAGACAATCACTATGATCACTTATGGCCTCGGCATCTGTGAAATAGGGGACAGACACAACTGGCCAGAAAACATTTTTGTTCCTCCCCAAAACTTGGGAGGGTTTTGTGAAAAACCAAAAACTTTCAGCTCAAAATCTTACAACTGAAAGCCAAAAACTCGATTCTGAAATGCCACTTTGGTGCCTTATTGGGCTTGTAGTTCAGGAGCTTCTTGCCCCGTTGTCTTCTCTGGCTCGGGCTCCTAGGACAATCTACATCAGGGATCTCAAACTCAAGTCACCATGAGGGCTACATGATGACTAGTACATTGGCCCAAGGGCCGCATCACTGACACCTTTTCATATAAAGATACCAAAGCCCTGCCTCTTCCCCTGGACCCGTCTCCACTCCACCGCTTCCATGAGGCCCCGCCCCTGCCTCACCTCTTCCAACCCCTTCCCCAAATCCCTGCCCTGGCTCCGCCTCTTCTCCACCTCCTCCCCTGAGTGCGCAGCTCCCTACTCCTCCCCCTACTCCTCCTGGAAAGCGCTAAGTGCCCCCAAACAGATGTTTGGCAGAGGAGCGAGGACACAGTGCGCTGGGGGGGATGGGTGGCGGCGGGTGAGGGGAACTTGGCGGCCACAGGAAATAACTCCAGGGGGGCAGCGAGCTTGGCGGGCTGCAGCAAATAACTCCACCGGCTACATGTTTGAGACCCTGGTCTACATCTTCCCTAATTCACTACAGTCTTACTGAGCCACTCTGATGTATCATAGGTGTCCCTGGTCAGAGTACACCAAATAAAATTGAAATGTTTTGGTTTTCAATTAAAAGTAAAAAAAAATTTCACAGAAAACAGTCACTTTTCTCAAAAAAAAATTGTCAAACCAAATTTTCCATCATACTTTTGATGAAAAATTTCAACAAGCCCTAGACAGTCTAATTTTAATGGAACAGCACCTCCCAACATTATATCCATGGTTCATTATCCATACTAAGGCAAGGAGAGCTTGTGATAAAATTTCCACCTGCCAGCACACAAACCAAAAGCTGGTCTCAGCTGCAGCGGGCAGCTCTCTGCTCAGATCATCAGAGACCTGCTTGGATGCTATGTGAAGGGCAACCCTTTAAACTTCCGCTATACCAGTCATCCTTATATAACAATGGCAGCTGCTCCATCTGGTACTAAATCATATTTGTATCATAGTGCATGATCCTTTGTACAGTTGTTGCCCAAAAACAGGCTCGTTAGCTACTAAGAAGCACTTGATCAGATCCTTACTGAGTATGGATCACAAGACACTAAGCACCAAATAAAGGTGCCTTTGAAATCCAGGTCCTGAACTGAAATTTGTCAAAATTATTCATCTTCCTAAGCTAATGCACTGTTGTTTGGAGGCTACTCTGCTTATGCCATTATGGGATGACAGCCTGCTGTGCATTGATCCAAGAGTGTTCTGCAGACCAGGTGAAATGACTATTAGACACAGGCTGTAACACTTCTATATCCCACTGTAAGCCAGTCGTGTTGGGGCTCGTCCCTCTCAGGCGTGGCGGGGAGCCAGGGCGCCTCCTAGCACGCTGCAGTCCGGGTAGGCTTAGCCCCTCCGCAGGTGTTGAGGGGGGTACAGGGTCTGCAAACAAGGTAGAGCCCCGGCCCTCTAGCCGGGGTCGGGGCTCTCAAAGTAAATAAGCCCCAGCCCTTGGGCAGGGCGGGGCAGTAGCAGTTCAAGCTCAGGCCTCTAGCAGGGGCTGAGCAAACACAGTATCAGCCCAGGCCCTTGGCAGGGCGGGGCAGTAAAAGTTCTAGTTAGCCCTGGCCCTTTGGATCAGGACAGAGCAGTGGCAAAGCCAAAGGGGGCCCAGCCCTTGGTTCGGGCGGGGCACCAAACACAAGTCTAGTTAGCTCTGGCCCTCTGGATCAGGACAGAGCAGTGGCAAAGTCAAAGGGGCCCAGCCTTTGGTTCGGGCGGGGCACCAAACACAAGTCTAGTTAGCTCTGGCCCTCTGGATCAGGACAGAGCAGTGGCAAT
This sequence comes from Gopherus flavomarginatus, assembly GCF_025201925.1. Taxonomy (NCBI): domain Eukaryota; kingdom Metazoa; phylum Chordata; order Testudines; family Testudinidae; genus Gopherus; species Gopherus flavomarginatus. The sequence goes on along the minus strand of NC_066627.1, from coordinate 42,624,419 downwards.
AGGCGGGAAGAGGGGGAGTCTGCCACCCGGTTACGGGTGGCAGGGGGAACGCAGGCCCTCCCACTCCACTGCGTTCCAGCCCGGGGCCCTAGCAGCGGTCGAGACCCGCTGCGGTCAGTGGGGATCCTGGCCACAACACACTGACATGGGTTCGGGCTCTTCAGGAGCCAAACCAGGGTCGGCTACCCCCAGGCCACTTCCAACCTCCCCCTCTCTGGGTATCTGGTCCTTGCCAGCGTCATCTGGGGGGTCCCAGACCATGGGCTCCTCCGGGTACCGGTCGTGGGGAAGCTCAGGCCACTCCTCGGGGTATCGGGTACCGGTCGTGGGGAAGCTCAGGCCACTCCTCGGGGTATCGGGCACCCGGCAGGTCAGGCCGACGTTCCTCCAGGTACCGGGTCTGAGGCAAGTCCAGGAAGCGCTCCTCTGGGTAGTGGGCGCGGGGCAGGTCCGGCCAGCGCTCCTCTGGGTAGTGGGCGCGGGGCAGGTCCGGCCAGCGCTCCTCTGGGTAGTGGGCGCGGGGCAGGTCCGGCCAGCGCTCCTCTGGGTAGTGGGCGCGGGGCAGGCTGGGCCCGGCGGGAGCCCGGGCACCAGCATCTGTCCTCTCCGGCAGCCTGCCCCCAACTGAGCGCCGGGGCTGGGCTTTTATACTTCCTGTCCCGCCCCTTGACTTCCGGGGGGCGGGGACAGACAGTGCTGACTCCGCCCACTGAGGCACCTGCTCTGGCTCGTCCCTCTCAGGTGCGGTGGAGAGCCAGGGCGCCTCCTTACACCCATACACACTTAGAAAGTGTGAAACACCTGAATTCTCAACATGGTTCTGCCACTGACTTTCTCCATCACCTTGAGCAATGTATGATGCCTTCTGGGCCTCAGTTTCCCCATTTGTATTACAATAACTTTGATGCATGGCCAGCACTTTCCCAATAGTGGGTGTCTGAAGAATATTCTGAAGCAAACCTCCCTATATGCTGTGTTCTTTGCATTTTTAAACTTTTGTGGGTAGCTGTTCATTTCTGAGCGTACTCCTGACCAAGAACTATAGAGCAGGAGAATGGCTGGTTTCCTGAGACAGCTTCTGTAGGATGCTGTTCCACATGGAGAGGAGGTTCATGACTGTAGGGTGTGTGCTGCATAAAGTACTAACTAGTGGTACATGTAGGCAACTATCTCGGATGATTTTTCCTCAACCACTAAGGACTGGCAACATGACCTGACAGTACTGAAGTGTGTAGCTCCCTAGCAGAAACTGAAAACATAATCTGTGTGGCCTGAGGTATCTCTATAACAGGTCTCATGAACAGTCATTCACTTGACTCTATGTAATATTCAGACATTATCTGTGTAAAATACCCAGTTTTGGTAACTTGACATTTTGAGTCTCATAATATTTGGTATTTTTCCCTAAAACCCCAGCTCCTGGAGTCATGTGAGAATCTCCGCTTTCATTTAAAAAAATAAATCTAGCCCTCCTCTTTAGAATTCATGTTAAACATTCTCTGTAAAGACTCAATAACCAGAAGGCAAATAAAGAACCAGATTATGTTTTTTAAAATCTCATAAATTTTAAACCAATCTCCTAATTTTCTGGGCCTAGATTCATGATCGTTCAATGCATGGGGCTGACAATACTGTAGATTCTCAGATTACTTTGTGAAGAGAGCAGAGGTCTATGGGGCATCAAAGTAAATTTTTCTTTTACTCATTCAGATAATTTTGCACATATTAATAATGTGTTTATACATGGCTACAAAAAGTGACCACATAAAGAAACTACTCCTCAATCTTGCCTTATAGCCCCTAGGACCATTTGAACAAAAACCAACAACTCATTTACCCACAAGCTCTTTGTATAATATCACTTTCTAATTTGCATCTGTGGGAATAAACCACTAAAAAACATACTAAATGTACTCTGTCTTATGATCAAATTTACATGTAGTATTGGATATCTCTGACATCTTCATTCTAGTTTTAGTTTTGAGTGGATGACAATATTGTTGCAATCTTCATTCACAGTAAAGCAGAAAGCCCATTTATGTACAGCACAGCTTTATTTTTGAAAGGTACGTGTTCCCACAAACACACCAAACAGAAAGCAGTATTGTCTGTAGCCTCCACTTTTGGATTTTGCACATGCCATAATGTTTCAAAATCTTTCTTTAAAAAAAAAAGAGACCACTAACAGTATTAGTAGCCAGTAAAACAGCATCTTAAGAGCAGACAAGAAAAGTAGCCAAAAAATGTTCACTAAATAAAGTTAGGACAAGGGGGAGAATTGAAGACGTCTCTGTGGGTGAAATTTATTCAGCAGTAATATTTCAAAGGGTGCAATTGATGTCATTGGTAGTATTGTTTATGCATGGGATTTGCATAAGTAGTTGAGGGAGTTATCCACCCAATTTTCTTAAATGCTTATGAAAATACCACCCCTATTTCTATTGCAATAGTGCCAGAAGCTATAACTGAGATAGGGGGCCCATTGTATAGGTGCTGCACAGACACAGAGTACACGAGTCTCTGCCCTCAAGTAATTACAAATCTAAATAGGCCAGTCAGATAAAAGGGTGCCAGAAAGCCTAGTATCACTATTTTATTAGGGGAAATGGAGGCACAGACTTTATAACTTATTCAAGGTGTTACAAGACGCTTTGCCAAGCTAGGTAGTTGTCATAAACAGATAGCTAAGGGTTAATGTCTCTTTCACCTGAAGCACCTGACCAGAGGACCAATCAGGAAACCGGATTTTTTCAACTTTGGGTGGAGGGAATTGAGTGTCTAAGGTCTTTGTTTTCTGGCTGCCTGCTTGCTCTGAGCTTTGGAGAAGTAGTTCTACTTTCTAGTCTTCTGTTTCCAAGTGTAAGGACAAATAGATCAGATAGTAAGTTATATGGTTTCTTTTCTTTGGTATTTGCATGAATATAAGTGCTGGAGTGCTTTGATTTGTATTCTTTTGGAATAAGGCTGTTTATTCAATATTCTTTTAAGAAATTGCCCTGTATTGTGTCATCTTAATACAGAGAGACTATTTGTATTTTTTCTTTCTTTTTTTATATAAAGCTTTCTTTTAAGACCTGTTGGAGTTTTTCTTTACTGCAGGGAAATTGAGTCTGTACTCACCAGGGAATTGGTGGGAGGAAGAAATCAGGGGAGATCTGTGTGTGTTGAAGTGGCTAGCCTGATTTTGCATTCCCTCTGGGTGAAGAGGAAAGTACTTTTTGTTTCCAGGATTGGGAACAGAGAGGGAGATTCACTCTGTTTGGATACACAGACACAAGCTCTGTGAATCCAAACAGAGTGAATCTCCCTCTCTGTTCCCAATCCTGGAAACAAAAAGTACTTTCCTCTTCACCCAGAGGGAATGCAAAATCAGGCTAGCCACTTCAACACACACAGATCTCCCCTGATTTCTTCCTCCCACCAATTCCCTGGTGAGTACAGACTCAATTTCCCTGCAGTAAAGAAAAACTCCAACAGGTCTTAAAAGAAAGCTTTATATAAAAAAAGAAAGAAAAAATACAAATAGTCTCTCTGTATTAAGATGACACAATACAGGGCAATTTCTTAAAAGAATATTGAATAAACAGCCTTATTCAAAAAGAATACAAATCAAAGCACTCCAGCACTTATATTCATGCAAATACCAAAGAAAAGAAACCATATAACTTACTATCTGATCTATTTGTCCTTACACTTGGAAACAGAAGACTAGAAAGTAGAACTACTTCTCCAAAGCTCAGAGCAAGCAGGCAGCCAGAAAACAAAGACCTTAGACACTCAATTCCCTCCACCCAAAGTTGAAAAAATCCGGTTTCCTGATTGGTCCTCTGGTCAGGTGCTTCAGGTGAAAGAGACATTAACCCTTAGCTATCTGTTTATGACACGCCCCCCAAATTGCAGACAGTGGGGAAGCTCACTGGCGGCGATTTCCTTAGTGAACCCAGATCTCCTGTATCCTAGTTCAGTGTTTGAACTACAAGACATTGTTCCTGCCACAGAAAATTAAGTACTTCAAAGAGCAATCTTTATGGGGCAAGGTCCTAAGCTGATCTTATAGTATTTTCCATGCCTCAAAGAGATGAACCATCATCGTGAATCAAAGAAATAGGGGACTCTTAAAAACATCACTACAGACAGAACTTGTTATACCCAACACTCACTCTGTGGCTTATCTACTCCAGAGAGTATTAACATGAACTGAAGTTGGGAAGCAAGGGGGAAGTACTGTAAGAAAATACAGTACAGTACTCATGTTTGGTGTATTTGCCTGTTTCATGAATGCATTATTTACAATCGATGTTGAGATGTTACTCCTGAGCGTTCTGTATAAAATTAAGCCAAGCTTTGTGCTGTGGGCAGAAGAAATCTAGGAGCGAAAGTATTCACTTCACTCTTGTGCTTTCTGCTCAGATGGTGATGCATTGACTTGGTATCCTGAACTTTCTAAAAGCCTTCATGGTGTGTGAGTGAATGAGAGAGAGCGAGAGGGAGACAGCAGTCCTTGTGTGCTGCAGAAGTTGTGGAGGCCTCCTATAAGATCGAGGCAGCCGTTAAGCCTTCATTCACAGGATGTGTGTTCTCAAGGAATCTGAAGTTGGGCAAAAAGGTGGCAGGAAGCCTAGTTCTCTGTACTCAGATGCCAAGTTCCATACTGAATGTTTTACTCTGAGGACAGATTCCTTCATTCTACCTTGCTGCTTTTGACAAAGACTCGCCAGATTGGATCAGACTAGTGGTCCATCTAGTCTCCTTTCTCCAGCTGTGGCTATCAGCTGCTTCAGAGGAAGGTAGAAGACGGTCTTTCCTACAACAAAAAGTGAGGGCAGGAGCCTTTCATTCCCATTGCCCAATCCTCTCCCCCTACCACTGCCTTTCGCCTCCACACAGACAAAAAAAAATGTCCTTAGAATTCAAAAATAAAAAGTAAATCAAAATAACAATGTGAACTGATTCCAGCTATAAATTAAATAACGAACTAACCCAATTTACCACCGGGGCCTCTGGGACTTCCATAAAATACAACACAGTCTTAGTTAGATTTCACAGTGCCCATTCATAAAGAGAGGCATTTATATCCTTTAGGTTAGCAGATCTCTTCCTTCTCCAACCAGCCATTCACTGTCACTAACTCTGTAAACCACAAAAATCTATGTTAAGTGTCTGGCTCAAAACCACTAGGCAAGAAAATTCTAAGGCAAAGCTGAATATCTGTCTTACCCATGCTAAAGTATGTGTCAAAGCACTGTTTGCTTACTCACAGCAAGGCATGTGGAGGTGAAGAGACCCAACTGAACCTCTGACCTTTTGTTAAGGAAGACCATGTGTGTATCATGATACTATTTACACAAGGGGAGAGAAATTTTCCTTCTGATCCTGTGAGGTATAAGACTTCTCCAGAGTTAAGCGCAAATAGATTAATTGATTTTGATGTGTTGGCCTCTGCTATATTATTCTTAATATACATTTCTAGCATGAACCATAATGATTGCAGCAGAGCCATCAGAACATATGATAGGATGTGGCTTAACATAACTACCAGCTGTATTTGTTATGCATATTGACTATGCACTAAAACTCTAATTTTGAAACCTTCAATTGCTTGTTAATGAGGCCTGCACTGTCTTATCTATATTTACCTTTGTAACCAGGTATCAGAGGGGTAGCCATGTTAGTCTGGATCTGTAAAAGCAGCAGAGAGTCCTGTGGCACCCCTCTCCAGAGTCCGGAATGGAACCCAAGATTCCAGAGTTTCACCATTTCTCTGCTGTCAGCTAATGCCGTGAAACTGACCAGCAAAATGTGTCCCATCCCCCCTCTGGTGCTGGCTCGCATATGGAATGACAACATACTACTGCTATTGGTTACTCCGTTAGCTCAAGTGACTCAGGCCTGTGAGGACGAGCTAAAGTTTCCAACCAGGCTGACAACTCATGTGGGTCTCAATATGATACCACATGAAAAATACGAATTTTAATTTGATTTTTATAAACCGAGGAATTTAAACACAAAAATACTATGTTAAAAGTTCATTAAGGTCTGAAAATCAAGGTTGCCTGTACATTTGTGTGTAATACATACTTCTGTAAGACTGTGTTATGTATTCTCAAAGCGCAGCACTAAGTGTTCTTTAGAAAAGGTCAGAAAGAATAGTTATTTAACTAAAACATCTTCAGTTTCTCTTTTGGTCTGCTTGTGCGTGGAAGCCACTGACAGATTTCAGAACAGCTTTTCATATACCAGATGAATCTCAGAGGCGTTGGGGTGGGAAAGAATCAGTTTCTTTTTTTAGTGTGTGTATTTCATTTTATTGGTGTTTGATTTCAGCATCATGTGTCCAAATTATAAATACTCCTATTGAAGGTCTCAACACTTCTTAAAATGAAATGAAAAGGTCTGCATGTACAATATAGGAAATTCCTTTGTTTTTCTAGGTGTGGATTGAACAGGTGTGTCTCATTAGCTTTGTTACTGAATGTCATCATTTTAATGCTTCATCCTTACAACACTGTGCAAAATGCATTCACGCAAATGCTGGACAACTGCTACGTTACGCTACATACATTTAAAGGTTTTTCTAGAAATAAGAGGACTGATGCTGGAAATCAGGCAACCACTTCCCCATCAATGCTCCAAATTGAGAAACTTGCTGCCCAATGCTACACTGACACAACACTGAACTGAAAAGCCCGGCAACACTTATCTGAAAGAACTTGATTTCCCAAATATCAGTAAATCAGTGTTCCTTGTTTCCCTGAGGTAGTCTGCACTGTAACTTTTGCTGTCTGGCCAATAACAATGAAGCCAAACACATGCAACAAACAGTTCCACAATGAATCTAACACCTTAGATATTTGCTGTTTTGGAGAAAAACATTCTTTAACTAAAAAACCTTTTTTACTTGTGCAGCACAAGCTGAGAAGAACAATCCTGAATTATTAGCAGGGGGATGGGCAGAATAACCTAAAAGGTCTCTTCTATCTCCTATGAGCGCTACTGGTAAGGAAAATATCAGAACAAATTACCATCAAGTCAATATTCCAAATTGCTTATGGATGCTTTAAAAAAAATCACTAAAAGCCAGCTCCATACCACAGGTATAGTACATTGTCTGTCTGACAATTTATATTGAACATGTAAACAAAGGTATAGACACCAAGGATAAAATATGTAATCTAAAATCTTGAGTATTTCTACAATGTCCACCTCCGTTAAAACTGCTGATTAACTGAGGCTAGCATATTTACAAAAGAATCTATGGTATCTTTAAAAGAAATGGCACCAATAACATGGAGTAAACATTTAGTGACCTTCCTTTCATTTCTTCTATTCTTTGTTACTCACCCCTGAGTGATGCCTCTTGCTCAGAGCACATTGAATGCAGCAGCTTGATCCAAGGAGGAAAACGATTAGTTTCCTTTCAGCCTTTCTTATTGTTATCACTTGAAATTTCTTCACCTCTTCTTTTCAAGTCACATAAAAATATGAAAGCAGACCCCTTCAGGGTCTAGACGGATTCTGTTTACATTATGTACAAAGAATGAATGCATTTCCTATTTTAACCAGGAAAATCACGTCCTTGCTGACAGCTGCCTGGATCATTTATATTATCCTGTGTGTGATTGTAAAATCCTATGCAATGGTCAAAATCAAGCTGGCTTTTCTAAACGGAGGACCTGATGAAAATCTGCAAGTCAACTTGTCTTCATCCTGCAAGTTTCTCTTTCCTGTAGAAGAAGCTGAAAGTCACTGTTTATTCCACAAAGCTTTTTAACTGGAGACATTGAAGAAGAAAAGGAGGGTATTGAAAGGCCCAGAACCATCTTAGTGCTGAAACCATACTCCTAACGTATATTATAGCTCACTGAGGTGCCTCTGTCAACCCCACAGTAGCCGTTACTCAGCTCCCACGTTAAACCCGTGATTCCCTTCTCCCTAAGCAATTTTGTTTTATAGCACTGTCAGCAAACTGCTGCAGCCACTGTTTGAAAGGATTCCAACCTAAATTACAGTAGTGAAAGCCCGCTCAAGGCGTCCTGCTTGCGTTTTTCCCCCTAGAATACTTAAATTTGATCATACTCCCCATGCGATCTTCACAAGCTCCCTGCAATGTAGGCAAACAAAGCTTTGCTTTCCTCTTCCAATTTTAAATGCCTTCATTAGGGGGACTCGGCATTAAAATGTTTTGGAAAGGCAGATGCTCCAGCATTAGAGCAAAGAAGCAGAAAAAAAGGAAGACGCCCTCTGAACAGCTGCACAGCTCTGTGCTTCAAGCAAGCAATATACCAGAACAGTTTTGTACATTGTTTTGTCACTGGGAATGTATTATTACCATCTAAATTTAAAATCACTGCTTCTTTCCTGCACTAGGGCAAATGCAGACCTGAAACCACAACCACTGACCTGCTCTGTTCTTTCTACTGCTCCAACACAGAAAATAAGTACAAATGGGTAAAACCACAACCTTCTGGTTTGATGGTGTATGTGCTTGCAAGGTGTTGATACAGAATCAGCCAAAGAGAGAGAGACAGGAATTCTTGTGCACTTTATGGGATTAATCAATATTCATGTTTCTCTGCTGACATCTAATTCTCCCAGCTGCTCCAGCTCCCTACAGACTGTCCACAAAAGACCTTGTTTCTATTAATGAGCACCTTTCTCTTGAGTGTGTTAGTGGAGAGGAAATATTGGATACTTGCTCTATGTATTCAAGATGATTTTTTTTTCCCTTTAAACCCCCCCATATACAAGGTGGGACACTTGGAAGAGCATAAATTATGGTGAGGAAAATGGGTTAAAAATATCTTGGGTAAATTTTGTTAACCAGATCAACAAAAACACTATCAATACAGGGTGAAGAAGCACAAGTAACACATTTTCATAACTCCTCCTTGCCATGTTTGGACTGATTTCCTTTACAGTCTAAATAATCTTTGAGCTAGATTCTTTTCAACTAAAAGATGAAATTTTCATGGAAAGCTTTGAAAACAACTTTTTTTTTTTTTAGTTTTTTCGTTTTTATAGAAATTTGTCTTTGGTGGGGGTTGGGGAGAGCAGGCACACTTTCTGACCAGCTCTACTCAGTATCCTCCACTACTGGCATCTGTCAAAGTGAGAGAGGAAAGTATCTGATTTCTATACCACAATCTGTACGTTTCTTTGATTTTTTTTTATAAAGGAAGAATCCTAAATATTTTTAGCATCGAGTTCAATAGACTATGAATATATTTCACCGATTATATGTAATAATCAAAATGTAGTACTTCAAACAGTTCTGGAAAAGATCTGCAATTTACAGCAACAAGAAATTGCAAGACAGCTCAAGCAGATTAGCACACTAGAACTATTAATCTAAATGCATTTCCAAAATCTAAGGATAAAATTTGCTAAGTATCTAAGTTACTTGGGTGCTCTTGAAAATTTTATCCCAGGCCTAAAATAAACCACTGTCATTATGCTCCCTGTGAGATAGGTGTTCGTAGGCCCTTGTCCAGCTGAACATGTAAATTTTTCCAAGGTTCCTCAAAGTCCTTGGTGCCTTTTCTAAAACTTCCTCCTTTTGTTGTCCATAGTGACAGTGAAAACTGTCCCATTGGTCAGTGACTGTGTACAGCAGGGGTGGGCAAATTTTTTGGCCTTTTTGGCTGCATCACGTTTCGTAAATTGTATGGAGGGCCGGTTGGGGAGGGGGTCGTGGCCCAGCCCCCACCTCCTATCTGCCCCTCCCCAGGAATCCTGCCCCATCCAACCCTCCCCGTTCCCTGACGGCCCCCCCCAAACCCCTGTCCCATCCACACACCCTCTCTTCCTGTCCCCTGATTGCCCCCAGACCCCTGCTGCCCCATCCAACCCCTCCTCTCATTCCTGACAGCGCCCCCAGGACCCCTGCCCCCATTCAACTACCCCTTCTCCCTGTCCCCTGACTGCTCCCGGAACCCCTGCCCCTGACTGCCCCCCCATCCAACCCCCCTCCTTCTTGACTGCCCCCTGGGATCCCTGGCCCCATTCAACCCTCTGTTCCCCCCGACCACCCCAACCCCTATCCGAACCCCCGCTCCCTGACCACCACCTCAAACTCCCCTGCCCTCTATTCAACCCCCCTGCTCCATGCTCCCTTACTGGAGCACCTGTGGCTGGTGGTGCTACAGCCGCACCGCCCGGCTGGAGCCAGGCCACACTGCTGCCGCCACCACACAGCACAGAGCACCAGGTCAGGCCAGGCTCTGCAGCTGCGTTGCCCCAGGAACCCGCAGCCCTGCCATCCAGAGCATTGCGCTGGCAGCGGAGCGAGTGAGTTGAGGCGGTGGGGGGGACAGCCTCCTGGCCCAGGAGCTCGGGGGCTGGGCAGGACGGTTCCGCAGGCCAGATGTGGCCCGCGGGCCATAGTTTGCCCACCTCTGATGTACAGGCTGATTGACCACTTTGATACTGACAAATCACCCATTCTGGTAAAACTGCAAGGATCACATGGATGATGCAAATATTGGTTAACTACTTTTTGGGGGCATGCAAGGAACATGCACGTATAACAAGCCACAGCCAAATAGCGGCAGACACCTCAGATCAATGGCCATCGCAGATTCTATCCATTTCAGAACCATAAACCCCAACTACTTGAACAAATCCATTAATAAACAGCCTGCATCTTACTCACTGGGAGTGCCACTAAAGAGCAGCATGGTACAAAGCCCTTTGATGTCAGTTAGAGTTTCCATGGACTTCAATAGGCTTTGGACCATGTGGTAAGAAGTGACTGTTACACAAAGGTGATGCCCTGTTGAGGACACTTGTATTTTTCAGGTATGATCTTTGCATCTTTACACACCTAATCCCCTCCCCACCCACCCCCCACTCCCAAATAGATGTAGCTTACACTGAAACATGGGAGTTTCATTTTTAGTATGGTCATAGGTGTTTTGTTTTTGTTAATACAACTTTAATATTCTTCCATAGAAGAAATAAAGTTCTTTGAGGAATAAATGCAATGACAGATTTTTTTTCCCCAGGCAATTTCAAAGAAGCTATGTGCTTTTGAATATGAGCCTTCTCCCTTATTTCACAGCTTGTTCATGTGATGAGATAATCTTGTTGTTCAGATTATCAATTGCCACTTCTTTCAGGCCATTGATCTAACTTGCTACTCAGGAAATACTCTCTGTTCTAATCTCCCAAGCACATACTGCTGAGTTTAGGGCTTACTGCTCTGTTATGGATCTCAGGGAAAGAAGGCTGGAGAGCCATTTTACAAGGCTCCTCTCCTTGTAGAGCTGGCTGACAAATGGATAATTCCTGAATGGAGGGAGGCTGCAACTGGCCTGGTGGTTGAGCCTCAGGTCATAAAGGGGGGAGAGGGTTAGTTCAGTGGTTTGAGCGTTGGCCTGCTAAACCCAGGTTTGTGAGTTCAGTCCTTGAGGGGGCCATTTAGGGGTCTGGGGATTGGTCCTGCTCTGAGCAGGGGGTTGGCCTAGATGACCTCCTGAGGTCCCTTCCAACTCTGATATTCCATGATTCTATAAGAGTGGGTGATTCACTAAGGCAGGGGATAGTGGAAAGACAGGTAGAAGAGAGAGTGCTGCTACTCCCAGGATGTGCAAGTGAAAAGCGTGTGTTCTGTTAAAATACATTTAAGATATTGGCCATCTTCCAAAATATTTTTAAATAGTCTTATTAAAATGTAGTTATATATCTCTATTTGTCCCTCCTTCTGTGTGTAATATGCCCATAGCTTTCTCTCTCATACTGATCTGTCTTGAGAAATCACATGGAATGCGAAAGCCCAGTTTTCAAATGTAGTTGCCAGAAGTTTAAGCACCCCTATCTGTATTTGGGCAACGAAGACCCCGACACAGTAAAGTGCTTAAGCATATGCTTATTTTTAATCATGTCAGTAGTCTCATTAAAATCAATAAGACTCCTCATGCTCAACTGCTTTGCTGATCTGGGGCCTAAATTCATATTTTTTGAGCACCTGCTGCTGGTGATGATAAAAACCCCAAAATGATTTGGACTACTTTAGTGTCAGGTTTTCCATGATAGCACATTTAAATAAAATGGAAATTTCCACTATTAACAGAAACCGGGCTTTTTAGTTTTGGCTTTTGCAGGAGATTTAGAACTGTCCACTGCGTTTCCATCTTTACAGTACCTCTGGCAATTTACATTAAATGGGATAAATCATCTCTAAAGCAAGTTCATTCCCTAAGAGATCTTAATAAGCTGAAATCCCCTGATACATTATGGCTTTTCTTTCTTACAAAGGAACTTTTCAGTATTGGGGAGTAAAGTTTTTGCTTAGATGTTCTGTGCAAATATATTTTGAGTGAGTTTATTAAAGTGCCAGGAAACAAATATCCTTCATGTAAACTTTTCACTTGGGATGGGCATCTAATCTGCTAAAGGATTTCTGGGTTGGACACCTTTTGGGAGACGGGATGTTTCTTTGGATTGTATCTAAAGTGTAAACAGTCAGAGCTGTTGCTGGTGCAAATGTCTGAAGTCAATTGAAATCAAATTGACTCCATTGAAGTCAAGCAGTCTTCCTCACAACTACACCAAAGAACAGTTATAAGACAATAGAAAAAAGGCTCTAAAATAAAAAGGAAGGTCAGGTTGTGAAAGTTAACTACTCTAGTTCATTTGCAGTCACATGCCACATTCTAGAGATACGGAATCAGCCTCAGTCTCAGATCTTACACTCTTTTGCACAAACTTGTTGTGGGTATGCACCCAGTTTAGATGCTCAGAGGCCTGATTTGCAGGGGTGTTGGTTTTTGGGGTGGTTGTTTTTTTGAGGAGTTTCCCAACTGCCTGATTTGGCATCTGCCAGTACAGATTGTTTAGAAGCAAAACAATGCATGTGCCATCAGATGTGTGTGTACAATGTTTGATGTTTTTACAAAAAAAATACATCTTTAGAATGCCTGAAATAGAAAGCAATATTTTTAAAAAACATACTAAGGCTAAGGAAAATTTGGCATTTGAGAAATCCCTCAAAAATGACAAAGAAATACCTATAACTTATTCAGCATTTCTTAACTACTTTACTTTTAAATAGTTTTTGGATTTAATTTTGACTTTTTTCTTATATTGGTTCAATGAATACCTGCATAAAGAGGCATATTAATGAAGACTGGAACAATTACTCCTTTAGCCCATAAAATTGGTAGTTATCTATGAGATTACTCTTAGACTGCAGAATAAAAAAAAGCTTTGTTCTCCGATTGTCACCGACTTGAAGAGACATTTCTGTTTTCCAAAAGCTTTCGCACTTATAGTGCTTGTACTGTTATGTTAGCTACTTCAGTAATGAACACTTATTCATTCCAAATTAGAAAAAATATATATAGTAGTTAGCAGAAAAGGGGATCAGATGTAACTCTGATATTTCACCAATGTATTCCTGAAAACATCTTAAAGGACTCCACACTGTACACTCATCACATGGCCCTCCCCCTTTATTCCTACTTATCTAGCTAGAATTTGTGGGATTTGGGGTTTTTTTGAATAAAACCCCCTATAGCCTCACTTTTTCAATAATGCTTGTTTCTTCTTGGCTCTCTTATCTTCTGGTATGTCTTATTTGCTATACTTGTAGGCAATTGCAGTGGATCACTAACATGGTCATTAGGCAACTTAATCACAAAGACTCTTCTCCAGGCTTAACAATCACCATAAGAAGGAGAAAATGAAAAATGTCAAAAGATTGGGTTTTCAGACATGCAAATAGTGTAAGAAAATTGCACGAGTTTCTATAGTGGGCACTGCACACAGTATTTACTCACAAAAAAAGTCACACCTACTATAACTTTCTGCATAATAGCCTGTCCCTTACTATTGCCTATCTTACGTTCAAGTTCATGGGCAAATGATCACTGGAAAATCTGAATCATGATTTGTGTGTTGTTATACAGTGTGAAAGTTCTTGGCGGACTCTGACTTAGGCCATGCCAACATCTGGCCAGATATGGCTGTGCACGAACATGAGGAAAAAGTAGACCATTATGCAGCCTTTTCTTATCTCCAGTGGATGTCTGGGGCATGTGACGCTGGCAGACCCGGTCATGCCACAGTGTATTCAGGCCAATTCACTTGTGTATTGGAAGAGTGGATTTGGTGTTTAGCCTTCATAAAACTAATGGGCCATAACTTGCATCGTTTTCCCTTATCTGTATCCTGTTATAATGTAGCAGCAAACACTTACATTGTGTATACCCCCATAACTAAATAACCCATCAAAGAAATCTTGTGAAATGCTAATGAAGGACTTAAGGGCTTTAATAGAAAAGTGCTAATTTCAAAGCAAGTGGCTATTGTGTGTGATGACCAAAGGTCGAAGACTCAAAGTGCATTCCTCAGCGGCAGTGGAAGGAAAAGCCCACATGGGCAGAGACGCTGTCAGCTTGGTTTCTGTCAGAAGAAGCTACAAATATGGATTCAGGGAAACATCCTTCATCTCTGGACTGTTTACACTCTTACAGGGAACTATACCAGATGCAAAGCAGAGATCCCCAGAGACAATCTGAGTACCCTGAAAAGACTTTTGGGAAGCTGGCAGTTTATTACATCACTGCCACCATTTGGAATTACAAATTCTGATTCATCTGTACATATACTTTACTTCCTTTAACATCTCAATAACTCTCATTTCTTTTTTTAGCTAATAAATCTTTAGTTTACTCTAGAACTGGCTACCAGCATAGTCTTGGTATAATATCTAAAGTACCAATTGATCTGGAGTGAGTGAGTGACCTCTTGGGACTGGGAGCAACCTGATGTGGTGTGATTGGTTTTGTTTTGTTTACATGATCCTTTATCACAAAGTCTTTTGGGTAGCAAGAAAGACTCTCCAGCCTAAGGGGCTGTCTGTGATTCCATAGTAAGACCAGTATAGTGATCCAGGAGTTGGAGAAATCTAATTATAGAACATACCACCAGCTTTGGGCATCTGTCCTGTTTTCTGACAGTCTGCCCTGAGATAGGCACTCATAGTTGTGAGCCACTCCAGACAGCCAAGAGAAAAGGAAGGGTTGTTTGCCTGGTGCATCCCATGCAGGCTATGCTCCAACCACGCTCACCAGCATAGCTGAGCCAGGCTGGAAGGTGTTGTAAACAGCCCATAGTCAGGGGCCGGTGATATATTACTCCAAGAGCAAGAGTAGAGAAGCAGGGGGGCACGCTCCTTCATTAACCTGCCACAACTATGCAACATCCCTTCCATAGGGCTGGAACCAAAGGGTCAGTGAAGCCCAGGCAGATGCTGTTCATAGCAAAGTGAGCCAAAAACCCCACATTAGCTTTTATGTGTATCGTCCAACATGGCAGTCAAAAATTGTTTATAGTGTTAGCATGCTTCATAATTCCAAACCCTGCATTCTGCACTCATGCAAAACTCGCATTAAACTAATTAAATCCAATAGCGGATGTGAGAACCTTTTCATATTACCTTTGGAGGCAAGGGGACAGAGGATGGTGCTTAAATGTCACTCCAAGCCCTCAAAACTCCACAGTATGCTCAGATTCTAAGGCACAACATTCTTCCTCTGTCTGTCTTTGACATTTCTAAAGTACCTGTTTAAATAATAGCCTATTATCCATTCCATTCACTGGCTTGTTCTTCATAATGCAACCACTCTTTCATGCCATATTTCCATTATAGTGCGCTGTTAAGTGGAGTCGCACCTAACTCTTATCTGGTGTAAGTGAGAGACAATAAGGCCCAGTAATCTTGTCTGCAAACAATATCACAGATTTGATTTTCTATCAGTCACTTCTGTAATCCAAAATGAATACAATGGGCAGGAAGTAAGGTATTAGCAATAGTTATACGCTGTGAATGCTACAGTTCACAAATTGCCCCAGAATTTAGAAGGGATCTGGGTTTGGGGGGTGAGAGGAAATATGTGATCATATAATCAGACTGTCATAATGCATACATACAAAGGGGCAAATTAAGGTTGTACAGGCAGCCTTAATTGTGTCATTTCTTCACTTTTGAGAACTTGACTTTGCAACCTTGACGTTTTTCTAACACAGGTGTTTTTGGAGGAGGGGGCTGTAATTAACAGAAGGGTCAGATTCTGCCAGCCTTGCTTACATTGAGTTGTATCTTGCTCTGCATATAGTTCCACTGATTTAATGGGATTACTGAATAAGGCACTACTTAATATGAGAAAGGGTGGAACAATCAAGCCCTAAATTAACTACATGCAAGTAATTCTTATGTTCTGTAATAAGGCAAAGGCTTTATATTACTATCATTGACTTCAACAAAAGCAGCAGCAAGCCTTTAGTTATTTTGAGAGAAAAAAGAGAAGTTATCAGGGTTTGAAAATAACCAAACTACTGTACAAGACATAATTCCATCTTTTTATCTGTTACTCCAATCATTGCATTCTCATTCAAAATCAGAATCTCAATTCCCTTACTAGGAACCTTTGCATCTCTTTATGTAACCCATACAAATAAAATATATATCCTCATCCGTCAATTATTCATCTATATTTTGACAGATGTCCCAAATGTATGCTTTTGACCTTCAAGCAGAAACATTCAAGCACACAAAGAAATCCCACTTGACCTAAGTTTGAAAAGGTTGAAAGTCTATGTATTATCAAATATTCATTTAAGGCTAGTAGAATAACTTGTGTAAACCAAGAAATAGCAAAACCAGATCCATTTTGTCTGAATGCCAGGAATAATCTGAACACATACAGAACAGTAATGATTTTCAGTGCCTGGTGACCAACAATATGCTTTAACCAGCTTCTTGGGGTGGATTTGTATCATTGTACCTGAAAGGTTAGGGTTTAACTGTTATAATGCTGTATTTCTCCTCTATCCTTCAAAATCGTGCAAGAAGCTCCTTATTTCTAATAGCCTCTACTATAGCTGGTATAATTTATAGCACCCTTGAGGCTTACTTTGTTATCTGTCCAGCAAAAGGCTTTATATAACTGCCTTTGACTTCAGCAGGAGGAGGATTTTTTTGTATGTACATATGTAAAAATTGGCCCTCATTTGTGTGCAAAATTCACATGTGAATTTACTGCATTTTTCACATGGAACTGTAGTGATATAGCAAGAAAACAACCAGTTAGAAATCAGTTGGTGCTTGAATTCATATGCATGCAGTTGTGAAAATCTGGGCCACAACGTAGATCACTATACAACTGAGCATAGGAAATTATTATTTTGTTTCATGGGATGTAGTTTGTGAAACATATTGCAATTGCGATGAGAATTAAAAGCTGTGAGAATTATTGCAATTATGTGTGATAGACTGATTCTAAAATAAGTGTACAGATACATCCAAGCCAGGTTGACAGAAATTGTCCAGTTTTCCCCACTATCATGCTTTTTATAATTTGTTGCATAGTGATGCTTCTTGGAGCCCTCACACAAAAATCCCAGCAAGATTTTGCAGTGTGGAATTGGACGTATTGGGTAATAAGATTGAAATGTATCAACATAATATGACAACTAACATAGGTGTCTCCTTCAGTTCATACTGAGAGGGCCTGACAGTGTTTTATGCTACACTTTAATAAAAGAACGGACCTATATTCAGCACCAAGGCCAGCTCAGAATCATACGGTCTTTAAAAGACTCTAAATTGATTAACAAGGCAATGCTTTTCATAATTTGGAAGTGGGTAACTATTGGTGGAACAAAACAATTGTATTGTGAGAGACTTTACAGATATTAGATTATAGCCTAAATTGTGTACGCACATCAAACTCCCCTTTCGAAGGGAATACAATACTTCAATGCAATGCAATACAAGATGTATGTTCTTTGAGCTACATTCAGCGGTAATGACAGTAGCAGCGCCTCACTACACAACAGGAGTGTGTGCCTAGTAAAGGTAATACTTGGCAGGAGAAAGGGTGGCAGAATTGGACCCTAACTGGCTATTTGAATTATTCCTTGGAATATAAATGTATACAAACTTTAGGCTAGATTGTGCCTCTAAGCTTGATGCTGCATCACCCCGGAAGAGGCCTTAAACATTCTGCCAAAGCACAGCTCTCTCTTTGCTCCCCCTTGCTTTGTGGGATTGGGGATAGTAATTTGTGGCTGGCCTACAATGGCAGCAAATTACAACATGTCTGTGATGGCTCAGATGCACTGGACAGTGCGTTGTGGGGGGCAGAACCTTGGCTTGTTTCCACTTCCCTTTACCTATTCCCTAGCTACCCATTCTCGGGGAGGGACTAGTAAGTGGGTGTTCATAGATTTTTGGCCCAAATCAATGCATCTCAATTAGAGTGAAAAGCAATATAAGAGAGACCCACATCTTTATGCATTTTCCATATGTGAAAAGTGACAAATGAGGTGCAATATGACCTATTAAATGCCATGCCAAATAGTGCTGTATTTGTACAGGAGAGGTATCTTGAGGCAAAGGGGGAATATTGACAGAAATGACCTGTAGCAGCCACTGGCTAAGAAAGCTTTGGAAGCCACAGCATAAAACCTTACACCATCAGCCCAATGCACAGCTTCTCTGGAGACCCTAAAATAATAGGGTTGGGTGGGTAGAGGACTCCAGGAGAATAGCAATCACTGCGGTGAGGTTAGCTTGTGCCCTGAATACCTTCTCATTTAGGTGAAGGTGGCTCTTAATGTGCAGCTTCACATATGAAACTCACATGACCTCAGGTTTTCTAAAAATGTTGCAAAAATAGAGCTTTCCATCCCGCAGTTAGAAAAGTAAAACATTGACTTATTTCCTAAATGATCAAACTGACGTAGCACTTCACACGGAGGAGTTTCAGCCTGGGAGTCTTTCACTGTGAGAGCCTAAGCTTGTGATTACATCGCTATTTCAAGACCATTCTATTTTGGTTCACTTTTAGGCATGGAGGATGCTCAAACTGTCTCCGTTCTCTTCAAAAATTCTTATTCTCAACTATATAAACAGGTTACATAACCTTTCCTTGGAAGTTTGGGGCAATATCCTCAGTTGGTGTAAACAGGTGCCACTCCAGTGATGTCAGACGCCAATTTGCATGAGCTGATAATCAGGCCCTTTGAATTCTTTGATGCTATATGCAAAACACTGCATGTGTGCAGCTCTTAGAGGCTGTGAGATGAAAACAGGTTGAAGATTATATTGTTGCCTGAATCTTTCTATCCTAAAATGGTTTAAAAACAGAAATCTGATTCTGGGCCTGATCCTATCATTGTGGCTTAATTAACACTGTCCAGTCCATATGAAATAGGCTTTCCACCATTAGAAAAGATGGAGGCCTAGCGGCCAAAGGAAACGCAACCTAGATGGAGCTACTATAAGATGGGTGCAAAACTGGTTGGAAAACCATTCCTAGAGAGTAGTTATCAGTGGTTCACAATCAGGCTGGAAGGACATAACAAGTGGGGTTCCGCAGGGATCAGTTCTGGGTCCGGTTCTGTTCAATATCTTCATCAATGATTTAGATAGTGGCATAGAGTACACACTTATAAAGTTGGCAGGTGATATAAAGCTGAGAGAGGTTACAAGTGCTTTGGAGGATAGGATAAAAGGATCTGGGGGTCAGAGTGGACCGCAAGCTAAATATGAGTCAACAGTGTAACGTTGTTGCAAAAAAAAGCGAACATCATTCTGGGATGTATTAGCAGGACTGTTGTAAGAAAGATACGAGAAGTAATATTTCCACTCTACTCTGCGCTGATTAGGCCTCAACTGGAGTATTGTGTCCAGTTTTGGGCACCACGTATAAGGAAAGATGTGGACAAATTGGAGAGATTCCATAGAAGAGCAGCAAAAATTATTAAAGGTCTAGAAAACATGACCTCTGAGGGAAGATTGAAAAAATGGGGTTTGTTTTGTCTGGAAAAGAGAAGGCTGAGAGGGGACATAACAGTTTTCAAGTATGTAAAAGGTTGTTACAAGGAGGAGGGAGAAAAATTGTTGTTCTTAATCTCTGAGGATAGGACAAGAAGTAATGGGCTTAAATTGCAGCCAGGGAGCTTTAGGTTGGACATGAGGAAAAACTTCCTAACTGTCAAGTGGTTAAGCACTGGAATAAATTGCCTAGGGAGGTTGTGGAATCTCCATCTCTGGAGGTTTTTAAGAGCAGGTTAGACAAACACCTGTCAGGAATGGTCTAGATAAAACTTAGTCCTGCCATGAGTGCAGGGGACTGGACTAGATGACCTCTCAAGCTCCCTTCCATTCCTATGATTCTATTCTAAAAGGTGTGGAACAGAACCAGAGGTGATCCATGTCTGCCGATAGTGAGGGGGCAGAGTGAGGGCAGTTGGCTTCAGCAGTGTTACTGAACATTCTCGGTCTGTGTGATCTTGCTCAGTATAAGCCAAGCAGCAAATCTGAGTGTGGGGGCACATGACCCTGCATGCCCCCCCATGTCTGCTACTGCATGCCCCACACACACAACGTCCCCTCTGTCCAGGACCCAGGCAAACACAAGCATGGAGTCAGCAGAGCAACCCAATTATGAACACAAGGTGTAGGACTCTGGTCGAACCTTCCCCACTAGTTAGTCTGTCTGTCTGTCTGTGTCTCTCTCTAACTCCTACACACCTAACTGTGGGGAGTATGCAGCCTTCATTAAAACACCAATAGTAATGTCTGACACTGGTTCAGGCGCTCCTTCTGGACACTGGTGCTCTAGAAAGACCACAGAAATATGTGCTGCAGTGTCATTTGGCTTCCAAGGGGGCTAGGTAGCACAATGAGTTAAGCGACCGATGTTGCTAGGCTTTCACTTCTTGGAGGTTTGAAATCTGATCAATCAAATGTGACAGTGAGTGTGATCTCTATTGTAGACCTGCGTGAACATTTATCCACCGTACAAAACCACTCCATAATCTGGTACAACTAGTAACCCCAATTTGGAGACGCCCAAGGATGTAGCTCTAATGAATGGATTAGTTGGGCTTTTGGAAGACTCTTCACTGCACCTGGCTCTAGCCCAGGTTGTCACTTGCTTCCCTTAATAAGTAGAAAATTAAAATGTCAAAGTAAATTATTAAAGTTTGTGTTTGATGGGGTAACTTTATTTTTTTATAAAAAAAAATATTTTGTCAAGGTTTCATGTAATTGTTAGGAGTGACGCATTCTAAATGCATATGATATTTTCTGTAACTCTCCATTAAGAACTAATTAGTTAATAACAATGATGTGCTCATATTAATGATTTATTCTAAATCAAAGTCATATTTTCATCAGTCTTGGAGAGATGATTACAATTCTTCATGTAGCCTTTGATTTTTCAGTCCTTAACATATCCCTTTAGGCCTTAAAGTTTAGGGAGAAGCAAAATGCCACTGATGGTGTGCAATAGAAGCTTTACATAATGCTTTTGAACAATCCATATTCACTTTAAATTCAAAGTAAAAATAAATGCTTCAGTATGTTCATCAGCAAAACAGCCTATAGCTCAAGAAGGAAAACTGGATTTTTCTCTGGCACAACTTGTGGTTTTGGTGCATCAGGTACTGTTTCTATAACACCTAAATAACTGAAGTAGTCCCATCATAAATAAATCTTGACTTTGGGACTAATGTGCCAGATCCTTGGTTGGTGTGTATTGGCATCATGTTATTGATGTCAACTCTGATTTACAGCAGCTGAGCATCTGGCCCAATCAATTGTAACTAGTGTTTTGTTTTTGACATGGGCACTCCCTACTCCCCAGGAGCTTGTACTAACAAGCCACTAACTGCAGGAGACCACCCTAGTATCCCACAGTGCAGCAGGAGATAATGGTTGTACCAGCAAAGCCAGGTATGGATGCAGTCCGGGTTATTTTCAGAACACAATGGCCCTCTGTAAAGGTAACAGGCTAGCAGCCTTCCTGCATACCACTCCGTTTGTGTTTATGGTGCATGATTTTCCAAGTCGTCGTCTTTTAGTAACAAAACCAAGATTTCATTTCTAAATATGGGGAGGTAGATAGGCCTTTCAGCTCAGTTTAAATATAACATGAAACAATTAATTTTACAACACGCTGACTTCTCTCCCCTCTTCCCTCTCCCCAAATGTAAGCAGTTAAAATAGATTTGAAAAAATAAATGTTCCTCGTGTTCCAGGCAGATCCCAACCTATGTAAATCAACATAACTTCACTAACTTCAGTATGGCTTCACTGATTTCCATCAGCTGAGGATCCGGCCCATTGGAGTCCACAGATGGCAGACATTTAATGTTTGAATACTGGCAATGCTGTCACAACAGGACACTTTACTGTTTCAAACATAAAAATGTACCACTGGAATGTTGTGATTGGTGGAAACTAGTATCATTTGGACAGAGGAATGAATCACTGGGGGCTTGGATGCACCACTGCCAATCTTCCAGCCCTACCACGGAGACTAAACAACAGCTGCATACATTAAGGTCTGGCACTTTCTGCCATAATGGATCAGGCTGTGAATACGGGCTCTGTGTTGGTTGGTTAGTTGTGAATGTTGTTAGCCCATAATGTTACTGATGCAGTTGTTGGCACATATTCCAATGCTGTGTTTTCATGTTTTTGCTTTTATCTTAAAATATACCCATTAGGTTTTTTCTTTCCCCTGACCAGCTCAGATAATAGGTAGAGCTAAAAATGATCTAATAGGTAGTACCTGAGAGCTGCTGCCACGCACAACTGTCAAACTGTGATTATGAAAGGTATAAAGAGAATGTTTTCTTTCTGGGTTCTCATTTTTTGATTAGCTATTTTTTGCATCTCTTTTTGAGCTAAATAGAATTTGGTCCTGTGACTGATGCTGCCTTGCAATGTTTTAATGCAGTCTTCACTGATGGCTATACGATTCAGCTGGGGTGCTCCACGAATGTGGTCTTTGTTTGCTTATTCGGAGGGAAATGAATATTGGTAGTTTTAATACCAATTAGTAATTATTAATATGACTATTTAAAATTGATTTGTTAACATTTATATATAGTACATAGATTTTTAAAGCATTCATAGTTTTAGTTGGACACACCGTTCTTCATTACAACTGGGCAAATAATTCCTAATGAGTAATTTATTTGACAGAATTTTGCCTTATTTTCTGTTTGCAAGTTGTTCCATGCCATGAAGGGCTTAGTTTTCTTGAATTTATGTTGAAAAACATTTTTCAGATTATTTCTGTTATAAATGCTTGATCTGTAGATTGCGTAAGTGACTTCAGCAGCCAGCCAACACAGCTTGAATGTAGCTCTGATTTAATACATGCGTCAAGTGGTGGATTTGTTTCCCTCAAGGGCTGAGTACACCTCCTTTAAATCAGGTTTCCAGTGCAAGATTCATGTTTACACATTCAAAACTTGCTTCCCATGGGTATTTCACAATATTGGTTCCATGGGATTGCAGCAGTGTAACTAAGAGAAGAAGTTGACCCAGTAGATGGAGTGAGACTATAGGGATTCATCTTCAGCAGTGTGCTGGGATGCATTTCTAAACCAAGATGGTCATTGGTATTGATGAGACTTGCCTTGCTGTATCACCATATAATGCTCTGAAATTTTAACCTTCCACTTTCCTGGAGGTATGTCTACACTACCCGCCGGATCGGGGGGCAGCTATCGACCCAGCGGGGGTCGATTTTTTGCATCTAGTCTAGACATGATAAATCGACCCGCGAGTGCTCTCTCATCGACTCTTGTACTCCACTGCAGGCAGAGTTGATGGGGGAGTGGCAGCAGTCGACTCTTAAGTACGTTGACTTCAGCTACATTATTCACACAGCTAAAGTTGCATAACTTAGATATATTTCCCCACCCCCCACTCCCAGTGTAGACCAGGCCTAAGAAAAAAAATTTCTTGTGATTCAGATAATCATGGGTCAATACCAGTTTTTAATACTCACTTCACTCCAACTCAGGCTGACTCAGTATGTTCAGTTATGAGTGCATAGTGAGAAGTGAGACAATTTGGGGGATTGATCTGGATTGGCTGGTAGCAATTATTAATTTGGAATAGGATCACAGAGGACTAAGAAGTGAGCACTGTAGGAAGTCACTCATAGTCCACTGGAGAACATTTTAATGATAGCATCAAAGCCTTAGGTGATGCTTGTAGAGGATGATCTGTTTTGGATCCTTAAAAGGACTGAAATGTTACAGTGGTTTTAATCAAGGATAGATACCTTTATTGTCAGCAAAGGGAATAGGGACACAGTAAGAATTTCTACAAGGTTTAATTGATTGTGCATGGGCAAATGAAGGACTTTAATAAAATGAGAGCAGAATATAATGGATTGATACTTTGCACACTACGAGGCATCTAGATCTCTCTGGCCATTGACAGCCCTTGTCTTTCCTGCAGTGAGTCATTCCTCTAAGGGAAAAAAGCCCAGCTGCAGTAGGAAACTGCAGAATCATGTAATCAATATAGCTATAAACTTTCTATGTTCTCTTGCTACATAAGCTGGTTCTCTGAATTTAGGAGATTTGCCCATGATTTAATAAATGAACAAATAACCCTTTTGTTCCCATGTCAAGTGTAAATGTATTATTCAGTATTGACCTTCATATGCAGTATATACAGTAGGCAGTGTTAGGCAGTGTCATCTGAATTTTCTAAAGGCATAATAGGAGGAGTTGTAATGCAATAGGAGCCATCAGCTGTGCATATAGTACCAAAAATGTACTTTTGAGATTCTTGGCTGGAAATTAATTTTCATGGTTTCCTAGATATATCCTACATGGTGCTAAATTGGGGTGGGCAAACTATGGTCTGCAGGCTGGATCTCGCCCCTCAGGGCTTTGGATCTCGCCTGCCGGATTGCCACCCTTGTGGCGCCATGGGCCCTATGCCACTCCGGGAAGCGGCTGGCACCATGTCCCTGTGGTCCCTGGGGGAGAGGGGGCAGAGGGCTCCGCGTGCTGCCCTTGCCTGTGGGTACCTCCCCTGAAGCTCCCATTGGAGGGGACTGGGGAACCGCGGCCAATGGGAGCTTCGGGAGAGGTACCCACAGGCAAGGGCAGCATGCTAAGCCCTCTGCCCCCCCTCCCTGCACCACTGCCCTGAGCCCCCTCCCACACTTTGCACCCCCTCCTGCACCCCAACCCCCTTCCCTGAGCCCCTTCGTGCATCCTACACCCCTCCTCTGCCTCAACTCCTTGCCCTGAGCTCCTTCCTGCACACTGCACCCTCTCCCGCACCCCCTCCTGCACCCCAACCCCCTGCCCCAGCCCTACATTCATGACCCTACATGCAATTTCCTCACTCACATGTGGCCTTTAGGCCAAAAAGTTTGCCCACCCCTGTGCTAAATATTAACTGGCTAAAAATGATGCTTGGTTGTCTTTCTAAAAGCATTTGTTACAGATATAACTACAGTAATAAGATGTAGGCTAATGTGGTATCACTTATTGCATACTTCGTGGGTGATTATATTGAGAGCCACAATGTAATAACACAAGCAAAGAGTTGCTGTTTTCTTCTACCACTTTCAGATGAATATATCAAATATTTTCAATACAGATGCAGTAAGAAACAAGTAGAGGACAAACTCATATCTACATTTTGCACAGGTTCTCCTTTCCATTATGAGATGGGCAGGCTCTCTCTCTCATTGCTGTGCCTAAGGAATGGGAGTGGTAACCCACATAAACATTGCATTTTGTAGCTATAAAGTAATAGTATCCTCCCTGACTGGTTATCTGGGTTTCAGAACTCCCCTGCAGGATTTTCCAGCAGTATGAGAACCAGGAAGAGGACAATCTGTTTGAGGAATCTGCATCCAGGATACAATCTCATCACTTTTCATCTGGATTTTAAGAGCAATACCACACCCTCCACCTATTGACTCAGTTTCTGTTGCTATCAATAGTCATTTTGTACTCTTGACCCAGGATTTGACAATTTATGAAATAGCAGAACTACTAACCGTGATAGGTAATCTACCACTTAAATCAGTCTCAGTACCATCTGACTGACAGATAGCTAATGTGAGGCTGATTTTTATTTTAAAGGCTCCAGAGGCGATCCTAGCAATTACAGGCCAATAAGACTAACATCAGTACCAGGCAAACTGGTTGAAACTATAATAAAGAACAGAATTATCAGACACATAGATGAACGCGATTTGTTGGGAAAGAGTCAATGTA
Organism: Gopherus flavomarginatus; assembly: GCF_025201925.1. Classification (NCBI taxonomy): domain Eukaryota; kingdom Metazoa; phylum Chordata; order Testudines; family Testudinidae; genus Gopherus; species Gopherus flavomarginatus. Next base: position 42,598,355 of record NC_066627.1, on the reverse strand, counting down.
CCTTTTGTAAAGAGAAATCATGCTTCACTAATCTATTAGACTTCTTTGATGATGCTAACAAACATGTGGACAAGGGTGATCCAGTGCATATAGTGTATTTGGACTTTCAGAAAGCCTTTGACGAGGTCCCTCACCAAAGGTTCTTAAACAACATAAGCAGTCATGGGATAAGAGGGAAGGTCCTCTTAGGGATCAGTAACTGGCTAAAATATAGGAAACAAAGGGTAGGAATAAATGGTCAGTTCTCATAGTGGAGAGAGGAAAATAGTAGGATCCCCTAAGGATCTGTACTGGGCCTAGTTCTGTTCAACATAAATGATCTGGAAAAAGGGATAAACAGTGGGGTCCCTTCCAACCCAGATATTCTATGATTCTAAGTTATCAAGGCTAATCCTTTAAGTCTTTCTTTCTTTGTCAGACAAAATAAACCTACCTCACACTTCCGTAATCTTTCTTGTATAATGAGAATATTATAATCGATAACAACAAAATCCCCAAACTGCGTGCATTCGTGTCAGCCCAAATGTGCTTAGATTTGCCTCTTTCTGCCATAAAAGTAGGTCCTGAGGCTGTTCCTTACAATTTAAAGAGACATCATCAGTCTAAAAATTACATTAATAAGAATCGAGACTAAACCACTACTAGTAAGAGCGATAAAACAGCAAGAATATACATGGTGCACCAAGACACTGAAAACTACGCAGGGGTGTGTATGTGTGAGATTTTTCTCAGCTCTGCTCATAGCCCCTGGGCACTCCACTCCCAAACACACCCTAGACACCAAGCCAGGTTCATGTTGTATTTGGTTGTGGGTCAGAGCTAATCACAGCTCTTTGGCACTTTCTCACTGCCACATGAGTCTTGGCCAGGGAAATCTTTAATGTGAGATGGAAACAAGGCTCTAGAGATGCCAACACTGACTAAGGTATCACCGTCATAGCCACTGGAGCCCATGCTGGCCCTGGGCATCTGACAAGTATAATCTTTTGGAACCCTGACTGTTGTCATGTGACTGGTGCCAGGCAATAACAGCCCACTGCCATTGTTGAAGGTACTGGCCTACCACCTTCCCCTTTATAGACTTGGTTCTCTGCAGGTGTCAGAGTGTGATGGAGGAATGGAGGAAAATAGAGAAGCAGAAAAGGAGCAAGTGTCATTGGCAAGGGGAAAACCATCGGAGAAGACAGAAGGGAGAGGAGGGAGTGGAGGAAGGAAAATGCAGCGGCTTAAATGCAAGGATGGCTCAGAGAATGGTGTCAAAGCCGTAGCTGCAGACAGCTCCCACTCATGGGGGTGCTCAACTGATGTTAGTGAGATCATTACTCCTGGTGCTACATGGTATTGGGTGTGAGCTGCTTCATGCTTGCTGACCACTCTATAGGGACAGTGATTTGAGCCCCTGTGGAAATCTCACAGAGATGGGCGGTCACATCAGAGACTCCCCACTGTTTAACAGGAAATATCCTTCTGCTACTCCACTGATTCTCTCCACAAACATGTGCACCAATTCTGGACTCATCATTGTTTCCATTCTCTTCTCCTCTCGGCCCTTAAAGGGCACAGCCTGCTGAAGGTTGCATGGCAAAGGAGTTTAGGGTAGGTGGAGGCAGGTCACATTGAATCTGGGCCCATAACTCTACAGGGAACCTTACGTTGTTTGACCCAGCCCTGCCGAAGTACAGGAGCCTTACATTCTAATGGTGTTAAAGTGCCTCTAGACTCCTTGCCAGCTGCCAGGTGCAGAGATCTCCTCTAAGCTCTGTACTTATAGAATCATAGGACTGGAAGGGGCCCCGAGACGTCATCTATTGCAGTCCCCTGTGCACATGGCAAGACTAAGTATTATCTAGACCTTTCAGAGAAATACACGCCATCAAACTTTCCAGCACCTGCCTCACTAGCTTGGTTATGAGCATAGCGATTGTTAGGGAACTGCAGTTTGTTCCCCTGCTAGTGAAACCAATGTGCCTCCAAGATCCATTCCTTCTCAGACCTTTCTCTCTGCCTGTACTCACAGCAGGGATAGCCACAGTGGCTGCTGCTGCAAAGTGGGGCTGAAGATAGTTTCCCAGTCCATGCTATACACTTGGTCTACACACCGGCACTGTGAACCAACCCCTGCCTTAGATTTTCTTTTTCCTCCCTATGTCCATGATTTTTCACATCATAAAACTAGGTGTTTTTTTCCCCTCTTCAGTTCTTCATCTGAGGGTCTTCAAGCTCTGCTTTATCAATGTATCCAGCTTATCAACACCTGGGCAAGGCTTTTGTCCTCATTTACAGATGAAAAAACCTGGAGAATGGAGGTTAGTGGCTTGCCAAGGACACACAGTTAATGGTTGAGAAGGAACAGAGCTCAGGAGTTGTAATTCCCTGGGCCTTTCCAATCACCTTTCTAGATCAGGGCTCAAATTCTGCCCTCTGCTACACCTATGTCAACAGTGTGGTAAAAGAGGTGTAGCATTTGGCCCTCTGACTCTGAAGAGTGTCTGCCTTTTGCCTAGTATAGATAGCACCTCAGAGATACCAAGCAATCTCATTGTCCTCAGCCATGCACACCATATATAACTCATTTATGCTGTGTTTGCCAACAGGCTAAGTACTGATTTGATATGTTGTTCAAGGGACATATTTAAGACCCATATACTGACCTGCCATGACAGCTGCACACCTCCCTCGGTCATGAGTCCAGCAATGTGTTTTGTTTTGTCATAGTAATATTTACTGCGGCCTAGATCTGATCTACTGCGTGACTCAATGTACGGAAATGTGAGCAGGCTAGGATACTGCATGGCCACAGGTTCTTCCCATCTGGCTAATAGCAAGCCTGGTGCTTGCCTTCATTTTTCTACTTTCTTATTCTGCACTACTGGACCCTACGGTTGTAGCTTACTACCTGATTTCTAACGTGTGTGGTGATGCTCTTTGGAGACTCTCCAGTAGGGTTCTGTTGCCAACCTACCTGGTCATGGGGAGCAGCTGGGCTGCTACCACCAGCCTCTCAGTCTCTCCACAGCTCCCTGTTAATATTGTCTGCTGTCCTGTATAGCAGAAGTCAGCCTACAGGGAACAGTGCTGGGAGAGAGTGAGTGGAATGCAAAGGGGACTTGGCATGGACACCACTGGGTTATTACAGTACAGCTACTGGAGTATATGCAGCATCCATTGCTGTATGAATACTGCAGCAATATTTGTATGGATTTTTTTTAACAGTAGGTTAATCAAATATTGATATTTACGTATACACCTTCCTGGGTTCAGGAAGGTAAAATTGGGCTAGATTTCAATGAATGACTTTTTTTTTTAAACAAGCCCATCCAGGGACAGTATTCAGGGTTTCTAAGGCTTGCTGGCATGTATTCTTTCACTTCATCGCAGCTGATGCTTCTGGTTGGAACATGATAGGAGACGTGCACTGTGGCACCAATGAAGAATGTACATTTTTGTTTTGAGTCCTTTGAGTCCTGCAGCTCACATACCCTGTGTTTGCCTTAAGAAAATAAGCATTTCTTACACTTCAGCATCTGTTACATTAACAGCTAGTTTGAGGGTTCAAGCAATGGTTGATTTTTGTCTGCTGTCAGAGATGTAGCAGTGTCACTATTTTCAGTTGAGATTTAAATGTTTGTGTATCCTGCCAGAGCTCAGCCCATTCAGCTTTGGACTATTCTCAGTCATTCACAGTAAAATAGTTCATTCTCCAGGACCCGTGTAGCATGCGTTAATGATAAGGGAATCCAGTTGGTGATACTCTTGCTTTCGTTCACTGCTTGCAAGTGCAGTGCAACAAGATACTAGATTCCCTACAGCTATACCTTTCACGTGAGTCCAGAGGTTTTAGTCATACAGAGAAGTGACTTTGGTCCTTACTCTCCATTCCTGTGCACCACTGTAAATCAGAAGTAATTCCAGTGAAGTCTGTTCTAAGTGAATTGGTATGAATGAAGAATCAGGCCACCTTGTCCCTTGCCTGGAGCATCCTCTGCATAGCAGAAACTCTAGTATTAGTCAGTGCTGGAAATTAAGTTCCCAGCGTTCCGGCATGGTTGAATAGCCACAACAAAATCAAATGAGCAATTGTGACAGAAAGACCATTCCTAGCAAATCTGTTCTGAGTTTCCATGTCTGAGAATCTATTCTACGTATTTCATTCTCTCCTAAAATCCTCTGTAATCCTGGGAAGCTGGTACCCCAAATCTGCATAGCTGTTATACCAAAATCAAATTGAAGTCAAGTGAATGTGTTTGTCTTCCACCATTATAAATGCAAACTTCATACAAGTCAGAAAGGACAATCTGAAAAATACAAACTTCAGAGAAATCCAGTTAAGCTAAAACAACGGTTATCAAGCCTGGATTGTACATCAATAGGCAGAGTCAGCAATACAGAGAAACAGTGGCATTCAGTGGGGAGAGCTATTGCTAGCCATGCCAGAGATTTTGCTAGTAAAATTTCTCTTAACTCTGCTAGCTACAGGGTATAATCCTAGACCTAGTAGCTACTGCATATGGAGCAGAGGATAGGAAAGAAATTATGATCATAGCTCCCAGAGGCCCCAGTCAAGGTTCTATTATGTTAGACACTGAACACACACACAGACTCAGATCCTGAGATTAGACTCTTTCAGGCCTGTTCCTGTAATGGACTTCATGTGTGCAGAGTGCTATGCCACATGGAGACCCACTGTCTTCAATGGGATTCTACTCTGGGGCAGGTGTCAGCCCACACTGAATCTCCCGCAGGTTTAGGCCATGAAGAAAGACCCCTATTGACCTCAGTGGGTGCTGGATTAGACCCTAAGAAAATAACTGGAAAATATCCAGAAAATGACAGAAAAATATAACCCCCCAACTAGGAATATGCTACAAATCCTAGAGCATCTTAGGGTGGCAGTGCGGGTGGTATCTCAGTTCTACAGCACCATGTCACGTCAGGAAGCTCTCAAAAGCAGAGCTGTATTGCACTTTCACACTCATGTAAATAATTGTCTTATGAGACAACATGCAGGAGCTCTAAAATGCCATGCTTTACATGTTGGGCAAACGGATAGTCCTTGTCACAAAGCCTATGAGACTCTGCATTCACTGTTTACGAGTGTTGCAAAGGTAACACCCCATCCTATGGAACACTAACCTCCTCAGCACGTGACTTGCCAAGCGTACGCCTGCATGTTTGCTCTGACACCTTTGAAAATCAGACCACTTAATTTAGAGGTGGGATTTTCCAAAGCATTCAAGGGTGCTATTCCGTTTGATTTTCAGTGGATACTGAGTGCCTAACTCCCATGGGTTTCTTTGGAAATCCCACAAGTGATGCCTCACTCTTGGCACCCAGGTTTGATCATTTTTGGCCAAAGCCAGCATGTTTGCTGATGGGGGAATTTCCAAGTGCTCCTAAGTGGCTCCAGTGCCACTGAACGTCGCCTAAGTCTTTCTGAAGATCCCACCAAGTGTCTGAACTACCTTCTCCTCCTTGGAGCTGGCTGATGCACAATGCTGGGGTGATGAGTCCCTCGCACTGTGCGGTGGACAAACTGGGGCTGTCTGACTCAGGGACTGACCACCCAGCAGCTTCACAACCACTCAGTTCACTGGGTTTTAAAACACAAAAGCTGTAGTTACAAGATGTAGAGTAATACGGCAGCCCCTTGAGTGGATGCTGTGATCCAGCTGCCCATAATGTGCAGTAGAACTACTTGAAGGGAAACTCTAAACCCTGTTCTAGGTCCCTCCCCATGCACATTCCTAACAGGCAAGATCTTCAAGTCCAGCCAAACTGTACCCAGCAGGATCCTGGGGTCTGGGATGGGAAGATGCCTCTTTGTCACCTTTCCGGTCCTCCGATCTTGGGGCCAGTTGACAGCCAGTTCCCCCAGCATAACTCAAAACAGCCCAAGGGTTCCTAGGGACTGTTCTGGTTGCTGAGGCTTGGTCAAGCATAAAGTATTCTGGCCATGGCAATTGCTACTGTGGGCCAACCCCAGCACAGCCCCTATGCTACAGGCAGGGCTGGCCCTAGACCAAATGGTGACCCAGGCAAGGAGCATCTTTGGTGCCCCCTACCTCCTATTTGTTAAACTTTTGAATACCTTTTTTTTTATTGCATTTGTAGCCCATTTCATGACTTTAATGCACAATTTACATACATGATTTATCCTCTGTCATATAAGACTACATTTTCATGCTAGGATCTGTAAATCTGTATTTATTCATGCCATATATAAGCAAATAAAAACTTTCATTTCCTTTAAGCTTTTCCTCTGAGATGTTTGAATTTTAAGAGTAACTGAAATGTACTAACATCAAGAAATTGAACTGTGCACCGACATTGGGTAGACCAGTACTACACAGTGTGACTGTAGGTGACTGTCTTAGAATGTTAACCCAGACCTGCCGTTCAGATTTGCCCCTCTTGCTGCTAACTAGATTGCAATTGAGCTTTTGCTTCCTATACTGAACTCCAGAAGGCATCTTTTATTTTCTAGGCGGGGTGGGAGACTGTATTAGAGCAAAAGAGCAAAAGTCTATGTTCCACAGTCTTAGAAAGTGATCAAACATTACGTGTTAAGCATGGCAAAAGAAGTAGATGTATTTTTATATTGTTGCGTAGATAGGGTTTCTATAGATATCTCTGGCATCTCATTATATATGTCCTTTATTAGTTGCTACTTACACTCTTCAAGTCTTAAAACACAAGTACACTTTCACAATTGCACAATAAAACAATATCGCTCTCATCTCTCACTTCACTTCAATTTGTTCTTATATCTCATTGACTGACTTGCGATGTCTCGCCCCTTGTATACCCATGAGGTCCTGGCTGACAAATTCCAGGAGGTTCAAGGAAAATGTACTTCTCAAAGTCTGGAAGGTTCCACAAGATTCTACAAAGGTCCAAAACATTCTAGGAGGTTAGTGAAAAATGAATCCACATATGGAATTACCGAAACATTTTACTTCAAACATTCTATTTTCCCTTTGGTTGCTAACAATAAAAAGAGCACCCCAGGCAGTCACCTACCCCTAAATCTGGCCCTGACTGCAGGCTTTGGTTGAAGGGAAGATTGTGTGACAGAGCTAGGCAGGCTGGCTTTATGGCCCGTAGGAATTCCCCTACATCAGGAGATTACCTAGCTGCCCTCGTTAAGGCAGTTTTTCTCTGCCTGAACTTCCCGTTTCTGACTGAGAGTTTGGCCAAAGTTCTTAACTAACCATAAAGGTTCTCTTCTTGAAGGGCTGGCTTCACCTGACGTTGGTCTGCAGGCGTCTGAGTTAGCAGAGCTGGTCCTGTGGGTAAATGAACTTGTACAGGGAAGGGAGTGTTGGGATCTGAGATTGTGAGTGTTTGCTTTGGGTGATTGTCCCCCAGGGCTGCTTCCAGGTTGTGCCACAGCAACAAGAAGGTTCAGTGCAGGCGGAAAGCAGGAGGCCTGGTCACAGTGGGAAGCAGGATGAAACCAGACACATTCACAATAAATAAATGGGGGCAAGGCAGACATGGAGCCTTGATGACCAAAGGGATCTGACTTGAGGGGAGGGGATGGGAGGGAAGAGAGAAATGGAGGAACAGGCCTGGCCCAAGGCTCTGTACCACTGCAAGCTAGTCCTGTTGCTGGTTATACAGCAGCAGAATGGAGTGAGGGTGCTCAAATGAATAGAACAGGGGAAGGCTTATCTAATCTGCCTTTTGCAGACCAACCTAGCTATGCAGCATATCTTCTTTAAATGTAATCACCATGCAGCCCTTTCTGCATGGGGACTTGTATTACTTATATGTTTCTATGGTTACATGTTTGAGTTACATCTGTTAAAGTGCACTCCAAAAAGCAAGATCAGATACTCTTTGATTAAGATCATCACATTGAAATATTTATGTAGACTCAAGCATCAAATTATTGACCTGCTTCCTGTGGTTAGTCTATGTGTTCCCTAGGGCATGTGTAAATTGTGTATACATTACAGACAATACATCAACATGGATTTCAGAGACCAAGACTGTGGATTTAATGGGCACAGAGGATCCACTGCATTATTATTTAAACTCTTGCTAGATAAGAAGCAATATGAGGCCCCTCACATTTCGCTTTACTTACTTATTGGTATTTATAAGGCAGATGTGATTAGAGAAGGCAGGATAATTAATTCTAGATATTACCTTGCACTTTGAAAAACCACAATCTGGCAAGGAACAATTGACTGAAGGCTCTAAATAAATAAATTGTGTAACCCATTAACTGCAGCATTAATAGACCAATCTGGAACAAACTCTCAAAGCTAAAGGTTGTGGAAAATTATTATAGTTACTTAACTAATGACAAAAGTAAACAGTTATTAACTCCTAAAAAAAATCTATCATCACTTATATATCTCATTACATGTTCAAAGTACTGCACAAATAATAATTGACCTACTAATCCTAAAAAATCTTGATTTATATCTAGAGCCTGATTTTTAAATATTAGACATTTGATTAATCTAATTTGTATATGAAATCAAAGGACTGTGCATTTGCAATTTAAGTGTGGGTTTGTGTGCCATTTGTGCAATCAAGCTTTGTGCCTAACTTGTTTAAAAGCCAGGCTCCTGATGATTAATTTTTCTATAACTTGTTTCTATTTAAAGGTTTCAAACAGTAAAATTCCAGAGAAGACAAATGAATCCTCAAGCCCTCTACAGTCTAACCCAGTTAATATCAGTATGTGAGATCAATGCTGATCACTCTGTCTCCTTTGCTACTAAAGTCAAGTTAAGCAGCATCCTACACTCCAACACGTGTTTCACTTTAATTACATGTTTTATAATGCTTTCCATACAGGTTCAAGTATGCTATATATATGTCTGCATCCTTAATGATTCATGGCAATTTTTCCTCACCGTTAGGTGGCCTGTGATTGAAAATTGGAACCAGATTGTTGCGCAGAGGAGGCTCTGTTAAAATGACTTTCTAATTGCAGAAGTGTTAGAATTAATCAACTGGTGTTTGTACATAGTTTTACTAAACCACTGTTGGATCAGATCCCTGAAACTGAAATACAAAATCTTGTCATATATTTAAATCTAACAAGTGATGCCAAACCCAAGATGTAGGGCCAATTTCTGGCCGTGACTGGCTAATGAACCATGTATCTACCTTATTCAGTGGTGGAACCTCACATGGATTAAGCTCAATAATATATGGTCATAAGAACACAATTGCTGCTAATGTTGAGAGGAATTTAAATTACTCAGCAGAACTCCCCAGAATGCATCCTTGTTTAAGTTAGCGGGCGTTTAACAGAGTACAGATATGAGGATGAAAAATGTGTAATTTCAGGCACCATGTCCCAGCAAATGGTCAGCTTTGCCCTTCGTACCCCCCTAGGTGTAAGAAATGGTCAAGTAGTTTACAAAATGGGATTTGCAAAGGTGGTTCTGAAAGAGGAAAACAAAAACATCAGCAACAACATTAGATGCTGGAATTAACTGGGGGAAAACTTGGTCCTGTGTATAATATATTATTTTACTGCAGTAGTAGCCCCTGTTATGGATCAGGATTCCGTTGTGCTAGGTGCTGTACAAACATATATACATGCACATTTAAAGAAACATGGTACTTAGCTTTAATAAGTGTCTGAAACTCCATTTTCCCCACTGCCCATTTTAAATTCCTGTTTCTAATCATCTCCCTTCAAAACTCAATTTATTCTAACTTTCATTTTTGACTTTTATGCCCTATATGTCATCAAATGAAAATCAGGATTAAAATGTGTAACTTCAAAAAAAATTATTTGAAATATCATGGAGTCAGGTATTTTAAGGGGTTAAAGATGCAATGAATGTAAAGAGTAGCTTTAGGGAACATTGCTTTTTTTTTTTTTTTTAAATATAAACACATTTCACAAAGTGATACAGCTCCCTTGCAGCTCAGGTATGAAACTTTCATTCTGTTATGTTCTCTCTCACATGGGATCTGATCCCGAGATACTTTGCGTGAGATTGATCCAATGCCCTTTGAATTGCAACTCTTATTATGTTATCAATAGTGCTTGCCGGTTTCTTATTTTCAAGCAGGTGCAATAGTATTGAGCAGAGGCTGAATCTGTAGATAGAGTTTTGACAAATAGAAAGTTTGCAGTTGGCTTTTTCCAGCTCTAACTTTCCTTGTGGTGTGGGATCAGCAACTTGTTCACAAACATACCTGCCCATGAATGTTCATGGACTTCTCTGATGCTGAATCAGACTCTTGGGAGCAGATGCCATAAATTCTTCTTTCATAACTAATCAAATCTTTTTGACCTTTTATCAATCATGCTGGAAATCACAGAACCAGAAAATGTAGAGAGTGTGTGTGTGTGTGTGTGTGTGTGTATATAATGTATGTTTTGTGTGTGTGTGTGTGTGTGAGTGTGAGAGAGAGAGAGGTCAGTGTTGAGTGTTTTTCTTTTCTCCTCCTCACTCCTCCCCCTCAGCACCATTTCTCTCTTACAAGTTATGTATTTGTGGGTTACAAACATAGACCAGAGTCATCAGATACCTAAGCACGTCCTTAACTTTCTGTGTGTGAGTAGTCCCATTCGATGTGAGGATGATCTTGTGTTTTAGGCACTGTACTAAGACTCGGGAAACCAGGCTTCCTTTCCCAGCTCTACCACAGACTGCCTGTGAGACCTTGGGCAAATGGCTTAATACCTCTGGAACTCAGTTCCCCATCTGTAAAATGTGGGAACGGCTTTATTTATTCCACCCTTTGGGCTGTCTTTAGATTGCAACTACTTGTGGCAGGGACTGTCTCTTACTATGTGTTTGTACAATGCCTGGACAATCAGTCTTCTCTTGGTTGAGGCACTAGTGTAATATAGCAAAGAGTCCTGTGGCACCTTATAGACTAACAGACATATTGGAGCATGAGCTTCCATGGGTGAATACTCACTTCGTTGGATGCATGTGTATTCACCCATGAAAGCTCATGCTCCAATACGTCTATTAGTCTATAAGGTGCCACGGGACTCTTTGCTGCTTTTACAGATCCAGACTAACATGGCTACCCCTCTGATAATAGTATAATATAATTAACACCACCAATGAGAGTAGTTGTGTCTGCAGGATGTGGCCCCAAATCATCTGATTTTTGCAGCTTTGACCATTCCATATTATGATGCATGGAAACATTTTGACGTGTTCAAGTAGGGGAACAAACAGAAAAGCTCTTTGTAGAGGACTACACAGGAGAGGCCAGTAATTACTTGAGTGTGATGTATGTGATTATTGCAGCTTTGAAAGAAAAGGGGCTTTTATTTGATATTCATTTTGAAGCTTGTCTGTTAAGATTTGGGTTAAGAACTTATTTTCATTGAAACATGTAACTGTAGTAGCTAGACATCCTCTGCATCTCTTTGTCATCGCTGATTGCCTTTGAAAACACCATGCATTGTTTTTACAGTGTGTAATGCCATCCATGCTGCCTTTGGCATCAATGCCATAATATTGAAGCTGCAGCTGAGAGGTAAAGGAAAAGAAAGCCACTTGTATGCCCATGACTGAGTTCATTCTTATGGTGCATGGAGAAGGCAGCAATTGCAACAAGGAGAGATGAAATATTCAAAAGGCACTCACACTGGGTTTTTGCCAAAATCAAATCTGAACCAACAAAGGAAACAAATGATGTTAGAGCTCAAAATTACTAGCCCAGTTGCCTAGAAACAATGTTTTTTTTTCACCCCTATGTGATGGGCCTGGATTGAGCTACCTAGTCCAAGCTCAGACACCCACATTTGGGCCCAATCCTATGCTCCACGTGCTTTGCTTGCAAGAGGGTGGTCAAAGTGGGGGTAACTGAGCCAAGAAACAGCATGCTCAGTGCCTGCATGGGGGCGGGGAATACATACTTTCAGCAGCACTCTGTCCAGTCTTCCTTCTGTTACCGAAAGATTTGGTTGTGATATAAAGGAAAGGGTGTGGGAGTGACTGAAAATAGAGGCTCGTCAAGGGTCACTACAGATGCAGAGGGCTCCACAGAAGCAAACAAATCATAAAACACTATCACAACTATTTTCATGAGGGTATTGCATGTGCTGAGCTAACATTTGAAGCTCTGGTTACCAGCAATGATATGATACAGCATTTCCACATCTTGGATTTCAAGTTTTAAATGTATTAAACAGCTACTCCATAACATTCAAACTACTGGCGAATTTGGGATTAGAATAAAAGAGGAATGTAAAACACATTTCTTACATGCAGTTCTATATTTCACTTACAAAACAGTAATATCTCTAATAACTCTAATATCTGCCTAACTGCCTGATGTTCCAACTCCGGAAACCGTCCCAGCATGGATAAGTTTTAAAATAACAAACCCCATGAATAATATATATATTCATCAATCTCATTCAACTGCTGTAAAAGCAACATTAAGACGTTCAAGTCTACAGCTTCCACCCCGTTCTGACTTGACTCCTTAAGTATGGGTTAGGTGAGGATAAAAAAAACTGGATAGCGGGCATTAAACAGAGGTCTTGAGTTAAGGGTATCTATTCATGCAAACCAGCAAGGAGGAGCTCTTCAGGATTTTCCAGGGGGAGCTGGATTTTAAAATGGGTGTATTAATAAGCTAGATGTAGAGGGAATATGTGATTATAAAATATGCAGGTAAATTACTATCATGCATATTTTTACTCATGTGTAAAGGCCTATGAAGGTTTGTACTCTGGGCATTGTACTCTGGGTTTGTACTCTGTACCACTGGCTTCAAATGCAGGATTAAAAGAGAAGTGCAGTAGAAAATCTTTGTAGGTGTGGTCCCTAAACTCAGTGGTATGGTTAAAACACATGGGCATGTGGGTGAGTTCCAGAAGAACATTTGTAGTCTAGGTGAAAGGACTCTGAGTTGAATCATGAAATTTCACACATCTAAAAATTGTGTGCTAATAAACTGAAGTAAAGATGTTGCCCAAGCAGTTTAATTTCGATGGGAATGAATTAGTAACTGGAGGGAAAGGATATATTGACAGGGACATTTTCAGTTCAGTGGACAGTGACAATGAAGAAGGCTAAAATGTTGGCCTATATTGAAGGGCTTGTTGCTTTCCAAAGAAACAATCTTTACAGGCCTCTTGTTTCACCACATCTGGAGCAAAGGGTCCAGTTTTTGCCAATTTAATTGATGAAAAATATAGATAAGGTGGAAGGAGTACAATGCAGGGCAAAGAAACAAAAGTAATAGAATGCACTGGCTGATGGAGACCTGATGAAACAGCAATCATTGAGCTTGGTGGGAAGGCAATTAATAGTTGACTGATTGAAGTATTTAAATTGTAAATTAGCTGTGATTTATGACCATCGTAACCTATTCGAAAATCTATTTGACTTGTTGGACAGATCAGAATTTGACCTAAATGGTCCCTGGAGTAAGGGACTGTCGTGCCAGCCACAGATCTGGCACAGCACTATTCACTAACTTCCCATCCCTGACACACTCACCCTCCCATAGATTTTGTTTGGTCTTCAGCACATGTTTAATGTTAACCTAAAACACTCTCCAATTCTACCAGGCTCGTCAAAATGAATTTGGAGGAACAAATCAGAACAGCAATGAATGTTAACCTAAAACCTGAGCACTCTGCATCAATCCAGAAGAGGCCAAGGGAATCCACAGTAGGGTTGTAAAAGGAAGTGCAACGGCATATCCAGCATATGTTATGCCTATAAAAACAGACAGACAGATGATGAGTATTCCTGTATTGGCTGTTGTTTCCTCATGACTTTCCCTAACGAGTTGGTTGAGTTATAGCTGATGTCCTAATGTTTTCCATTGTGCTGTGCTGAGTAATAATAAATGCCTCCCTCTTCCAAAAGAGACAACATAAAAGGAGCAAAAAATCTAGTTTCTCTCACCTTCTGAGCAGTCTGGCAAAGTAACTGCCTAACTTCACGAAGGTCTCTTGCCACAGCATCTTCTGAATGATGACAGGTGATAAAAGAAAACAATGAGGAGTACAAGAGGTTTTATTGTAGACTTTCTAATGGATCTCCCTCCAATCCCAGCCTTAATGTTGATCACATCAGTTGCTTTTCTTTATGTGGCTGGATCAACTTTTGGCATGCACACAACTGTGCGTACCTGGGACACAGATGTTCCATATATAGTGAGATTTTGGACACATCAGCATGAGTTATTGTGCAACTGGAAGAATTCACCATGTCTACTGGCTAAGAGTTTTCAACAGGCTCAGTGCTTGAGCCTACAGTTTTATATTGACATGTACGAGGCATATCTCTTCCACACCTAGAACTCAGGAATCTGATGCGCTGAGCTGACACAGAAGCTGAGAGATCCAACACTACTGTTAGTTCTACAATAGCTCCTTGGTTTTCCACTGGAGGAAGGGTAAGGTACAATGGACTGTTAGTGGGATGGATCAATAGTATCTGTTACTGAAGAAGAACATTGTGTCAATTCTGAAAAAGAATTCTTTAGCTTGGTAGTTTTGTAAGTGATGCCCGGCATAATAGTGCCTTTCTACAAATTAAGTTTCTTTCTTTCTTTCTTTCTTTGGGGGAGGGATAGCTCAGGGGTTTGAGCATTGGCCTACTAAACCCAGGGTTGTGAGTTCAATCCTTGAGGGGGCCATTAAGGGAACTGGGGTAAAAATCTGGGGATTGGTCCTGCTTGGAGCAGGGGGTTGGACTAGATGACCTCCTGAGGTCCCTTCCAACCCTAATAGTCTATGATTCTATGATTCTGTAGCACCCATAGTCCTTGAACTAAATTCTTGGGCGGGTAGACTCTCATTTTATTAAAATTGTCTGTCTTTCTTCACTAGTTAAGCTTTGACACTAATTTGCTCTCTCTTTCTGTGAAGTTCCATTTTTTAATGATCTAAGACCCAAATGAGACTACCAGTCTCTCCTATTCCCTTGGATTGCTGGAAATGTACAATGAAGTAGCTATTTCAGCTTCACCATCTGTTTGAGACACAGTTGCGGGATCTTAAGATCTGGTTTGTGTCTGAAATTCCAGACGACTTCTTCTATGGCCTCTTTCTCCCAAACATTTTTTTTTTGGGGGGGGGAGGCGGGATGGGTGTAAGCCACTTAAAATGATAGGATTGCTTCAGAGTCTCTGTTGTCACCATCTTTCCCTGTGTGATTCTATCTTCTGTGACTCAAATCAAATTTTCCTCACCATTTATCTTCTCTTGAGCAAGGGTGTTTCACCATAGTGTTCTTGACAGCTTTTAACTTAGGTTATAATTAAGTGCGGTCTACTTAAATGCCCCTGAAGTTGCAATAGTATATGTAGTTTTTCCTTAATGTTCTAAACACTTTTGTAGAATTCTGCCCTGTTTAAACATCTACTGGTCTTATGTTTGAAAACACCTGTCATATGAGGATCTGAAAACCTAACGGGTAATGGTGGTGGGGGTGGTCCTTCTCTATCTGATGCACTGCTCCAGCACTGAGCATGCTGCACTAACAAATAAAATTCTCTTTCTGAATGAGATCATGGTGCAGATGTGTTCTGTACATAATATTAATAGGTTGGACTGGATCCCAAGAATCTTAGTGTAAGGAAGCTCCATGTGTAGTTAGAGGAATTTCTATGGGCCTCCCAAGTTTAGAATGTGCTCCTAATCACCTGGCCCTTTCACTCCTTACTCAGCAAAAAAAGTCCTACTGATCTTAATGGGACAACATAGACTCATAACCATGATGGTCCCTTCCGGCCTTAAAGTTTATCAGTGTGACCACATAGATGTTGCAGGCCATAGAACCTCACCCACCCACACATGCAATAGGCCCATAAGCTCTGGCTGAGTTACTAAAGTCCTCCCATCTTGACCGAAAGACTTCAAGTTGCAAAGAATCCACCAGTTACTCTAGTACAAACCAGCAAGTGACCCGTGCCTCAGACATGGCTGAGTGAAGATTGACAGATCAGGCCCTAAATTTGCAATATTGTATTCATTCTCACCAGGGCAGAGAAACTCACCAGCTTTCAAGAACCTAGTCACTTGAGCTCACTGGTGGTACAAGAGTTCACTGAATCTCAACCCAAAATGCATTTATTTTATCATGAAAAAGAAAATTCAAATACAGATGGCTCCAAAAGAACAATCCATCACTCTTACCAACACTACTTGCAGCATTCCTTACATTTAAACTTGTTAAAAGACCCACTGCAGCTGGGAAATGTCCACTTGTTAATGATGCCCACTGCAGACAAAACCTACACTTCATTCTCAGACCATATGCTAAAAGATCACTGCAAGGAGTTGTTATTCATTAAAGGCATGTGAAGGGTCTAATTATTAGCAGATTTGTAGGCCTGTTATTTAGTAACGCATGTTACTGTTAAGCCTGTTGTCTACATGTACTGAACATCATGTATTTTATTTGCTGTAGGAACATTTTATAATATGCTGTTAACATATTTTAAAAACAATCTTACAAAGCAGATTTTGGAACAGAATTTAGCACTGGCCTGTGCATTTGCTGTAATTTTGTAGTAAATCAAGGTAATAACTTTTCATTTGTACAGAGAATACTGTATAATAAAAACCCCACTATAAATATGGGCCTGATTTTTGTCAGAGATAATGAGCAATTGCGGCTCAAATGGCAACAGCCAGAATTGTGGGTACTCAGCACTTCTGAAAATCAAGCTCTGAAAGTATTTGCACAAGCAAGTTCTCTTAGTATCTGCATGGAGTCTGGCCAGTTAGGTACTTTAGACGTCCCTTCCTCATACAGGAAGGAGCTTGTTTTTTAATCACATAAAGAAAAAATGGATAACTTATCCCAGACCTGGGGAAATCTTTTGGAGGATTTGACTCCAAGTAGTACCTCAGCCCAAAAAGACAAGACTTCAGTTCCAACTAGATGTTTCCTAACATATGGCAAAAGACTTTCAGCACAATCTGTTCATAGGAAAGCCCCTGAGTCTGCCATTTGACTTGTCCAAACCAGACAGAAGGAGATCTAGTCTAGTGATTACCTGAAGCATTCCAGGCTCTGGTCCCAGCTGAGTCACTGATTCGCTATATGACTTGGGCAACTATATAACCTTGCAGTGCCTCATTCAACTTGGCTGTAAAATTAGGCAAAAACCAGGAGCTCACTGAAAAACTGATATTGCCCTAGAACTGAGCTCTCCTGGATGGATGGAAAACTAAAGGGTATTGCCTCTGCATCTTCTGATGTCAGTGTCACTGCATGTTCTCCTGGCTAATGATGGGGCAAAAACCACTCATACCGGGACTTGATAGATCAAGAGGAGGGATATGCAACTTGCTTAAACACAGGCCATGCCTACATGGGGGAAAGGAAACTCTAGAAAACACATTAACTAATATCTGTTACCACACTTTCTATCATGATACATTTTTCCAGTGTAGGCCCCACCAAGTAAATTTTGGAGCAGAAGGCCGCTCAGCCCTCCAGTTGTTCAATTAAATCCAAGTATTTGTGCCCCCCCCCCCCAAAAAAATTGAATACTCAGTGTCCTCCCACCAAGAAAAAAGCAGTGGAACACAAGGTCAGGGTGACAGCGTTTCAGTACTGACCTCAGTAAGGGTTTGATCCAAGAACAAAATCTGTATGCCAGGTGCTGAAGGAAAGCCTGTTTGTGCCTAACAAACTGGATTTTTTTCCCCCACAATTCATCCTTGAATAAATGTTACCCTTGTGCTTTTGCCAAGGTCAGTGATGTGATATGGGTTATCTTCCTTTATAAAAGCCATTTAGTTAGGTTAACTGCCCATTACATGGATAACTGCTCTCTTTAAGCATCATCTTCTAACTCTTATTCGATCACAACCCCCCTAATACATTCAAAGAGTACTTCACACCCATGCTGATTACTCTTTGTGTACGTGATTTAGGTTGTGATGCTAAAGTTTGCCATGCATATCTTAAAAATCATATTTATGTAAACACTGTAAATTATTTTGTGGAATTCTACTTTGCTATTGGCACGTTTGTCTGTATAACTTGAGGTATAAATAATGTCTCTTTTGGCCTGAGTTTTTAACTAAGCCATTACTTTTAAACTAGGAAACTCCTTTGAAATACAGTTCAGAAACCGAAAAGTTGAAATTAGGTTCTATTCCTCTGTTGTCTAAAGCAAGGCTTAAATGGAAGCAGGATTGGGATGTAAATGTAAACATTATATTGAAGAATGATCAGGTCTAAAAGTTATTTTGACTGTGTGTGTTTGGTTTTATAACTAAACATAAAACCAAATTATAATTATTTCTATTCGCAAGGAAGTAAGATGAAAATGTAACTATGTAGGATGACAGCTAATTTATGGCTTGGCATAAATTATGCTTAAATCTTTGAAATACAGAGACAAAAACAATTTGTCCACAAATTAGATGGCAAAAATGTTGTAATTTTGCAGGTAAAGCAATACTAGTACTGAAAACATTAGATGTTTACCATTCTTACATTCTAAGACAGTCACCTACAGTCACACTATTTAGTACTGGTCTACCCAATGTTTACCAAACAATATAACTGTTTGCCTAACAAAATCCATATCTGTAAATTACATGAAAAAATAAAATTTAGGTAGAGTTTCCTTAATCTACATAATACAAGAATATACACAGGCTGTAGGTATTGTTGCCTTTTGTTTCCTTTTATAATGCTTTTGCAGTATATTTTTTGGAGAGGGGGAGATTTTTTTGCATACTTTGTGCAGCAGCTGCCATGCCACTGGGATGTTTGGTCTTAAATTATGGAATTTTCATTGAAGAAAATGTGCTGCTAACAGTACCTCTTTTCAAAACAGCATGTGTGTATTTTCCCTTATATTAAATAGATTTTAAAAATTAGATTGTCTGTTACATTTGCTGTTTCCCACATTGATTGATTGTTTTGAAATATATAAGAAAGAGCTGAAATTAGATTGTATGCATATAATTTTCCTTTCACTAGTCACTTTTGCCTCCAGAAATCAAATAGCAGAAGCATAGATTCCTCGCTTTCAGTCAGTATTGTCCCTTAAGCAGAAAGTCTAGCACTTCATGTTAGAGGCATCCTTTGTTCCCTTTATGTGAGGTATGGCCACAATTGGGCATCAGAGAAATCCTCTATCGTTTCCATTAATTTCATTGTTTTATCTTGTTGCAGAGCTACAAAGATGTTCAGAATTTTTTGATAAGGAAAACGAATCAAACTTAAAATTGTCATAATTATTAATATATAGTCTGCTTCTCTGGGAATGATTTTGGCAAGCAAACCCATCAAAGAAGGCTGGGAGTGTTTAATCACAATCTGCAAAAGAGGAACTAAGGCCTGATCTAAAACCCATTTAATTCAAGAGGCACTTCTCTCCTGGCTTCCTTTAACTTTGGGTTCAGACCTTGAGTTCTATGTTTAGAATTCAATATATTGGGCCACTAGGATTTACCCATCTTTCATTGTCTCAGGGTGGTAGAAACCACACAGCTTACCCTGTTTTGTTTAATCATTCCATAATTCAGTAGCCCTCACAAAGAAACCTTACAACTCATAAATGGTCCACTGTTTATATAAAGCCAGGGCAAATTGGAGCATAGCCTCTGCTTCTAGTTACTTGTTGTTGGGCCTTTCCTTGCAGTCACATCACACTCAAGCTATGTGGAGTTTTTGAGTTGACTAGAGGAAATCTTTGCCCAGCAGAACCAACCTTTTCCTTATTCCAAAGGATCATCATCACTTTGATACTGGCACTTTGAAATGATACAGTCACCTCTAAAGACATCTGTATTTAATGGAAGAACTATTCTTTCAGTCCTGGCTGGATCCCTGCCCTGCTTGCCCCCTAGTTTCCTCCTGGAAGAACTATTCTTTAAAGTGCAGCTAAGCTGAACATGTTTGTTAGCTGGCACTGGTGAAATAATTTGTTTTCATTTATAAATAGAATAGTGTGATTGGATATTGGTACCTCAGTCCCCTCTGCCACTACACTTCATGAAAAGATTATACTTCTCTGTATGAAGTGAAAATTACCTTCAGGTTGGAGGGGGCAATTTAATTATTATTATTCTGCTTCCTCCTGTCTCCATGGTGATCCTATCCAAACAGCCTGTTCCCTTCTGTTGTATTGGACCTTTTTCTCCCCCTCCAGGCAGTAATAAATCAGCTATGCATAAGCCTGAATCAAAGTATTAATCAGTGGCCTAGGTAGGAGTACTGCCTACTGCATTTAGTACTGCAGCTTCTAAATCCAGCCACTCCACCTTCCTCACTCCAGGGCCTCTCCCTGGGTGCATGAAGGTCAATCCTGGCTGAATCCCTGCCCTGCTTGCCCCATGGCTTCCTCCTGGCAGGGGTGGACTGGCTGAGGGGAGGGGGAAAGAGTGTCAAGCCTCCTGTGCTAAAGCAGCTCTTGCAGCTCTCCCCAAGGCTGCCACCTGCGTGGGTCCACACAAGGGCGGTTATTGTGCTGAGAAATGCCTGCCAGCAGCCGATGCTGGGCTCCAGGTAGCTCTAGAGCTGCGGGCCCCGAGGTCCCCCTCCCCTGCAGTCAGAGAGAGGTGGGGTGGGGGCAAGGCTCTGCTCTCAGCCCCGCTGCACGCGGAGTTTGCAGGCAGTGGCGGTGCCAGGCACACGGGACGCTCTGAGGCAATCCCGTTTGCAGCTAAGCCCCTGCATCATTTCAGGATTTACTGCGGGGAATATGCCCCTCATTTCCTGCCGTGCCTGGGCGGGCAGGTTTGCAGCAGATGGCAGCGGGACCCCTCTGCGCCCACCCCCTTTCCACTCCCCTCTTCCCGCGGCTCTGTTGTGGAGGGGGGGCTGTTACCTGGGTTCTCTCCGGCTTCAGGGGCAGCGCAGGCAGCGCAGTCCGTGAGGATGCTGGGGTCACTCTGAGACCTGCCTCTGGGGAGAAAACAGCCAGTCCCTTCTTCCGCTGCAGCCATAGGTGGGGGGGGGGTCTCAGAGGCGAGGGGAGGACGAGGCGCTCATGGAACGGGAGGCGGCCAAGGTCACAATGGAGAAGCGGGGGATGGAGTCCAGAGCGCCAGCAGCTTCAGCCAGGCAGCCCCAGCCGCGGCAGCATCTTCCCCGGCCTCTTTCCGCCAGCTCCCGCCAGGGCTCCCCGCCTGCACCATCCAGCAGCCGCAGAGATGCCGCTAATGCCCCGGGCGCCTATCGCCACTCATTGGCGAACTTTCTCTCGGCGCCGCTCAGGGGGGCTGCTTTCGTGCTGCTCCGGGGGGGGCTGGCGTGAGCTGGGGCCGGGCTCCCCCCTCCCCCGTGCTCCCCCCCTGCCGCTCCCTTCCACCCAATAACAAAATCTTCGCTCCTGCTATTGCTTTAATCGGCTGCTCTTCTTGGAGCATCTGTTGGAAAACATTGGGATTCTCCCATCATGCCCCGCGAGAGGGAGTGTGACATCACAGTGGGGTTGGGAGGGGGGCCACCTGCACTGCACAAAGGGAGGGCAGCAGCAGGTGTGCGCGGCTAGGGGGCCCGGGGGGGAGGTGCAGGAAGCTGGGGGGTCCTACTGTTAATCTGCCGCTGTTTGCATTTCAACCCCCCTCTCCCCTCCCCCCCGACACATCTCCCCCCTCCCAATTCCTCCGCTGCGAGGCTGGGGGGGTTGGGCTGCTGTCATGTGACCAATCAGATCAGCCCAGCAGGGTCTGTCCGGGTGCGTGTGAATGGGCCAGCGGGGGGGATCCCAGCGAGACTGCTCCCCTTTTCGCCATTGCCCCTTCCGGGAGCTGCAGCTGGGACCCGGTGCTGGCTCCGGCTCGGGCTCCCCTGGCTGGGACTCGCCTTGCTCCGGGCGCCGCGCGTGAGTGGGCACTAGGCTAGTGTGCCAGACTGCACGTGGAGAGCGTGTGCACCGTGTATCAGCGAGTGCATTCTGTGCGTAGAGCCCGTCAAGCGTGTGCAGTGTATATGTGTGTGCACTATGCGCGGCTGCCTGTGCTCTGTGTGGGCGTGTCAGTGTGTGTGTATGTTCATTGTGCACTGTGTGTGTGCTGTGTGGGCGTGTCTCTGTGTGTGTGCATTGTGCACTGTGTGGGCATGTCAGCATGTGCAGTCCATGTGTGTGTATTGTGCACTGTGTGGGTGTATCAGCATTGTGCGCTCTGTGGGCATGTCAGTGTGTGTGTGTGTGCATTGTGCGCTCTGTGGGCATGTCACTGTGTGTGTGTGTGCATTGTGCACTGTGTGGGCATGTCAGCATGTGCAGTGTGTGTGTGTGCATTGTGCGCTCTGTGGGCTTGTCAGTGCATTGTGCGCTGTGTGGGCATGTCAGCATGTGCAGTGTGTGTGTGTGCATTGTGCGCTTTGTGGGCTTGTCAGTGCATTGTGCGCTGTGTGGGCGTGTCAGCGTGCGCAGTGTGTGTGCGTGCATTGTGCGCTGTGTGGGCATGTCAGCGTGTGCAGTGTGTGTGTGCCTTGTGCGCTGTGTGGGCGTGTCAGCGTGTGCAGTGTGTGTGTGCATTGTGCGCTTTGTGGGCTTGTCAGTGCATTGTGCGCTGTGTGGGCGTGTCAGCGTGTGCAGTGTGTGTGTGCCTTGTGCGCTGTGTGGGCGTGTCAGCGTGTGCAGTGTGGCTGCCTTGTGGGGCCTCTCTCATCTGGGCACTTGACTAGGTTACAGATTGGACCCGTTGTTGGCCTTATCCCCTTTGCCTGTGTCGCGGAACCCCCGCCCAGCCTGTCCTGACTACATTCCCACAGAAGCGGAGAAAGAACAGGTGGCACGACAGATCCAGTGAGCTGCTGCTGCCCATATCAGCTGACGATCTGCCTAAAACCCAGCCCTCCAAAAAAAAAAAAAAAAAAAAAAAAAGGCTGTGGCAGCTTCCAGTTTGCCAGGCACTAGCTGCCCTGACACTGGTGGGGGAAGGAGGGGGGCGTGAATCAGTGGTACCATCAGTGCTTTCCTTAACAGCCTGATTTCAGGGACACGGTGGCTTCACCTTGGACTGGAACAATCAGAGCAGGCTGCTTTTCTATGGCTGGGGAGTAGAGCTGGTCAGGAATTTTCCAAAGGAACACTTTTTTATTTTTGAAATATCTTTTACATTATAAATTAAAACAAAAACATAATAAAAAGTCAAAACCGGAACCAAACATTTCAATTGACCCCAAATTATTGTTTTCTTTGGCATCTCACTTTAGAGGAAATTTCAAAAAAAATTGTTTTCATTCTCTTCTTGAATGGATTTTTTTTCAAATGTGTGGCATTTCTCAGGTATCAAAAAATCCAGTTCCTGTCCAGAACTATGACCAGGATGAATTGCTTGGCTGCATATGCTCCAGTGCTCTGTGTTATTTCTTCCCTGTAAAACTTTTAAGTTATTGATGTTCCAGTTAGAGAAGCAGGGACCCTTTCTAGGCACTGCTCTGCTAGTGGAATAGCGCTGAGTTTATCCATGCAGCCCTTGCCTGGAATACACAGTGGTCTCAGTCCCACACATTTATCGGTACAGAGCACTCCCCAGTGGTGCAGCTGCTGTTGGGATTGTGTGTAATACACCCTTGACACAAAAGCAAGGTTT
Organism: Gopherus flavomarginatus; assembly: GCF_025201925.1. NCBI lineage: Eukaryota > Metazoa > Chordata > Testudines > Testudinidae > Gopherus > Gopherus flavomarginatus. The sequence goes on along the minus strand of NC_066627.1, from coordinate 42,574,864 downwards.
AAGGGCTGGGGGTTTGCACACACGTGCACATGCTACAGCAGGGGTGGGCAAACATTTTGGCCTGGAGGGCCAGGTAGGGAAGGCTGTACCTCCCCAAAGAGCCTGGCCCCTTTCCCCTCCCACTTCCCACACCCCTCAGAACCTCCCACTCATCCAACCCCCACTGCTCCTTGTCCCCAGACCACCCCCTCCCGGTACTCCCTACCCCTAACTGCCCCCCCGGGACCCCACCCCCTATCCAACCGCCCTGCTCCCTGGCTGCCCTGACCCCTATCCACACCCCTGCCCCATGACAGGCCCCCTGGGACTGCCATGCCTGTCCAAACCCCTCTGCTCCCTGTCCCCTGACTGCCCCCCAGGACCCCCTGCTCCTTATCCAGCCGCCCCGCTCCCCACCCCCTTACCATGCCACTCAGAGCAGTAGGACTGGCAGCTGCGTGGCCCAGCAGGAGCTCGCAGCCCCGCCGTCCAGAGCGCTGGAAGCATGGTGAGCTGAGGCTGCAGGGGAGGGGGATAGCAGAGGAGGGGCCGGGAGCTCAAGGGCTGGGCAGGCTGGTCCCGTGGGCCATAGTTTGCCCACCTCTCTGTTGCAGGCATAGCTGGTAGTGACACCTATACTTAAGGTTGCTGGACACATTCTTTTATAAGACTGTGTACAGTTGCTTATAACTTTGTGAAACTTAAACCATTTGTCTTGAAATTGTCCATCATAGATGTCTGCTCCAGGCTGATTTTTTTTTTAAATTCTAGCAAATATGGTGTTTGAAGGCCAGAAAAGGGGGTTTGGGAAAGATTTCTTTGAGGCTGTGTAATTGCTTAATGATACCCCTCATGAGTTCCAGCATGGGGTGGTAGGTGATTACGATGGGCATGCTGTCAGTCGTGTTTTATCTGTATTGAAACAGATTTTCTTGGGGATTTGGGTGGCCAGTTCCATGATGCGATCTACTTCTTTGGTGGAGTGTTCTTGCCTTGTTTGGTGAATGTGGTTTTAAGTGGGTTAAAGTGTGTATCCCAGATTCTCTCCTTGGAGCATATTCTCTAATATCTGAATGTCCTGGCTGAATATAGTAGTTTTCTTAGTGTGTCTAGGTTGGGTACTGGATCTGTGGAAGTAAGTGTGGTGATCCATGAATTTCTCATATATAGTTTTCATAGGGTTCCATTGTTGAAGCTAATCATGGCATTCAGGAAGTTGATGCTGGTGTGGGAGTGTTTCTAGAGAGTTTGATGGATGGGTGATGGTTACTGAAGTTGTGGTGGACATCTGTGAGGGAGTTTGTCATCTGTCCAGAAGATGAAAAGATCATTGATGTATCTCAGGTTTATCATTGCTTTCATGGTGCATTTGTTCAAACCATGGGAACAGTCCTGGGTACTGGGATGACTCCCCAGTATTCCAATCTCTTGATGAGCCACCTTGAGGAAGAATTTCTGGACAAAGTGCTTGCTGAATGTAAAATTACTCTAGGTGAGGATGAAATGACTGAGTTCAGCTGTGTGTGTTTGGTGTGGCTATCTGAGTGTTTTATTGCCTTGTAGATATTTGAGGCAGGCAGCGATGCTATGTTGGTGTCTAGGGAGGTGTCATGCACAGTGACAAGGATGGCATTCTGAGGGAGGTTGTTAATGTTGTAGAGTTTCTGGAGGAAGTTGGTTCTGTTCTGGAGGAAACTGGCCCTTTGTGTGGTCGGTGGTTTGAGGGTGGTTCCCAAGTTCTGATGTTCCTTCCATGAGAGGGCAAAAGCTAGATATGGTGTGTTCTTTGTTTGTGTATCGTGAGAAGGTGGGTGGGTTTGTGGGAGTTGAAGTTGTAGAGTTTCTTTTGGAGTTGTTTGAGGAAAGCAGTGCTTGGATCCCTTCCTTTCTTATGGTTGAGTCAATTGCCTCTGTATTTGCTTTGGTCCCTGCCAATCCGAGCAGCAAGAAACAGGCTGGGAATCAATCAAAGGTATTTTATGCCAGAGCTGCCCTTAGGCCACTTAGTTATTTTTCAAAGCACTGGCATCATATCTGTGGTGGGGAGGCTAGGAATAATAATTGTGTTCAATTATTAATACACTGAGCATGTAGCACAAAGCATTTCATATTTTGCAAAAGATACAGGTTTGTATGAAACATCTATCAGTTATCCTCATAATAATAATTAATAGTGAATCCAATTGCACCTTTCATGAGATTATTTTATGAGGGTTCTGCTATGTTTATGGTAGGTTTAAGCCCCAAAGGACTGGTATGTGGGGATCTCACAGAGATTTCCTCCCCTTGGAGGAAAACCCACATAACACTTTCAGGATCAGACGCAATATTAGTTGTTAGCATATTTCCTGAGCATAATTCCAATCCTTTTAGCTCCCTGTTTATATTTCTCTTGTCATTGCAACATCTCCCAATTTAGTACAAGGAATTGACACCTTTTTTTTCTTTGTGGATTACAACCTATATCTCACTGATCAGAGGACAAATTTCATAGGTCACTGTGACAGTCTGTACCCTATGTTCACCCATTTTTCAAGACTATGATACATTTAGTACAAACTATACCATGTAAGGTATCATCTGAAAACTCATGACTTGTTGATCATTATTGTCCTGGAAAAATATGTGTGGCAACATTATATGTAACATTATAAGGTTCCATTGTATGATGTTACTAACACATATTCTAAATCTGGGGAAACTGCCACGACCCAGTTCCTCAGAGATAAAAGGCAAACTGATGCCTTAGCCAGATGTCAGTAAAATTAAATGGACCATCACCGTATTCAGTGACCATTCTTTGGCAGGAAAACGGGTGTGAATGAGAAATTTACATCTTGGCAAAGAGAAACAGCTGAAAGTTCCCATCCCCACAGACTTGCTGTCTCCTGAACCCCAGATGAAGGTGATTCTCAAGGAAGAGGAAAAGATATAAAAATGGAGGAACAGATGCCCCAAATGATCTCTCCCCTCACCTCTACTCATGACATCAGCAACACTAGAAGAACAAAAGAAATAGCTTTGGAGTGGGTGGAGAGATCCTGACTGAAAGGAGTATAGTCAGTAAGATGGAGAGACGTGGTGAGAGAGACCTTTTTCTTTGAATTCACTTAGCTTGTTAAGTTACATATTAGTTGCGTTTTACCTTTTATTTACTTGTAACCAACTCTTACTTTTATCTCACTTAAAATCTATCTTTCTGTAGTTAAGAAACTTGTTTTATTGTTTTATCTAAATCAGTGTGTTTGGATTGAAGGGTTGGGATAACGATCTTCGCATATCATTTTCTGTTAACGAAATGATGGACTTTATATGAACTTGTGTTGTCCAGCAAGATGCTGGGCTGTACAAGATGCACATTTCTGACGGAAAGTCTGGGACTGGGATCTTGCTGGTGTTTCCCTGCAGTGTAATTTGTGTGTGGCTGATTATAGCACTCATACAGTATACCTAGAGTGATTTACATGCTGGAGGCTGCATGTGAGGAGACCAGGAGTGGTTGCTCTCGCAGTGAAGCAGTGTAAAAGGCCCCCTAGGTTGGAGAATTGAAGAGACACAGCTGTTCAGCTGTCCAGATTGTACCCTTGGTAATATCATAATAATTTCAATTTGAATTATATTCAGTTTAAAGAAAATGGCATTGTATTTTTCTCCATTCAGACTTTAAAAATTGGTTAAACTTTTTTTAAATGAAATATCCATTCAATAAATACTAAAATAAGCAATACTTATTTAGATATTTGCACCCCACAAACATGAAAAAAAGAATTCCCTGTCCATCCATTTTAGACTTCATTGTCAAAATACAAATGTACAAAATACAAAGCACAAAATATATCGGAAGGACAGAACAGGTCATGCAGGGGGAGGAGTGGCACTATATGTGAAAGAAAATGTAGATTCAAATCAAGTAAAAATCTTAAGCGAATCCACATGTTCCATAGAATCGCTATGGATAGAAATGTCATGCTCTAATAAAAATATAACATTAGGGATCTATTATCGACCACCTGACCAGGACAGTAATAGTGATGTTGAAATGCTAAGGGAAATTAGAGAGGCTATCAAAATTAAGAACCCAATAATAGTGGGGGATTTCAATTATCCCCATATTGACTGGGAACATTTCACTTCAGGATGAAATGCAGAGATGAAATTTCTCGATACTTTAAATGACTGCTTCATGGAGCAGCTGGTACGGGAACCCACAAGGGGAGAGGCAACTCTAGATTTAATCCTGAGTGGAGCGCAGGAGCAGGTCCAAGAGGTAACTATAGCAGGACCTCTTGGAAATAGTGACCATAATACAATAGCATTCAACATCCCTGTGGGGGAAGAACACCTCAACAGCCCAACAGTGTGGCATTTAATTTCAAAAGGGGGAACTATACAAAAATGAGGGGGTTAGTTAAACAAAAGTTAAAAGGTACAGTGACTAAAGTGAAATCCCTGCAAGTTGCATGGGCCCTTTTTAAAGACACCATAATAGAGGCCCAACTTCAATGTATACCCCAAATTAAGAAACACAGTAAAAGAACTAAAAAAGAGCCACCATGGCTTAATAACCATGTAAAAGAAGCAGTGAGAGATAAAAATACTTGCTTTAAAAAGTGGAAGTCAAATCCTAGTGAGGCAAATAGAAAGGAGCACAAACACTGCCACCTTAAGTGCAAGAGTGTAATAAGAAAAGCCAAAGAGGAGTTTGAAGAGCGGCTAGCCAAAAACTCCAAAGGTAATAACAAAATGTTTTTTAAGTACATCAGAAGCAGGAAGCCTGCTAAAGAACCAGTGGGGCCCCTTGACGATCGAAATACAAAAGGTGCGCTTAAAGACAATAAAGTCATTGCGAAGAAACTAAATGGATTCTTTGCTTCAGTCTTCACAGCTGAGGATGTTAGGGAGATTCCCAAACCTGAGTCGACTTTTGTAGGTGACAAATCTGAGGAACTGTCACAGATTGAAGTGTCACTAGAGGAGGTTTTGGAATTAATTGATTAACTCAACATTAACAAGTCACTGGGACCAGATGGCATTCACCCAAGAGTTCTGAAAGAACTCAAATATGAAGTTGCGGAACTATTAACGAAGGTTTGTAACCTGTCCTTTAAATCGGCTTCGGTACCCAATGACTGGAATTTAGCTAATATAACGCCAATATTTAAAAAGGGCTCTAGAGGTGATCCCGGCAATTACAGACCGGTAAGTCTAACGTTGGTCCCGGGCAAATTAGTTGAAACAATAGTTAAGAATAAAATTGTCAGACACATAGAAAAACATAAACTGTTGAGCAATAGTCAACATGGTTTCTGTAAAGGGATATCATGTCTTACTAATCTATTAGAGTTCTTTGAAGGGGTCAACAAACATATGGACAAGGGGGATCCAGTGGACATAGTGTACTTAGATTTCCAGAAAGCCTTTGGCAAGGTCCCTCACCAAAGGCTCTTATGTAAATTAAGCTGTCATGTGATAAAAGGGAAGGTCCTTTCATGGATTGAGAACTGGCTAAAAGACAGGGAACAAAGGGTAGGAATTAATGGTAAATTCTCAGAATGGAGAGGGGTAACTAGTGGTGTTCCCCAAGGGTCAGTCCTAGGACCAATCCTATTCAATTTATTCATAAATGATCTGGAGAAAGGGGTAAACAGTGAGGTGGCAAAGTTTGCAAATGATACTAAACTACTCAAGATAGTTAAGACCAAAGCAGATTGTGAAGGACTTCAAAAAGATCTCACAAAACTAAGTGATTGGGCAACAAAATGGCAAATGAAATTTAATGTGGATAAATGTAAAGTAATGCACATTGGAAAAAATAACCCCAACTATACATACAATATGATGGGGGCTAATTTAGCTTCAACAAGTCAGGAAAAAGATCTTGGCATCATCGTGGATAGTTCTCTGAAGATGTCCACGTAGTATGCAGAGGTGGTCAAAAAAGCAAACAAGATGTTAGGAATCATTAAAAAGGGGATAGAGAATAAGACTGAGAATATATTATTGCCCTTATATAAACCCCTGGTACGTCCACATCTCGAATACTGTGTACAGATGTGGTCTCCTCACCTCAAAAAAGATATTCTAGCACTAGAAAAGGTTCAGAAAAGGGCAACTAAAATTATTAGGGGTTTGGAGAAGGTCCCATACGAGGAAAGATTAAAGAGGCTAGGCCTCTTCAGCTTGGAAAAGAGGAGACTAAGGGGGGATATGATAGAGGTATATAAAATCATGAGTGATGTTGAAAAAGTGGATAAGGAAAAGTTATTTACTTATTCCCATAATACAAGAACTAGGGGTCACCAAATGAAATTAATAGGTAGCAGGTTTAAAACAAATAAAAGGAAGTTCTTCACACAGCGCACAGTCAACTTGTGGAACTCCTTACCTGAGGAGGTTGTGAAGGCTGGGACTATAACAATGTTTAAAAGGGAACTGGATACATTCATGGTGGCTAAATCCAGAAATGGCTATTAGCCAGGAAGGGTAAAGAATGGTGTCCCTAGCCTCTGTTCATCAGAGGATGGAGATGGATGGCAGGAGAGAGATCACTTGATCATTGCCTGTTAGCTTCACTCCCTCTGGGGCACCTGACATTGGCCACTGTCGGTAGACAGATACTGGGCTAGATGGACCTTTGGTCTGACCCGGTACGGCCTTTCTTATGTTCTTATAACTTAATACAGAAAATTAACACCCAAACATAATTAAAATGCAGCAGTACAATTCTATTAATTGTCTTTCCATGCCATAGAAGACAGGTGAACAGATATTTTTTGTTTTATGTTCCATTTAAACAAAAAAAAACCCCTAGATATCAATCTTTGAATTCTAAAAATGTTTCTTTGATGGGAAGAAACAAAGAAGAGATGAGTCATGTTGACCCAATTTTTCTTGAGTCAGCAGAATAGTAAACAGCCTCATTTCCAGTACTCAACAGCCCATATGTGATTTCTGATCATACCTCTAATCTTTCTCATTATTCCTTCCTTTGGAAAAAAAATTATTCAGGACAAATTTAGAATTATAATGATGTCAGCTTTAAAGCTGCAATTGTTTTGATGACAATGGGAGACGATTTTTTTGCTTAGAGCAATGTTTTCAGATCTAGCTACAAAAAGCATAATTTCTGGCTCGTGGTTCTTGCCTGGCTTTTTAGATTTGAGGCCAGCATGCTGTAACTCGGAACGCTCACATTAGTGTTGCTGATGTTACCCCCTTCTAATGCTCAAAAGGCGCCTGTGTCCACATACTGTGCTGGTTTCGCTCAGACAATTTCTTGGCAAATAGGACATGGGTGGGAAATCATGTGTCAAGAAGGTGGTAAATAAACCTATGCCATTAAGAACAGATCAAAAATGATTACTGCTGGGTGTTCCATGTAGCACTGAAGAATTGGAAGAAGTCTTCTCCAAAACAAGAGCCTGTCCCACTTGCTACTATAAAATATGGATAAGGGACCCAAAGAGTAATAGGCAGGGATTGTCTCTGAATTGGTCTCATACGTATTCGCACCCTTTATGTTTCCTGATCTTGGCTCCAGTGGTGCTTCTGACTATTTCTAGGATTTTCCCACTGCTGCACACCTGAGTCTGGGGGCTGATTTTCCCTATTTGCTTTCTCTTCTAGCTGCACTGCTCTGTCTCAGTTTGTCATGTTATGCAGAATGAGAGACCAATGATGGGAAGAGCCAGGGGACAGTGTACAGGAACAGTCGGCTCAGCTGCCTGCCTGCCTGCCCAACCCGCAGCTCCAGCTCAGAAAAGTCCCCTGCCCCAGCCATCAGTGCCATCCCAGACAGAAGGTGAACCCTTATACTACAGTAATGATCCCAAACCACACAGTTTACAATAGCAACATCAATATAGACAGTCAAGCAGGGGGAACTAGGAGCTGTAGCATGCAGACTCTGAGGGGGAATTTCAGGGACCTAGTAGCCTTGCAGTAATTATGCGCAAGGAGTGGGGAGTAAGATTTACTAACAACTTGAGGAAATCTTTTTCTTTTCCACATTCATAGATGTTTGAAAGAAACAAATAGCTGGAAAGAAAAGACACCTATGGGTGATGGCGAGGGACAGCATTTATGCATTCCTTAGCTCGCGCCACTTCCCGCAGCCCCCATTGGCCTAGAGTGATGAACCATGGCCAGTGGGAGCCGTGATAGACCGAACCTGCGGACGCGGCAGATAAACAAACCGGCCTGTCCCGCCAGGGGCTTTCCCTGAACAAGCAGTGGCCTGACTTTGAGAAGCACTGCTCTAGAAGGATAAACAATTTCAAATATCTGGATTGAAAGACACCTGTTGTGTCCACTTTTATCTGCAAAATAGTTCATAATCTGAAATAGATTGGGATACATCAGTGATGATTTAGGCACCTGAAAGCCATAGCCAAAAGAGGACTCACATTGAGATCAAACCACATAGTTCAACCCTATAACAGAATAATAATTAATGCTGCAAACTCTGGTGAAATGCTTGCATGTTACAGTTGTAGTATAGGAGATAGGGGCTCTAGACCAAGGAGAAAGTAACGAGAGGAAAAGCAAATAGTAATGCATTGTATTTTTCATAAGTAGATATCAAAGCACTTCACAATCTTTAATGTACTTATCCTCACAACACACTTGTGAGGCAGGCAAGTACTACTATTATCCCCACTTTACAGATGAGGAACTGAGGCACAGAGAGACTAAGGCATTGCAATGCCTAACTTTCAGGCACCTAGAAAATCACTGAAACTACAGTGGGATCTGCAAAGCCTGAGTTATGTGCCTAGACTTCTTATATCCTATACAATGAATGGGAAGAGAGAGGCATCTTAGAATGAATCCAAAAAAGCCAACATGCTGGGCAGGAGCTGCCTAGGCTACCCAATGGGAGATGCTAATAAGAGGGGTGTGTCCTAAGCCCCGCCCCTCTCTGAGGTAGGCATGTAGATTGGGCTGCAGGGATGCACCTATCTCTGCTTTCCCTACTCCTGGAGTCAGCAGCCTAGATGTAAATTATTCCTGTGTGAATTAATGAGGTGCCTGCCGCACTCCATGCAAAGCAGCTGAAAAGGGAGGTGCTGCCACCACCCACCTTATAACTTTTATCCCAGTGGTTACAGCAGCCATCGGGGATATGGGAGACCTACGATCAATTCTCTGCCTGGGACTGAATGGCACATAATGGAACAGTTTCAATAGGAGAGACTGAAGGAGTCCTGCATCAGTATATCCGAGAATTCAGTGGTTAGGGCCCTCTTCTGGAAAATGTGGATTCAATTTTTTTTTGTTCCCTCAAGCAGAGGAGGGACTTGAACCTGAGTCTCCTACATCACAGATGAGTGTTCTAACCACAAAGCTCAAATGTATAGAGTGTGTACCTCCAGAATTGGCTGGATTTTTGAATGGGGCCTGAGATGGTATTTGTGCTCAGAGCACATCTACTAGATTGGGCCCATCATCAGTGGGCAAACACTTATTTTCACTGGGATTGCACAGGGGAATAGGCAGGAAATAAATGTCTGGGTGCCTAGAATGAGGCAGCAGCATGTATCCCCAGAGGCAAAAACTTAGACACCTAAGGGACTTTTACAGCAGCAAGTTAGGTGCCAAGTAAGCTCAGGTGCCTACAGGATTAGGCAGCAGCCAAGCAGGAGTTTTGTGGATCACAGTGGTCAGGGGCAGCTCTGTGTTTTTTGCCGCCCCAAGCATGGCAGTCAGGCAGCCTTCGGCAGATTCGGTGGCATTTCTGTGGGTGATCTGTCAGTCCCACGCCTTCGGGAGGCTGCCTGACTGCACCCTCACAGCGACCGGCAGGCTGCCTCGTGCAGCTTGCCGCCCCAGGCACTCACTTGCTGCACTGGTGCCTGGAGCCGCCCCAGACAGTGGTACCTAAAAACTGGAAGTTAGGTAGCCAAGTCCCTGCAGGGATCTGGGCCAAAGTGATTTGCCCAAGGTTACATAGAAAGTCTGTAGCAGACCTGGAGATTAAACCTGCATCTTCTAAGCTGGTTCCCTAACCACTGGACCATCCTTCCACAAAGAAAACACCAGTCTATTGTAAATATCAAACATAAGGGACTTTTAGTTTAAGGTCCCATAAAAAATACATGGACTTCATGTTCCAACATCCATGTGAAATAATCAGCCCTTCATGAAACCCATTTTTCAGGATAAGACAAAGTTTAGCTGAAAGCCCTAAACTGAGGTTTAACCAGCCCTAAGCTCCTATAGCTAGACACCAAGGATGAAATTCTGGCTTCACTGAAACCAATGGGAGCTGCCATTAATGTCACTGGGGTCAGGATTCCACTCCAGATCTCTAATCCCTTGGCTCCATCCATTATGTGTTTTAGCCAGTCACTCTTATTTATTTTGTTCCCATCACAATTTCTTTCCTTTTTCTATGTATATGTATTTTCCCCAGCCCCATTAAAACAATTTTATCAAGTTTAAAGTTTTCTGACAATAATTATTTTGTTTTTCCCCAAAAATGTTCATTTCATTTGAAATAAAATCAAAGTTTTATCAAACAATTCTCAACCAGCTCAACAAGTCCAGGGCATATAGTTCCCTGGAAACCTGGCAAGGGGCCAACAAAATATTTTGAAGTCCTGGCGTCTGCTGCAGATGACACAGCTCAAAGGTTCAGATCCGAGGCATGATTCAGGCTTCAAAGAAAAGCTGACTTCAAGCAGGAAGCAAGCAAGTTCAGACATTGAGAGAGCGAGCTTTGGCTTCAGGGCGCAGGCAAAAACAGCTTCAGCCCCAGGGCAAGAACATACCCAGAAATTATTCCAAGACCTATGTCATTACTGCAATACAACATTCCTTCTTCATAAGCTTTATCTTTATCAGGCTACTGCGGTGTAATTCATCATTCTGCTGAAGCAATAATAATAGGATTTAAATCGCACATTTCATCAAAACACTGTGGGAACATTAACTAATTAATTAGGTTATTATAAACTCTCTAGGTCAAACTCCCTCTGGTACATGCACACAACTCCCATTGCAATGAGTAGGAATTCCATGTATGTATCCAAGGTGTCTCCTTCATTGTAACAAACTCTATGTTCTACCGCACCAAACACATGACTTTTGAGACCAGACCACAGATAAAAAGAAGAACTGGGCCCATTTGTGTATGTACAACATGGAATTGCACAAAGAAAAATCTTTTAATGGAACAGATAACATTTTACATTAAACACTGTAAATCAGCTTTTCTGTTACAATAAGGAAGACACATGGATGTGCAGACATTAACTGCATAAATAATAATTAAATCCCACCACAAATATTTGCACAGTACTCAAGGCTTAGGGCCTGATCTAAACCCATTGAAAGCAACAGAAAGATTCCTACTGATTTCAGTGAGCTCTGTATCAGGCCACCAGTGATTTAACTGCTAGATGATTTTAGGTTCCTATAGCACCCCTGAGATATAAGAACCTGGATAAAGTAAAATAATTTTTAATATTAGCTACATCAAGCAACTATCAGCAAGCTCTATTAGTAATTAAAACTAATTCATTGTCCTTTTGTCACATGTGGACTAAATCCTGCAGTTTTTATTCTGGAAAACTCCCACTGAACTCGATGCTACTTTCACTGGGAGGTCAGCAATGCGAAGTCCCTGGGCCAGTTGACGAACTGGAATGTTAGTGAATTTGCACAAAGTATGAAAAGCACCAGCATTTAATAGGAGCACCATGTTAAGGCTGCCGTCTTGCTCCCTCTGAATTCAATGAGTTAAGGGGAAGGTGCAGGCTTGATGCCACTGGGAGTTTTACCTGAGTAAAGGTTGCTGGATTTGGTCCTATGCGTATATTCCAGCCACACACACTTTATCTCATCCTCCTTTAGTCACATTTTCCTTTTTTACCTTCCCTACTCTGGCCTGTAATCTGCATGCTTTTACATACCAACCAATTTATATGTTAATGTAATATTTTGGTTGTCATAATAGTTGAAGTAATGATGGAGTAGATCCTAACACCTTCAAACCACATAGAAGAGCAAACAAGTGCATAGTGCCTGAGTCTGCTCTCCATTAGCGACTTTCCATGGGTATAACTTAATGTAAAACTGGTGGAACAATGAGGAGATTCAGGCCCACTAAGCTGTGCTTGGGGAGCATTAGGACAAAAAGCCAAAGCCCAAGAAAAATCTTAAGTTGCTAATTTTCCGTACTTTGATTTCTACAAAGTGTTCTCTGCAGATTTGACTTCTATTTTATGTTCACTGTAGCTATTACTAAAGAGCCTTCTCTAACCATATCTGTGAAACAAGGGGTAATTTCTTGGGCTTCTAAAAATGGGGGCGAGAGGAATCTGAAATCTTTAGATAATTGGAGCTCTATTACACTTCATTTAGATCCTAAAATACTGACTGTAATTTGAATTAATTTATCTTATTTAGTTAATCAAGAGCAGTGTAGATTTACCTCAGGAAGACACATCGTTAATAATGTGCATTTAGTTCTGGTTGTGTTTGGAAAAGCATGCCTTGGGATGTTGCCTGCATTTTGTCTTTGCCTTTCAGAGAGTATTTGATGAAATGGTGTTGGTTTTTAATTTAGATCCTATGGATAATAGACATTTGATATGTATTGTCCAACTGTTAATACTGAGTATAAAGTAATTAGCAGATTTCAAGTAGTAATTAATTGCTTATAGACTGAGTCATGGGAATGGGGATAAAATAGCTGTTTTGGACAGAACACTGGTTCTGTAACTAAGGTGTAGCAGATCCAGCTGGGAGAGCTTAAAAAGGGGAATATGCTGGAGGCGAGCTTTGCAACTGTCACATTTACGATTTGGATAAGTGTGTTAAGGATTGGGCCAAATTTTCAAAGAGACTGGAAGCACCACATATATCAAGTTTATTGTTAATCGGGACTCCAGTAGAGAAGGGCTTGGGGGAAGAGTTGACTGATGTTCTTCACTATGGTGGTGTGAAAGGGAACTGAGCTGCAGAAAAAGGCACCCAGGGCAGGGAAGGAGGCAGTAAGCTCTTCAGAGGGCCTGGTGAGTTACTGTTACTACACATAACCATCCTGGCGCCTCTGCAAATTATCCATAGGACTAGTGGGGCACACGGGCGGGAGAAACCAGAGGAAGAAGCCTGGGAATAGCAACTTTTAAGGCTTTATCCAGGTGCACAGTGCAGCCTATAGGCACTTAGTTCTCTGCATGCACAGAAAGGCAGCTGTTTTCCCTGTCCTGTAAGGACTGATGACTGGGTAAAATACTGGGATAGTTAAAGCCTTACAGTATAGTAAACGGAACCTTCTCCCAGTCAGTGGGGGCTTTTAGGAGCCCAGAAGCAGCATAACATTCCAGCTGTCTGAGCTGAGTGGAGCTCCCAGAGGGAATGTTTCTCAAGGTTTCCTGTGAGCCACCTCCCCGCTCTTCCATTTATTACAGTTCTCCTGCCTGCACTGCATCCCTGTGAAGCGGAGAGCATATAATTCAGGCCCCATGGGAGTTTTTGACTATAGTAGCTAATTATGCTGGAATTAGAAAAAGAGGGTCTATATCAGGGATAGGCAACCTATGGCACGTGTGCTGAAGGCAGCACACGAGCTGATTATGAGTGGCACTCACACCGCCTGGGTCCTGGCCACTGGTTCGGGAGACTCTGCATTTTAATTGAATTTAATTTTAAATGAAGCTTCTTATACATTTTAAAAACCTTATTTACTTTACATACAACAATAGTTTATTTATATATTACAGACTTATAGAAAGAGACCTAAAAATGTTAAAATGTATTACTGGCACGCGAAACAAATTAGAGTGAATAAATGAAGACTCGGCACAGCACTTCTGAAAGGTTGTTGACCCCTGGTCTATATGAACCTTACTATTAACAAGAAGACAGGTTCAGTTTCAGGCTTTCAATTTGTCATGCACTTGAGTGCTCCACTTAACAAATGAGTAGGCTATTAAAGAATGAGGGCCAGATTGATAGATACTGGCCTAGGAAGGGCAGGATAGGTGGTGGCCCTGCATTCTAGGCAATATTCATCCCAGATGCTACATTAGCCTTTACATAAATGCTTCTTTTCCAAATGATTTTTGGCTCAGATTTTCCAAGGTGCCATTTTGTACATGTCCAACTCACACATATGCAAGGTACATACAAAATGTTACACTTGATAATCTGAACCACCATCATTTATGTGATACTCTCTTCTCAAATATTCAAGTAGTTAACTGCAAATGGGTCTGTTTCTGCTCCTCTTGAAGTTGTTGGCAAGAGTCCTACTAGCTTCAATGGGAACAAGCTAGTGCTATGAATAACTAGTAATAAATGGTTTTTTGGGAGGGCGGGGGGGTGGACCTTAATTTTTTCATGGTAAAATGGACGTACAGAGTCATTCGAATGTCATAGGGCCAAAGATTCTGGAATAGTCATCATAGGATATCAATAATGCCAATTATCAGAGGGGTAGCCATGTTAATCTGGATCTGTAAAAGCAGCAAAGAATCCTGTGGCACCTTATAGACTAACAGACGTATTGGAGCATGAGCTTTCGTGGGTGAATACCCACTTCATCAGATGCATGTAGTGGAAATTTCCAGGGGCAGGTATAAATATGCAAGTAAGAATCAGGCTAGAGAAAACGAGGTTAGTTCAGTCAGGAAGGATGAGGCCCTCTTCAAGCAGTTGAGGTGCGAATACCAAGGGAGGAGAAACTGTTTTTATAGTTGGCAAGCCATTCACAGTCTTTGTTTAATCCTGAGCTGATGGTGTCAAATTTACAGATGAACTGAAGCTCAGCAGTTTCTCTGTGAAGTCTGGTCTTGAAGTTTATTTGAGGCAAGATGGCTACCTTTAAATCTGCTATTGTGTGTCTAGGGAGGTTGAAGTGTTCTCCTACAGATTTTTGTATATTGCCATTCCTAATATCTGATTTGGGTCCATTTATCCTTTTACACAGGGACTGTCCAGTTCGGCCGATGTACATAGCAGAGGGGCATTGCTGGCATTTAATGGCGTATATTACATTGGTGGATGTGCAGGTGAATGAACCGGTGATGGTGTGGCTGATCTGGTTAGGTCCTGTGATGGTGTCGCTGGTGTAGATATGTGAGCAGAGTTGGCATTGAGGTTTGTTGCTTGGATTGGTTCTGATTTAGAGTTACTAGGGTGCGGTGTGTAGTTACTGGTAAGAATATGCTTCAGGTTGGCGGGTTGTTGGTGGGCGAGGACTGGCCTGCCACTCAAGGCCTGTGAAAGTGAGTGATCATTGTCCAGGATGGGTTGTAGATCACTAATGATGCATTGGAGAGGTTTTAGCTGGGAACTATATGTGATGGCCAGTGGAGTTCTGTTGGTTTCTTTCTTGGGCTTGTCTTGCAGTAGGAAGCTTCTGGGTACACGTCTGGCTCTGTTGATCTGTTTCCTTATTTCCTTGTGGGTTATCGTAGTTTTGAGAATGCTTGGTGAAGATTTTGTAGGTGTTGATCTCTGTCTGAGGGGTTGTAGCAGATGTGGTTATACTTCGGTGCTTGGCTGTAGACAATGGATCATGTGGAGTGTCTAGGATGGAAGCTGGAGGCATGAAGGTAGGCATAGTGGTTGGTGGGTTTTTGGTATAGGGTGGTGTTAACGTGACCGTCACTTATGCCAATGACTACTGGTTTTAAACTACCACCTGCTCTTAACTTCTTAGGTTCTTGAAGCCCCTTGGACTTATCTTCTTCTAAGCATCAACTACATAGTGTCATTTCTTTACGCTCCTGTTACCATCACTCAGGTGCTTTCCATCCAGGAAATGAAAATCAACCAAATACTCGCAAGTTTGTAAGTAAGCAATGATAAGAAAACTGAAAGCAGCTGATTTTTCCCCCTCCCAAAGTCATTTGGCTGATGCTTATATTGGATTCCTTATTAGGCCTTTGTTTTTTATAACCCTTGGCAATCTTCTGAGTTGTTGCAACTCAGCAAACATTTTCATGTAGGCAGCTGAAATGACATTGGTGGTAGTTAGTAAATCAATTTAAAACATCAATAGAATTCTGCACTAAGAACTGCAGAAAGAAGATCAAGTTTTGTATACTAATTAAGGATGAACATTGTCCTGCTTTTATCCACCGACAAATGTGGCTGTTTTGGTCAAAATCTTGTATTGCTTTACATGGAAATTTGATTTAAAAATACTTGAGATTTTTCAAATATATCCTGTTTATGTTCAGATCAAAAGCTAGAGTCTGGAACTTATCAGGGAGGCAAACTGAATACCTTGCAAAGAATTCATCTCTCTACTATTCTTACAAAAGCTACTATGATAATATATGCCTACATTCTTCGATATGATTAATGGACACTGACATGAAGTGGTCTTGTTGTTTACGAGTTGTACATGTAGCTTGATGTATCAAAGAAAGATACTAATCTGCCCAGTTTTAATAATCATCCTTGGAATTTAAGCAGAAATTTCATCTGACAATTTCTGAATGTAGCCCTGTTCATCATGGCTAATTTTCTTCATCATAAAATGACTCTATCCTACCAGGATAAACTAGAGAGTTAATTTCTACACATTGCAATTTGGTCGTTTAAACATTCCAGTCAAGGAGAAATGAAAGTGATTGTTTAAAGTCTGCAATGTGGAATGATCAGACAGCCCTACTGGTTAAATAGAAATATGAGTCTTATATCACTGAAATAAATTTTGTTTGGTTTGTTGTTTATTTTGCACTCAGTTGAGCCTTTAGCCTCAACCTGAATAAGGGTTGGTGTGTGAATGCTCTATCCCAGGATATGTTGACGTGTGAATGCTGTATACTGGAAAGTATTTGTGGCTTGAAAAAGAGAAGGAGGAGAGGTAGGGTGCCCAGATAGCAAGTATGAAAAATCAGGACAGAGCGTGTGGGGTAATAGGTGCTTATATAAGAAAAAGCCCCAAATATCGGGACTGTCCCTATAAAATTGAGACCTCTGGTCACCCTGAGGAGAGCTCCTTTCTAGGCTACAACATGACCAGCTAAACATGTTTGTGAATGTGTTACTGTATTTACATGGGTGTTAAGGAGCTTTTCAATCGTATTAAGATCATTCTGCTGAGCTAACTGAAATGGAAAACATACTTTCTCATCATCTAGAACAGTGTTTCCCAAACTTGGAATGCTGCTTGTGTAGGGAAAGCCCCTGGCGGGCCTGGCCGGTTTGTTTACCTGCTGCGTCCACAGGTCTGGCCAATCGCGGCTCCCACTGACAACGGTTCGCTGCTCTAGTTCAGTGGGAGGCGCGGGCCGAGGGACCTACTGGCCGCCGCTTCCAGCAGCTCCCATTGGCCTGAAGCAGTGAGCCGCGGAGCTGCAATCGGCCAGACCTGCAGATGCAGCAGGTAAACAAACCGGCCCGGCCCACCAGGGGCTTTCCCTACACAAGTGGAGTCCCAAGTTTGGAAAACACTGATCTAGAATACTCATGGATGTGATCTAGCCCTTTATTATTTTAATTATTCTCTGTTTTACTCTGTATACTGTGGAACAAAGAGGGTATCTTATGATGCAGAATGGTGAGTAGCTCAGGAAATCAGATATGTAAAAATATGTTTTAACTAGTGATAACCAATCAAACACTCCTGCTGATATATAGAGCCAGTTGACTTTTTGTTTCTGAACATTTGAAATGTTAACATTATCGCAAGAGATTTTCACCATAATTCAACCAGCTGTATTTGTGCAGTAGTGTTAATTTGTCATATGCAAACTGCTGTCACTAGGTGGTGACATGTCCTCTCTCTCTCACACACACATGTACGGCAGCAGGTCTGACGTTTCATCTGCTATGGGCACCTGGTGTAAGACAGACAGACAGAAACATATTGTAATTACAGCAGGGATGTTTGATTTCTGGTTCAAGTGTTAAGTTGACTTATAAAAGAGACATTCCCATTTTTTGAGTAACTGTTTTTGAGCATGTAAATTTAATTTGGAAATAAAACACACACACACACAAGGATTAAAATGAACTTTATTTTGCTGATGCTTTATGTTGAAGTGTTCACATTTTTGCAGGACGCAGTTTTGATAAGTGGGCATTTATATCCTGATCAGATTTGTCCTTTTTTGTTCTCTTTTTATTATTTGTAATGTTTATGTGGTGCTTGCTGATTGACATCTCATTGCCATCAAGTCTGGTTTAATTCTAACCTGTATCTCTTTCAGATTAAATCCAGAAAAGGTCAGTCAATTGTCATCACATGTAGGGAAGAAAAACTTGGTGCTCTGTACTACTTAGATGGATGCTGTAGAATTTCTGATACAACGTTCATAGATTCATAGGATGAAATGCTGGCACCATTGAAGTTAGTAGGAGTTTTGCTTCCCACTTCAGTGAGGTCAGTCAGGATTTCACCTATATGTTTTAACAGAGACCACAGAACTCCACCTAGTTATTCCTGCATTGAGCTCAGTAACTAGAAGTTATGTTGCTGTAGAGTCAAACTGCCTTGGGGACCTTATCTAATGCCTAGTGAACTCAATGGCAACATTTCCTTTTTCTCAGTGGGAGCAGGATCAGACATTGGGGCTTCTGGGACCCTGATCCTGCAAGATGCTCAGCAGCCTCACATCCCGTTAAGACAATGGGAGTGGGAGTTTCTCAGCACCTCACAGGAAAGAGGCACTCAGTACCTTACAGGACTGGGTTCTGAGTGAGGTCTAAGTTCATGGAAGCGAAGGTGGGAAATCTATACAGCTGATTGGTGACCAAAAGGATAGGAACAGAGCAGAATCCTTAACAAGGATTAAATCAGCAGCCTGTCTGCCGTCAGTTTACTAGTATGTTTTTAAAATGACTTCTAAGAAGGACCTGATCTGATTTTCCACTCAGTTAAATGGTAACACAGTGGAGCTAACGGAGATAAACTTTTGCAAATCTGTTGTAAGAGAAGAATGATGCCTACTGTGTCTGTTATCACAGCGAGGGTCTTTAACACTAAGTCTCAGCGCTAGCATTGCCACTCCTACCATATGTCCTCTTATCTGTCTGGTGGTTCCTGCTCCTGATCTACCTTTGAGGAGGGGACAGACCTCAAATTGGTTCCCACTATTTGACCATTTCCAGATCCCACTCCTCATCCCTCGTGCAACAGCTGATGCTGGAAGGGAGTAGTTAACAATAACTTTTAAACATTTCCGGTTTAGTTTTAAAGCAGGTAGGGACTGAATTCCCCATCTACTAATAGCCACTATTCTCAAGAGTCCTAAAGGTGCTGGTAAAGTCTCCTTTAGTAGGGGAACATAACCACCTAAGGAGCATGCACAGGAGGATTGGGACAATGCATACAAGTAAGTATTGCTGGCCCTTTACAATTCATAGTTACTTCTCACTGGGAAACAAGCATGCCTTTGGCCTTAATAGAAACACACTGAACTCAATTGTTTTTTAACGGTACCATTTTTACTAATAGTGTAAGGACAGTTGATGTGTATGTTGGCACGACAACAAACTTCCTTTAAAAAGAAAGTATCAGAGGGGTAGCCGTGTTAGTCTGGATCTGTAAAAGCAGCAAAGAATCCTGTGGCACCTTATAGACTAACAGACGTTTTGGAGCATGAGCTTTCATGGGTGAATACCCACTTCTAGTCTAGTGTGTTTCAGTTAAATGTGCTTGGTTTTTTGGTGGTGCTGATGCCGCACGGCCATGTTACTTGGAAAGCTGTGCTTCATCCGCAATTGAAAGGAAACATGTTTGTGGAACAGCTTTTCTTCCAAGAGTTGATTCCAAGAGTAAATTTCAAACCTACAAAGCTTTGGATTGGTTCAAAATGGAATCAGCTGAGTCCCCCAGACAGTGGTGTCTAAGCTGGGGACTGTAGCATCACTGAAAGGGAAGTCATAATAGTTCAATCATCTTGAAATCATCCATACAGCAATTCCGTTGTTAGACACACCCCTGTGTCAGAGACGGCTTTGTGACAACAGACCTGACTCTAATCAGTTAGGCAAACACTTTGAGATTACATTGTTGTATATCTAGATGCTGTGATCTCATGCATAATACATAGAGGTCTCTTGACACCATCAGAGCAAGGACAAGAGGCATTTCTTGCCTGACAGACCCCTATTGTTTTGGGAACTGTGAGCTAAACTCATGTGGTCAATACAAAGCCCCTTCCCCTACTGAAGATAACCATGTCAGAATAAAGATGCAAGTTATGATAGTGGGAGTTTGATTTCCAATCTGCTTGTCAAATACCCAATTCCCAATCATAATTACATGAGAGAGACACACACATGCACAAGCGCACGCGTACACACACACACAGCCAAAATGTCTTAATCCTGTCAGCAAATGCACATGTTTCCCGAAGCAAAAGGTGTTGGCTGCTGTTTTTTAACAGAGCTATGATAATCATAGTTTGTATTTGATATATGTAACACACTGTGTCAGTCTATTTGTGCCTATGCTCTGGGAGACAAACACCCCCAAGCTTCTGTTTTCTGATTCCTCTCTTTTGTTCTCTGCCTTAGGGAGAGAACATATTATTATAATGCTATAATAATAATAATAATTAATAATAAATTAATATAATGTAACTTTCTTCTGCAGAGGGACAGTAAGAAATTAAATGAAATGTGACACACAACTGGCCAATATCTGTCACTGAACCAACCTTGGCTATATTTTTTAAAGCAGTTTCAATACTTTGACATATCGGGATGCCCTTTAAGTGGCTTCAGGGGAAATGCGTACAGTAATCCTTTCATGCTGTCTTGCACAGTACGTAATGTACTCAGAAAAAGAATAGCCTTAGAGATGGAACAAGCTGCAGACAAGGAAGATTCAGGGAGGTCACACAGAACAGAATATGCTGAGCATTCCAAGTGGAAGCGTTTTATGGGTGAAGTGATTTTTCCACCCCCCAAAACATAAATCACGATGATGTTTGTCTGACATTCCATTCTGGTACGTGTGAAGCCTTTTGAATCTCTGGCAATCCCTACTTCTAAATCTCTCTCTTTGTGTGTTGAGGGATCTATCCCTTTAACTCAGGATGACTGGATGCAGCTCTCTAGTGACCTTGTCAATGCAGCTATTGGGGCTATGCAAGGGGCTATTTGTTCCCAGTGAGGGCAGTAGGAGCTGCCTCTGGTGTGGTCTTTAAGTTGCCATCATGCAAAAACCTTCCAGGGAAAGATTTCCATTGCTTCAGAAAAAGAGGTAAAATTTTGATTCGTGTGTGCTGAAAAATAGCAGAAACACGACGTTGTTCAGGGTTTGGTTCTAAACTAAAAACACAAGAGACTCAAGTTCTGCTTTTAGCTTTGCTAGTGTTTCCTTTGGCAAGTAACTTCATCTCTTTGTGTCTCAGTTCCACCACTGTTAAGTGAGGATGATATACACTGTTGCTGTTGTAGTTCTGGTGGTCTCCAGGTACTGGAGAGAGAAGGTGAGTGAGGTAATATCTTTTATTGGACCAACTTCTGTTGGTAAGAGAGACACATTGCTCGTGGAGTGGGGTTGTGGTCCTTAATGCATTAATGTCTGTAAAGTGCTTTGAGGTGCTTGCTGGAGAAGTAATTATTAGAGGTTATTAAGTTATATGACCCAGTGGGAAGCTCAGTAAGGCCTTACTCGCCACTAAGAGAAAAGGTGTATATTTAATCTGTTAAATTAATAGGTTACCTAACATGTTTTAGAAACCTAATGAAGACAAGTAGGGTTGCCAACTTTTTACCCACACAAAACTGAACACGCTTGCCCCACCCCTCTTCTGAGGCCCTGCCCCCCCTTCCTCCATCCCCACCTCCCTCTGTCGCTCACTCTCCCCACCCTCACTCACTCTCTCATTTTCATCAGGATGGCTCGGAGGGTTGGGGTGTGGGAGGGGGTGAGGGCTCAGGCTGGGGGGGATGCAGGCTCTAGGATAGGGCCAGAAATGAGGAGTTCAGGGTGCGGAAGGGGGCTCTGGGCTGAGTTAGTGGGTTGGGATGTGGGATAGGGTGAGGACTCCAGCTAGGGGTGTGGGCTCTGGAGTGGGGCCATGGATGATGGATTTGGAGTGCAGGAGGGGGATTCGGGATGGGGCTGAGGGGTTCAGAGTGTGGGAAGGGGCTCCAGGCTGGGGCAAGCAGTTGGGGTGCAGGAGGGGGTAAGAGCTCCTGCTGGGGGTAAGGGCTTTGGGGTGGGTCTGGGGATGAAGGGTTTGGAGTGTAGGAGGGTGCTTTGGCCGGGGGGGTTGTAATAAACAGATAGCTAAGGGTTAATGTTCTTTTACCTGTAAAGGGTTAACACAGGGAACCAAACACCTGACCAGAGGACCAATCAGGAAACAAGACTTTTTCAAATCTGGGTGGAGGGAAGTTTTGAGTGTGAGTTCTTTGTTCTTTGTCTTGGTTCGGTGACCCTCTCGGCTCTGAGAGTGATTTTTCTATCTCCAGGCTTTCTAATCTTCTGTTTCCAAGTTGTAAGTACAAGGATAGTAAGACAATAGGATTATATTGGGTTTTTTTTGTATTTACATGTGTGTAGTTGCTGGAATGTGTTAAATTGTATTCTTTTTGGATAAGGCTGTTTATTCATTTTTTTTCTTTAAGCAATTGACCCTGTATATTGTCACCTTAATACAGAGACTATATATTATGTCCTTTTTCATTCTTTTTATATAAAGCTTTCTTTTTAAGACCTGTTGGAGTTTTTCATTAGTGGGGACTCCAGGGAATTGAGTCTGCAGCTCACCAGGGAATTGGTGGGAGGAAGAAGTCAGGGGGAAAATCTCTTTGTGTTAGATTTACTAAGCCTGACTTTGCATACCCTCTGGGGGAGAGGGGAGAGAGGTTAGCTCTCTCGGTACTTGTGTTTCCAGGACTTGAAACAGGGAGGGTAGAATCCCTTTGTTTAGATTCACGGAGCTTGCTTCTGTATATCTCTCCAGGAACCCAGGGAGGGAACACCTGGAGGGGAGGAGGGGGAAGGGAAATGGTTTATTCCCCTTGGTTGTGAGACTCAAGGAATCTGAGTCTTGGGGTCCCCCAGGGAAAGTTTTGGGGAGACCACTGTGAGCTAGGCACTGTATAATTCCTGGCTGGTGGCAGCAATTACCAGGTCCAAGCTGGTAACTAAGCTTGGAGGTTTTCATGCTAACACCCCTATTTTGGACGCTAAGGTCCAGATCTGGGAAAAAATGTTATGACAGGGGTGGAACTGAGGGGTTTGGAGTATGGGAGGGGGCTCCAGGCTGAGGCAGGGACTTGTGGTGTGGGAGGGGGTATGGGCTCTGGGCTGGGGCTGTGGGTTGTAGGGTGGGGTGTGGATGAGTGATTTGGGGTGCAGAAGAGGGCTGGGGCAGGAGGTTGGGGTGTGGGAGGGTGCTCCAGGCTGGGACCGAGGGGTTCGGAGGGTGAGAGGGGGATCAGAGCTGGGGCACGGGAGAGGGTCAGGGTGCAGACTCCAAGCGGCACTTACCTCAAGCAGCTCCTGGAAGCAGCGGCACGTCCCTCCTCCAGCTCCTACATGGAGGCACAGCCAGGTGGCTCTGTGCACTGCCCCATCCGCAGCCACTGCCCACTCAGCCCCCGTTGACCGCGGTTCCCAGCCAATGGGAGCTGTGGAACCAGAGCTTGGGTTGGAGGCAGCATGCAGAAGAGGGAAAAGCCGCTGCTTCCTGTAGCTGTGCAGACCCATGGCTGGCAGGGAGCCTGCCTTAGCCCCGCTGAGCCAGCTGGATTTTTAACGGCCTGGTCAGTGGTGCTGATAAGAGCCACCAAGGTCCGTTTTTGACTGGGTGTTCTGGTCAAAAAAAACGGACACCTGGCAACCCTAAAGACAAGGCAGTTCTAGTTTTAACCTATGTTAGCTGGTTGAGGTAAGCCTTAATCTGCCTGCTCGGGTTTACCTTGTCTAGCTAACATGGGTCAAAACTGCAACTGCCTTTTCTTCACTACAGTTGCAACATGGGTTAAAATAAGTTAAAAATACACTTTTTTCCCCTAGTAAACACACCATGTAAGTGACATTATAGCACATGGGAATAAACAGCTTTACCTATTTCAGAAGTGCCGTAATTCCCTGGAAATATACTAGCGAGGAACATATTTATGAAAATGTATACATAAAAATAAGAGGATCCATAACCATCTGTCTGCAAGGCATTGCATGTGTCTTGGAGCTCTCAGCCTACCATGCAAAAGCTCCAATTGTGTGCATTTTATGGCCGTTGCATAATCCTGTGCAAAGTCTGAGCAAGAAGGGACATAGAGGTATAGTTCCAAACTTGTCCCAGTGGAGTGTGTCAGGTAAAACATGCATTGTAAAGTCTCAGTATTTCAATCGTACCCAACTCATTTATTGGGTGAATGACACTGTACAAAATTAAGGCTGTATTAAGTTAATAAGAAGTGCTAATTTACATTAGCAACCATGCTAGGAAGATTACAAAAATGTTGTTAAAACCAAGGGACCTGGCTACACAAGAAAAAAAGAGGTCTCACTTACCCCAGATCTAAAGCTCTTTGAAGTCCATAGAAAGAGTCCTACTGATTTTAATGGGCTGTGAATCAGGCCCTTTGATGTTTGCCCTGGGGGTGTTCTACAGGTTTACACTTTTCAGCCCAATTTAGTATTGCACGTGGAAAAACTGTTACTCTAACTTGTAAGAACAATTGCCATGGCTGTGCATGAATTCTGTGCTGTTTGACAAATCTGACTGGAATTCGGTCTGTCTGTTGTATTGCCACAGTACCTGAGTGCCGGCACGCTGGGAAAGTATTATAAAAATCAAATTAATAAGTTTGATAAACCATAAATATTTTAGGCCCCAGTACTGAAAATTGGCAGCATGGGTCCTGTTGCAAAATCAGGGTCTTAATACTTTATCTTCAGATTTAAAATGTAACATTTTCACGTAACTTGATCTGGGATTTAGGGACCTGGGATAATTTGCATGTCTAACTTGTGCATGCTATTCTGCACAGAAATCAGCTCTTGTAAAATTTACTGGTCATTTGTGGGCACATTTATTGTGACTGAATGCCCATACTGCACATGTGATTGCATGCCCCTTGTTTTTTAAAATCAGGCCCCTATATTCCCCCCCAACTAATTGCCAAACTTATTTTTTACTGGAAAAAATAATTTAAATATGTTATCAGTTTTGGAAAACTGCAAGTCTAATCATGTCACGCACAGAGGAGACCACTAGATGGATTAATGGAGTTATTCTTGTTTGTTCAAGAATCATTCAGAAGACATGAATTATTTTTACATTTATCCTTTCTCTCCTCTCCTCCACCCTTGGGTTTGTAGCTATTGTAAAAATTCTGTTTATTGATGCATTATGAACTGAACTTGTCAAAACGAATCTCTCCGTTTGAAAAGAGGTTATGTACTGAGCATCTGAATGATACAGAATTTACTTCATAAATTTTGATAGCAACCCCCTACTGGACTTTTTGAATAGAGGAGCCAGCTGTCAGTTTATGTGAATTTGACAGCCTGTGCATACTGCAAAATACAAACACCTCATAGAGCATTTCAGTTTTTTCATGGCAATTTTCCCCCAAAATTCAGCGAAATGGAATCACTTGGGGCCATATTCTGTCATAGATTTTTTTTTTAAAGCAGCGCTCCCTGTTTGAATCAATGGGGCCTTCCACTTAAAATCAGTGGGAGGCGCTGCTTAAATATCAGCAACACAATATGGTCCTTTGTGCTGTCAAGAAAATTGAGGGTCTAATGGATGATACACCGAGGGCTCTGTAGTGGCTTTCTTCACAGCTGTTCGTGCAGGTATCAGATGGAACTATGAGCATACATTTATGAAGCGTTTTTGTACACAGAAAATTAGTGAAATGGCCATCAGGGAGCTCTAGGAAACTGATTGGTTTAAAGGTAATTTTGCCATCTAACCTTTATCTATTTCGAACATCTAAAGTAGTAAATATTCAACCCTAATTATTCTTAGGATATTTAAAAATAGAAACATTAATGTACCAGTAGCTGTGAAACCATGTCAGGCCGTGTTAGTAGAGGATATTAATTCCATTTCAAACTAATTATGTTAACCTGGCACACAAGCACCCATACTGTGCCTTAAGAAGATCACCAACCTGTCTGTCTGTCTTCGGTGCTTATATGGCCACCATTACTGTAGTAGCTTAATATCTCATAATCTTTTAGGTATCTGTCCTCTCAACACCCCTGCGAGGCTGGGAGGTGCAGTTATCCCCACATTAGAGAGGGAGAACTGATGCCCAGAGAGAGGCTGGACCAGATTTTTCAAGGTATTTAGGTGCCTACAGATGCAGGGGTGGGAGGGGGGAGGTGTGCTGTGTCTTCGCTCATCCCCCCTCCCTCTTGAACACTGCAAGCCAGCTGATTGCCATGGGCAGGAGGCGGGGAGAGGAGGGGGAAGGTGCCAATCCGTGGGGTCTGCTGGCAGGCGGGAGGCGCTGTGGAGGGAGGCGTAGGGGAGTTGATAGGGGAACTGCCAGTGGTGGACAAAGCAGGCAGCCAAATGACATTATAGCGAAGCATTGCACAACTTTTAATGGAGCATGTTCTGTAACTGAGCAGAGACGTAAAATTGAAACAGCGTTAAGTGAGAGGATGTTAAATGGGGAATTACTGTACCTGAAAATAAAATATAGCATGGAAACAATTAAAGGAATTATTTGATTCAAATCACATCCTGCCAGGTCACACTAATGGCTCTTCAGTTTAAATTATGGGGCCCAATCCTGTGATGTGCTGAGGGCCCTCATTGATTTCGGTCTCTTCCAGGATCAAGCCCTCATTTGTCCTGATTTTCTTTTCTTCCAGTTTTCTGAGGTTAGATTGTATTAATTTGCCTGAAACACTGAAAGCATTTCCTTAAGTGCAACTGGCCTGGCTTTTGGAGCACAGTGAAATGAACAATGCCAATAACAATAAATAGTTTGTTCTGAAATTGAAAGATGGGTGGAATTAAACATAAACTCTCTCTCTCTGGAGGCTGACAGTGAGAGTTGGCGCCAGCAAATTAACATAGATATCACTGGGCAGTCAGATTAAAAGATGCAGGTTATTTATTAAGAGAGTAGAATGACTCATGTGCATATAAATCCTAGAAGCTATTGCTCTGCTTGCACCCTAATGTATTCGATACACGGACAGGCCTAACATGCTGACATCCAAATGCTGATGAACCCCCGTCCCCTGCTGTGTCTTGGACAACCTCCCTGTGCCATTATCCTGGGCATCCATGTTCTCTTCATTCCAATTGCTCCTGAAAACCCACTTCACCTCACCACTGCCCAACAATTTTACACACACATATTCTAAATTGGCACCATCTTCTGGGTCTCCCCTTGACCGTTTTCCCTTTTAGTGAGACTTAATGAAATCTCCTACCTTTCTGTCCCCAAGACTACATAATAACAATACTTGGCACTTATTTATGAGTTAGATATATAGCACATGAGGTTTATTCATGCATATGTCAGTGTTTCACAGAGGTGAAAGTAAGCCGGTATGGTCTGGTACGGCGTGCTGGACTGGACCGGCTTCTCCGGCAGTGATTTAAAGTACCCAGGGCTCCAGCCGCTGTGGGGAGCCATGAGCCCTTTAAATCACTGCCGGAGCTCCAGCAGCCGGGTTCTGGCAAGGATTTAAAGATCCCGGAGCTCCAGCCCCTGCGGGGAGCCCTGGGCCCTTTAAAGTGCCGCCCAAGCCCAGCTGACTGTGTGGTTTTCAGTCTCATTTGCTAAATATATTATGATGACTTTGTTAACCTCTAGCTGTGAGAACTTTGTTTGGCTCCCCTCATCCTTTCCAGCCCAGTTATTTTACAAATAAATCACATGAAGAAATTTAACTCCCAGTCCTATAGGAACCAAATGTTCATATGCTCTCTGCATCTTTTTCAAAGGCCCAAAATGTGGGCCAACAACTAAGAACTTACAAAGTGGAAAGCATAGTTAAAAATTATATTCCAAAAATAAAGCCTTATCTCTGTTAATATAAGCACCTTCTTTATTAAAATGAAAAGAGTATTTTAAAAATGGTTGCCCTCCCCAGATATATCCTGTTTGTTCACGTTTTATTTCACTCACCTGGAACAATGAAATTAGTTTGATTGGTTTCAGACTTGGGTTGTGTTTTTTTTCCCTAGTAAGTTTCACATCGTGGGATTCATGCTCTACGCAGGATGCTCTGGGAGTTTGGGTTTCCACTACTGCAGAGGTTTTGGGTGCAAACAAATCCCAGTTTTCATGGAAACTTTTAAAAATATTTTGAAGGAAATCTCTTTGTATTAAGTGTTCCAAAGCGTTGGTTTATTTTACAAAGCCTGAAGACTGGGCTGGGGAGTAGAAACAAAGGGAGGAAAAATAATGAAGGACAAACTGTAGGAAAAGAGAGTTTATTTTCAAGCTTTTTAAAAGATAAAACAATGTAAAAGAAGTCAATATAAAAAAGCATGCACTTTACTGTTCTTTTACTTTTATTGTCACAGGCTTAAGTGCAGCGTAAGCCTGCAGAAGCCCCGTTTCTTTGTGTTGTAGTGTTGCATTACTTTAAAAATAATGGAGGGTGGTTTTTTCAGAAAGTCCATTTCCCTAAACTCTTATTCTGGCTTGGCAGTATAATGGAATGTGGGCTAGTCAGTGAAAATGAAGACTCGCTCTAGAACACTCTTAGAAACATGGTTGTCTTGGACATACCCAGAATTTGTCTTTGCCTCATCCTGACTGTCTGTGTTGGTGGAGTGGGATGGGCTGTGACGTACAGACAGGGAGACAAGTATTTTGAAGATGAATTTAGTTTAGCTTTCAAAATACGGCCAAGTAGATCACTGCATACAAAAGGTTTTACAAAACCACTCTTTTAAATAAACAAAAGGATTTAGTTGAACTTTAACATTGCTATTTTTAGACCCAAATATATTCAGCCTTTGAGGTGGGGGCGGGGGTGCAGGTCCCTGTCAGCTGCATGTGCTGTCTGAACTTTCCTGGAGAGTCCCCCATATTCCCATGAATACCTGACATAATGGCACAGAGAGGTTGTCCCAGACACAGCAAAAATGAGGAGGTTCATCAGTATCATTTGGATGTTAACATGATACGACTGGCTATATATTGAATGCACTAGAGTGTAACTGGAGCTTTAGTGTCTCAGGATTTCTATGCACATGGGCCATTCTGCTCTCTTAATCTTCAGGCCTGACTGGAAGACTGTTAAAGATTTCCATGAGCCAGGAACCTGCTGTATTAATGCATAAGGGACACACTGACCGTGGTCTGTGCAATTCCCAGCCTCGTTCGCATTAGCCCCCTGACTGGGGCCCTAGGAATGAGCCCGGTTTCCATGGCTGCATAAGGTTGAAATGGGCATTAGACAAATGCCCTCAAAGGAGCAGTGGTTCTCTGGAGCAGTCGCTTCACCCTCCATAAGCTGGCAGCTGGAGAGGCAAATTTAGGCTGCAATATAGCCTGGTCAGCAGTTTGGATTAAATCTGGAGCACTGGGACGTGTGTCTCTCAGCCCCAGAGGTGGCAGCGGCAGAGAGTACTGAGTCAGAGGCAAGGTAACTGCCTGGGCTGCCTCATTTGGGAGGAAGACCAGATGAGAGGAAGAAAGGGCCAGATCTGCTCGAAGAACCAGTAATCTGCAGGGGGAGTCTCTCAGCAGAGCACCTCAGGTTTGAGAGCGAGATGGATTGATGTTTTAGAGGGTCTGGAGAGCCTTTAGTGACAATCCATGTTTGTTTTTCAAAGAAGTGTTTGGGTTTGTAGAACAGTAAAGCTCCCATTCTCTTAGGGATTCTCTGATTCCCCTCTCACACCGGGTTTACATTAGTGTAACTGAGAGGGATACATAGACTCATAGTTCTCCAGTCTGTATGCTCCATCTGTATATACTGTGTACTGTGGGCCTAATCCAAAGCCATGAAGTCACTGGAAAGGCTCCCCTTGACCAGTGCTTAATTTGTAATGAAAGAGGTGCCGGACTCAAGTAATTTTTTTTTTATTTTCATAACTGACATGGCAAGCCCAGGGGCACTGAGGCTCTGAACCGCCAGGCCCGAAGGGGCGCCGGGGCTCTGAACTGCCAGGCCCGGAGGGGTGCCGGGGCTCAGCCCTGACAAGCCCTGGTGCAAATTAAGCACTGCTCTTGACTCCAGTGGGCTTTGGGCCATGTGGTTAAAGATTCAGATTGGGACTCTAGAAACCTATATTTAGTTCCCTGCTCTTCCAATGACATCTTGTGACTTGCCCAATGGTCACACTTCCCTTACGTCTACACTGCAATAAAAAACACACGGTGCCAAGTCTCAGAACCCAGGTCAGCTGACTCGGGCTCAGGCTGCAGGGCTCAAAATAGAAGTGTAGATGTTCGGGTTTGGACTGGAGCCAGGGCTTTGAGACCCTCCTTTCTCGCTGGATCTTACTGTCCAGACTCCAGGCCAAGCCCAAACATCTACACTGCAATTTTATAGCCCTGCAGCCCAAGCCCCTCAAGTGCAAGTCAGCTGACCCAGGCCAGCTGGGGCTGTGCCACACGGCTTTTATTGCAGTGTAGACGTGCCCTTGTCTCTCTGTGCCTCAATTCCCCATCTGCAAAATGGAGAGAAGAGCACTTCCCTTCCTCACAGAAGTGTTGTGAGATTAAATACATTAATTCTGATGCGCTCAGATACTACAGGTTTAAGGGCACAAAAGCATCTTAGCTCAGGTCCTAAACTGCAATGGCCTTAGCTAATGAGCATTTCTCATTAAGATGGCACAGTTGCTGGTCACCTAAAGAACTCTGTACAAAGCTGTAAGACTGCATCTATTAAAGATTCTTCATTTTTCTGTTCCTTTCCAAAAAGTTCAGCGTAGCTGTTAAGAGTTCAGTTACTCTTTGTTTTCCTTGCATTCAGAGAGAGTGTAAACCCTTTCTGTTCTGACGACCATCCTGTTCATGGTTATGAAAGATGTAGGGTCAGCAGGCCTGGAGATTGAAGCCCTGTATTGGTTCATGTGCACAGAGCAGATATTCAAGAGCCAGAATTCCCTTTTGTGGTTTTGCATTTTTGAGACGACGAGTGTTTCAGTCACTTATGGTTTAGCGTTTTGATCTGCTTGTGTTGGTTTTCTTAGCCAGGCTTTTTACAGCTTGGGAAACTCTTTAGGGTAATACTATGGTAAACCACTAGAGGGCACTATTTGATTGTATTTTTCCCAAACGGGGCATGTTAACCGTACAGGCTTGAAATTAAATAGGGAAGATCTCTTCACATCATTTCGACAGTCATTTTGCCCAAGATATAGTAAATCAGCCAAAGCGATTAAGGGATTTTATATTGAATACCAAAATGTGTTACCCTTGCAGAAGACTTTACATATCAACATTTTTGTCCTTGCTGACTCTAAGGGTTTCACAAGAAACTGTGTCATAGCCAGAAAAATAGCTCATTGTAAAGACAAGTGGTTGTTTTGCGGCTCTTTTGTAAGTGTACATGGGCCTTTTCCACAAAAAGACTGAGTGATGGGAACTACTCTTTGGGTTGCACTTCACAGAAGGGTAGTGGGGTCCTGCCCTCATGAAACTCAGTGTTTTCCCATTTGGAGGTGAAATCTTTAGCGAATTCAGTGGATTCCAACTTGCTGCCTGTCCTAAGTAGCAGAATTCATGGAAAGCCGAGTCCTTCTGATACTGGAGTCAATGGCAAACCATCTGAAGGATTCAGCAAGAGCAGGAACAGAATCACTGTGGATGTGTTTACCACCTCTGAGAGCTAGCTCATGTCTTTTGAAGGATAAGAGAAAATACTATCTGAATAGATCCAGCCCTTCCTACCCCTCATGGTCTAAGCGCTATGGGGCTCTCCCCACTTGTTTCCATTGTGGTTTTGGGGAGCTGCTGGAGAATCCTAGTTTGGGTCCATCTCTTTTTCCCGTCACCCAAAATTGACTTTTTCCCCCCTCTCGTTGCTGGTAGAGGAATCTGTGGCTTTTTATTTTGTCTTTCCCTGGCTAACTTCTGAAATGGAGCTGTCGGACAGTGAGAGCTTGATAACTTTATGTCTTATCCCTTTAAAATTGTTCCTTGCTTGTCAGGGGGCAAAAATCCTTCCCTGCTGTGGGAAAGATAAGGCAGACCTGCTGATTGTGTGTACTAGAGTCTCCCAGAATTGTTCCATATGTCAAATCATCACCTAGTGTGATCAAGGATGGGCTGTAGCATTCAGTATGCAATCCTGCAATGGTTAGCATAAGGGGCATGTCCTCTAAGGATAAGGAGTAGCTACAGAGTTCAAACTTTTCAGCATTAGACCTGCAGTTAAAACATATCACTGCCACAGCAGACTGTCAGTGTGGGTACTGTCAGAAAAGTGCCTATGGCAGAATGGTATCTTCTTACTTAACTCCACTCCCAGTGTGTAACTAAGTTTTTGCTAGTTCTGTCAGCACTGATACCATAGGAGAATATGCTGGATTCTATTCTGGCTTAGAATTCTTAGCCAAGGACCAGTTGTAGAAATGTTACTATTCATAGAATCATAGAACTGGAAGGGACCATGAGAGATCATCTAGTCCAGTCCCCTGCATTCATGGCAGGACTAAGTTTTATTTAGACCATTCCCGACAGGTGTTTGTCTAACCTTCTTTTAAAAATCTCCACTGACAGAAACTCCACAACTTTGCTAGGCAATTTATTCCAGTGCTTAATCAGCATGACTGTTAGGAAGTTTTTCCTAATGTCCAGCCTAAACCTCCCTTGCTGCAATTTAAGCCCATTGCTTCCTGTCCTATCCTCAGATGTTAAGAAGAACAATTTTTTTTCCTCCTCCTCCTAACAACCTTTCACGTACTTGAAAACTGTTGTCATGTCCATTCTTGGTCTTCTCTTTTCCAGATTAAACAAACCCATTTTTTTCAATCTTCCCTCACAGGTCATGTTTTCTAGACCTTTAATCATTTTTGTTGCTCTTCTCTGGACTCTCCAGTTTGTCCACATCCTTCCTGAAATGTGGTGCCCAGAAATGGACACAATACTCATCCTTTGTAATCTGACCTTGTTTCCACTTTTTGCAGGACTCTTTTATGATTTTTAGATCCTTGAAGATTTCTTGGGTAAGCCAGGGTGGTGTCTTGCCATACTTCCTATCTTTGCTACACAGTGAGATAGTTTGCTCTTATGCCCTTAATAATGTCTCTTTGAAAACCTGCCAACTGTCTTCTATTGTTTTCCCCTTTAGACTTGCTTCCCATGGGATCTTACCTACCAACTCCCAAAGTTTGCTAAAGTCTGCCTTCTTGTAATCCATTGTCTTTATTGTGCTGTTCTCCCTCCTACCATTCCTTAGAATCATGATCTTTTATCATTTTGTGATCACTTTCACCCAAGCTGCCTTCCACTTTCTAATTCTCAACCAGTTCCTCCCTATTTGTCAAAATCAAATCTAGAACAGCTTCTCCCCTAGTAGCTGTTTCCACCTTCTGAAATAAAAAATTGTCTCCAGTACATTCCAAGAACTTCTTGGTTAATCTATGCCCGGCTGTGTTATTTTCCCAACAGATGTCTGGGTAGTTGAAGTCCCCCATCACCACCAAGTTCTGTGCTTTGGATGATTTTACTAGCTGTTTAGGGAGAAAAAGCTGGTGTTGTTGGAAGCAGAACCCCTGGTGGTGGGCATGGCATAAGAACCAGAAAGAACAGAATAAAAAGAACCCAGCTTGACTTTCAGGTCCCAAACTGAGGTTGCAAGTCTGGAAGTTAGATAAACCATCTTTATACTTGTAAACTCAGCAAATTTGACCTGGAATTGCTGAGATGCAAGCTTGTAACCCCACGATGCTGCTTTTGTAGTTGCCTCTCTGAATAGAACTACACTGTGATGCATCACACCAACCCCATGCTGGGCCTGAAGGGATTACAAGGCAATACTGGGCCCAGGTAGCCCTTCCTCCACCCCACCCCCCAGTGCCTGCTGAGCATGCTCTGACTGGAGCAGTGGATTAGAAGGAGCTCAGAAGCCCAGGCAAAGAGTGGTAGAGGGGCAGTAGGAGAGATGAATCCTTTTCCAGGAAGCCAGACAAAAGGTTGAGCCTGAGAAGGGGACCCACAGTGCAGGTAGGGCCTGTAACCACCACCCCACCCCTTTGAGAACCAGCAAGTCCTGCAGGCCCCTGCTCACTTGGACACTTATTGAGCAATTGACTGTTTGGACTATAGGAGTCACATCCCAAATGAAGGGATATATAGGTCGAAAGTAGCCCAGGGGAGTGGACTCACATTCTTTGCAAGAAGGACCCTGCTAGCGTGGCTTCCCACAGGGAGAGCCTGGGTCCCCAACCACAGCTCCTTGAGGGCTGAAGCCCAGATGCAAGTGGAGGTCAGACAGGGGTGAAAGTAAGTTAAAGGACTTACTGGTACGCTGGCTTCCTGAGCAGGGGTGTGGCCTCAACTGGAAGAGGCGTGGCCTCAACCAGAAGAGGTGGGGCATTTCAAGATTTAAAGGTCCTGGAGCTCCAGCTGTGGCTGGGAACCCAAGGCCTTTAAATCACCCTAGAGCTCCCAGCTGCAGAGGCGAATTAAAGGGCCGGGGCTCTGGCCGCCATGGAGCCAGGCTGCTGGAGCTTCGGTGGAGATTTAAAGGGCCCGGGGCTCCCCACAGCGGCTGAAGCCCCGGGCCCTTTAAATCATTGCCGCAGAAGCCGGTCCAGTCTGGCATGGCGTACTGGCTCTTGCCGGTACACCATACCGAACCGGACCAGCTTACTTTCACCTCTGAGGTCAGAAGATCCCTGGCTTGGGGTCAGGAACCAGGCACCTCTACTGCCCTGACAGAAAGGCAAGGGATTGGAGGGGGGGTGTCAGGTACATTAACCACTAGGCTGCCCAGCCCTCCAAGCACCCTATCTCTCACACTTTAAAGAAACTGGCTATTTACTTTAAATAAACTCAGACCATCAAGAGTATAATACGGCAAAGTGACAGTTGAAATTGCATTACAGCACATGTTTTGGTGGGAGTTTACAGTTAAATTTGCTTTTCCAGTGCCAAAAGGCCAAAGTCAGGAAGCCATTTGCCATGTGGAAAGTGTTACTTGTGTTTAACCTAAGTGACAAAAATTAAAAAAAAGTCAAGGCCCAGGACAATTTGTTTAAGATACTTAAAATAAACACCGTTCAGGTTAGGGGCAAATGACTGACAAAGCCTAGGCAGTTGAATAAAGTCCATGTCATCCCACAGTAGCTAAAAAATCCACAAAGCATTGAGGCCAAGTCTTCAAAAGGCACTTTTGCACACGTCTGACTCACATGCAGCCCTGGCTGTGAGGCGTTGCCTGGGCGCATTGATTGGCATGCAGGCTAGCAAAACGTGAATTGAGGCCAGATCCTCCTTCCACTGAAGCCAGTGGTGCAACTCTCATTAGCATTAGTACGACAGAATCAGCCCGTTAAAGACTTTGCAGTGAAATGTCAGTATCTTAAACAGAATAAAGGATAGAAATGTCCACAAGTACTACGAGTAGAGTTTGTCACTATTTGTGATTCCTGAGTCTTATGAATCTTAAGACACACCAGAGCACCGAGACTGAAAGCCAATGAGCACTACTTGCTTTCCTTTATGAATGAGGTTCATGTATAGATTAATAAATTCTAAGGCCAGAAGAGACAATTCTGACCACCTAGTCTGACCTCCTGTGTAACCTGGACCGTAGATCTTCCCCACGTATATAAATACATACTATTCATATGTTCACTGAGGAAGGTAAAATGGTCTGAACTTGATTTTCCAGAAATGTAGCCACACGAAGCCCCTGTGCAACTGTGTCCAGTTTGCACATTTGGGCAGTGATTCCGAAAGGTACCTGCCCACAGACCTAACTTTGAGCATGAGAGTATGGAACTCGCAAAGTTTTCCCAAATTGGGCGAGGTTCCTGTGAGCTGTGCAATGCAGAGACAGCACTTGTTCCTGAATATCAATATAAAAGCCATACATTATTTTTTGCATCTTTCTCTTATAGGAAGATGTGTAAATGGGCTTCCTTGCAGCACTGACGATCAGCATTAACTTCACACTAGAGTCTCATGGGTTTGGGAGGAGATGATGCTCTGTCCTTGACCAACCTAAACTCAGTAGAGCACTCACAGAGAGAAGCTCCACAGGGCCTGGGGCAAGAGGGCATTGTGCTGTGGAATTCTACCCTCCTCATCCATGTCATGAGAATAATCATCCCCTCCATCCCTTGAGGTAGAGAGGGCAATAAGGTCCTAGTAAGAATGAGGATTAGAGTGTTGGCTTTGATTTCAGGGTATGGAATTGCTGCTACAGCATTTCAAACATTATTTTCCCACAATTCCCAGTTACTCTCTCAAAAACTATTTGAGCTATTTCTGAGAACATAAACTTCCAGAGTTTGTTGGTTGGTGGGGTTTTTTGTTGTTTGTTTGTTTTTGTTTGGTTTTTTGCATTGGTTTGGGGTTTTTTCGGAGCTCTCTATCACACATTTTGGGATAGATGGCTATATTGTGTAATAGCAAAAACGTGTGGCGTCTGTAGTTCAGGGAGACACCCCGAGGGAATATGGGTGGGAAGCTCAAATAACTGTACAAAGTTAAAACAGCCATAATAAAACACCTATCCTTGACAACTTTATTATCTTCAGAAACTGTAGCCAGGTTTTTTTTCTTTTTGCAAGTTACTTGCTCAGAAAATTTCTGTTCCCTGGGAATATTATTTTTTCACACTGTAAGGAATACAGAGCCTTTTGTTATCAAAAAAGAATCTACCTCAGACTGTTGCTATCCAAAATGGGGAAGCAGAACTTCCAACCCCAAACCTTCAGTAATAATGAATCAGACCCCCAAAATCATATTTTAAAAATAATACAATTTGGCTCCTTTTTTAAATTTGCCTTCTGGTTTGGGGGGTGTTCGAGTATTTCTCCACAACCCTGAGATCTAGAAACTTCCTTTAAAAAAAAAAAAAGAAAGCTGTGATTCTCACATAATGCTGACTCTAGGATTGGGGACTTTAAGAAAAACACCAAATATCATAGAATCATAGGACTGGAAGGGACCTCGAGAGATCTCTAGTCCAGTACCCTGCACTCAAGGCAGGACTAAGTATTACCTAGACCAGGGGTCAGCAACCTTTCATTTATTCACTGTAATTTAAGGTTTTGCGTGCCAGTAATACATTTTATATTTACAGAGGCCAGCAGACGGAACCCCAGATCGGCAGCGGGCTGAGCCACTCAGCTTTCTCCCGGTCTGGGGTTCCGTCTGCCGACCCCTGCCAGCCAGAGTCCCTGCCACTGGCCCCGCTCAGCCCACGGCCGACCCAGGGTTCCATCCATCTAGGCTGGCAGCGGGCTGAGCGGGACCAGCGGCCAGGACCCCAGGTCAGCAGCAGAGTGCCACTGAAAATCAACTCACGTGCTGCCTTTGGCCTGCGTGCCATAGGTTGCCGACTCCTGACCTAGACCATCCCTGAAAAGTGCTTGTCCAGCCTGCTCTTCAAAATCTTCAATGACAGAGATTCCATGACCTCCGTAGGCAATTTAATCCAGTGCTTAACCACCCTGACAGTTAGGAAGTTTTTCCTAATGTCCAACCTAAACCTCCCTTGCTGCAATTTAAGCCCATGGCTTCTTGTCCTATCCTCAGAGATTAAGAAACACAATTTTTCTTCCTTCTCCTTGTAACAGCTTTTTACATACTTGAAAACTGTTGTCAGGTCCCCTCTTAGTCTTCTCTTTTCCAGGCTACATAAAACCAGTTTCATAGATCATGTTTTCTAGACCTTTAATCATTTTTGTTCCTCTTCTCTGTACTTTCTCCAATTTGTCCACATCCTTCCTGAAATGTGGCGCCCAGAACTGGACATAGTGTCCCAGTTGAGGTCTAATCAGTGCAGAGTAGAGTAGAAGAATTACTTCTCGTGTCTTGCTTACAACACTCCTCCTAATACATCCCAGAACGATGTTCACTTTTTTTGCAACAGTGTCACGTTGTTGACTCAGATTTAGCTTGTGATCCACTGTGACCCCCAGATCCCTTTCCACAGTGCTCCTTCCTAGGCAGCAATTACCCATTTTTTATGTGTACAACTGATTGTTCCTTCCTAAGTGGAGTACTTTGCATTTGTCCTTATTGAACTTCATTGTATTCATTTGAGGCCATTTCTCCAGTTTGTCCAGCTCATTTTGAATTGTAATCCTATCCTCCAAAGCGCTTGCAAGCCCTCCCAGCATGGTATTGTCTACCAACTTTATACGTGAACTTTCTATATCATTATCTAAATCATTGATGAAGATATTGAACAGAACCAGACCCAGACCTGATCCCTGCAGGGCTTCACTTGATATGCTCTTCCATCTTGACTGTGAACCACTGATAAATGCTCTCTGTGAACGGTTTTCCAACTAGTTATGCACCCACCTTATAGTAGCTCCATCTAGGTTGCACAATAAAACTTCAGAGTTACAAACACCATTAAATTAGGCTTGAATAAAGATCAGGAGTGGATGGGTCATTACACAAAGTAAAACCTATTTCCCCATGCTAATTTTTTCCCCCTTCTGTTACTCTCACCTTCTTGTCAACTGTTGGAAATGGGCCATCCTGATTATCACTACAAAAGTTTTTTTCTCCTGCTGATAATAGCCCATCTTAATTGATTACTCTCGTTACAGTTGGTATAGCAACACTCATTTTTTCATGTTCTCCGTATATGTATATCTTCCTACTGTATTTTCCACTGCATGCATTTGATGAAGTGGGTTTTAGCCCACGAAAGCTTATGCTCAAATAAATGTATTAGTCTCTATGGTGCCACAAATACTCCTCGTTCTTTTTGATGATAAAGACTAACACGACTACCACTCTGAAATCTGAAATGTTCGTAACTCTGAACAAAATGTTATGCTTGTTCTTTAAAAAGTTTACAACTGAACATTAATACAGCTTTGAAACTTTACTGTGCAGAAGAAAAATGCTGCTCTTAGCAATCTTGATTTAAATGAAGCAAGCACAGAAACCATTTCCTTACCTTGTCAAATCTTTTTTGAATTTTTTTTTTAGTAGTTATTTAACACAGTTTTGTACTGTATTTGCTTTTTTTCTCTCTCTCTCTGCTGCTGCCTGATTGCATACCTTTGGTTCCAAATGAGGTGTTTGGTTGACTGGTCAGTTCATAATTCTGGTGTTCATAACTCGGAGGTTCTACTGTGTTTCCCTAGTTTATCACAAGACTTGGAGCAAAATTGTGTGAGAGATGGTCTCCAGTGTCCCACTTAGATGAGTTTTTCTGAAGTCTGGGGTGTGTGTGTGTGTGTGTGTGTGTGTACACATGCATACATACAGTGTGCTAAATGTTTCAAGTTTTTTTTTTTTAGAATAAAGGGGAATGCAGTTATGCTCCTAATTTGCATGGTCACTTGCTATGTTTTGTGTGCAAATTGAAGAATTGTCTAGATGTATGGCCAATACTGGTCTTGTGTATGTGCATACTACCTGCATTATTGCAAGAAGGAATGTTGGCTAGGCAATGGCAGAGTTATTCCCTACTCTTTTTGAAAAGTCAACGGGAGCTTTAACTGTCACTTGAGCAGTGGGTAGAGATGGCATCCTTCGAACAGGCTGTTCAAAGTGAGATCCTTTCTAACAGTAAGTATATGATCACCCTGCTGTGTACTGTGTGGAAGCCCAGTTCTGGAGTGTGGCTGAATCCTAAGAATAATGGGCTGGGTACTGGTGGGGAAGGAAGTGTGATATCAGCAGAGCTCTGCTGATACTATGTAAAATCCTAACCACTGAGAAGTATTTTTGTGATTTTTGTGCAGCAATTCAGAATACTGGCATCAGTGTTGGAAATTGCTTGCAAAGAGTCAGAATGCAAACTCAGCTGAGAAGAACTGACCCCCATGAATTTAAAGAGTTAATGTAATTCTGTTTACAGACTCCAGAATATAATACAATGAATGCTCTGGCAAGTCATAAAATATTTTCTGTTTTCCCTCTGCCAATCCTATGGAGCCAGAATCTTAATTGGACTTGATAAACAGTGTTTATACATTTCCCTTTAGACCACTAAAGCTGTCTTGAAGCTTGTGTGACCCTCAAGCCTATTCTTCTTCATACTTAACTAGTTCTTGAGGTCTGTTGATTGAGAAAGATTCACAGCCAGGGTACAGGACCTGTGGGTTTGTGCTGACGCTTTGCTATGGGCTCTCAGACCATTCTGTGGCAGAAGTAGCAATAACTTGACATGAAGTAAAAACACTGCGCCCAAGAGCAGCAAGATCAGGAAATAGGAGTTTGCGCTGCCGTGTTAATAATGATCTCCAAGGGAAGTCTTGCCCTGAATGAAGTTCATTGGGCAGACATGCTGTAAAATCTGAAGGGCAGGGCTGGCCTTACCATGAGGCAAACTGAGGTTTTTGAGTACATAAGCCATGGCCTCTCCACTTCGTCACCATTAGGGATTTCATGCCAGGAATGTGTTGGATGGAAACTTCTATTTTCATTGTCTTTGGGGAACATGAAGTTTTTCACTTCCTGTGGTCCATGCAGTGCAAGGAAGTCCCTCCGGCTACTGCTCATGTGGGTCCACAGTCCTGGATCATCTACTCTTAAGGAACTAAACTCAGCAGCAGCTGTTTCTTGCTCTTCCACCACACTCTTCTCTGATCCACACTTTTCTTCAGGCATGTGCATGGTTACATCCATTTGGGATGGAGATACGGATGCTGCAGTAGCTGCCAGGTCACCTGATCTTCCAGTTAGTCAGAGTGCAGGTATCTCCTCACCACTCAGATCCTCATTGGGGCCGGAAGGCTCACTGTGAACATCTGTGTCTATGTATCTCAGGAGAGCTCCTTCCTGCTTGGATAGAAAAGCTTCCTTTGCTTTCTCTCTTTTTCTGAATGCTGCCCCCAGAGGGGTGTTTTCTTCTTTCACTCGTGACTGCTGTTCTGTGCCAGCTACAGTGGCTCTCAACACTCAGTTGAAGGGGACAAATAAGTAGGCTGGTACCAGGGCCTGAGTGAGGGAAGACATCAGCGTCTTAAGGGCCTAACCAGCTCCTACTACTTCAGGTGACTGCCCGTTCTCTTCAAGTGGGTTCAGGGAAGCAGCAGGAAACAGGAAGCTCCCTGAGAAGCTGGTGTGAATGAGTCCAGGCTCCTGGGGGTTCTAGAGAGGTACATAAGAGGCTCCTCCTCCTCCTCCTCCTCTCTCTCCTGCAGCTCCTGCTGCTTTCTGTTGTTTCCTCTCACCTTTTCTCCTGCCTGCCTGTTATGTCTCTTGTGCCCTCTTCTCTCCAGCACAGCACTCCACCATCTTTGTGCATCCAGGGCAGAGAGAATACATATGCACCAGCAGCACACAATTTTCTACACTCTGGGTCCTAGTGGTGCCCCACCACAGTCCGGCACCTGAGGTGGTCGCCTCGTGGTGAGGCCAGCCCTTCACCGGTTCAAGTCCAAGACTTGGACTCCTAGGTGCAACTGCATTACCAATAACAAATAATAATAGGAGTAGGATGTTACCCTGTTGTTTTACAGTTAAGAAAACAAAGGCAGAGAGGCTGATTGGTATGGGTAAGAACTCAGAAGAAGTCAGTGGCGTCATAGGCGTCAACTGTCCCCGGCGTTGGTGGGTGCTCGTGCCCCTCTGCCTCTGGCCTCGCCCTGCCTCCACTCTTTCCCCACCTCTGCCCCGCCCCCATTCCAACCCCTTCCCCAAGTCCCCACCCCAGCCCCACCTCTTCCTTCAGCACGCTGTGTTCTCCCTCCCTCCCAGCGCATGCCGCGTGAAACAGCTGTTTTGCAGAGCAAGCGCTGGGAGCTCGGGGGAAATGGTGGGCACGTGGCGTGCTCAGGTGAGGAAGCGGAGCCAGAGCAGAGGCAAGCTGGGGTGGGGTGGCAAGCTGCCAGTGGGTGCTAAGCATCCACCAATTTTTCCCCGGGTGTGCTCCAGCCCTGGAACACTCATGGAGTCGACGCCTACGAGTGGCATAGCTGGGATTAGAACTCAAGACCTCATGGCTCTCAGAACTGTATTCAGACCACTAGCAGCTCCCAGCTGTAACCAAAGAATGAATCTTAGTTTCATGGAGACCATCTGTCCCTGACTGCAATATTCTCTTCTGAAAGAGACAGTGGAAGCATGTTAATAAAAATCTCAACATGCCAGTATTTTGGCTCTTTGTGGTATTTTGCTGACAGATCAGAGCGTACAGATGTGTTACTAGGTGGAGCAAGTGACTGCTCTCACAGCCTTTGCTTTTATGACTACCCTTGCAGGGCTTTATTCAGAAATGAAATAAGCTTTAGGTCAGGTTAACAATTCAGATGAAAAACATAGCTTCAGCTGTACGCAATAGATTTCAAGAGCTAGAAGCAAATTATATCCAGTCAGTCTAGCAATAAATAGAAGTAAAACATCTTGTTGATGGATCCCTCATTTATATTTGCACAATAGCCAAATGCAGCACACACTATTGATGAGAGATTGCTAGATATACATTTGATTCATATGGCCATGCTGTTGCTCTGTTTTAGGAAATCATTCCAAAGCCAGCCTCTTGGCATGCCACAGTTGAGAAGATTTTGAGAAGATTTCTACTTTCATGGGAAACAAACTACTAGGGATGTGGCTTCTGTAAGAAACAGCTGGGTGGCATTTTTCGCCCTAATTCTTTTTTCACTGAAAAATACAGATTATGATCAACCGAAACATTTGTGAATTTGTGTTTGATTTTGGTGAATTGTTTCAGTGAAAAAGAAAAACTTGTGTTGAAAAGTTTCATTGAGAAATCAAATTCCAGCAAATTTCAATGAGCTGTTTGCAAAATGGATCATTCTCTTTTAAAAAGAAACTTGCCCCATTTCTCAGCAAGCATGATAGGAAATAGCTGTCCTGAGGTCTCTTACTGGGGAGCTTTTTTTATACAAAATCTGCAGTATAATCACTACTTCCCTATGAAGTATGTTTCTAAATAATTCAAACCAAACTACGCTTTTCAGAATAAATTAAAAATAGTGCACTGTGCGATGCAGTATCCATGGTTTTTTTTATAATAGTATTTATTCACAAACTAGCTAATTTAGAAATATTTGTATAACCTGCAGTGGGTTGCCCAGTCATTGCTCTGGATTAGAGTGGATCTGTTGTGGGTGTGCCTGGATGTATTTTGCTGTGTGTCAGTGTGTGTGGTGTCATTCTATATAGGAAATTTAAATGGGCGAGATCCTCAGCTATGCATTACGCTAGCTGAGGATCTGGCCTGTGGTGCATAAGCAAGACAAGTTATTAAGGAACCTGCAGTTCTCAGACACACATAGTGTGCTTCCTTTGCTTCTTAGCTGGTACCAGGGACGGGGACCGGCACCATGAGGCCAGTGCCGAAAGATGCATTTCACATCGATGCCCTGTACTCTGAGCAGAGGCTGATTTCGGCAGCTCAGAGACCAGCATGAGGGCTGACTCCATGAGGAGCGCTCTGTCTTATGTCCTGCTCCTTTTTGTTCTGGGCTTGAAGCTTTTACAAATGTGAACTTATTGCTAATGTGAGCTTCTTCCAAACTCTTCAAGCAACTTTGAGTGTTGCTGATCAGCATAGGCTGGTACTGGCTAAGCAGCAAAGGAAGCATCCCGGGGAGAGGGTGTTCCTCAACATCCCGTGTGGGAAAAGGAACATCCAGGGAAGAACATAGA
Organism: Gopherus flavomarginatus; assembly: GCF_025201925.1. Classification (NCBI taxonomy): domain Eukaryota; kingdom Metazoa; phylum Chordata; order Testudines; family Testudinidae; genus Gopherus; species Gopherus flavomarginatus. The sequence goes on along the minus strand of NC_066627.1, from coordinate 42,531,232 downwards.
CCCATAGTTGGTACAAGCCACATGTCAGGCACTGGGCCTGTTGATAAATGAACAAAAATCCACGTTAGTGCCAGTGCAAAAAATAGGGTTTATAGAGGCAGTCCTGGACTCAACACGGGCCAGAGCATTTCTCCTGCAGACCAGATCTGAGGCAACATCAGCTTTCATCACCCAACTCACCACCACACTGTCACCACAGGCAGGGTATGCCTCAGGCTACTAGGACACATAGCAGCGTGCATTTATGTAGTTCGCTATGCACGTCTATGGCTCAGCCCCCTCCAGATGTGGTTAGCGTCGGTTTACGTCCCGGCCAGGCACCACCAAACAGAGTCCTCACAATTCCGTCGCAAGTGCTTACTGCTCTGAAATGGTGGTCAAACGCGGTAAATGTTTCCAAAGGAAAACCCTTTGCAACCCCAAAACCCACAAAGGTGCTAGTGTTGGACATATCTGACCTAGGCTGGGGGGGGGCCCACCTTGGATCACTGAAGACCCAGGAGTTGTAGTCCCAGGAGGAACTCACACTACACATCAACATCAGGAAGCTCAGAGCCATTTGTCTGGCTTGTAAGGCGTTCCTTCCTCGACTATCCCTCAAGTGGTTCAAGTGTTGACCGACAGTACAGCTGGGAGGTTACTGCACCCGAAGCTCCCCTTACTCCATCTCACAGCATGGATGTTGTATGGCTGAACCCAGAGGAGCAGGCCTGCTCTACTCAAGTCCAAGGAGTGCTGCTGGAAAGTAGAAAACCCTCTACTAGAGTGACTTACCTGGCAAAGTGGAAACGTTTCTCCTGCTCGGCGTTGGAGTGGGGGATCTCCTCTACCCAGTCATCTCTGCAGTCCATTCTAGACTACCTGCTTCATTTAAAGCATCAGGGCCTAGCCTTCTCCTTGATCAAGGTGCACCTGGCAGCCATTTCAGCATTTCACCCCCGTGTCCAGAGTAGATTAGTGTTCTCACAGGAGATGATGATCAGGTTCCTTAAGAGCCTAGAAAGGCTCTTCCCACTGGTCCAGAACCAGATACTTCAATGGGACCTCAATCTAGACCTTTCTAGGCTCACTGGCCCTCCCTTCGAGCAGTTAGCTTCCTGTTCTCTTTCACATCTATCGTGGAAAGTTGCCTTTCTTGTGGCTATCACTTCCATGAGACAAGTCTCCAAGATGAAAGCCCTTACGTTGGAACCCCCATACACTGTGTTCTCCAAGGATATGGTTCAGTTGCGTCCCCATCCGGCTTTCCTGCTGAAGGTGGTGTCAACTTTCCATGTTAACCAGGACATATTTCTTCAGGTTTTCTGCCTGAAGCCTCACTCGTCAAATGAGGAGAGGCGTATGTACATCCTTGACATCAGACAAGCTCTGGTCTTTTACTTAGAACATACTAAGCCTTTCTGTAAATCGACTCAATTGTTCATCACAGTGGCTGGCAGAATGAAAGGCCTCCCGGTATCTTCTCAAAGGCTTTAGTTTTGGATTACCACCTGCATTCACACTTGTTATGAGCTGGCATAGGTTGTACCTCCGCAGATAGTGATGGCCCAGTCAACCGGAGCTCAGGCATCGTCGGCAGCCTTCCTGGCGCAAGTCCGTATCAAGGATATCTGCAGGGCTGCAACATGGTTATTGATGCATACCTTCACGACCCACTACGCCATCAGAGATGATGCTGGCTTTGGCAGTAGACACGTCCATGAACTCCTACCCATCTCCGGGGTACTGCTTGGGAGTCACCTAACATGTAATGGATGTGAGCAATCACTCAAAGAAGAAAAAACAGTTACTAAACTTTTGTAACTGTCGTTCTTTGAGAGGTGTTGCTCATGTCCATTCCATGATATGCCCTCCTTCGCCTCTGTCAGAGTTCTGGCAAGAAGGAACTATGGGAAGGCAGGGGCCAGCAGCTCTCCTCATGCCGGTGTATATGCGCACCACTCCATAGAGTGCCAGAGCTGGTCCCCTATGGATACCATTGAAGGAAAAACTTCCAGCACCAGTGCATGTGGCACATGGACATGAGCAACACATCTCGAAGAACAACAGTTATGAAAGGTTAGTAACCATTTTTTCTCCATTCCATTCAACTTCTGGAGAGGAGCTCAAATACCAGAAAAGCATGAGTTTTTGTATCTTCCCAGTTACTTCCTTTTTATGATGACCCTGCTTTAAAGCCTTTTCTTTGGCAGACAACAAGATAATACAGATGGGAAAGATGTGGTACCAAATTTTTACAGAGATTTATCACATCTGCAATCCAGAAGAAATGTTAACTAAAGCAGATGTTCTGTTATCTGCACATATCTGTGCTGTTAGTCCATCCCTTGTGTATCTTTTGCTCTCACTTCAATTTGTCTTCAAATGTGTAAAGGGAAAATCAGGGTTGCCTTGCCTTTCTTTACTTGGGAATTCTTGCAAGAGACTTTCAGGCACCCTCTACAGCGACTGAACTCCAACTTACTTTTGTGCACGTCATTCTTGGTGGGAGAGGGAAGGAGAGAGAGTTATCTTAGGACTGCAATTGTTTTTGAATGATTAATGTCCATAGACTGAACACTAGGTTTTGTTTGATTGCTGATGTTCTTTTTGTTCTTCCAGAATTAAGATTTATGTATCAAATATACACACACGGTCAAATATACGTGAACCCTGTTAAATCATGCTAACAGGCTTGCCTCCATGGAGGTTTACATCCTACTGATAACACTGGGGGCAAGAGGGAGATAAAGTCAGTGAGAGAAACATGTCAATTTAATAAGACTGCAGAAACTCTGCCAGATGACATAATGACTAAATGGTCTCCAGTGTGATTACAAGGATTCTCGAAATACCCTAAACCTGGATGAAAATTTCAACTCCCTGGGACGTTATCTAATTAAAATATAATCATGCAAATCATTATTGCTACCACTGTTATATAATTGCAACAAATCTTATACAAAGTGTAAGGGTTCAACAGCTTGCAGGCTAACTAACCAAAGCCAACCTTTAAAGACATGTTGGAAAGTATGTGAATGATAATTAGGGCCATTCAATGCTAGATTGGCTAGAACTTTGAAATGCAAATCTGTATTGTAGAGAATTAAAGGTGATACTAATTGTATGTGTTTAATTATAGCTGGTTAAATGTTCGCCATGTAAACAGACAGTTCCTGTCTGTCACTATAACTGTTGATTCAGAGATCAAAAGGGAGTATTAACATTTAGATGAATCTTGCATGCAATAATGTCATTGTCTAGGTGTCTCTTTAAAGTTTGTGATAAACTGCTTAATGGATAAATTATCATATGTTAATCTATGTAGTTAATTATCGGTGAAGTTTAGGAAACAAGATTACATCAAAAGCCTATTGTTCACCAGGACTGTATGGTCAAGTGGCTGCTAGAAAACTGTATAAAAGACACTTGGCTCCTGATCCTTTTTATCTCAGATCTGCTTGAGGCTTCATGCAGAGGAAGCCTAAGCCATAAGGATTGAGATCCCAGTCCTGAGTATAAATATTGGGCTATAACCTACAAACTATTTCTAAAGAACTCTTTGCATCTGCAAAGCTCACCGTCTCTGCTGTGAATCTGAATCTCAAGATTGTACTCATGTCTGTATGTATACTGATCCATACTCTCTCTTTTCTGTTTTAATAAATTTTAGTTTAGTCAATAAGAATTGGCTGTAAGCATGTACTTGGGTGAGATCTGGAAAAGTCATTAACCTGGAAGGTAATGTGTCTGGTCCTTTGGGATTGGTAGAAGTTTTTTATATAAGGAAAAAGATTTTCAGTAATCCTCCTCATATTTGACTTGGGTCTCTGGGGGAGGCATGAGGCTGGGTTACTTTAAGGCAACTGTATTGATGGCTTCTGGGTAGCCAGTAAGGTATTGTAGAAACTGTTTTGTGCTGACTTGGTAAATCTAAGTATTGGAATATCCACCAGCTTTGGAGATTGTCTGCCTCATTCTTTGCAGTTCACCCTAATTGAGTGACCTCAGTTGGCTCTCCTAGGACTCCAGTCACATCCCCTATAAAATGAATAGCATGAAATATACCCTTCTTGTACCTGTCTATGTTGGGGAGCCATTGAAGGACAGTAGGTTAATCTGCAAGGAATATTAACGATTTGTGTAAGGACACCCTGAGAAGGAGATGTTTGTGTGACTATAGTTAAGTATCTGTCAGTTTGCAGAGAGACAGTAAGGCTCAATGGATAGGGCCACTGGATGGGACTCAGGAGATTTGGATTCTATCTCTGGCTCTGTCACTGGGCCTGCATTGGACAAATCATTTCACTTCTCTTTTATCTTATTTGTAAAACAGGGATAATAATACCTCTGTTAAAGCACTTTGAGATCAACAGATAAGTGCTGGCTAATATTGCTGCAATAACTTCTATATTTGTTCAGTTTGTAATGACAAATGGATAAGGTGCTGACCTGAGAATCAGGAGAACAGTATTCTAGGCCTGACTTGCTATAACCTGTCTGCACCTCAGTTTTCCCATCTGTAAAATAGGGATAATGACGTCCTCCTTTGGGGGATGTGGTTAAAAAGCACTATGTGAGAGCTAAGTATTGTCTTTATAACTCCTCTTTATGTGCATCTTTGAAGGCCGAATCCTGGTTTGCAGGTGCTCAGCCCTGCATACCACATCCATTTGGCTCTTTAAAAAGTTCAAGAGTGTGCAAGTGCGAAGTGTGATTGAGGCCCTTGAAGTGCTTGTTGTACATAAAAGGTGAACTCTAAAGGCTTTGGATAAAACTTAGGGCTTGATTCTCAAAGCCCCAGGGGGCCGAGTCCACCTGCAGAAATACATGCCCATGTGTGTAGTTGCATATGCAATTGTCATGATTGTGTGCAGCCAAATGACTAGTTAAATATCTGTCTAGCCACTTGCACGTGCCAGTAAGCAGGTACACTAGTTGTGTGTGCTCTTTGAGTGTCCCAGCTGGCATTCTGCCAGCTACCAGGGTTTGATAAATTGAAGATCCAGATATACCCATCTCCCTCCTCCTGATCACCAGGTAGCAAGATGAGATCTGACTCACTGAATTACATGGTGGGAGGACAGAAGCAGAAGAGAAAAGAACAACCCTTATACTGTCTTAGAGGAGTACAAAGAGAATGGTGGGAGGGAAGGAAAGACCAAGGGATTTAAATACCTTGCTTTCCTTTGGGCTCAGCAAAGAGATGGAGAATAGCCCCTTTATCACATGACCACTAAAAAAGAAATGAAGGGGAAGGAAACAAACCAATAAAGGGCTTTTTGTCCCCAACCCTAAAGCACTGTCATTGCAGGCCAGGTTGACACCAACTATTTTCAGCTTTTAACTTGCCAGTGAAGCTATTCTGAAAGGAAATACAAATAATCTCTTCCTTTTTTGTGTGTTTACTCTTTTCTTTTTCACCAGCCAAGGTACAATGTTAAATTCTGAGAACTGGTTTACCGTATATCCACAATAGTGACTTGACGTAACATTTCATAAAGTTTTTATTGAGAGCAGGAACAAATTTTTGCAAGGAAGACAGGCACTGTTTAAAATCCAGTGGGTAAATAATGAGCATTTAAAACGTATCATTTATTTATTTAAATACTTAACTGAGAGGGAGGTATTTTTAAATGCTGTAAGCTTTACCTACATAGCTTAGGGCAGTGGTTTTCAAACTTTTTTTCTGGCCACCCAGTTGAAGAAAATTGTTGATGCCCACAACCCTCAGTTTGAAAACCACTGGCCTAGGGGCTTTTTTTAATAATAGTTATTAATGAGCAGAAGAAGGCTGTAATTAATATTACAACATGCAGAAACCAATATGTCCAATTAATTAAACAAAACTGTGAAAATATCAATTTGAGGGACTGTGTACTGTATGTATTAACCCAACACTCCTTAACATCCCTTTTCCTTCATAGAGATTGGGATGATCTCAAGATTACAAGGTCACATTTTCAGGATCATGGTCTATTTAAAAACAATTATCTGCAAGCACTGAGCACAATTTTCAGAGGGATATAGATGTGAAGAAGAGACATCCGTTACTAGAAAGGATTTTGTTCTCTTTGTTGCACAGTAGAGAGAACAGTGTTATAGGGATCAGGAAACCTGGATTCTGTTGCTGGCTTTGCCACTGACCTGCTGTCTGACCTTGGTCAAGGCACCTTACTGCTTCATGCCTCAGTTTCCCTGTCTATTAAATAGGAATAATGATGCTTACTTTGCATGCTAATGTGCTTTCTGATCAATGGCTGAAAAGGACTAGATGCGTCAAATTATTGTTCTAGCCCTATGGGGCTCAGCTTACCCCTGTGCACAATGAACAAGTAATGAAGCAGTATTCCTTTCCACACCGTGAGTTAGTCTCTGGCCCGGATCCACAGGAGTGCAGTGGAACTGTATTGATTTACACCAGCTGAAGAATTTGCCTGTCTCTTTGTAATTTGAGAATACTGTGCTGTCTGGAGCTGGGAGGCCGGCACAGTATCTTGGGGAGCAATCAGGAGTGTGGCTGCAGCTATCCCCTTTGCTATGTGCACCCCATGGTATAAAGACAACTCCATTGGCTGGTAGGGAATGATAGGAGAAAACTATCCCCTTGCCACTGCCCTTTGATATTACTAGCCCTGAGCATTGTGCAGCACTGCAGAATCTGCATCCCTGGGATCACACTGCATGGACCAGCATTGAGCCTGTTCAATGGGCTGTGTAGCGAGGCAGTGTGGCTCCCCTCCCCATCAGGGAGGGTCAAGCCCCGTCAGTCATCCATGGGGGCGGGGCCGCTGGGTGGAAGTCCCTCCCCTCAAAGGGTCAGGCGACGACCCGGAAGAATAAAAGCCGGGCCCCAGCCTTCAGTTGCGGCTTGGCCACCGGCAGGAGCAGACGTGCCCGCCGCTGCTCGTGACTAGGAGGCTGCCCAAGCCAGAGGTCGAGACCAGGAGCTGCCAGAGCTGCCTCGCCCCTACTATGGCCCCGAGGAGCCCCCAGACCAGGCGTGGCCCGAATTCCCCGAAACCCTACCGGACCTGCCGCCCAGCCTGGATTGGGAGGAACCGATGGTCCTGGACGTCTCCGGAACAGAGGCCCCGGACCAGGTAGGAATAGAGGGGGAATTAGGAAGTAGCCGGGGGGCAGCTGACTCCAGTCAGGCTGCAGAGCTACCGTTGCCCATGTCAGTGTGTTGCGGTCAGGACCCCACTGACCACTGGTAGAGGTGACAACCGCTACCAGGGCCCCGGGCTGGAATGCAGAGGAGTGGGTGGGCCTGCGTTCCCCCTGCCACCCGTAACTGGGTGGCAGATTCCCCCTCTTCCCAGTCCGAGAGGCCTGTAACTGGTTAAACTGTGTTTGGTGCCCGGCCCGAGCCAAGGGCTGGGCCCCCTTTGACTTTGCCACTGCTCTGCCCTGCTCCAAAGGGCCAGGGCTGTTTAAACTGTGTTTGGTGTCCCGCCTGAACCAAGGGCTGGGTCCCCTCTGACTTTGTCACTGCTCTGACCTGCCGAAGGCCAGAGCAGACTGTAATTGCAGGGAAGACATCGAGGCCGGTTTGGCTCCCCTCCCCCTCAGGGAGGGTCGAGCCCCGGCAGAACCCGTCTACAGGCAGAGATGTATCTTTTTGCTCTATTTGCCCTGACTTGCCTCTATTCAGGGAATGGCACATCTGACTGTTATAGGGTGACCAGCAAATGTGAAAAATCAGGATGAGGGTCGGGGATAATAGGAGCCTATATAAGAAAAAGACCCAAAAATCAGGACTGTCCCTGTAAAATCGGGACATCTGGTCACCCTAGACTGTTACCACATTTTTTCATCCTTCAAGAGAAGTTTAAATGCTTGTGATTTGCATCTAGAAGGATACAAAATGATTTGCTGTATTCCCTGTGTAGGGAGCAAAACCATTTACATGCAGGGCTGGCACATCAGAGCGGTGCTTGGCACAAGGTGGGTGTGTGAGAGGTTGAGGATCTGGCCCTTGATAAGCTCCATCACAACTCCAGTGTTTCCCGTTGCATAGGTCTTTTGGTCACATTTTCAGACATAGCACAATTATTCCAAGGCCTTTTTAGCAACACTTGCTCTTCTCTTTTGGCCTCCCTTTGAATGAGATGCTAGTCCTCAGCACAAAAACCAACAAAGATGCTTGCCAGGGGAAGAGCTTTTCTCTGTACTGAGCACACTGCTGCTTTTTGTTTTCTATTCTCTCACCTGGGAGTGGGAATAACCCAGGTTACATTTTACTGACTGTGCCAAGAGAATGGGGGCATATTCATATGAGATGAAGGTGTCCAGAAAAAAGGACAAACTTAACAAGTTATTTTAATAATTACAAGCTGATATTTCAGTGAGTACCAATGATTACGCTGAGGCTTCAACACATTTGAGTTACCATCGGTGTTGACATTTAGCTATTAGAAGTAGCTTTGATATCCTACTCCCATACAACATGAGCTGCTATCACAGAGGTACAGTTGGGTCCCCTTTGGAATAACCCTGGCTGAGCCCAGATATAATTTTAATACTGACAACATGTGTGTCTGTCAACTCCCTATTCCCAATGGCACTAGTCTCAATCTCCATCAAGGAGGTGCCTCTGGTTCTCAAGCCTCAACCTCCCTAATCATGTGTGATGTTCTCCACTTTTAAGAATTGTTTTTTCACTATGTGAGACAATGGGCAGCAAAGGCTGGTCACAAAGGGCACTTGAGGCTAACTCCCTCCCTCATTAAATCTTCTGTTTTATTCCTTTAAACAACAAAATATATGGTAGCCCGAAGGAGATAGCAGCAGTGGGGAGAGGGGGAAAGGCTGGCAGGCTTTTATTTCTGGGAGGGGGTTAAGCCCCATCAGTGCAGCATCATGGAGTGCAGTCATGGAAAGACTGGCAGTGCCCACTCTGTGCAGCACAGCCATATAGTGTCCAGACCGGGACAAGTCAGCGTCAAACCCCGAAGAGCTCCTCCTTCCATTGAAAGAGCAGGGCATAGAGCTGCATCACAGGCTCAGAGGCTGCCTTTCCAAACCCCTTTGGGGCTTTAAAAAATTTACACCGAGAGAGATTGCCGGGATAGCACCATTGCTGAACTCCACACAGAGGAAAGCTGAGGACAGAATTTGTTCCTGGCACACACAATCTTTTGTATTGTGCTGATCCGCAACAACGTTGGCTGGACTGCAGCTATGTGGAGGCCTAAGGTGGCCCAAAGTCTATTTTACCAGTGAGTGTGGTCTTCATGATAGGGATCCCAGAGGACTCCTGCACCTGGGGTGGGAAGTATCCTGTGAGTAGCCAAGCTCCGAGAGTTCTCTTTTCAGTCCTAATCTTTACATGGATTCCTTTCATCTACTTCCTTTAAATAAAGTCGTTTGTGTAATGGTTGTTCTCCTTCCAGGCAATACTGAAAGTTGGGCACTAGCCTTGTGTACTATATGACAGTAGTGTGTATATGGATGGGGGCAGGAAAGGGGGCAGTTCTGAGTCACAAGGGATTAGGTTCTAAACTGTACATGGTGAAGCCACACCATAAGTACAACGCGGAAGAGGTTTTGCTTGCAGGGTTACTTTTATTTCTGTGGAGAAAACAATCCATTCCTGAGAGTGAATTATTTACACCAATAGCTTCGTGCCAGATTTGAAGGCCTCTTCAAAATACAGAGCACTTCTAGAGATGGAATATTGTCATTGGAGCTTATTTATTGCTCCACTTTACCTGATGGCCTTGGAAGCAGGGATTAGAGAGATGGGGAGGATATCTGGCACTCTCCTTTGAAGGAGGATCCTGCTGTTTTATAACCCCATGGTGAATTTGAGAGCGTTGCTGGGGCGGGCGGGAGGTTGTAAGACCCCTGGCTTGAGTGAAAGTTGGGCCAGGATCCAGTAATTACGGTATTTTGTTCCACTAGGTCCCGCAAGTTTGTTACCCAAGTGTAGAGAAGAAATACAAAGGCAAAATGCAGTGTGTGGCAGGAAAATAATGGACCACAAATACCTTGAAAAGAAAAACAAACTGCGGGGAAAGTAAATGGTTAAAAGGAGCATAGAATAACTGAAAAAGAAATATAAATCCATGGTTCTGTGGATTGTTCTTATTTCACTTAGAAAAGGAGTTTATTAAAGCATGAGTCTGCCAGGTGCCTGCCACCAAGGTCTGGTATAAATGCTTATAGCTAAACTACAGAGTGAATTTATCTGAAGGCCAGAGTTGCTGTGCACAAGGGCTTAGAGGAGTTTAAGGTGTGGTGATTTTTCATGTATTTTGACTTCGCTGTGATTCAGTATTTTACCCAGACCTTTTGTTGGTATCCATTGTTATGCCTATAAACATCTTGTTCCCTATCCATGATACTTGTTGTCTGGCTTTTGTTTATACAGAAGGGGGATAGTTATTAGTCTGGTAGCCTTGTAAATAGCTTGCCTGAGATTTTCAGATGTGACTAGTGATTCTTGGATCCCTCCGTTTTTTTAGGGTGCCCAAATTGGCAACGCTTAAAGGGGCCTGATTCTCAGAGGGAGAGTGCTCAGCACTTTTGAAAATCAGGCTCAAGGTGTGTCCCCGGAAACAGAGGCACCTAAAGTCACTAGTCAGTTTTCAACGTCCTGGCCCATGTGTATCTTTTGCCAAGTGTCATTAAATAAGTGCAATTTCGTGATAGCGTAAAACAGGGTAATTCTGGTTAAATGTAACAGAAAGATATAATGAACTCCACCGTTCAGTTCTTTTCAATGCATCCTGTTATATTCCTTCCTGTCTGTCCAACTATTACTATCAGGTAGATTAACACATACCAGCAGGATTGTCTTATGGTAGACGAGTCTGTCACAGGAGCAAAGATAATGTTTGTAGTAATGCTATCACAGACAAAATGATATGCTTATGTAATAAGGTATATTAACCCTTAGAACACACTGGGGCTTTCCAGACTGCCAATCAAATGAATTTTCAGCACTCCGATACCATGGTGCTCAAAGCAATACAAGAACACATCTAGCGCAGAATAGGAGGCTGTATATATGCCAGCCTTATCATAATGGAGTGACAAAAGCTAGGCATCTTGGATCTATATTTGGACGCTTGAATAAATGGCCTGACTTTCACAGGTGCAGAACATCCAACTTCCACAATAGGAGTAATGGGAGTTAGTGGGAATTAATGTGCAGCGTCTTTGGAAAATCAGGCCACTGGGTAGCTGCTGAAATACAGATTTAGGTGCCTGGCTTTAGGCACCCATGTTTGAAAATTCTGTCCACCCTGTTCATAGTCTCCAAAGGGCTGATGTATTACAAATCCATCTTTGGACCAAACCAAACCAAACACTACTACTACTACTTTGGATCCTCTCTTCATGCTGCCCTACCCCCCACTTAAGGACTGTCTAGAAAGTATGTGTGCTTTGAGCTGCAAGGATGGAAAAGAACATAGCTTTAGTAGGGGGAGTACAGTGAGAGACAGACACTTTGAAGGGAACTGAGAGAGAGAGAAGCTCAGAAGGACTTGGGAGAACAGGAGCAAAGAGCCAGAAGAGATGGTGATACAAGATGGGAAGAGATGGGGAACTGAAAGATTAGAAGAGTATGCAATTGACCTGACAGAAGCCATCAGAGGTCATGATTCAGGGCTGGCATTCACAGAATGGGAGAGGATAAAGTGTAGTTGTCTTTGAGTTCTTCTATCTATCCCTTCCTATAGAGGTTCATGTTTAAAGAAATAGGTGACTGGACAAAGCCACCACAACCATCCCCAGCCACTGTGAGGGGCTCAGCCACTTCTTTTGACTCTTCTGATTGTCTGCATTCCTTCCTCATCCCTATCCTTGCATCCTGCACTGAGGGTCTCAGCTACCCTTTCACCAACCTACAGTGGATTACAAGTAGAGAATCGGGGCAGAGAGAAGATCAAGCTGATTGCAGAAACTCTCTTTACTGACTTGCCACTCTGCGTCCAGTCCAAGATCATCTACTGAACACACAGGCCCCAATCCTGAAAAATGACCCACTCAGGCAGACCCTTTGCCTGTGAGGAGGCCCACTGAACTCAATGCAGAGGAGCTTGGAGGGCTACGGCCATAGTTTTCATTGGCCACCTGTTTGTTGCAGTAGAGGTAAAGGATATGTTTCACATCTTCCAGAGTAGTTAAAAAGAGTAGTTTGTTCGAGATTTTTGTTTTACAGTCTGTTAGACAGGAAACCCCAAAAAGGGCTAGATCCCCAGCTGGTGTAAATCAGCAGTACTCTTGATTTCAGGTAGCCCTATAGTGAGCGACACCTGTTTTGAACCTGACCCCAAAAATTAAAGTTCTTCAGATGAAATTGGACAAAAACACGGGATACCTGTTTATATGTCTATGATATTAAAGACTGTTTAGGGGGGCAATTTTATGCTGATTTGAGCATGCAATTACCATGATTTCCCTTGTAGTAGTAATATACACACAAATTAGATTAACTTATTGGTTTTTGCATGCAGTTACAGCCTTGCCCCACATTTCTTGTGGTAATTTCATATGCAAATTAGGCACACACGTGGGCCAAACATTTTTGAAAATCAGACCCTAAGATTTAAGAGAATTCTTGTTAAACTTCCTCAGAGGAAATAAGATAAATAAAAAAAGGGAATTTTTGCATAACACATTGTAAAACAGAAACTTTGCCTGGTGGTCTTTCCTGGTGAGATGGGGAAAGATACGTTCTGTCACTGCTTCCAGAAAAGTCGTAGAGTATTTACCAGGTGGCTTACTGAAAACGAGATGTTTGATCTCATATCTGTGTATACTCTTGACTAGGATAACGTGCTGTGGTAAAATTATAACATTAGAACTAGAAATGATATCCTCCTTCTTAATGCTGTTAGCATCATATGGCCTGTTCCTGCAGTTCCTGACCATGGGGTTGGTGCTCGATAATCTGTGTCGGGGTAGCCAACCTACAGCACATGTGCCGAAGGTGACATGCAAACTGATTTTCAGTGGCACTCACATTGCCCTGGTCCTGTCCACCAGTCCAGGGGGCTCTGCATTTTAATTTAATTTTTAATAAAGCTTCTTAAACATTTTAAAAACCTCCTTTACTTTACATACAATAGTTTAGTTATATATTATAGACATAGAAAGAGAGCTTCTAAAAACGTTAAAATGTATGACTGTCACATGAAACCTTAAATTAGAGTGAATAAATGAAGACTTGGTACACCACTTCTGAAAGGTTGCCGACCCCTGATCTATGTAGTCCAGTTGAAATCTTACTATCAAGTGCAGAGATTACTACTGTGAGTAGTCCCATTACTTTCAATGGGACGAGTCAGCATGGTGTTCAGTAGTAAGTAGCTGCAGTATTAGGCTCTTATTTTGTTGTTTGTTCTCTCATAAAAAATTCTAAAGACACAAAGGAAATGAACCGAAAATCAAAAATCATGAACCAGGCCTCCAAAACTCATGAGACTGACTTAAAATTTTTGAGTTCTTGAAAAGTGATCGAATTTTGGATGTTAATTTTGGTCCTAAATGTTTTGTTTAAAGTTGTTGTTATTCAGATCATTGTAGAGATGCATGTGAAGTTACATATGTCAACTGTGTTGTAGCGAGTGCTAGACATAATTTATTTCCACTGTTTCTCTCAAGCATACTGGTGATCTGAAATAGACCCAAAGAGCTTTAACATACTCCAAAATTTAGCTGGGGCTTAGAGGATGTAACTGCTTTCTCGAGGCTGCTGGCTTGCAGTGGGGGTCGGGGTCTACCAGTTGGCCCCACACAGCAAGAGTTCGGGGCTGTCGGCTGGCCCCGTGCGATGGGGATCCAGGGTCCGGGGCAGGCTGGCCCTGGGCGGGCAACTGGCTTGCCCCACATGAAGGGGATCTGGGGTCAGGATCCGGGCTGCTGCTGCCCTGCCACCTGGCCCCGGTAACATATATGCAGCCTGCACTGATAAATAAGTTGAGAACCACTACCTTATGGAGTTAGGGTACTAGGCAAAGTAGTATTGCCAACTCCTTCAGTTTCAGCATGAGTCTCAGATGTATATATTAAAATTCCAGCTCCTGGAGTCCTGTGATTACATGATGATCTCCATCTTTGTTTAAAAAATAAAGAAATAAGTTTCTAGCTTTCATGGTTGCAGAGAAAAGCTTCAAACATGAAGTCTAAAATGGGGTGGGAGAAGCAAATAAAAACTCAATTTTTTAAAAAACATCATTATTTTTAAGACAATCTTGTGGTTTCAAGGGCTGGACTCACCATTTTTGAAAACTTGGCATTGGCAGTACTGCTTGAATAAAGGCAGCAGAATCAGGCCCTAAATTCAGCTACATTAGCTGGAATGAATAAAAATAAAAATTACCAGAAATTTTAAAAGAAATTATTGGATTTAATTAAATCCCTGTACTCAAGTCAAAATTATTTGACCTATTTAGTTCATAATCTTGCAAAGACTCTCACACTTAATTTTACCCATGTGGGCATTCTCATTGTCTTAGGTGGAACTTCCCAAGAACAAAATAAAAGGTCAGGGCCTTAGATTTCCAGTAGCTTTTCTTCAGTGCTACATGGTGAATTTAAAGTGAGTATTCTGTTTGTTAGCTGGAGTCGAAGCCAAGAATAACGTTCCCTTTAACTTGGTTTTTCACCATGTTTCATTTGTCGTTTCTTCTGAGAAAAATCTGATGAGAGATTTTTGGAGGTAGTGTTATAATTAACTGGAGAGATTAGAAAAAACATTTTGATAGTTCAGTGAATATACGACAAGATAATCTTCTCTTTCTAAAAATACAAACACTGTGAGCCTGTTGTCAAATCGCATGGAAGTGGTAGTGCCAGGTTGCAGGTGAAGATTAAATGCCCTTTGAAAACAGGTCGGAGCCAAGCCTTTTAAGAGCAAGGTTGTTGGGTTGTTGGTTTTTTTTAAGCTAAGATAATAGGTTCGCTTTGGTAGCTCAAAGGAGAAGGGACTCTAGTCTAGATTTGCAGGAATATGCATACTTAGACTCTTCCTGCAGCTGCTTTGCATGCAGAGCTCATATTGCATGAAACTGCTTTGATGTCATCAAATGGCTGCAGCATCAGGCCCCTAATGTGAGCGCACAATTCATATGATTGCATATACATTCCAAGTAATTGTGCCAACACATTTAGGCCCCAGTCCTCCAGACACTTCTGCACATGAGTAACTATTACAGAGTTTTGTGGGATTACTGAGATATGGAAAGCTACTCGTGTATTTGCAGGATTGGGTCTTTAATGAGTAACGGTGATCAGAAAAAATTGAATTTGAACTTTGGTTTCCTTTTCCTATTTCTATATATTTGAATATAGCACTTTTTTAGTCTCCGAAAAAAGATTTAAACCATTTCTCTTTTTCCCTTTCTTGTGGAGAGAGCTTAATTGGAAATGGCTGTAGTTGGGAATAAAGTGTAACATGACCATCTTCAAAGCAGGTATGATTTCATTCTAGAGGGATGTTGGGAGATAATATATAATATAAACTAAACCAGCAGTTCTCAAACTTTGAGTCAGGACCCCAAAGTTGGTCACGACCCAGTTTTAATGGGGTCGCCAGGCCTGGCTTAGACTTGCTGAGGCCCAGAGCCTGAGCCCAGGTCCCACAGCCAAAGCCGAAGCCTGAGGGCTTTAGCCCTGGGCGGCAGAGCTCAGGTTATAAGCCCCCTTCCTGGGGCTGAACCCCTTGGGCTTCAGCTTTGGCTACCCTGGGATGGCGGAGCTTGGGTAGACTCAGGCTTCAGTCCCCCCTCCTGGGGGGTCACGTGGTCATTTTTGTTGTCAGAAAGGGCTCACGGTGCAATGAACTTTGAGAACTCCTGAGTTAAACTATATAATTTGGTGCCTTTAAAAAGATTTACCGTCATGAACAGAGCATCCAGTTGATTGGATAAGGGTGATAATCAAATATGCTAATAGCTATTCCAGGAATTTGCTATTTAGGGCTTTTATAATAGGGTGACTCAATACTGTTATGTAATTTAACATGGAAGACTGCTCATCGGGTCTGAGATTTTACTGGCTGTTAGGATAGGTGATCATTAGAAAACAATGTCAAATCTGTGTGCCTAAAATGATAGGCTCTTAAGTCCTTATAAAAGCATCTAAATAGGTGGCCCAATTTTCAAAAGTGCTGAGAATTGGCTATGCCTAGTAATTCTAGAGGATAAAGAGCAGCTTATTATGAGCCATGTTCTGACACACAATCCTGGTATGAGGAACATGCTGTTAATTGTTTTGTGCATCACATTAGAATTTTAAAGGGATGTAGTTACCACACTTAATTTATTTAAAACATGTTCGTGCTGTTTATTGTAAGGGATTTGGATCCAATGGCTGATTGAAAGTTCAAGGATGTACTCTTTATTTTTAGCTAGTAATATAAATGGAATCTCCCACTTCTGCTTCTCCTCCACTCTCAAGAACTCTGTCCCGATGACCATCCCTATGGTCAAGGAGGGCTGGACCTATGTCAAAAAGTGGCCAGAGGACTCATTAGAGAGCAGTGTAACAGATTTCTTGCTGCTTTTCCTCAAGGCAAGTTTCCTGCTAGTCTACTACAAAAGGATTGAATTAGTCTTTGTTGTCTGGCCAGTTGCAGCTGTTAATAGAGCTAATAAAAAACATTCTAATGTTGCAGAATGCTTGATTATGGTTGGGGTAAAACAAGACAGATAATTATGAAGGATGAGTTTGTGCAGTGTTAGCCGGAGGTTCCTCCTTCATGTATGGTGCTATTCTGTGAATGCCTGATTCCTTGCAATACCGTAGGGTTGTTCAGGTTGCCTGTTTTTATTAAGGCAGGGTTTCCATTCCACCACTTTAAACTTAAACATAGCATATAAACCAACAGGCATTTCAGTCTGTGTTTTGTACGTTGCAAAGGGCCAGGTAGTGAACTCCTTTCTCACACTGGAGAACGGTTACTCCCATTGTCTTCAGTGGGGTCTATTTTTGCATGAAAATGCTTATCAATATAAGTAACATATTCACAGTCTAGTCTTCCCCTCTTCCTGGTGTGCACAAAGAGATCATTTGGTAGCTTCTCCTTTATTACTCTTGACTATAATCCTGGGGAGAAGTTCTGTGACAGACGTGCAGATTTTCTTTTATCTTTCCTTCATTCCAAATATTTTTTGCTTGCACCATTTCTTTTGGCCTGTTCCACAATAGATCTTTACCCAACTTGCTGGCTAAGTACAGCTGAGTCTGCCCAGGAACTATCATAATTTTCTGCTGATATTGGCCAGCAATACATCCTACCTCTGTACCTGCTCCATCAGAAAAAAGAGGAAGCAGGGAAATACTTGCGACTCGGAGGGGTATCTGTAAGGCACCCCTTGTTGAAGTCAATGGTGAAACTCCCATTTATTTCAATAGAGCTAAGATTTCACCCTGTGTCTCCTTGGACTACTCCTGAACTGGCGCAGATTAGGCACAGCCCTGAACAAGGGGCAGTGTGTAAGGACACCATCTAGCCCTAAGTAGAAAAAAAAATCCCAAACAGCTTGACTTGCCACTTGAATAAGCACCAAAGCTGAAAATTTGGCCTTACATGTGTCTGTTGTGATGGAATTATGACTTTTTTCCCCAATATGCCCACTCCCTTTTATGATACCTGGTAAACTGAAACTCTTAAACACAGATCCAGACAAGATCAATATTTGCACGGCACCATGCTGACTTTCTCAAGCTGGTTTTAGGAATATGTTCTCTTCTTGATGCATTGGACAGAATGGCACATAGCCTGCAGAGGACAAAGGAAGCTTTTCTTCATCTCTTGTGATTTAGGTTTATCTGTCCAATGGAAGTACAATTGGGTTGGCTTTAGGGCAGCAATGCCCAGCTCTCCATGAGTATGTCTACATTTCACTTAGACACCAGCGACTGGCCCATGTCAGCTGTTTTGGCTTAAGGAGCTGTTTATTTGCAGTGTAGATGTTCGGGCTCATGCTGGAGCCTCCTCCAGAGAAATGGCTCCCACTTAGCTGTTTCAGTGCAATAAAAACAACTTTTGATACAACTGAGGCTATGGAGGAAAGTTTTTATTTTGTTGCCTTGAATAGCATGAAGGAGACAATACATGTGGCTCTAATAATAGAGGAAAACTTTTATAAGCTAGGAGATAAATAACACCAAAGGGAATGTCCAAAATTTGTCAAGAGAGGAATAAGATGGCTTTGAGGGCCCTTTTATTGTCTTCTTGCCATCAATAAAATATCCTTTCCCAGAGTTCCCATTGCAAGAGATGTTAAGTGTATGGAAAAATGTCTATGGATAGAAAGAAGTATAAGAAGATGACGCTGTGACATTACGCCCCATATTCTTCATATTGTTATGATATGATTATGGCCTAACTATGACGTGTTTTATACAAGATGGGTCATGTGAGATATCATTGAAAAAGTTATGATTTACTGGATATGATTATCCTATTTGCATGCGTGTCTCATTTTTGTATCTGAAGTTAGGAATATTGTCTATACATCTACTACAAATGTTTTTATACCCAGGGAACACCCACTAGACAGAATTCAGTCAGTCTAGATGGCTCACTGGGAACGGCCATTAGGGAGAGCAGTAGGTCTTAAAAGATGCTAATCGCCCGCTGGGAAGCCTTCCTGAGAAGCCTTCCTGGGGATGCAGCAAACAGCCTCTGAGTTACGGCTGCGGGAACATGTGACCAAGTCACCTGGTACTGGACTCTATGATAATACTAGTGTTTCTCCACTGACCGGGGTGGGAATCAAACTGGGAGACAAAGGATTCCCGCCATATGCAAAAACTATTTAAGGCGGGGGAGTGACATCATCGTGGTTGGTTCATCACTGACTCCTCACCCAAGAAAGAAGACTGCTGGAAACAGCTGAGAAACAAAAAGACCGAACTAGGGGGAAGGGCTGTACACAAGCTAGAGGGGTATCTAGCCTGTGAATGGAATATCTGGAGTTTTAAGCTTGCAAGCAAGTACAGCTTGCCTTCAAGACTCTCTGCAAACTGCCTAGAACAGCAGTTAGGGTGAGAATTTACTACTAATATCCAATTTCGTTAGTATATTACGCTTAGATTGCTTTTTTGTTTTCTTTGCTAGGTAATCTAATTTGACCTGTTTGCTATCCCTTATAATCACTTAAAATCTATCTCTGGTAGTTAATAAACTTGTTTTGTTTTGTCTAAAACCAGTGTTTCTGGAAATCATAACTTTGGGCAGAAAGCTGTGTGTATCCCTCTCCACTTTGAGGAAAGGGGTGAATTTCATGAGCTTATGTTGTACAGTTCTCTGTGCAGTGCAAGATGGTACAATTTTGGGTTTACCATCAAGATGTGTGCACTTGAGAACTGAGCAACTCCTTAGCTGAGCCTTCTATGCAGAGCTGATTTCAGTGTGTGTGTGTTTCTGCATCTGTGTGTGTCCCTACCCATGTGCTGGTGAAAGTGTGAGACCGGGAGCATGTCTGCAGCTTTCACAGCTTTACAGGGTGAAAGGGAGCCCAGGCTGGTGGATCAGGTGGGCTCAGTGGTATCCCAGTCCTAGGTGGCACCCCAAAAGGGGGGGGAGGGGAACCCGTCACAGATGCATCATTTTCTGTGTAAAATTATATAATAATTTAGCATTATAATTGTGTCATTGATCTTGGGTTTTTTTGTTATGTACAATGAGGAGTGGAGTTAAATATTCAGCATTTGATTTCACTTGGATGTACAAGGAGTGGAACTGGCCCCCAGCATAAGGGCATTCCCTGGCTAGTACAAAGATAGCAGAACAATCTTCCGTCACTGCCACCCTGGCATCCCTCGATGTAGGATGTGCTTTGGAAAGTGAGAGGGATATGGCCAAATTGCACTATGCCCCAAATAGTCTCACCTTGGGGAGGACCCCTAAGGGGCTGCTGCAGACAGAGTGTAAATTGGAGCAGTCTTGAACCTGCTCTTATTTATCCTGAATCCCAGACTGGCCCTAGAAAAACTGAGGATTAAGAGGCACAAAGGTACATTAAAGTCACCTCTGCCTCCACCACTTTCTCCTCTTCCCACCTCCCACCCCAGTTCTTGTACTTGGCAAAAGAACAGAAGAATAGAGAATCAAGGCATTAGAGTTTGGGAATAGCATTTGATAGTGTCCTTTTCATCTTTAGGTTTGGGAACATCTAAATGCTTCCTCTTCTTTCCCCCTCTTTATTTATAATACTGAAAAATAAATACTCATTTTGAAAAATAAAGCATGCAAATAATTGGCATCATAATTCATTGCCAAAGCTTTCTCCAGACTTGATTAAATGCTATACATTCTGCTCTTGTTAACCTACAGTAAGTGTCATTTCATTTGTGTAGTTGTAGCCACGTCATCCCAGGATATTAGAGAGACAAGGTGGATGAGGTAATATCTCTTATTGGACCAACTTCTGTTGGTGAGAGAGACCTGCTTTCAAGCTTACACAGAGCTCTTCTTCAGCTTTCTTTGAAGTGTCATAAATTATTATTTAAACTGGTCCTACCCATCTTTCCTAACTGGTCTTCTTATGGCAATAACATGTAGGATTTTATAGCATCTCTCCGCGGATGAACTGAACACACTTTTCAGACATTCAAACCCCTGTTGTATCCTCATCTTTAACCTTTCAGCTGTTTTGTGTTTTATGTTGTAAGCCCTGTGGGGCTGTACACTGTGGCATATTAGTACATGGACTGGGAGTCTGGAAAACTGGGTTCTATTCCTGGCGCTGTCACGGACCTGCTAGGTAACCTTGGTCACATCATTTAACGTCTCTATGTTTCTGTACCAATCGTTTGCCTTGTCCATTACACTGTAAGTTTATCAGGGCATGGACTGTCTTTTACTTTTACTTTTACCAACACAATAGAACTCTGAACTCAGTTAAGGTCTTTAAATGATACTGTAATGCAAATCATAACAATAGTCTAATCCTAATCCTGATTGGAACCTTTGAGCTAATACTAATCAGCATCTTGTTACCCTTGTGAAGTAGTATTACCATCTCTTTATGTATGAGGAAAGAGAGGCTGTTATCTTACTTGCCTCGGGTCAAACAATGAGACTCCCAATAAAATCCAGCAGTCCTAATTCTTAGTCCTGTGCTTTAACCAGTAGGCCATATCCTTGTCCAGCCCTCATAGGGTGATTACAACTTGGGCAATATATCAGGATTTTTAACTGCTGCTTGGAACTATCCTTAAAGGAGAATTGTTACTTAAATTGGCATAACTGTATGTAGAGTGTAAGTATAGGGTTGTGTCCCTTTAAATAGCTTGTGAGCCCTCTAGTGGCATTCTCACACTATTTAAAAGGCTACTACCCTATTCCTATAAACTGCACTATCAAATGGGTATGTTTCTGACATGCTGATTCTTCATCTGGCGTTGGAAACAGAGTAGTTAATTATTAGAAGACTTAGATCAAAGACATAGTTTGTAACAGTGTCTGATTTCCATGAAACATGATCTGGTCTTGGTTTTTATAAAGCAATTTATTAAATTCCATCTGATTAAGAAGAAAAAAAACCTCAGAATTTCGTTTGTTGTGTTGTATAGCTTCCAAACAAGGTTCAGCTGAACTTCACCAAGCAATTATTTGAGCTGTTGTCAAACACTGTCTCTTAAATATACAGAAGTTCATTAAGCCTCCATTCAGTCCCCCCAAAAGATGCTTGAAGCTTTCTAAAACAGTGGTCAAATTCTCTGCTGGTGTACATGGCTGAAACCATGCTGAAGTCAACGGAGCTACACTCATTTATATTAGCAGGGAATTTAGTCCAGGAAAGTGCGATACGTGCAGGAAACAAAAGAACTGCTGCAGTCTGTGTTTATGAATGTAGTCTGGCATAATGTGGAAAATGATTTTAATTCTGCATTAATAAATGAAGCTCTAATTTAAAAAGCTCATTGACTTGTGTTTGTCATTCTCTGGAATTCACAATTCTCTGTGTACAGTATTATAGAGCCCAGATGAAAAGACAATTAATAACATTCGAGCAAGAGTAGGAAAATGTCTCTCATTTGAGTCATCAAATGTAATTATTAAACTGAAGAGAAAAAAGAGTTTAAACTTGCTACAACTGGTGCAAGTTGTTAGAGTTCTGAATGGTGGGAAACAGATAACTGACTTGGGAATCCTTAAGCGATTTCAGATGAAAGGCTAATGTCAGTGTCCTCTTACTTGCCTGAGAACAGTCTTAGTACGCAGCATGTTTATTCTTGTTTTTTATGGCTAATCAATTTCCTGGTGCTGCTTTCGTGATCACCACGTGTATGTAAAGGTACTAAAAATGCAGGTTTGTCATAGGAGGATTAAGTTACAGTAAACTCAGACCACTTTCCATCCATACAAGGGTTTAATATGCTTTAAATTATGTGCATTGACTTCTCGCCTTTTGTTGATTCGCCTTAACTTTCCTGAGTGTCTCTGTAGATATGGCCTACAATGTAGCCATTACAAAGGTCTTACACTTCTTTTGTATATCTACAGGAGTCCCATGCAATGGACTTTTGAGCTCTGCATTTATCATTTTAAAATTTGTTGAGAAAATGATTATCTTAGTAAGTCATTTTGGCTTAAATGATTTCACACGGGTCATGGAATCGCAATATGCAAACAGACTGGCTTTTTGGATACAAGTGTGCCAGAACTGAAATGTACACAGAAGGAGGTAAACTGTAGATGGTGAGATTGTGCAACTATTTTCCATTTCTGCTATTGTGCGGGACTGGGCTATAATTTTTTGATCAAATGACCTTTGGAAAAATTATTTTGGCTCTTAAATTGGTAGATTAATATAGATGAATAGGAGCACATATGTACAATACCAGGCTGATTGTTTCAGGTTCTTTAAAGGAACATTCCATTCATGATGGTCTTGATTTTGGACTCGATTGCTGACACTATGAACAATTGCTAAGTTATTTCTTCCCTGTCCAGTAAAACTTAATTCAGTAACTGTGAAGTTTTAGATGCTATGATATCTTCCCAGTGCATGAATTTCAGATATGGTAATTATTAAGCAGAAAACATAATCATGCAATGAAACAATTGTGATTTGATGTAGAAATGCTGCTCCAAAAAGATATAAACATCCGCTGACCCCTTCAATTTCCTTGCTCTTTTAAGATGATCTAATACAAGGAGGCATCATAAAGCCAAGTTGTCCTCATGCCAGTTGCAGTAGAAACTGACAAAATATTTAGACAGCTTGTTCTCAAGCAAATACATATGCTGGGAAATCAGATGAACGTTCTCATGTATCTGATAACCAGTACATTTTGAGATCACAAATCCTCATGGGTGGCCAAACTCCTCTTCAACCACGTGAGCCGCAGTGTGATTAGTAACAAACTCTAGGTTTTGTCTCACTTGCCAACAAACTGAGCTGCCTGGGACCATCTGGCCATACCCTGCTCTCTTATTTCCCAGCAATCTGTCATTCGTGGCAAAACCCTGTTGATTCCACCTCTACCATCTCTCCAGTCGTTGCAGCTTGCAATAGCCTGCGCAAACACAAGTGGACGGTTGCAGAGGCATGGTCCCACCATGTGGTGCTAGCCTCCACTGCCCACTTGATGCATTTTCAAACAAGCACCATTATGCTCTCTCTCGTACTGCCCCATACCTTTGGGAGGTGCTCCCTGTAAACATCCCTCACTATCCACCTTCACATTCCTCCTCAAAATTCTCCTTTGCTGAGATGCCTATGAAAAACTTGACAATGGTTAGGCTGTCGGTGTGCAGAGACCACTGTCTATCACGCTGACCAATACTGTCTCATTGTTCACTTGTACTGCACCATTTGTCTCTAGCCGTCTGTAACATTGAGCCAGTAAAGGTTGAACAATCAGTAAGATTGAAGCAACCCTTAAGGACATATCAAAAGGGCATTGAAATAGTAAATAGGACCATTCCTTGTAGATAGTCATCAAAGCCATGTTAAGTAGAATCAAATCTTTAACGTGTTTGCCTATATTAAGGGCACAAGAGCAAACTATCCAACTGTGTAGCAAAGATAGGAAGTATGGCAAAAGACCACCCTGGCTTGACCAAGTGATCTTCAATGATCTGAAAATCAAAAAGAAGAGTCTACAAAAAGTGTAAACTAGGCCAAATTACAAAGGATGAATATAAACAAATAACAAAAGTGTGTAGAACAAAATTAGAAAGGCCAAGGCACAAAACGAGATCAAACTAGCTAGAGACGTAAAGGGTAACAAGAAAACATTCTACAAATACATTAGAAGCAAGAGGCAGACCAAGGACTGGGTAAGCCCATTACTCAGGGGCCGGGGGAGGGAATAATAACAGAAAATGTGGAAAAGGCAGAAGTGCTTAATGACTTCTTTGTTTCGGTTTTCACCAAGAAGGTTGGTGGGGATTGCACGTCTAACATAGTAAATGCCAATGAAAATGAGATAGGATCAGAGGCTAAAATAGGCAGCAAGTGGTATCATTGAGAGGTGTCGCAGCTGAATTTCGGCGGCGTTTCGGCGGCGACGCCTCTCAATTACGTCGCTTGCCACCAACAAGCACAGTCATTGAGAGTCGTGGCCGCTGAAACGCCACAGAAATTCGGCGGCATTTCGGCAGATGCTCCACCACCGGCCAGGACGCGGGAGCATTTAGATGCCCCTGCGGGCGCCATGGCACCCATGGGCACCGCGTTGGGGACCTCTGCCTTATAAGAATGAATACAACTAGTCTACCTGTTTATGCATAGGAAATAGAAGATTAGCTTCAAAGCAACAATCTGCACTACCTATTCTTCATTGAGGGGAGGTCCTGTTGTGACAATTGCTGTCAAGAGGCTTGCTGGAGAACTATAAAGAAAGCTTTGGGCCTGATCCTTTTTATCTCAGGTCTGCTTAGACTTTAACAGTGAAGGTCTAAGGCACAAGACTGAGGTCTCCAGGTTTACTCTGGATTTACCCTGGAATTCTCATGGAATAACATGAACAAACTCTACACCTGGATGGCCTATTGGACTATAATCTTTTACACTGATTCCAGAAAGACTTTTACAAATGAGCAGCCTCACCATCTATGCTATGAAACTGACCTATGGACTTTTCACATATCTGTACAGACGCTCCCCGACATACACAAAGCATTCTGTTCCGGAACGCTTTACATAAGTCAGAAACATGTACCCAACAATTACAGAACTTTTTCCGTAAGTGCGGATTTGCGTAAGTCAGGTTTGCTTAACCCAGGGGGCATCTGTATGTGTATTGATCTTTTAACCACAGCAACTCTCTTCTTTCTTTTTCCTTTTAATACTAAACCTTCGGTCTTAGTCAGGGGCGCCTCCAGGCACCAACATGCCAAGCGCGTGCCTGGGGTGGCAAGCCATGGGGAGCGCTCTGCAGGCATGCCGCCGAATCCACGGGACCGGGGGCCTCCCGCAGGCAAGCCGCCAAAGGCAGCCTGCCTGCCATGCTTGGGGCAGCAAAATACCTAGAACTGCCCCTGCTTATTGTCATTAAAGAATTGGCATCTGCATGATATTGGGTAAGATCTGAGACTCGTATTGACCTCGGGATAAGTGTCCAGTCCTTTGGGATTGGTGGACCTCACATAGGATGAATCAGGTTTTCAATATCCCCTCACTATTTTAGACTTGCTTGTCTAGATGGAAGTCAAGGGCTGGAATGCTTAAAGTGGACTATATTTGGTGACCAGTGTGGCATTACAGAAGCTGTTTTGTTACTGGCTTGATGAATCGAATAATAGACTAAAACGCCAGTTTGGGGGGATTGTCTGCCCTGTTCCTTGCAGTCTGCCCTGAGTATAGCATTATCAGCGTGACCCATCCAGGCACTCGGTCACACCATCGGCTATCTTGTCTTACACTTAGATTGTCAGCTCTTTGAGGCAGAGACAGTCTTTGGTCTGTGTTTTTACAGCACCCATCACAATATGGTCCAGGTCCATGACGAGGCGCTACAGTATTACTACTGCTACCATTAATGATGATTGTAAAATGTTGTAGATACGCTATGGTGTAGCAGCTCTCACTCTGGTTTGATATTGTGTAAATCAAGTGATCTCAGTGGAGTTACTCCTGATTTACACCAATATAAATGAGAGAAGAATCAGTCTCTCAGTTGCTCTGCTGTAACATAGTTGCACTGTTTCTACTGCAAACCCAGGTACTATGCCAGGCTGCAGCTGCGGAGGGCAACACATTGGCTACTGGACTCTCCAGTCAAGCAGTTTTTGTATCTCTTGTAATTTTCAGTAGAGCTGCAGAGGCAATGTTTTTTCCCCCATGAAAAGCTTCAACAAAAAAATAATTTGTTTTCATTTAACTTCTCTTCAAAATTTTTCTCTTTTGGGTTGAAAACCATAACATTGTTAGTAATAGAAGTTTTTGGCAACTGATTTTTTGGGGGGCGGGACGGGGAGAATCACCACCATCCCCTTCACAACCCAAATTTTTGCCAGAAATGGACGATTTTTGGTGTGATTTTCTGTTATTCCAAAAAGACATTTTCCATTTTTAAAAAATGGTTTTAATGGAATAGTTTTGTCCAGTTTTACTTTTTAGTACTATACAATTTCCTAGCAAAAGGGATATGAGGTGCTTCACAATATATGTACAGCTGAAGCATGCAGAGCAGAGAGCTCACAGGGGAGCTCTGCTTCAGAAGTTTTCTTCTATTACATTGTCCGTGTGAAGTTTTTCCTTTTCTCTCTTCTTGAATCTTCTCTTTGATTTTACGATTGCACAAGGTAGTCCTTGCATTGCAATAAAGAGAGTGCTTGTCCAGCTTTCAAAGTGGTCATTGTTCTTCTATATAAATGCACTTAGTTTTAATACATATTTAGTTGAAGCAACATATCCTATAGAAGACCGCAGGAAAATGTATTAATAAACTGGCCTTTATTGATAGGAATTATGTAGGAGGAATGGTTTACCAAATGAAATGATCAAATGTTTGTCTCTTGTATTACTGCTGTACAAGATAACACACCTAATAGTAGTTCTAAGAATTCCTTTCCATAGACATATGTCAGAACATGTCTTTGATGCCTTCTGTTTCCATGAATAATTATTAACGTAATCTGAGGTGTAAAACCACAGGACTTATTCATTTTCAAGAGAGTTTTCAGAAACATTTTCAGAGAATGAGGCAAAAAGACTATCAAAATTCTCAGTATCCATCCATCTGGAATGCTTTTATTTTCTTCCACTATGGTTGCCCCCTTCTCTTACAAATACTTGCTTGAATCTCATTAGCTTGTTGCAGTTTGTTTGGGATAGACATTTAAATCCTGTAAGACAATAAAATTGTGTTCTCTATGTTCAAGGTCCTTGTCCTGGGTATTTTTGTTAATGGAAATCTGATGCTGTTACCTTTCTTATAGTTCTGTGCAGTTTTCCAGCCTGGAATACGATGATGTTCTCCAGTGTGTATACAAAGGATTATTCTTAGTAACCAAGTTTAAAATCTTTGATACAAATTTGCCTTAAATTAAATTGGTTCGACGACTTCTTCAAAAGTGACTTTCAACTCTGGATCATCTTATCTCTGACCTGATTCTTCATCATTTTTCATTCTTTCTAATTAAAGGTTTGTTCTAGTGGTTTAATCCTTCCTGTTCTTTCTACTGATTATCTCTTGTAGTCCTAAATCTTTGTTCTCTCCTCCAGCTGTGGGATCTTCCAAGCTAATTAGTCACTCTGATGAATTTTCATTTTTCCCTCCAAAAGCACCGGTGTGGACAGCACTATATCAGCCGGACAGCTTCTCCCACCAACATAGCTACCGCCACTGGTGGAGCTGGAGTAATTAAGCCACCAGGAAAGCTCCCTCCCATTGGCTTGCAGCGGTTACATTAGAGAACTTACAGCAGCGCAGCGGCATCCCTGCAGCTCTGCTGCTATGAACTCTCTAGTGCAGCCATAGTCTAAGTTACTCAAGGGTGTGAAAAAATCTGCACTCCTGAGCCCACGTCCAGACTAACCCGCCGTATCGGCGGGTTAAAATCGATTGCTCGGGGATCGATATATTGCGTCTAGTCTAGACGCGATATATCGATCCCCGAGCGCGCTTACATCGATTCCGGAACGCCATCAACCCGAACGGAGTTCCGGAATCGACATGGAGAGCCGCGGACATTGATCCCGCGCCGTCTGGACGGGTGAGTAATTCGATCTTAGATATTCGACTTCAGCTACGTTATTCACGTAGCTGAAGTTGCGTATCTAAGATCGATTTTCCTCCCCTAGTCTGGACGAGGCCTGAGTGGTGTAGTTAAGCCAGCATAACCCTCTTGGGGCGATGGATACCTACACTGACAGAAGAGCCCTTCCCGGCGGTGTAGGTAGTGTCTAAAATGAAGTGCTACAGTCCATCTGTGTGTGTGTGTGTGTGTGTGTGTGTGTGTGCGCCTGTGCATTCACACATACACCGAGAGAATTGCCAGCGAATCAAAAAATCCATTGTTCTCACAGCTCTGTTCAGTAACCGCTTGTGTTTCAGACGTATCCATCGTGTCCTTGCTATAACACCAGCTCCTTGATTCATGAAACCTTATTTCCTTTGTTAGAGAGAGTGATTCTATTTTCTAGTGTGTCTATCTGTATATGCTCACATCAAGGGGAGCCATCAGACACACGGCTTTGCTTTAACTAGTCTCAATTCTCAGTGTGAGAATTGAGCCTTGGGTCTCTCTTGTGTGGAATGGGAAGTATTAACAGAAAGAAGCATGAGGTAGGGGTAGGAGAAAAGCTTGTATCTTATGTAGCAGAAGAGAGAAAAGTCACAGGAGAAGCAGGAAGACGTAAAAGGAAGGAAGTTTTGCTTTAAATATCTCAGTACCAATCGTTGTGTCTTGAGACAATGCCACACTATGGGCTGTAGGGTCTTGCCTTGCCCTGTCCATGAGGAAGGCACAAGGCTGTGAACCTCTTCGTTCACTCTGAGTCCTAAGTCTTTCTCAAAAGTTGTGGGTTTTAAATACCATTGTTAAAACCTCTGGTGTCTCCAGAGTGAATATACTAACTACTGCTACTCCACTAACTCTCATATGAACGGGGTGCTGGAGCAGTTTGTGGGGATGCTGCTGATGGAAACCATGTATTTGGTGTTTATTGTTACTACTTCAAGCCAGGGGGTGCACGAGCACCCCTAGCATCCCTAGGTCCAGCACCACTGCATCTGAACCTCCACCCAGTTCCATCCTGCTATCACACTTCTTGCTTCCAGCACATCTGAAGATGTTTGTTTGTTTGTTTGTTTGTTTTCAGGGACAGGAGGTTACTTGTTTAAATAAAGTTGCTTTCATTTCTCACTCTGTTGTTCAGGGGCAATCAGGAACAATGTTTTCTCCAGTGATGGGCCAATTTTTGTTTCCTGACAGAGGGAGTGAGATTCGAAGAAACAGCTGCTTTTTCTGCTCTGCACCTATGAACCTTGACAGGAGCAAAGGAGGCAAGAAATCTGAATTCTACTTAAAGATGCTGGAGGCAATTCTCATCCTTATTTTTTCAATCCCTTGAAACAGAGACACAGTTATTAAAATGCTGCCCGTGTCTGTGTGCATAGTGTATGTGTTACTAGGGGGCCATTCACCTCACGGCAGTAATAGGCATGTATGCTAACTGAGGCATTAGCTTCAAATCTCCCTAATGAAATTATGTCCCCAGGCACGTTCTCTACCAATTGGCACTACTGAGCACCAGCAGATATATTGTTACCTAAAGTTCTGTACTGATGCATTATCTCTCAGCTACTGCAACTCTGCATTGTCCTGCTCCTAATTTCAGCAGTGACTAATAGCTTGAATATTCAGACACAAGTCTTTAGTTTTGACATAGCTCACCAAGACACTCTCTGACTTTCCTGGGGCTTTGAGAGCCAATTCCAACACTTGTTTAAGACAATAGGAGTTTTGCACGGGATTGGGGCTTATGATGGCCGGCACAATATTTATGATGAGACAGTGGAATGATGAAACTTCACCCTACTTCTGCCTTTGAGGCTTGATCCTTATTTGTGCTGAGCAAAAGGAAGGTTAAGCCACCTTTCTCTCTGCCACAATCTCGCCGGATTAAACTCGGCTACTGTGATTTACAGTGGCTGTAAGAGTCCCCTAAGTACCATTCTGCCAGGATATTATCTTTCTGAGTTCACTCCTTTCCGCTTTCTTTTTGCCCCTTTCTACATAGGGTGTATGCTTGGGGGGTGGGGTGGGAAGGAGAGGCAGGTGGTACAAAGAGAGCTGTGCACTGGTGAGCTTGTCTCCATTGTACCGCTGGGGTAAAATACTGGCTCTTCTGAAGTCAAAAGAAGTTCTCTGGAGCAGCACAAATGTGATTTAATCAGGGCTGAGGATCTGGCCCCTAGTGCTTTGTATCAAAGTAACATTCAGCATCCGGTTTAGGTTGGGGGGCAATGGGGCAACCATCTTTACAAGGCATTTAAATGGAAAGTTAGTAGTAAAAGCTAAACTGTTTCTGAAATCCAACTTAATGGGTTTGTATTCCACATTACATCCAAAACTGTAAGGGGCCTAGTTTCTACTTCTGGTTTGGAGCTGGCTGAAATCAAGAAGAATATCTCAAGAGGGTTTTGGTGCCCTCAGACTTGACTTTAGTCCTGGGTCATTCCAGGGTGCTGGAATAGTGGGGGCCCAGTGGCCTTGGCCCCATCACTTTTTACCAATTGTAAGGGTGAGCAATGGGAGGGAAGGGGTGGAGAGGAGCAAGCGGGGGGAAGGGGGCCATAGTTTGGGCAACGGTGGCACCCCTACGCCCCACTTTTAGGCAGCTTCCATCACCCCTGGGTTATTTTCAAACCTGAACTGTGAACCCTAACCCAGATCCAGACCCTGAAGTTCATCTGCAGCATGTTGTCCAGACAGAAGGGAATCATAGATTATTACGGTTGGAAGGGACCTCAGGAGATCTAGTCCAACTCCCTGCTCAAGTCAGGATCAATTCCCAAATCCCTAAATGGCCCCCTCAAGGATTGAACTCACAAGCCTGGGTTTAGCTCACAATGCTCAGACCACTGAACTATTCCCCCCATGCTTCAAATTGCTAAATTACAAAAGAAATAAAGAATCAGTCTCTAAAAGCAGGCAATGTAATTCCAGCCTGGCTTCCAGAGTTCTAGTGGATATTCCCTTTTCCTGGGTTCATGCTCTAGCAGATATTGCAGATTCATGGAGTTGAGTTGAGCTGCTCTATGTCACTTTAATTACCCAACTCCAATTGCTGGACTCCTTGTCTGTTTTATAAAGATGTAACTGCAGTCTGAATGAATTTGACAAGGGTATGGAAGTTTTTAATTTCCTGCTCTGGTTGTCTCTGGTTTTAATCCTTCTCAAAATGGGAGTTAAAAGAATGCATCTTGTATGCCCAGTCTCTTCATATGGTGGAACCTCTTTCAATACATTACACTGGATACAATACGACAAGCGTTAACACTTTACAAAAATAAGAAACTTCAGATCTGATCCTGGAAACGTATACACACGGGTAACTTTCCACACGAGTCCCACTTATTTAGCTAAAACCTCAAGTCTGCAGGTGACTATTTTTATCCTCACCCCACTTACCACATTCTACTTTGTGTGCTGTAAATATATAAAAGGTTTTATATATATATAAACTGCAGCATCAGGGTGGTATTTATTGTAGTTGCTACGTAGTTTGTAAGCTCTTTGGGGCAGGAACTGTCTTTTTGTTCTGTTTGTACCGCACCTAGCACAATGGGCTCCTCCTGGTCCATAACTGGGTCTCCAAGGTGCTACAGTAATACAAATAAGAAGTCATAATAATAATTGAGGGCACAATCAGGATGAAGGCAGGCAGCATTGTGCCATATACTATACTATACATACTCCTAGTAAGAGACAGTTTGCTTACAATCATGGTCTTAATCCTAGCCCAACCTGAAATCAGCACCCGTAGACATCCTGTGTGACCTTGGGAAAGTCATTTAGTCTCTTTGGTGTCCTAGTTCCCCTCTGTAAAATGGGGATAATGACATTTCCTCCCCGCTGAGGCGTGTTGGGAGTATAAATAGATTGATGATGGTGCGGTACTCGGTACTATGGTGATGAAGGCCATGTAAGTACACCGTACCCTCACTAGAATGTGCATCTATATAGCACAAATTCCCATATAATGCTGTCGCAGCCATAGAGCCCAAATTTAATTACTTTAATTGCAATTCATTTTAGCACAGTCCCCGCGTTAACACAGTACCGTGCATGGATCCCAAATCCCACCTTCTAGCAAGGGTCTGGTGTATCTATGACAAATAGGTAGATAAAGAACAGTGTCAGATTTTTTAAAATGTAGTCAGGTTGCTTACCAACAATGCTTATTTTTGTTGGGTCCTCTCCAATGTCGAAAAATCTCCAGAGAATCACAGTAGTATCTGAGTATCTCCTTCATAGAAGCAATAGCAATAGTGAAGACCTTTGCCACATCTCCCTTTTCAGGATAAAATCTCTGCTTGGGGATCGGATTTTTTTTAATATTGATTTATTTTTATGGATCTTGGAGTGTGTTAGTATTGATTTGTTTGGGGGGATTGTTTGAGGGTTCCTTTGCCTGGGTAGGATGTTTGATTGAAAGAGGTGTCAAAGTGTATCAAAGCCCTAAAATAGTTAGAATGAGTACATGCAGCAACTTTCATCTTTGTAAAACTATACCTACAAAGGCCCAAGGATTGTGAAATTTGAAATGAACATGAAATTAGCAGAGTTTCTAAGCAAACAATGGGTATTATTTGGAAGAGGCAAGGAACTATAGGCCAAATTCTTCTTTCAAATACATAGTATAAATCTAGCGTAACACCATTGGAGTCCATGCAATAATTCTATATTTACAAAGGTATAACACAGTAGAATCAGTCCCTATGATGCTTAACCTTGACTGACCTTTGTCTCACATAGTTTAAGTGAGAAGTGAAGATTCTATCATGACAAGAAGCTGGTCAGTGTAACAGTCTGTACCAAGCAGCAAAGAGTCCTGTGGCACCTTATAGACTAACAGACATATTGGAGCATGAGCTTTCGTGACATGCATATGACGAAGTGGGTATTCACCAACGAAAGCTCATGCTCCAATATGTCTGTTAGTCTATAAGGTGCCACAGGACTCTTTGCTGCTTTTACAGATCCAGACTAACATGGCTGTCCCTCTGATACTTGACAGTCTATACTAACTTATTCTGCAATAAAATTAACAGCATCTTCAAGTGCCAGACATTTTTAAAGTTCCAAGGGCCTGGTCCTGTGATCATTTATGCATGTAATTTTACTCTTGTAAATTACTCACATCTGTAAATGTTTTCAGGATTAGGCCCCAAAGGAGTCAATGATGTAAAGAATGCAACAATGATACATAGAGCTGATAATGGTGCTGAATTTATTACCCTGCAGCACTTAAACTGTCATCTTTTTAATTTGAAATCTTAGTGTTCAGAGTGTTATAACTGCAGTGAACATTTGCCCTGGGCTAGATCTTGATCTCT
Source organism: Gopherus flavomarginatus (assembly GCF_025201925.1). NCBI lineage: Eukaryota > Metazoa > Chordata > Testudines > Testudinidae > Gopherus > Gopherus flavomarginatus. Next base: position 42,497,761 of record NC_066627.1, on the reverse strand, counting down.
ATGCTCGGTCAAGAGCATTTTGCCCTGCCTGCATTTTAGCGCCCATAAAACCAATCATCACTTGTCTTTTTCTGTCTGTGATACATAGTTAAAGGAAGTGTGCATTGTTGAGTCATCTGAAGTGGTGTAGATAATTGCTATAGCTATCAAGCTAGTGGGGCTAATTCCTATCTCACACTGTTTTTTCATTGATATAACTCTATTGACTTTAAAATAAATTATTTCTGATTTACTCCAGTGGAGCTGAGAGAAGAATCTGGCCTGTTCTTCTTGTTCCTTGAAGCACAGAGATAATCAGAGAGCACACACCCACAGGGTACGTTGTTCATTTGGACCAGCCCATCAAATGGAGCTAAACTACAATACATAAGTCAAGTCTCCTAAACAGAGAGCACCAGCCTCACTGACTTAAATGAACATGGGCTGAAAAATATTGGATAGGCTTATCTGTGCATCAAAGCAGAGAGCAGCATAATGCCCAGATTTAAATATCCTTAGGAAATTAATGTTAAAATAAATAGCCTCTGTCACAGATCCACAGAATCGGTGCTATGGCCCTAGCTTTGGAACAGCCTCTGGGAGGACTCCTTCAGTGAGCCATATCCCCTACAGAGTCTCACTCTTCCTCGAGGGTAAGCCCTATGGCGTCACCTCCTTAGGCTGGACTGCTCGTCCTTCAGCACTCCTGCTTCCCACCGTTAGCTCCATTGAGCAAGTTCCACTGAGGAAAACTTGTGCTATCTCAGGGAGCGGCACACCTCCGACAGCATCTGCTGTGATATTGGCACAGCGTTGCCTAAACAGAAGGGTTTGTTAGTTAACTGGAACAGAACACAGCACAGGAAAGTCCTTGGTTAGCAGAGAGAAGAAAGTTACAGCATGGTCCATCTTGGTTAGCCCAAATTCCCAGCCAACCTGTGTGTCCGCCTCTTGGTTCCTGCTCTGTCCCCCTTTGTCCAAGTTTCTGGCCTGGTCCCACCTCTCCTTTGTTGTCTAGCTGGTCAAACACTGCTGGCTTCCTGTGAAGGGAGGACAATCTATGGTTGTTCATTCCTAGGTGGCAAATGTCTTAGAGATTGGCTTTCCCATTGTCTTCATGGGAACTCTCCAATGACATGGGCCCCAAACTGGAGCCAGCTAGGCATCAACCATACCTGTGTGGTAGTCTGCCGAAGAGTAAACAACCCTTTTCCAGTTCTGAGGTGACAATGCGGCATATAGGGGAAACTGAGCCACATACAGTATTCATACAAAGTATTATAGAAAATTCCCACCCCATCACAGCCTCCCCCACCACACACACACCTTTATATTTAAAGCCCCATGCAGGGGCTCAGACCAAGTAAACTAGAAACTTTCAAAGGAGAGAGGTTTCAGAGTGGTAGCCATGTTAGTCTGTATCAGCAAAAACAACGAGGAGTCCTTGTAGCACCTTAGAGACTAACAAATTTATTTAGGCATAAGCTTTCGTGGGCTAGAACCCACTTCATCAGATGCATGAAGTGAAAAATACAGGAGCAGGTATAAATACATGAAAGGATGTCTATCAAGCATTCTTAAAACTGCAGTACCCACCTGGTGAAGTGAAGAAACAGATTGACAGAGCCAAAAGGATACCGAGAAGTCACCTACTACAAGACAGGCCCAACAAAGAAAGTAACAGAACGCCACTAGCCGTCACCTACAGCCCCCAAATAAAACACCTCTCCAGCACATCATCAAGGATCTACATTTCCTGAAGGACAATCCCTCACTCTCACAGACATCAGGAGACAGGCCAGTCCTCACCTACAGACAGCCCCCTAACCTGAAGCAAATACTCACCAGCAACTACACACCACACAACAAAAACACCAACCCAGGAACCAAAACCTGCTACAAACCCCGGTGCCAACTCTGTCCACATATCTATTCAAGGGAGTCGGGACACCATCATAGGACCTAGCCACACCATCCGGGCTCGTTCACCTGCACATCTACCAGTGTGATATATGCCATCATGTGCCAGCAACGCCCCTCTGCCATGTACATTGGCCAAACCGGAGAGTCTCTGTGCAAAAGAATAAATGGACACAAATCTGACGTCAGGAATCATAACATTCAAAAACCAGTAGGAGAACACTTCAATCTCTCTGATGACTCAATAACAGACCTAAAAATGGCAATTCTTCAACAACAAACACTTCAAAAACAGACTCCAACATGAAGCTGCAGAACTGGAATTAATTTGGAAACTGGATACTATCAGATTAGGCCTGAATAAAGACTGGGAGTGGTTGGGTCATTACAAAACCTAAACTTAATTTCCCCAACACTAATTTCTCCCTACTGTTACTCACACCTTCTCTTCAACTGTCTGTAATAGGCCACTCTCTTACCACTTCAAAAGTTATTTTTCCTCCCTTGGTATCCTGCTGTTAATTGATTTATCTCATTAGACTGACCTCACACTGGTAAAGCAACCCCCACCCTTTCATGTATTTATGCTTGCTCCTGTATTTTTCACTTCATCCATCTGATGAAGTGGGTTCTAGCCCATGAAAGCTTGTGCCCAAATAAATTTGTTAGTCTCTCAGGCAGGGACGGGCAAACTTTTTGGCCTGAGGTCCACATCGGGTTTCTGAAATTGTATAGAGGACCGGTTAGGGGAGGCTGTGCCTCCTCAAACAGCCAGGTGTGGCCCAGCCCCCACCCCAATCTGACACACTCCTCCGATTGCCACCCGGGGACACTTGCCCCATCCACTCCCCCTGCTCCCTGTCCCCTGACTGCTCCAGGAACCCCTGCCCCTAACTGTCCCCCACTGCCGCATCTAACCCCCCTCCCTTCCTGACTGCTCCTGCAGGATCCCTGCCCCCATTCAACCCCCTGTTCTCCAACCTCTAACTGCCCCACCCCAGCCACACCCCTGCCCCCGACCACCACCTCAAACTCCCCTGCCCTCTATCCAACCCCCTCCCCCTTGCTTCCTACCCCCTTACCGCGCTGCCTGGAGCACTGGTGGCTGGCAGCGCTACAGCCACGCCGGCCAGAGCACTGGGAAAGGCCAGCTCTGCAAGAGCCCCACCACTCAGATCATTTCGCCTGCGGCGCAGCGAGCTGAGGTTGCGGGGAGGGGGAACAGTAGGGGAGGGGCTGAGGGCCAACCTCCCAGGCCAGGAGCTCAGGGACCGAGCAGGAGGGTCCCGCAGGCCGTAGTTTGCCCACCTCTGCTCTAAGGTGTCAAAGGAGTTCAGATGATAGTGAAAATGTGAAGGGACTCTCTGAGGTATCTGGGGAGGGTGATTTCTATACCCTTGGGGAAATGAGGCTATGTTAATTTCTAAGGAAAGGACATTTGTTGTGATTAATGATGTTGCAACAAAATTGCATTTCTTTGGCAGTTTTTATTTAGGAGGGATCTGCTGCTTTTATTAAAACCAATGCATTGTGGTTTGCTACACAGACAGCATGTCCATTACTTTCCCTTAGGCTGTGTTGGAAGCATATATTTTAATGTATTTGTTTCTTCATCTGGTACTCATTTACGAAGTGCACATCTGCATAGGCTTTGGATTGGTGCATGGGAAAATATATTCCTTTTCCAAAGTAGTTAGTCTGAGAGTAATTTAAATGGGCACCTTTGTAGTCCATGGTATGGATGAACCTATAATAATTTGAGATGGCATTTTTTTTGAGGCCTCGATGAGACATCAGGTTCGACTGAATTATTCCAAGGGCAAATCTGGCACATTATATGAATCTAACAAACCAGTTGCTTCAATATCTGAAGATTTGGGATGCACCAGTGAGGAGCTTTGGTGTGGAGAATTGTATCAGATTCTGAAGAATCCTCTCTAGCTCCCAAAACTGAGTCACTCACTTTGTGGTATGTTTTTTTAATAGTTATGAAACTTAGGAATTGTGACTACCATCCCTTTCTTTATGGTAGCATGTGGGGGAGTCCCAAAACATTTCTCTGTTGTAAAATGAGTTTACAGTACGGAAAAGGTTGAGGAGCACTGTTACAGACCATACAGGCTTCCTGCGGTTACTCAGATACCCTAGATGCTTGATGACATATGAATCTGCGGGTGTGGCAATGACAGCTGTCACAGAACAGGAAAGGTTACGTTTCTTCTGTTTGTAGTGTATGAGGTGGTTTATGTTTTGGGGTAGTTTCCATTGTTTATATCACCTTCTTTGGCTCTTTTTAATAACAATTTTCACCCTTTTCCTTTTACTAACCATTAATTATTTTTTAATTTTATTTTGCCCATCGATTTATTGAAGTGCACAGATAGCCCCCCTCGCCACCTTGCTGAATGCCTCACAGACATTATTGAACCTAGTCTCATCTCCTGAGGTAGAGAACTAATGTTATCTCCATTTTTCTGAGAGGGAACTGAGGCACAGAGAAATTAAGTGGCTTGCCCAGTGTCATATGGAAATTTGTGGCAGAGCTGGGGCTTGAACCAAGATCTCCTTAGTCCTAGTCCAGTACCTTAACCATAAGAATATCTTTCCTGACCATCATAACAAATCGGGGTATGTGTCCAGATAACTACCTAGCTGGCCACGTGTGTAATTGTGATAGCTGCCCACATATAAGTCCAGGTGTAGGTCTGACATATACACATTCACGTCTATTTTTGTATGTGAAGTTGTGATTGCAAAGTTCCTAAAAATGTCCTGTAAGTGTAAGGCCTAAATATCTCTCTAAGTGTAAAGAAATTAAAACAAATTATTCCCCTTCCTTCCACGACAATGCCCATGTGGGCCATATTAAAAATGAGGACAAGTGATTTTGTAAATATCTTTACATTTGGTCTCCCAAAAGGAGAAGGAGGTATACCTGCCTTTATTGCTCCAGTGCTAATTATGTGCTAGAGGATCGAGAGCCTTGTACAGTTGTCTCTCTTTTTTTTTTCCTTATTATTTAAACTGAAATAGATGAGGAATTAGGGCTATAAAAAATGAGGACCCTGTTAAGGGACATGGGTCAAATCCTGCTCAGTCATCCTTCAAGTGAGTAGGTCCTATTGAGTTCAATAGGAAACTGAGTGATAGTCCCTTTTTGGGGGAAGAGGCAGACGTGGGATAAGTGCTGGAGGTGAGTTAGACCTGGCAGGCTGGGGAGACAGAATTAAAGATTTCAGGAATGTAATGCATGGGGAAACACATCATTGGTCTTGTCAAAGTCAAAATGTCACATGAGCCAGCCGTAAAATATTGCTTGGCTACTGCCCTCCCTGTAGCACTCAAGATGGAGATCAAAGGAAGACCCCCTACAACTACACAGAAGAGCCCAGAGGGAGTTCAAGCATGTTACCAAGGTAAATCCTTTGGGAGCTAATGAAATTGAAATTACTTTAGCCACAGTTTAAAGGTTAATGATCTTGCAATGAATGATATGACAGGATGTAAATTGCACTCTATCCAATGGCCAGGTCTAGGCTTTTTGTCATCTGAATCACTCACTATCTTTTAATTTGCAATTTTTTTATTGATTTGATAAAACACAAGAGTTTGAGCCCATGTTCAAGTCCACTGAACCTTCCTTATCAGTACAGATGTTGAATTCTTTTCCTTCCACGGTTTCTATATGTATCAAATATAATAATCTGTAATAATCCATATTATTTTTTAAAAAGAAACAACCAAAACCTCTAACTGCAAAGCAAGAAAAATGTTTAATGGATCCTTCCAACAACCTGATGGAGTGAGATTTGCTTTTCCTACTTATAACCATAAGGAGGTCTAGGAAGGATGGTTTTCTTGGTCTAAGGGGATGAACTGTCTGTTCACAGAGAAGAAGGCAAAAGTATTCAGATTTTTTGGCTGATGAATATTGGAGTTTTCTTGAGAAATATTCTAAGAAAGGGAATTGAGATTTGCTAGTGTCTCTCTGTTGTTTCAAATGTATTTTTACTATGACTAATGTGTCTCATGTCCTGGTTATTCTGGGTTTAACCATCACATTGTTGTTTTTTTTTCTTGCACTGGGCTGTTCTAGGATATTGTACAGACAGCCGCCAGATGTTAGCTGGGAAACAACTGACCCCCCAAAAAACCATACACCCCCTCAACTGGTAATCCCAGAGGAAAATAATGCAAAATCCAGGGGAGACTTTCTGCAGCTGCTGCAGACACATGTGGAAAAAAAATTGGCCTGTTTCACCTCTCACTTTGCTGATGTAAACCAGATGCTAGTGGGCCAGATCCCGAGGTGCACTAGAGTAGAGCTCGGCACACCTAAGGAGTGGGGATGGGGTGATGGATGCTATATAGGCCGATGTACTATGGATTGAACAAGGGGCCCCCGGAGCTAAAAGCATGAGCTGCTACAGCTTGAGCTTAACTGTGGCTGTGACAGACTCATACCCCTCTGCAGACTGGGTGCAGAGGGGGAACCTGGAGCACTCATTCATCATTGGTTATGCAGAGGTTTCATACTAGCCGTATTCACAAGAATGAATTTTGCTTACGAGTACACAGCTTACTAGCCATTGGAGGAGAAGTTTCCTTTCTTTCCCACACTGACTGTACCTCCACAGCAATCCCTGTAACTTGCTTATTTTGGTCTCAGATGAGATGTAGAAAAATCCTGGTCCTAGACACTCTGTCTTTATGAAAATAATCTTCTGTTTCGCTCTCATTCTCCAAGCTCAGATTTCATTTATTGAAAGTGTTATCTGTTTGAAATATGCTGGATCCAAAGGCCTCCGTATTAATCAGAGATCTTGATTTCTTTAGCAGACCTCCAGTGCTGTGGTTTTAACTTCTTGCCCTTAGAATACAGTTTCCCTGCTCTTTTGTTGATATTTGTAATATAATCCAACTTGCAATAGGATGAACATAAAAAGTAGAAGTGTACTGTTGCGACAGGCTGCTGATACTGTCAGCTCTGCACAGACCTGTTGGAAGGATATTTCACAATTTAGGAAATATATCTAGTGTTTAGAAAATCAGACCCATGCAATGCAAGTCAGAACATAAGGACTCTCAGATTGAGCAGATTTATAGAGCAAGACCACAGAGACTAAGGAAATAGAAAATTGAAGAGGTAGTTAGTAAAAGTACTTTAGGGGATACACGTGATACACGGTATTGCCACTCTTAAGTATTCAAAAATCATGAGATTTTTTTAAAAAATTGATTATTTGCATTATATTTTGGAGCCTTTAGGGTTTATATGTTCAAGCTTCTTTCTTTAACCACAAGAGTTAGAAATTTCCTCTTAAAAAAAGAAATTAAAGCTGAGATTTTCATATAACATGACTCCAGGAGTTGAAGCTTTAAGAAAAGCACCATACATCACAAGACTCATGATAAAATATGAGTCTGAGAGTTGGCTGCACTGCTGAGCATCATAACCCTTGATGCCTGTTGCTTTTCTAGCAATAGAATTTGAAGTCAACTGCTGCTGCTGAAGAACATAGTTTTGGTCTGTTCCATTCTATTGTATTTAGATCCTCACAGCAGTGAACGGCTTTAAACAGTGTTAGAAGTAATAACTTTAGGTTTTAATGGAGAAACTCCAGCCTGGATAATTCAGGTGGTTTTAAGAACGAATTTCACTGCTGTGTTGACATTCTGTTTCCTTTTAATTTAATTTGAAGAAAGAGCAAAATGCCAAGGATAAATTGACATACATTTCAGCATAAGCAACTTTCTTGAAACCTGGAACACTTAAGCCTTAAGTGTTTACCTACCCCATAGAACAAAGTCTGGAACATTTCATCTACAATGTCAAACGAAGGGTGTGGGAGGGATTGACATAAGTATTTAATGGAACTGGTTGGGAAGTTTTTGATTAAATATTTTTTCACTGGAAAATGCTAATTTGTCAAAACTGTTTCTCTGGTCTAGGGTGAATGTTTGGAGTGGGAGAAGGAAGGAAAAAGTGACCCACTGAACCACCACAGGATAGATTATAGCCTGGTGGCTGGTGCATTCACCTGAGATGTGGATGAGCCATGTTTCTCTGCCGAATTTGGCAGACTTGATCTTGGGTCTCCCAGATCCCAGATGAGTGACCTGACCACTGGGTTATTAGCTATTCTGGCATGGGTGTCTCTCATTTTCATTAGAACTCTCAGAAGGTCTCATTTTCATTCTGCTGAAAAACTAAAACGAGTCTGAGAACCTCAATATTTTTTTGCAAACCAGAATTCTTGTTTTCTGGCCAGCCTTAGTCTTACATTGTCATAAGTGACACTGAAATTTGACCTGTAATGTATAAACCACAGTTGCTAAACTATTACATGTTACCTTCCATGTCTGAGAAACAAGAAACATTTGCACTAATAATGACTTCTAGCAAATATGTATCCAAATCTTACTAATTTCCTGTGTTTCATACGCATAAAATGCCTCCATTGTTCCCAGTTACCTAACCTCAGCTACTTGCTTCTGCAGCAGAAATGTGATCATCTTGGGAATAAAAGGATTACAAAACCAAACATATTAAACTAATGAGTTTACTGTAAATCAGTCTCAGCAGATGATTGGCTCAGATAAGTGTAAACTTTCCAAATGGAGAGACAACAAGGAAATTAACCTGCCAGAGGAACTAGGAGTTTCTAGTCTAAACTAGCATATTACCATTTTAATGGAATAAACTCTGCAAGGTTTTCCTCCTGGTGTTTTCTTTAAAATTTTCTGTTACTGGTGTGGGAAGGGCAAAGCTGGCATGCCCATTCCCCCCCAAAGGGAAAGCAGGGGATCCAGCAGTAACTAGCACGATGGGCAGGGGCAATCTATCTCACAGAGAAAATAATCATCATAAACTACTTAAGCATGGGTAAAATTATATTTAATATTTGAAAGCGCCGTGTAAATGCTAAGTATTAAAGCCTCAATAAACCCACTCCTAATCCATTCATAAATGAACATAAGGAAATGTGCTACTTGCTGTCATCCATGGGTGGCGGGTATCATAGGCTCGGGGAGGCTGTGCCTCCCCAAACAGGCAGGCATGGCCCCGCCCATGCTCCGCCCCCAAACCCCTGCCTCCACCTTCCATTCGGTGCAGCTCCAATCCAATGTCCCTGTGGAGTGGCCCAGGCTTGGGAAGGCTAGGACCTCACTGCCTTCCCTCCTGGCACTCTAGAATTGGGGCCGTGCCGCCCGCTCCGGGGCTGGGTGCACTAGTCTGGGGCGGGATCTGGCAACTGCAGAGGGGGGAGCCTCTTGGCTCTGGCAGGGTGTGTGGAAGGGGCGGGGCCTCGAGTAGAAGGGGCTAGTTCATGCACCACCCATGTTGTCATCCACTGAATGTCAGAGTTCTTCTCAATAAAATACCATCATCACGATTTAAAAATAAATTCCCATCAATAGAGTATTTATAGGAACAGAGAAGCAGAAGAAATTCTCTCGCCAAGGCTCTATTTGTAAAAACTGCCTCATGTTTATACATTTTAAAACTTCAAAATACAAATCCACCTTTTTTGTCCTGTAAGAATTTTTGTCTTCAGCAAAAATCTGTAGCTGAGTTTGGCCTAAGTGCAGCACTATGTTTACTTTATACAGTGTGTTTATCCTCAGTGATGAGTGTTCCAGAATCTTTAGAATGAGATGCTTAGGACACACTCCCTGAGGGATAGAGCTTGGTTTCCCTTATGGAAACGTGCAAGACCCCAAAAGTAGTTACACTATCTATCTAAGGTACTTATATGGACCCCATCAAGACAGTGTCTGAGTGCACCTCAATCATTAACATGTTTATCCTTACAACACCCCTGCAACGTAGGGCATTGCTGTTATCCCCATTGTACAGAGGGGGAAGTAAGACTAAATAACTTGCCCAAGATCGCACAGGAAGTCTGTGGCAGAGCAGGAAATGGAACTCCAATTTCCTGAGTCTCAAGAGAGCATCCTAATCACTAGATCCTCCTTTCCCTACCATGTGTCCATGCAGGCAGAAACCAATCCATTTAGAGGGTGTACAGGCAGTTTCTGTACCTCCACTGCTTGGTCCTAGTTCTCCTCATTAACATGAAGGTTTGGAGGAGTGGCATAGTCTGAGGCCACTTGGTACAGAATTCATACATTTTCTATAGCTGTCACACTGAGAGACATGTCACTCCCAGGGTGTGAAAGGTTTCGTAACAGCCAGAGTGTGGCTGTTGTACAAATGGGCTCAAGGTTATGCGGCGAATTCTATTCCCCCCCTCACCTCCCCATCATGGGTTCTCCAGTGAAAAGCTCATTTCCACGAGAGGAAAGATTTGTGACCCTAACAGTCTAATAACCCAGATCTCCAGGTAGATGATGGTCTTTGAGAAGGAATTTGTCCCTGCGCAGAGTGAGTGGGCTTATACGGTACACGGCCACGTGCTGACCTCTGCACAGAGGCCGATGTCGCTCAATATGCATTCCAGTGGGATTCAAGTGAATAAATTCCTATGGTTTTCTAGCAGGGAGTTTGCTCGCGTTCCCCCATCACTGATTTTTTGTGTAGCCTGTAGGCTGAAACCCACGCACTGTACTTACACAAATACTCAAATTCTAAGCCCAGGAATCCTTTGCTGTTGACTTTGATTGGACTGGCTTTGGAGCCATTGATTTCAATGGGGACTACTCATTTTAATAAAGCAAGGAGCATTTAACCCTGTATCTGTACCCTTACCTGAGCCCCTTAAGTAAAGTCTCTCTTCAACTATTGGCTGCAAGGAAGGATTTTGAGAATTTGTGAATGTCATTGTTTGCGGAAATGAGTTGCTAAAGTCACTAACTAAAGGCACAGGTGTGTGAGTGGACACGTGCTGTGTAAGCTTCCACACACAGCTCTATCAATATCTCAGTCCTAGGCCTCGTCCTGAGCAGGAACTCAATATTAGGCTGCATTGTGATGAACGGTTTGGTGGTTTGGTAAAATGGTCAAATACTTACTCGAGAAGAAACAGACTCATTTTTTCATGAGGCTTTTGCAGAATTTGAGCTTGTTGTGGCCAGAAATGAAAGGTCAATGTGCAGATTCATGGGTATCTTTGTGATCACTGCAAAGATTAAATTGTTATGGATGGATAAGGCTTTCTGTGTTTCTGATTTTCCCAAAACATAGCAGTCTGGGCAGAGTTAAGGTAATGTGGTTGCTTTAACTATGAAATTTAAAATGTTTGGATTTCCTGTGAGTTTAACCTTCTGTGTGAATTTCCTGGTTTTGTTTGTGCTAAGGACAACAGTCTTGTAGGGATTTTTGCCCTTTAGGTACTGAGAAAGCCTCTCTGAGCCTTAATTCCCCTGAAAGAGAGAGAGAGTGTGTGCGTCTGTGTCTGTGTCCGTGTCCGTGTCCCCCGTATGACTGGTGAGAGGAATGAGAGCTAAGGGAGCACCCCCGCTTCCAGCCATAGGTCTGAAGGGGGGTGGTATCATGCCTGCAGATCCTAGGAGGTGAACGAGAGTGGGACTCAGAATTAGGTAAGCATATTGAGCCTCTGGTGAACCGTCTGTAGCCAGTTGCCTCTCATCCCTAGTCCCTGCTGTGACGTTGTGTGTGACAGTGCACCCCATAAGGCTTCATGGAAATATGCTTATGAATGTATATATGATATAACTGGAATATGTTTTAGGCTACATATGCCATGTAACATATCTATGTAAAAGTTACAATCTACTGAATATATTCATCCTATTTGTATGCATGTGTCATTGTTGTATTCGAAGTTATGGCTATTGGCTGTGTACTTGCTTGATTTCTAAGTAGCCTTAGTAAAGCATTTGGTCAGCTTCTTGAGAAAGGAATGTGCAAATTAAGTTCCCAGTCAAGAAACACTTAAAGGACAATGAATCTTGGAAGACTCCAATTCACATAAGAAGTCTACTTGAGGATGTTCAGGGTAGCATGTAAACAATGGCTGTTGCCTGTAAAAACTCAGTCGTGCATGGACATGTGACTTGCCCATAGTACTTCAAAACTCCATCTTGGAGCTGGACTTTGTATAGGAGAGAGGAGGGGGTCTCCACCCACAAGAGAAAGTCTATTTAAACCCGTGGGAGAGCCCTCCATTTGGTCTTCAGCTGGCTAAAGAGAGAGCCTCTCCACCCCCAAGGATACCTGAAAGGAACTGGAACAAAGGACAGTAACTAAAGGGGGTGTGAGTGATTGCTGGACCCAGATTAGAAGGAGACTAGTCTGTAAAAGAAAGCTTACTGGAATTCCTCTGAGAATGAAGTTTTTATCTGTACTCAGTTTTCTTACTGTATTAGACATAGACTTGCGAGTTCTATTTCATTTTGCTTGGTAATTCACTTTGTTCTGTCTGCTATTACTTGGAACCACTTAAATCCTACTTTCTCTGTTTAATAACATCACTTTTTACTTATTAATTAACCCAGATTATTTGTTAATACTGGGGCGGAGGGCGGGGAACAGCTGTCTATATCTTTCTATCAGTGTTATAGAGGGCGAACAATTAATGAGTTTACCCTGTATAAGTTTTATACAGGGTAAAATGGATTTATTTGGGGTTTGGACCCCATTGGGAGTTGGACATCTGAGTGTTAAAGACAAGGACACTTCTTTCAGCTGTTTTCAGTTTGAGCCTACAGCTGTCAGGGGACGTGGTTCAGACCTGGGTCTGGGTTTGCAGCAGGTTAGCGGGTTTGGCTCAAACCGGGTGGGGCACTGAAGTCCCAAGCTGGGAGGGCAGGGAAAGCAGGGGCAGAAGTAGTCTTGGCACATCAGTTGTCAACCCCAAGGGGGTGTCTGTGATCCAACCCATCACACCTGCATAATAGCTGCTGACAACTCCATTAACAAGCATCCTTATCCCCTGCCCTCAAATGCACCACATTGTTTACCGGTGCCACATACACTTTGCAGGGACTCTTAAAAGCAAAGGCCAACAATCATCCCACGAAACAATTCACCCACAAAAGCTCATGCTCCAATACGTCTGTTAGTCTATAAGGTGCCACAGGACTCTTTGCTGCTTTAACAATCATCCTGTGTCCTAAATGAGGCAGATTTTAGCATGAGCCAATAAATAGCATATTGTTACCTGTAATTGTTGGAGTTAAGTTGCTGGAGACTTAACAGGGAATTTTCAATGTGCTGCTTTGGCCAATCTGTTTCTAAATTCAGCTAAATCTTAGCAATCAAGATAATGGCCAAACAGAGTTACAAAACAGTCTGAGATTTCCTTCCAAAATAATTCCCACAAAAGTGATGTATTTGGTATGTTCTTTACAAATGAAACAGCATTTCATATTAAAACTTAATTGTGGAACTGGAAAAACTTCCTCAGTCAGCAAGAAGCTTGTTGCTGCTTCCCTGCGCCTACATTACTAATGAAATTAATGAGCTTTTGCAATTCAGCTTTCCCGGAGGAAACAGGAAAGTCCAAGAATTGGGGAACTCATTAGAATTCAAAAGGGGAGCTTGGGCTTCTGAGAATAAAACTATATTATTTTGTCAGTGGGTTCTTGTAATTGGCTGATTTTCTTGGACCTGTGGAATCACTTCCTATTTGAATATATTTAGAAGCTCTGGCAAAGGCCCCTGTCCCTATCCATTCCTGTCCAGAGAAAGACCTGACTAAGCCTAATGTGACAATCTCACAAGAATGGACTTCTGGTTATGGCTGTGGACTGGGTCTCAGGAGCACTAGGTTCAGTTCCCAGCTCTGTCACAGCCTTCTTGCATCACACTGAGCAGTTGCTTAATCTCTCTGTGCCTCAGTTCTCCATCTGTAAAATGGGGATAACACTTCCTCTCTCTCATCCTTTGACTGTCTTGTCTATTTAGACTATAAACTCCTTAGAGCAGGGGCAATGCTTTACTATGTGCTTGTATAGTACCAAGCATAATGTGGTTCCAATCAGCTGTGGTCTCCAAGCGTCTGATGGAATAGAAATAATAGTGTGAAGGACCAGTTGTATCTGATAGATACTGGCCCAATTAGGGGTCAGTAAATCTGCCCTAGTGAGGACTATGACTTTTAGGGTGACAAGACAGCAAATGTGAAAAATCAGGACGGGGGTAGGAGGTAATAGGAGCCTATATAAGAAAAAGACCCAAAAATCGGGACTGTCCCTATAAAATCGGGACATCTGGTCACCCTAATGACTCTCAGCATCTGGTGTGGAGAATAATCTAAGGCTGAAACTTGCTCAACCTGTTCTGAGACATGGCATGGTGCATGGAGGGTATGCACAGCCTATCGTTGTCTGGCCTTTATGTAAGCTATCCAAAGAGGAGTGGAAGTGTCCCTGTGTTCTGCTGTCTCACCTCCAACACATGAGTAAGGGCCAGCCATGCTCTGTCCCACAATGCTTGTGTGCTGGATGGAGCCCAGATCTGGAATGCTGCTAGAATAAACAGTGATAGTAGGCCAGCCACGTTACTGTTACTAGGGGCTGGGAAATGGCAGGCATTGCTTCTCTTGGAGATTTGTATCAGCGGAGCATCGTTACCTTTTCACCCTTGTAAAAAGGAATCTAGCTTGGTGATTGCAGTAATATGCATGTGTACAGCGTCTAGCACAATCTAATAATGTACTAATATGAATATTTCATGCAAGTCCAAGACGCATGCATTTCTGCTTGTCTAGAGCAACTTAAGTGCCTATACCTATTTGAGCGCTGGGAATTATGCCATATTCCCAACTAACCCAAAGAGGAACAATTTCAAGTGAGCCTCTGCTGGGCCTTCCTAAACATGCATCTTCTTCCCATGCTGTTCAAAAATGTGAACACACCTGGGCACATGCAAGTGTTAGCACTTGTACCCACAAAACCCATTGGTCTCAAAGTGCAGAAGTGAAGGTTAGAGGCTGAAAATCAGGTCTGACCTCTTTGTGTGATGTCACTGGGGAAATCTTATCTATTTGTACACATCTGTGGTGGGGCAGCTGCTCCACACAGGTAGATGGAGGGTTAGAGCAGCAAAACCCAACCAATCGGAGAAGGGCTTGTAGAGAGCCAGTCGGGAGAAGGTTTGTTGGAGCAGCCAAGCATGGCCATATAAGAAGGGCTGCTCAACAGAGCAGGGGCAGTCTCTCCCTGGAGTACAAGGGAGAAGGACTGACTGCCTTAGAGGAGTACTTAGATAAAGCAGTGGGCGGGGTCGGTATCAATAGGGAGCTCCAGCCTGAGGACTGCCAGATTGAGGCCCTGGATATAAAGGCCAGGAAGGGGGTAGGGCTATGGGGAAGTGGCCCAGGGAAGTAGGCAGCAGGAGTTTGGAGGAGTGGCATCACATGGCTGCTGGCTATGGGGTCACTGGATGGGAGCCTGGAGTAACAGGCGGGCCTAGCCTCCCTCCCTTTTCCCCCACTTGCCACAGAGGGGATGGCCAGTATTCGGACTGCAGTTTACCCCTTGAGGTGAGGGGCTAGACCAAAGACTGCAGTAGGCCACAGCGGCAAGTGGATGGACTAGAGATAGCCAGTTCCCCTGGAAGGGGGGAGAAAGCTGAGTGGCGCACAGCCACAGAGTGGACCCCAGAAGAGGACGCCGCAGTCCAGGAGCGATGCGGGTCTTAGCAGTGGAGCAGAAGTGATGGCAGTGAGACACCCCTAGAAGAAGGCGCACCGGCAACCAAGAGCTAATTCCCAACATGGCCAGCAGGAGGCGCCGAGGTGGTGAGTCTCACCCTGTCTCAATATCACTTTTTCACTAAGAGGTGGGGATACTAGTTAAATGCATGTTCTGGCAACAGGCACCTGTCAGATATAGTGGACTCCATTATCTCTTAAACTATGTCTACACTTTGAGCATGTAGATGCCAGCTGCAGGAGACATACCAGCCCAAGACACTAGGTACATACCGGGACAGTTAGCCCAGTATGTTTGCACTGCCATTGCTAAACTCTATATTTAGTACACAGGCAGTGCTGACACTGCTGAGTCTCCTCAAGCTGGAGTTTCCACCTGCAGCTCAAAGTACAGACATATCCTTAGATAGTCTAGAATGAACCTGGCCATAATTTAAAATCAGACCCAGAGGGCCAGATTTTCCAAAGAGCTCAGATTCCACGTAGGCATCTATGTGAAATGGGCAGATTTTCAAAAGTGCTTCAGTGCTCAACAGTTCCCATTGAGAGTAATATAACCCTCTCCCCTCCCCGCTGAGAACAATAAGAGCTACCAGGTGCTGCCCACTTCATTTGGGTGCCTGAAAGGGAGCTGACATCTTCTAAATATCTGGCCTAGAATGAACTAGGTTCCTCCACCTCATCACATGTGGTCTTACCAGCCATGTGGCTCAGGTTGGAGTTGCATGTTACAAGCCTGATTTTGCAACCCTTACCTTAACTAGCACTCGTGAGTCTTGCCACTGAACCCAACAGGACTACTCCGGTAAGTTAAGGCTACTCAGTGCGAGAGAGGGTTGCAGAATCAGGCCCTAAGAAAATAGTTTGTAATCATTAATTTCCAACTGAGTCAAAAACTATTTCCATTTGCTGTGCAAAGGAACTGACGCTGAGAGGATGGGAAAGCTCTTGTGTTCCAGTTTTAAACGCTTGATACCTTGACATGATGAGAATCAGGCCCAGAATGTTTATATGATGTTCGGTGAGCTGTTGTACCTTTCTCAGACATTTCAGTTTTTCAAATAGAGATGGGAATGTGAGTTAAAAATATGTTTTGACAGGAGACAATGGCCTGATATATTGAACTATAAGATCAACTAGTGAGTCCAAAAGGAAACTGTAGCAAATTGCTTCACCAGAGCATCTCATTTATAAGATTAATCACAAAAGTGAAGAATTTCATGTGATATGGGAAGAATGTCTCTAGCATATATCGAAGTAAACACAGATGTGCAAGTGAAAGGTACGAGATCAGCACGGAGATAATGTGGGTGGCAAAGTGGTATTGAAGTCTAGAATGTTGTTGC
This sequence comes from Gopherus flavomarginatus, assembly GCF_025201925.1. Lineage (NCBI taxonomy): Eukaryota > Metazoa > Chordata > Testudines > Testudinidae > Gopherus > Gopherus flavomarginatus. The sequence continues at coordinate 42,480,933 of NC_066627.1, read as the reverse complement.
TACATGGCAGTTTATTGTAGATTATATGCACATAGAAATATACACGAATATTTCTTTTCATTATTCTAAAATCAATAGACTTCTTTTATCACGGGGGTAGCCGTGTTAGCCTGGATCTGTAAAAAGCAACAAAGAATTCTGTGGCACCTTATAGACTAACAGACGTATTGGAGCATAAGCTTTTGTGGGTGAATACTCACTTTGTCAGATGCATGTAGTGGAAATTTCCAGAGGCAACTTCTTTGTTAATTGCATTTTTAAAATACTAACATTTTAAGAAGTGCTGCAAAAAACAGCACACTTTCTAGATGCTCAGACCCTAAAGTGATAGGCGTAGTATAAAAACCTCTATAGAACAGAATAGACGGAAAGCCCTCCCTGTTGAGGAACTGTGTGCACAACACTTGGGGTATGTCTACATTACCCGCCGAATTGGCGGGTAGCAATCGATCTATCGGGGACTGATGTATTGCGTCTCATTTAGATGCAATACATTGATCCCCAAACGCGCTCTCCATCAACTCCAGAACTCCACCAGGGTGAGAGGCGGAAGCGGAGTTGACGGGGGAGTGGCGGCCATCAATCCCGCGCTACAAGGACACAAAGTAAGTCAATCTCAGTCGATCTAAGATACGTCGACTTCAGCTACGCTATTCTCATAGCTGAAGTTGCATATTTTAGATCTATCGTCCCCCCAGTGTAGACCAGGCCTTGAATTGAAAAATGGGCGGGGGGCAGGAAGGAGTAAATTTAAGACCAAGACAAAAATATGAAGAAATGACCAGTTATACAACTTGTAACACTATAAGTTATGCAAAGAGTAAGTAGTTTTATGAGGCTGCAAAATACCATGCTGTGGTGATATTCTGCCCTTGACAGAGTGGTTTCACTCACTTTAGAATTTGTACATTGTTACATTTATATTTTTAGCCTGTAAATATAATTTTTTATCGACAGTAAAAACTGTAATTAGTACAAGTAATGGCCTATGTAAAGGGACACTATCCAATATAGTTAAAACTAAACTTACTACCAGCTGTGTTTTACTTTATATATAGGTCATGGGAGCACATGAGTGCAGATTGCTCTGCCTGTCTCCTCCATTCATGGGTGCAGGAACAATATTGAAAAATACAAGCAATCCTGCCTTTCGCATGGGCGTTAGCTAATGCATAATGGATTAGTATTAGGACTTCGTACTAAGGCAAGAAAGACTGTCACATGAGAATGAAGAACTGTCAGAGTCATCATGTACAAACTGAGAATAGCAATTCATGAACTGAACTCACAGCAGGTTTTGATATGTGGGCATGTGAATTGGAAAATCACCAGCTCTTTGTATATTCTGGGCCTTGTTTTTATATAACTTAGAAGCACAATTGTTAGAAACACATGTGAGTAACTTTGCACATGTGAGCAGTCCCAGTAAATTCAATGAGATTGTTTACACATGTAAGTTATGTGGCATGGTTGAGTGTTTGCAGGGTTGGGACCTTTATTTGTTTATGTAGTTTGTGAAATTGCATATGCAAATAGTTAATTATAAACACTTGTCCAAGCAGTTTCCAAATGTCCACCTTATAAATTCTAACTTTGACCATCATTTTCCCAGGATAGTTCCATTCACAAAGTTATTAGTCACATTACTGTCCATGAATCTAGCTGCTCTGTATCAGATAGCTGACGCTGCAGAATGAGCATCCTACCTCTGTCAGCTGGTTGGGCAGTTTTCAACAAAATGATTCTTTTGTCAGAAAATGTGAAAACTTGTTGGGTTAGATGAAACTTTCATCAGGAAGGTTTCTCAGGTCCAGGACAGAATTCCTCCTCAGGGATGGGGAAACAGCCTGGAATAGCCAAATGGTTAAGTTAGGGCACATATTTGAGATGTCTGAGCGTCAGGTTGAAGTCCCTGTTCTAAATCTGGCTGTGTAGTATCTTGCCTGGGTCTCCCAAATCCTGGGTGAGTGTCCTTAGCCACCTTTGGGGGTGTCCATTGCTCTTTTTTCAGTGTAAAATTGTGTTTTCAGTAATATGAATATTTTCACAGGGTGCTTCTGCTGCACTTAAATTGTCGAATTTTTTTTCATCAGGAAAACATGAAAAACTAAAATTCCTCAGTTTTTGGCCAAAAAATATTCAATTTCCAGTTTTTCAATGAAATGTCAAAAGTTGCTATGTGGGAAAGAAATCCCATTTTCCAGCCAGTCTTACAACACATCTATGCCTGCAGCAAGAGGCTACTCTGACTTGGGTACAGGCTTCAGAGCCGGCCACTTTACCCACATCACTCTACTTAAAATCACTCCTGAAAGGTTTAAGATAATAGACAAGGGCTGCAACTGGCACAGCATGCAGCAACCCACGTCTGATGTAGCAGAGGTGAAGGCAAAGGTATTACACTAGTACCTATGAAACTCCACAATATCCTCGTTCACTATAGGGCTGATGTTAAACCTTAGTTCTAATCTAAAACCCGCACACTTCTTGGGGAGAGGAGAAAGAAAACACCATTGTAAACTGTTAATGTTTTCTCCATAAGTCTTGTTCTGGCCTTAGACATCAAGGCCTGAGGGAACCTTTCAGTATTATGGGGGCTATTTTGATCAGCCTAAGTAAGGTCTTTGATCTGGTCAGCCATAAATTCCTCCTCTCAAACCTCAGGGATGTTTGCCTTAATATTGAATAAATGAAAATGGCTTCCCTGAGGAATTCTACTCAAACTGTTTCCATAACACTTTTGCCTCTGATACCAGAGTCGGAGGGGGTGTGCTTCCAGGGGCCAGTTCTTGGGTCCCTGTCCCCGTTTAATAACCTTCCAGCTCCATGTTTGTTTCTCCTCTCTCTAGATGTATGATTATGACACTGTTGCATTACAACATGCTATATATCACTGCGAGACTGAGTCCTTTAAGGAAAGTAGGTTCAGTCATCCTGTTCTTGAACAGGGATATCCTAGTTAGACCTGATTAAGAGGGGCAGGGTAACACCTGGCTGGTAGATACATACGGAGGAGTTACAGGATTTGGGGGAGAGAAGGTGACTGAGGGATCAGGAAGAAGTCTGCGTGACAGAGACAGTTTTGAGCCAGGATGGGAGCCTGGGAAGCCAGATGCAGAAAAACCTGAAGGGCAGAAGCAGACTTTCATGAGCCAGGAGGAACTCAGAGAGGCTAGAGATGGTGAAGAAGCCTATCTGGGGAGCCAGAGGCCCTGAGAGGCCAGAGGCAGAGAGCCCTGAGCCAGGAGGAATCTGGTGAAGCCGAAGAGGTGGTGAAGTCTAAAGGGATGAAGGTGTATGTTCAGGGACATGAGTTTGAATAACTGATGTTAATAAAATCAACCTCCAGAAGGGGCATGATGTTTGTGATCTAGTTCCTGAGAGATCCAGGGAGTTGGTGGATTAAGGTGCAAGCACTGTAATTTGCCTTTAATAATGCTTCGTCTCAAGTGAGGCAATTTAAAAAAAAGTTAAAGCGTGGAGAAAGAAGATTGGCTTTTGAGCTGATGGTGTCTCTTTGAGAATAAGCTTCTTAGGGTAAGTAGCTAGAACTTGAACAAATAAGTAACATGTGAGGGACTGTTTCTGGGACCTGTTTTGTCTATGGCAAAACTAATAAAGGGAGTGGAGTTTGGACAGTCCTTTGCTTTGAGTTACCTTATTTTCTTGCAGAAAAATACCTTTATGTAACAGATGCATTTTTACTCCCAACATTTGAGGCTGGACCAGAGAGAATGAGGAAAGGGAATATGCACTGATTTTTTCTCTTTTGCTTCTGGAATTCTTTTCTCCAGACACATACATTATTAACCATGTACAGGGAATGACCAGAGATTCACTTGTGTTTTGCAAAAGGGTCAAACCTTTTTTCCCGTACCTGGCCATCAGGTTAATGGGCCTTCATTTGTTTAAAGCATGGGTCATATGGCTGAGCAGTTCATCCTCAGTCTATGATGTGTAACCCTCTAAGTTAAGTACTCCAGCCTTGTACTTAATTCCATCAACCGTTTATTCTATCTTGAATTTCCTACGTGAGTTTTCACTATTGCCTTTTTTTCGGTAAGGGTTGTGAAATTTTGGATAACTGTCTGTGATAACCTGTCAGGGTTCAGAATTAACTTCAGTTTAGTGATTTGAAATGAGGTCAGGAATTTAGTGGGACCTTCCTGATGTGGATAAAATAGACCTAAATAATCATATGATGTTATTATTTTAATAGTGATTAGTGATCCATCCCTCACTATTGTTTGTTGCTCACACTTACTGCATCATAATCACATTGAGTTCTTTGGTTCAGGACCATGTCTTTGTCTGCAAAATTCCTAGTGCACAATTGAGTGATAAATTATTGTCCATCATGGCTGCAATTTGTAATTAAAAAGCGTACGGTTATGTATAATTAAGTAGTTACATGGAGCAGTTTTGGTAAGATCAAAAAGGATTATTTTTAAAAGAAAACATAAGATTGTCTTCAGAAACCCTGGGCCAGTTTTTCAGCTGTTATGAATTGGTCTAGCTCTGTGGTTAGCTGCAGTAAAATTGTGCTCTCTGCAATTTAAGGTTATATCCTAATAATTAGGGGAGCAAGTGGAGCTGTAAACAACCATTAGGAGCTGTGGTTGTTCAACGCCTTTGAAAATCAGGCCATTTTATTCACTTTCAAGTGTTTCTTAACACTTTCTTGTAGTATTGTTTTCACCATGGTTGGTATTTTGATACACTGCAGCTGCTTTATGAAAGTAAACTGTATTTAACCAGCTGGAATATCTTGGGACTGAGTCACAGAACTAGACTACCAGTAATGACCATTATTTTTTCCTTCAATAAACATGGGTTTTGCTTTTGACATCTACAGTGTGTCAAGTTTTAAACTGCCACAAACAGTGCTTAATCAAACTGACTAAAAATGAACCAAGCTGACTGATTCTTCCCATGTTGCTTGCTCACGGGTTGTTGCTCACCTCGTGATTGTGGAAATAGGAATGAAGACAGAATAAATAAGATAGAAGCACTACTGAACCGAGTAATAAAAGCATTTCTGCTTTGTAAGGACACTTCTTACACACATGTTGCTGTAGAAAGGAAATTTGGTGTGTGTATTGGTAACTAAAAATGGCGGAACTTGTCAAGCTCAAGTTTCTGCAAGTGGCTAGTCCTCAATGAAGCCTAGTTTCTAGACCAGTGACCAAAGATAAACAAGCACAAACTGAACAGTAAGAATAATAAGGAACTAAAAAAAATCTGTTTGTAATTATGCAATGCAAAATTTCCCCTATGTATGAAGTTAGTGAAAGAGCAGGATTGTATAATAACATAAACACGTAACACTATCACTGTAAGCCAGAGAAATGATTTTGTGCTGTAGTTTCACTGAGTTCTGCAAGTTTTTTATTATGAAAGTCCATAGTGACATCAGCAGAGAGATTAAGTACTATTTTTTAAAAGAAACATGGAAATTAAATACATAAACTTACATTAATATAACACTTAAGGTTACAATCAGTATTGCCAACTCTAGGTGTTCAAAAAAGACCCAAAATCATGATTAACTTAAAAACAATGAGATTTTAAAATACATATATTTATATTTTTTGGGGGGGATTTGCCTTCTGATTTTTGTACCCCTAGAATACAATCAGGACATGTTTTCAAGCTTTTCTCTACAACGATGGGGCTAGATACTTATGTTTTTTATAAAGGAAAACCTGAGATTCTCATAAAGTAATGACTTCAGTCAGGAGCCAGGGCTTTAAGAAAAACACCCCAAATATCATGAGACTCAAGATAAAATCAGGAGAGTTGGTAACACTGTTTTAAACAGTTTTAAACACTTGAATGTTAGGAAATGTAAATGTTAAGGTTGTCACAGTAACCTTAACTCATCCACATTGTGCATGGAATATTTTGCATTGCCAATAATAGTATTATGTCAAATATTCCTTTAACATACAGTGCTCCCTCCGATATTTTCACACATCTCCAACTGAATTCAGAGGGAATTGGATGGATGGATTTGAAGTCAAAACTGAGTAGGGTGAGCAAGTTATAAGAACCTACGCTTTTGCGTTTCCTGATACTTCAGTCTATAAAACTGTAACCTTAACTTTGTGCTAATGCACATTTATTCATCTATTTATTATTTCATTATATTAGTAGTAGATTTATTGCAGTGGCACCAAAAATGACCAGACGTGCCCTAGTGTGTTTTCCTATGCCACTAGATGGCATTGTGATGTAGTTTTTAACAATAGAGCAGGACACGCATGTTGATTTGGATCGAATGTTGAGGATTGATTGGAAAGTGGATGCGAGCAAATTGTCTTGCTAAGACAGAATTCTGGTTTGCTTTGTGCAGATTTTTTAGGGCTAGATGTTTGAACTAGATTAAGCCTTTTTCTTCTGTGATAGTTAAGTATATTTTATTGTCTCTCTCTGATAGTTATTGTTCTCTTGTTGAGAGACCACTTTCTCCCAGAAGCAGTCTATTTTTTTTAAAGTTGGTCCAAACATTATAGTCATTCAGCTCTGAAGCAGCTGCCTTACTGTTTTACATTATCAAATTGCATAAATTCAAGCAATCTGATTATCAGATTGTAACATGCATGTTTGTTAGTCTCATAAAATCACACCAGCATCATCACTCTGAAAAAGGGATTTTAAAAGAAAATAAGGAGCAGTACAGATCCCCATTATAACCATAATCAAACAGCAGAGCATGTGTGGCATTTGCACATAAATTGCATGTCTAGGTGGTTGGTGGCAAACAGCCTTCTGTCTGCAATTTACCTAAGGTATGAAATTAAGGTACAACAGATATAGTACAGTGATACCCATAGATTACACATACGCACCCACACACTGCCCTTCACTTTGTTCTTGGAAGAGCAGACCTATACAATAGTACTGAGTTCAAGTAAGCAGAAAAATATCCCAGTGAGGCAATTTTACTGAATCCATTATGGATGGTCTTTAATGTGATTTGTGCATGAACATTAATATGGAAAACAGCGCAAGGACATTAAATCTCACGCGCTCCCACGCGCACGCGCGCACACACACACACACACCCCGCAGGCTTATGATAACACTACAAGGCATCAAGCATGCTGTAATGGTTACCTTGATGTCATGAGACCTCCATTGTTTGTTTGTATATATAGGATCAATAATGGGCATGTGAATTGCTGTGTTCAACAAGTCCATGGGTGCAAGAGCCCACCCATGATATATGAAAGATACTCAGTGAATGTCATCAGGGCAGCCGAAGAAAGTACGGAGTAGTGAGAAAGATGCTTCAAGGGGGGGTGGCTCTAGGCATTTTGCTGCCTCAAGCACGGCAGGCAGGCTGCCTTCGGCGACTTGCCTGCAGAAGGTCCGCTGGTCCCGCGGCTTAAGTGGACCTCCCGAAGCCACGTGACCAGCGGACCCTCCGCAGGCACGCTGCCAAAGGCAGCCTGCCTGCCGCCCTCGCTGTGACTGGCAGAGCATACCCCGCCGCTTGCCGCCCCAAGCATGCGCTTGGCGTGCTGGGGCCTGGAGCCGCCTCTGGCTTCAAGGATGCTGATACAGTATGAAAGGAAGGTAGCCAATGTATAGCAAAATCCTTCAAAAGAAAGTGTGTCAGGGGAATGAGAGGAGTGAAAATTAGAGGTGGCAGCAGGGTGGGAAGATAGTGGAATCTGTGCAGACAAGAATTTACAACTTAACTCCTTGTATTTCACAATTAAAAAACCAGACACATTTTGAGTTATGGCATTCTAGTGGATACATAAATCACTTGAGATAGAGAGGCCCCATTGTGAAGTCATTGGAGATCTCTGAGGTTGAAATTCACTCCATACAGAAGGCCAACATGAGGCCTACGGTATGCATAATTTAAGTCCCACTTTATCCCTATTTTGAGGATTTGAGTGGTACATAAAGCTTGTGCTGGCCCTCTGCACAGGAGAGAATTTCACCCTATATTAATAGCGTGAAATAAATGCTAGCTATTTTATTCTTGATCCCTTCCAAAGCTCCCTAATACCAAAGTTCTTGTAATGGCAATAATCTCAAAGGCCTATATGATGACATCTGCAGTCCCTCACCAGAAAAAATATTAGTTCACTCTTCTTTATATGATCCTTTTTACAGACTTTTAATTATTGCACTCTGGCATACTCAGGATGCCCTGGGTACTGCTGAAGTTGTTCCCACCTTTTGTGCTTTGAGTCCAGTCCTGCACCAGTGATAGTACATGGTTCCCTGTTAACTGATTGAGGCTTGGGTGCTGTGTCTCATTATTTTAAGGGTCAAATCCAGACCTGGTATATGTGGCTGCAACTCCATGCAAGTCAGCAAAGCCTCTTCTGCCCACAGTCTGTCAAAATTTGACCCTCTGATTCCCACTGGAAACTGGGGGAAAATGTAAGCTGGGAATGGTCAGACTTGCCCTTGTCATCTCTTTATCTTGGTTTAAATGTTTCTTCTTCTTGCTGTTTGTTTTTTGCTTCAGTTCTCTCAACAAATCCAAGAACAGATTGTTGACTGAATTGTCATGTGGAGAGCAAGGCCATCTCATTGAGGCATTCATATGCATTAATTTAGGATCAACTCCTGTTTACTTTAACCCAGCAAATTGTGGTACTATTATTCATGCTCCCAATGCTCCCAACCTTTTTTTGACATGTTCGTTGTGATCCCTACTGGCTTCTCCACTAGCTCCTTAAACAGCAAAATATCCAGGTGTAATGGGAACACTCTCACCTCTTGAGTGCCTTCTGGCAGCTGAGTGTAGTACTGCAGTCCTTTTCTTACCCTGACACCCCCTGCAGGCTGCTGGCCAATCTTGGTGGTGCCAAGCCACAATGTTCAAATGAACCTGTTCTAAGATATTAGAGTCCAATAATTGTCTGTTTTCCCTCGCTTGGATCTTCAGCCCTGGCTCTGGGTTAGGGTGACCAGATGTCCCAATTTTGAGGAGTTTGTCCCGCGTCCCAACCAGAGGATGGTCGGGATGCCATTTGTCCCGATATTTTGTTTCTTGGTCTTCGGCGGCAATTCGGCAGAGAGTCCTTTAGTCCCGGATGGTCTTCGGCAGTATTTCAGTGGCGAGTGCTTCTGTCTTTGGCGGTAAGGTTTATTACCTGCTCCCGAAATACCACCGAAAACCATACGCGACTGAAGGGCTCTCCGCCGAATTGCCACCGAACTCCCGGGCAGGTGAATGTAAAAAAAATAATAATAATAAAATAACACACACACCCCGCGGCGGTCCCAATATTTTCCCCTTAACATCTGGTCACCCTACTCTGGGCCCTTTAAATTCAGCCCCCAAAATAAAGTTTTCCCCTTCTTGGGGTTTACACCACTTTACCTGTGGCCAGTATGAGAAATACAACACCAAAACCAAATTCCAGATTTATCAGAGATGCATACTTACAACATTACTTTATAGTGCAGAATGCTGGGGAATGAGAAAGTATGACATGTCCAAACTGTCTTCGTTCCATATAACTTGCCTCAGAAAAATCCTCTGTATCTTTTGGCCCAGAACAATCTCAAATCAAGATCTATTGACAGTGCAGCTAAGAGGATATTAGCACCATCATTGCCAGGAGGCGTTGGAGATGGATTGGCCATGTGCTTCTGATGGAAACTGATTCCATCACCAGAGTAGCAATAAGGTGGACACAAGGAAGGCAAGCGAAAACAAGACCACATAAAAACAACATGGTGAAGAGCTGTAGAAGCCAAGCTGAAAAAGCTGGGGCACAGCTGGGGAACTATTGAAAGACTTGCCAGAAACAGACAGGATGGAAGACCTTTGTCACTGCTCTAAATGCCAGAGGCATAATGGGAACATGATGATGAGTAGGGGAACCCAGGCCTGCCCACTACTCTGGGTTCCACCCAGAGACCCTATAAACAGCAGCTACAAGCTGCTCGATTTCAGTTCATTGCTGCTTCTTCCCTAAGCCTCTTCCTACCTGGCCTCTTTTAGCTTTCTTCACCCTTATGTCAGGGTTAAGGTTTTTAGGTCCTCACTTCCTGCAAACCCAGCTTAAGCAAACATAGCCAGAAGCAAACTCTGGGTATCCCTCAAGCTCTTTTGGCCAGAGAGGAGGACCCTGCCTTGCCCATCTGATCCCAGCCAGGACCTGATCTGATAAGGCTCTTTTTACTTGAGCCTGCTGGGCTCTGATTGGCAGACTGCTTCTGTGAGGCCTCTCTAGGCAGGCCTGAAAGACCCACCTGAACTTCTCCTTTTTTCCTGGGTTGGGGTGTAGTAAGACCACAGAGCCTCCTGCAGGGAACCACAAAGACCAGGCACATCCCATCACAATGGGTTTTGCAAAAAATTTGAGTTGCAAGGATTCTATAATTAGGCCTGGCTAAATGGTTTAGTGAACTTTTTCTTAATCTGGTCCATGGATAGGGCTAGTGAGTCTATAGCCAGACTAAGTCTGCAGCCCAAGATAAAACAAGCACTGGAGTTTCATAAAGATTCCTTCTAGATTGGTTACTGGTGTCAAAGATCTTCCAAATAAGAAATTACACATCCTAATTGCTGGCTGCAAATAGTGTTTGTTTTGTTTCTTTTTTATAGATCTATTTAATCACCAAGTTGATCATCTTCAGCATAGGTAGCATAAACCCCAGGTCACCAAGTTCCTTTATCACATGCCTAACTTTCAGCACATGATTAATCTCATTAAAGACAGTGGGACTACTCAGGCTTAAAGTTAGGCACATGCTTAAGGACCTTGATGAAATTGGTCTCAAATCCTCATCTCAAGGCCATGGAAGTGTCAGTCCAATGGATCTGGCCCATAATCTTGTGGTGGCTAATTATTTGAAAGCTTTAATATGCCCCTTATCACTTATAGCATTTGTGTCATTGTTGCTCTGTTCCTGACACTTAGTCTCAGCACTTTCCTAGTGTGTGTTTTGTGTCACTGCTTAGTTCTTCTTGAATTACTGCAATGTGTTCTCCAAAGCAGTTAAATTTCCTTAAAGCTTTCTCTCTCTTAGCAGGTTTCACTGGGATCTTCTCTGGATTCTGTTTGATATAAATACAGCTGTCAAACTGCAATATAATTACTGAAGGGAAACCTGATACTCAGAAAGCCCTTGCTGCAAATGTATGTATGTGTGTTTAGTGACTTCTGGCTCTTCATGCACCCACTTGCCAAAATCACCAACAGTTAATGATGGTTTGCTTGAGAGTTCTGACATGAACATGGGGCTGCATTCAGAACTGACTTTTATTTTCTCTGAGCCAGAGGCACTCGGTCAGTAGCAGGCAGAGCTTAACTTGCCTATTTGAGCTGCCTGAGGGGACCAAACCACTGAGAGCAACAGCAAGAATTAAAAACAAAAAATGGGGATGGGGGAGCAAATGCACCCATGCTATAGCTCCGTTGGAGCCAAAGGTGGATTATACTAGGGATTAATTGGGCCAAAGAATGTAGGCAAGAGGGCATATAATATTGAAATTAAGGGAAGAGGAAGATAAAAAGATAACTTTAGAATCTCCTGGGAGAGCATTTTCTCAGTCCCTCAAGGTTAGGAGGCCCACATGCACAAGATACCACTGCTCGCAGCTGTTTCTGTCATGCATACCCTGTCATCTCCAGCTAGGTTTCCAATAGCTCTGCTTGCCAGAGGTGTAATAGCAAGAATAATCCCAGCAGTGACACATCTCAGAAAGGTTCACCTTCTGTGATTTATTCAGACGTCAGCTATCACGAGCAGGTAGAAACCTCCAGGCCTGGAAGAACGGAACACTTTTGACCTAATTAAATTGCCATTAAAAGTCTTCAAATGTCATTCTGAATATTTCACTGGAGAGGCAGCTTGTTGCAGGAATCCTGAGAAGGGACATTTAAAAAGAAATTAAAGATAGAAAAAATGAGTGATAAAGGAAAAAGGAATCTTTTGGGAACTTCAAGGAAAAGAGGGTCAATCTCAAACATGTAGAGAACCTCTCTTCCAGTGCCAATCCCCATAAAAAAGAGAGAAATTTTCAAGTCCATCTCTGAGGACCACAGGAAAGCACTCTCGGGGTTCATCTACACGTAAACCACTCCAGTGGCACTGCTGCAGTTGCACCGCTTTAGCGCTTCAGTGAAGACACACTACCAATGTCGATGGGAGGGGTTCTCCCATAGATAGGCGCAGGTAATGCACTTCCCCAAGAGGCAGCAGCTAGGTTGATGGGAGAATTTGCTTGTCAACTTTGCACTGTGGATTTTTCACATCCCCAAGTAACATAGTTCTGATGACCTGAGTTCCTACTGTAGACCAGGCCTTAGAATGAAGAGGCAACTCCTAGAAGTGGAAGCAGGACTGTAACACAAAACAAAAGGTTGTCCTCTCACACAATTGGGCCATAAAATGAAAGGCATGAGGTTTGATTTCAATTTAAATTGTAAACAATATTGGGATTTTTTTCCCCCATAAAATCCTGTTGGAGGGTCATTTGGGCCAAGTACCTTTTCTCTGATTTCATAAAAGCCCAAAGTCCATTCTGTCCCTTTGGACGGAGGCCCAGATGTTGGAGAAGCTATTGCTGATTACAGTGGAACTGCTGTTGCTCCGTTTCAGATTTGATCAGGTTGGGTCTGCGTCCAGCTTCCCAAAGTTGAAAAACTAATTAGATTATCTACCCCTGATTTTAAAGTAACTTTTTCCCTGTGCTAATTGGATTTCTACATTACATTAAGACTCCCATCCACATCCTTGAGTTACCATGTCAAATATTTGCCTGTCTAATTCCCTTCATTCATAAATGTTTCCCTTGGAGTGAAACATAACACTGTCTTGTTTAGATGCACATAATTCACAGGCATTCATTGTGTAATAGGTTTAGCCTTAATAGGTTTTGGGGGTCTTTGAAGGATGCCTGAATGTATTCCAGGCTTTTTAATATGCCTGTCTAGTGTTTCTTTTCATTATTTTTACATTTTTATCTAAAAGAGAGATTATCTGTACTCTAATGTAAGCCTTCAGAGACCCACATAAGATAAAGGTAACGGGACTGAGCCTATGTTTGTTCCATAGAATATATAACTTTTGGAACAAAAGGCTTCACTTTAGCAGATCTATATTGTTGATCAGATTCTCAAATTCTGCTTTTCCCTAGCCGTGCTCTCAAAAACAGCTGGACTGTTTTAGCGGAAATATTCGAGAAATGTGCAGTGGAATGTGCAGCCACCTGATACGGAAAAGTTCATCCCAAATAGTTAAAGTTTAGCAAAGTTATAACTGAAAACAGGGTCTTGTAATGGGACATGTCAGGCAACTTTAATAACAAGGAGCACAACCAGCGCTGCCTATAGAAAGTGTGTGCGTGTGTGTTTGTATTTATAAATGATATTGAAAAGGCACAATAATATTTACCTACTTCACAGAGTGTTCTCAAGCTTAAATTTAATGTTTGTGTAGCATTTTGAAGCCTTCACAAGGAAGGCACTGTAGACGTGCCAAGTAGTAGTATTAATTTGAGCATAGCTGCTCTTCTGTTGATACTGTTTGGGTGGCGAATCACTGATGGCATTGGTTGTAGGTGCTCATATTCTATAGCTCTTTATTTTCTGTTTACTTTAATTATTACTAAAAATTATTTTTCTTATTATTGGTTTTGGGAAAAGCAAGTGAATCTCCATAGAGAAGATTAAACCATTTACAGTAGCTGAAGAGATGGGTATTGTCTCCTAAATGTGTAGTTATGGTAGAAAGGGCCTTTTCTTTCCAGGCTCCTATGTTCACATACTTAAGATCATATTCTCACATTGTTTATACCTATTCCAATCTTACAGAAGTCAATGCTGGACCACAATTTTTCCTTTATAACTTTTTTTTTTTAAAGTCAGGTTCTGCCAGTGTCTTCAAAACACCAATGCACTTTCAACTACAAGGAGACTTGGGAGTGGGAAACCATGCCAAGATCCTCTTTAATTGAAATTACAGTTGGATACATTTACATAATTTAATCATGTTATTTAAATTACTTGAGGATGCTAATTTGAAGTTGAGACACAGAGCATGACAACAGCTCCTCTAGATATCCTCTAAAATGTGTAGATATCTTGCTTGATTCTCCCGGCTAAATTGGCAGTGCCTCTTGCTTGAGTGAACATAACAAATATGTTTTGAGATAGGGCCAAAATAACTTAAAAACAGATACTGGGAAATTTTACCTGAAAAAATTGTATGTCCAAGATTGGTTAATCTGTGCAATATGCCTCCATTTATGAGGATTATCCAATGTATGTTTAATTCGAATGAGGTTGATATCTGCTAAAAGAAATTATTTGGAGACATGAGAAATCAGACTCAAAGTATTGTATTGGTAGGCTCAGAAAGATAAGATTGTTATCTCTAAATGTCAATTTCACAGTACACGTGCAAACCTGTGAAAAAATATTTCCATCATAAAGTCTTCAGGACAGGGACCATACCTTTCTACTTATTCTGTAAAGCACCTAGCCATCATTGGGTTACTGTCAAAATAATAAACCAAAGCTATCTTCATCCTTTTAAACAGACTAGCCTCATCCATCAGTTATGGCGCATCTTTCATGAGTGTTGCTGATTAACATATTTTTAAAATAAATGTATTGCTTCCTCAGTTCTGATTCATTAACTGGAGTGTCTAGTATTATGGCTATGGAAGGGATGATTGGGTGGTGTTACCAGCACTGATGTTCTTGTCTCATTTCACAACTAAATTGAAAAATGATTTAAAAGATTTTACGCATATTTTGATCTACTTTATGCTAACAATTGATTATTTGTTTTAAACAGAAGAGTGGGAAGTGTATCCATATTTAGTGATCTAAAGAGCCTCAAAGAGTTCACAGTGTGAATGTTTACAGCTGATCGTCAGCTATGGAAAGAACATTTTGAACAAAACAAAGCTATTATGGAACATCTGAATCAAAATCCTGTGGTGTCTTGTTGGTTTATTTGTAGGGTTTTGTGGGATTTCCACAAACTGCTTTTTATAGATCCTTTAGACAGACCATGCAGTGCTATTTCCTGCCACGCTTCTCTGCTGGCATGAGCAAGACAACAAGAGACAATATGGCATACTATGGTTCCTTTCTGTCAAGATATTTTAATCTAAGAATTGTTGAACCAAATAGACCGGTGGTCTGTCTAGTCCACTATCCTGCCTCTGACATTGATGA
This sequence comes from Gopherus flavomarginatus, assembly GCF_025201925.1. NCBI lineage: Eukaryota > Metazoa > Chordata > Testudines > Testudinidae > Gopherus > Gopherus flavomarginatus. Next base: position 42,465,757 of record NC_066627.1, on the reverse strand, counting down.
CAGGGAGGTATTTTTCCTGGTGCTAGCTACTACTACATTGATATTTTTAACACATGAGGATTTATTAGTGGAAATTCCAGTAGACTTCATTAGTATCCATGCTACTAGTTTCTGCTGGAGTCTGTTGATTTATACCTGTCTCCACTACTCACAACTGGATGACCAGTAGCCCCATGAATCGGTAGATAATAGACCTGTGATTCTAAAATCACCTTCCAACTGGAACCATGTACATATTTTCTACTGTATGTTCCATGAGGGTTGTTAGTTCATGTAATTTTTATTCTAGGAAGTTATCTGGCCAATACATTTGCATTATCTATTTTAACTGTTTCCTTTTAATTTTATCAAGTGGCCCTTTGTTGTTCTGTTATGAGACAGGTCTTTATTATGCCATTAAAAATGGAAAAGAATGCTGGTGCCAAGTAGGAACACAATTGTCTTTCTTTCCATGTGCAAAGAGGTGTGTCTTTTTAACACCTAAATATGGACCCTAAATTTCTCCCACTCTGCGAGAAAACTGTGCTTAGACCAAGAGTAGTGTTTCATGACCACATATGTTACCATTGATAAAAACAAACCACAAACAATTAAATGTTTGCGCCAACCACTGAATATCAAAACCAACAACTAGTATATGGAAGTGGTATGTTCCCAGTCCATATTCTTTTCACACTAACTGTATTCCTTCATGTCACCTTCTGGGTGCCCTATATATACTCTTAATTGATTGACTCTAAACTTTTTTTAGAGTCTTGAACTTGTGGCCTTTCTGTCTCACACCTAGCTAATCACAGGAAACAATAAAAATAAACTTGCACTTGCAAACTAAACTGCAATAAAAGCACTTTCAAACATGTTGCAGTAGGTCATGCTACCCCAAAACTATGGCTACACTCAAACTCTCTGCAGAGGCTCTGCAGAAAAGGTAATACACAATCCTAGGCAACATTATCTCATCTAGAAAATCTCTATGGAACTGAATGGGGGACAGTGTCAGGCCCTCCCAAACTCTGCTCCCCACCCTCAACTGTGTGTACCCCAGACCTGCAGAATGTTGTGCATGGAGTCATGCTGAAGGGGATAGTGGCAGATATTTGGCTGACCTACCATACCCACATAGGGTGACCAGATGTCCTGATATTGGGACAGTCCCAATATTTGGAGCTTTTTCTTATATAGGCTCCTATTACCCCCCACCCCGTCCCAATTTTTCACACTTACTATCTGGTCAGCCTATACCCACACGAGGGGAAGTCTGTGCACAGACTGTTGAGCCCCATTCTCAGCTAGTGCAGCATCATTGACTTCAAAGGAGGGGTGGTGATATTCAACAGATGAGGACCTGACCCTCCTAGAAGGTCTTCACCATGCTTAGATCAATGTGGGAACCGCTCTGCCTTATGTTCCACCAGCTTTCCCTTGTATTGTATTCTTATATTTATATCATTTCACCACAGGAAATTTTTATTACCCCATTTCTACACTTTTTTTCAATCTTTCTTGTAAAGCTAGCTAAAATAATTATTGATTGCATAGAACAAAACTGGGGGCTTGAGCCAACTCTTATTGAGTCTTTCCATTGACTTTAATTGGCACTGGATAAACTCCCTTACCTACCTGTGGACATATATCCCCATGTTTTCAATGAACAAGGATTTCATAACAATCTATAATTATGCAAAAGATCATAGAAGGGCCAGTATGTTAAACTCTATTGTTCTTCTTTGAGTGATGGTCTGTATTCCAAACGTGGGTGCACATGCGTGCCACATGCTGGAGCCAGAAGGTTTATTTAGAAGTGTCTATTGACTCGCATGTGCATCATGTGTCCCCTTGTGCTCTCAGCCAAGGGTATAATAGGCAGTGTGGGTCAATGCCTCTCCAGTTCCCTCTTACTGCCACATGGCCTGAATCATAATCCCTATGTCTTCGCGCTCTGAGTTTTTACTAAGACAGTGAGTTTTGTCTGTAATAGAAGGGCCAGTATGCTAAAGTCTACTGGTGCTGTTCCATATGCTCAACTCTGTTGTTTATCTCCTGTTCATTTCACATGGAGGACCACTAGCCTCATGTCCAATTCTTCGTAAAAATAGTCTCTGGAAGGATGCATTTGAAGTAGTTTTCTGTACCATCATTTCAGTGTTGTTCCTTGAAGCAATCAAAACAAGTTTTGATGCCATCATTTATGAATTACCATAACTAATTAGAAGATCACCCGCTCAGGTCCTGATTCCTTGCCATTTGGATTGACTTGAATTTATTCATTGCCTTATCTCAACAGAATAAGTTAGGTCGACTTAATTTTGTCATGTAGACTTGTCCTAAGTGCTAAGTTATGTCGACTTACAGCCACCACACTAATTAAACTGTTTTTGCCACACTACACTTTTTGTGTCAGCAGTGCGGGTCCTCACCGGAAGCACTTGCACCCATTTAACTCTCAGTGTGGGGCATTGTGGGATGGCTTCTGAAAGGCAGCAACAATCGATGTAAGAAATACTATGTCTACACTGACACTGCATCGACCTAACTACATCGTGTGCTACACTTCTTGTGGAGGTGGAGTTATTAAGTTGGTGTAGTGGGCAAGTTACATTTGTGGGAATTGGATTTTAGCGTAGACACTTGCAGAGTTAGGTTGACACAAGCTGCCTTACGTGAAGCTAACTCTGTAGCGTGGACCAGGGTTCAGGGCAAGAATTGAAGAACTAGTCCTTAAGGTGTTATAATTAATTACTGAAGTTTTCCTTTAAATAACTCCTTTGGATGTGCCCATACCTTTAGGCTCTTCTGACACTTATCTTTGCTAAGGCATTACTTGTGCAAATATACAGCTTTGGTGTGGCTTCAAGAAAAACACATGTGTAAATGCACAGCAGAGAATTACTTTGTCAGCTTTGAAATCTTATTTGTTAGATGAAAGGTAAAATAGTTTGACTTGAAAAAAGATATAATAACCTGTTTTACTCTTTGAACTGATTGCCAAAGGATTAATTGGCTCATGAAGGTTTATCCTTATGTTGTTAATCTTTTGCTGCAAACAGCGGCTTTTTATGTCAGTGGCTATCAAAGCCGGTCTGCCGCTTGTTCAGGGAAAGTCCCTGGTGGGCCAGGCCTGTTTGTTTACCTGCCACGTCTACAGGTTCGGCCAATCGCGGCTCCCAGTGGCCGCAGTTCGCTGCTCCAGACCAATGAAGGCTGCGGGGAACGGCAGCCAGTACATCCCTCAGCCCACACTGCTTCCCGCAGCCCCCATTAGCCTAGAGCAGCGAACCGTGGCTAGTGAGAGCCACGATCAGCCGAATCTGCAGATGCGGCAGGTAAACAAACCGGCCTGGCCTGCTAGGGGCTTTCCCTGCACAAGCGGTGGACAGGCTTTGAGAACCACTGTTTTATGTGACATATGAGATGTGAAAATATAGGGGGTGAGGAAGTTCTGTGGGTAAAAATAGCTGAATTTTCATTTAAAAATCCAATATCACTTTAAAATGTTTGCAATGTAACTTACGGTGTGAAAAAGTTTCATCTACCTGGCAAATACCACATGGTATTCTGAAACCTACTGCATTTCCCTTTCTCATGTACCTGTGCTCCTCAGAGTTTATCCATAACTCCTGTTTTCTGTATGTCATTGCTCATATCTTGAAATCAACAAATGATTTAAATCCTAGAGATAGGGGATTCATTTACTCCGGGAAATTGGTGTTGGAATACGGAGCTCCTTGCTCATGGGTCACTTTAGAATCTTGACCCAGGTCACAATATTACGTAGGCCCTGATTTTTGCAAACATGCTTGTTCTTAACTTTACTTATGTGACTATTCCCCTTGATTTCAGTACGGCTACTCAAGTGAGTAAAGTTAAGCACACACATAAATGTTTGTAGGATCAGGTCTATGGTTGTTTTCAAAACCAAGTTTGTCAAGTGACCTGTATGAAGTGAATTGGTTCCTAGTTGGACACATGTCCACATTACAAACCCCACTGCCACAACTAGCACCTTGTTTTGCAGTTTGAGAAGGGAGGCTAAGAATTAAATTAGACAGGAGATTGAATTATCCTCTCACCTCTTGAATAAGCTAAATCTTGCTGGAAGATGAGGGGAGATCAGCCACCTTTGCATTCTATAGAATCATTTATTAAATGCCAATTAATTACATGTGCTAACACGTTGACAGAAAAGGGCACTACACAGGAATTGCTCATTTAACTGTGTCATAGTATAAACCCCCCACTCTGAACCTTAGCGTCCAAAAGATGGGGAACCAGCATGAATTCCTCTAAACTCAATTACCAGCTTAGTACTTGTAGCGCTGGTCCCCCCAAAACCTTGCCTGGGGACCCCCAAGACCCAGACCCTCTGGATTTTAACACAAGGAAAGTAAACCCTTTCCTTCACTGTTACCTCTCCCAGGCTTCCCCTCCCGGGGCTACCCTGGAAGATCACTGTGATTCAAACTCCTTGAATCTTAAAAGAGAGAGGAAAATCCACCTTCCCCCCTCCTTCTCTCTCCCCCTCCCATACTCTCCCTGAGAGAGAAAATAATCCTAACACAGAGAGAAAATTAACCTTTCTCTCCCCCTTCCCTCCTTTCTCCCCACCCAGTCCCTGGGGTCTCACCAGAATAAAAAACAATCAGGTTCTTAAACAAGAAAGGCTTTTAATTAAAGAAAGAAAAAACAGTAAAAATTATCTTTGTAAATTTAAGATGGAATATGTTACAGGGTCTTTCAGCTGTAGACACTGGGAATACCCTCCCAGCCTAAGTATACAAGTACAAATTAAAATCCTTTCAGCAAAATACAAATTTGAACTCCTCCCAGCCAAATACACATTTGCAAATAAAGAAAACAAACATAAGCCTAACTCGCCTTATCACCTAGTACTTACTATTTTGAATCTATAAGAACCTGTATCAGGGAGATTGGAGAGAAACCTGGTTACACGTCTGGTCACTCTCAGAACCCAGAGAGAACAACCACCAAACACTAACAGCACTCACAAAAAACTTCCTCCCCTCAAGATTTGAAAGTATCCTGTCTCCTGATTGGTCCTCTGGTCAGGTGACAGCCAGGCTCACTGATCTTGTTAACCCTTTACAGGCAAAAGAGATATGAAGTACTTCTCTATTAACTCTTAACTATCTGTTTATGACAAACTGTCAGAGCCTTTGTTACTGGTAATGATGCATGATAATGAGCCCAGCTTGATTGTCAGATCTCAGATTGGGTTTGCAAGTGGAGATGGTTGGGGGAACTTTGTATTTGTACTAAGTAAATTTGATATAGGAAACCAAGGAGGACTTGATCTGGGGACCATTGACTCCAGTGGATGTTCAAACAGGGTCTGAGACAACATATTTTCCAGAGTAGAACTGCTGTATAAGGCACATTTCCTAGGCCCTATGAGAGCAAGTTCACTGCCTCTGCTTCAGCCTATGCCTCGGTCTGCTGGCTGTATAAACCACAGGTGCTGGCTTTTTCCTTTGCCCAGAGGTGCTCAACCCCCACTCAGCCCCAGACCCCGCCCCCACTCCATCCCTTCCCCAAAGCCCCACCTCCCAAAACTCTTTCCGCCCCGCCTCTTCCACCCCCATGCCTGCTTCTCTCCCTCCCTCCCAGCACCTCCTGAATACCGTGGAACAGCTGATCACAGCGGGCAGGAGTTGCTGGGAGGAAGGGGGAGAAGTTGATAGGCTCAGCACCCACTATTTTTTTTCCATGGGTTCTCCAGGGCTATTAAATCAGCATCTTTCACAAACTCTGAAATTCATTTTGTTAGACAAGTGAGCAGAGAATTAAATTTCCATATGTTACATCAAAGTTGTATTGTTATCTCTATTTACTTTCAGGACAAACAGCATTAAAAAGTCTGATTTTTTCTAAAAAATTGATTATATTTCTAACAATAGTCTCCTAAAGATCAAAACCCAGTTTTCATTTCTTTGTACAAATCTTAAAAAAATAAAAAATTAAAGCAAAAGGCAAAACTCAAGGAAGTAGACGTCAGTATGGAAGGCCTGTCCTGCTGTGCTCTAACTATGTATTTTGATGCAGTAATGAGATGATACTTTATTAGAGAGGGAACTGCTGGTGGAAAGATGCATGAAAAACATAGAATTTGTAACCACCATGCTTAGGATTAAATTAAACAAGGACTGAAAATAACATGCGATAAAAAAACAGAATGTCAGTACGCCTCATCAGTGAACCAATTCAGATATTTTGGAGGTGAGGGGGGGCAAATTCTGGTCCTCTTCGCCCCCAGCAGGAATTGCGTTTTTTTCTTCCATACCCCCCTCCCCTGCCCGTCTCCTCCTGCAGGGACTCCAGGTCTCTCAGGCTGGGGAGTCTCCCACGCACTACATGAGCCAGTCCCTCCAGGTGTCGAGTTCTCAGCTGACTCCCCTGTGCTCCGCCCTACATGAACAGATTCCCATGTGTCAGTTCAAAACACCCTTTGACCTGGCTACCCCAGTGTCTGGAGGGAGGGGCAATCAGGCCAAATTTGAGTGGCGTTGTGACCCAGTGTGCCAGTTTACACAACCACTCACTGAAATTTGGCCCAGCTGCCCCTCCATCTGTATGGAGGTGCAGCCTGGTCAAATTTCAGTAGCCATGCTCTGGACCACTCTGGCAGCAGCCATATTGATTTAGTACCAGAGCACTACTTACAAGTGGTAGGGTCATGCCCTTCCCCAACTCTGCAGCCTATGGAACTTTGAACAAGCACAAAAACTTTTTTGGGGGGTGGAGGAAGTTGCCCCCTACTGCCCCCTTAATTGGTGCCACTGTGGTCATGTTAGTAAAGTGATCAGGATTTGACTCCACTCTTCCTAGTGAGAGCCTCATCCAGTGCCCATTACAGTCAATAGACTACAAGTGGGTTTTGGATTAGGGTCTGGAGGCCTATCCTATTGCCTACTGAAGTTGACTGATGTATTTCCATTGACTTTAAGAAGCATTTTGATCGGCCCCTGACTAAAAGCCTTCCTGCAAAGGCTTTCTCTCTCTCTCTCTCACATGACATCAGAAGGGAAGGGCTCAGAACCCTGGGGTTGGTCCTGAAAGGGGTCTTTGAACTCAATATAAATACACTTAAAAGAGAGTTGTACAGGGAAACAGAGCAGAAAGATGGTCTTCTGGCTAAGGCACTGGATTGGACTCAAAATCTGAATTCAGTTCCCAGCTGTGCCACAGACTGTGTGACCTTGGGCAAAGTGGGTGAGGATATATCTTTTATTGGACCAACTTTTATTGATCAGAGACCGGCTTTTGAATTTACACAGAGCTCTTCTTCAGTGTAAGCTTGAAAGCTTCTCTTTTGTCTCTCTAATATCCTGGGACCATTACAGCTACAGCAACTCTGCAAAGAACCTTGAGCAAGTCATTCAATATCTCCTTTTCCCTTAGTTTCTCTTCTGTAAAATGGAGATAATAATACTTCCTTCTCTCTTGCTCTTTGTCTACCTTGTCTGTTTAGGATTCAAGCTTTTTTGGAGCAGAACTGTCCCTTGCTAGGTACATTGCTTAGGATAAGGCAGCACTCATCGCCACTGGTTACTAGGCACTACTGAGATACTGCTGAAAAATAAATACAGGGTAAATTTTTAAGATGAAGTTATAGAAATGGAGAAAATTCCACTGCAAAGCTTGAATGTTGTCAAATGACTATATGGTAATATGCAGTGTTGTTGTAGCCGTGTCGGTCCCACGATATTACAGAGACAAGGTAGGTGAAGTAATATCTTTTATTGGATCAACTTCTTGTCTCTCTCACCAACAGAAATTGGTCCAATAAAAGATATTACCTCACCCACCTTGTCTCTATGGCGATATATTTTTCTTTTCATTTCTAAACCTGTCGACTGGTCTTTGCATAAATAATTATTTCCTTCAGGCACCTCTTTAAAAATGTACGGTATGTTGTTGTGGGATAGTCAACCAGTGGGAAAAACAATTAATAGAATACAAGGCACAATTTGTACCATACTGATTCAATTATTGGGATTTTAATTAATACTGAATAAATATCTCCAGCACTAGGAAAATAATAGCAAATATTTTTCCAACATAATTTTCTTTTTTTTTCCAAGATGCCTTTAAACAACTGTTACAAATTTGACACATTTCTCAACAACAGTGGTGAGACACTGTGTACATTTATGATCAAATTTGCATTCAGCTAAACAATGGTGTAGCCTTTAAGTTGTTAACATATTGACTTTAATGTATTATAACCTCTTTTCTCCCTTTTTAAAAAGAAATAGATAAGACAGACTTAGAGAAATCACTTTGTATTTTGTTTTAATTGGCATTCCTGTCATCTGGTTTCCATTTAAAATGTCCAAGGTTGGTCGTTTGATTTTCTTTCAATCCTTAATATCCAGCGTGTCTACTCTGAGGTTTGAAAATTGCATTTTTTTTTCCTATTCATTTTCCATTTGGAATACTCCTAGTGGTGATCTTATCTCCATTTAAAAAACAAATCTGTGCACTCAGTGTAAAGTGTGGTACTAATTTTATTACGTCTCTGAGAAGCCAAAGAGAGAGATTGCAGTCACTTTGGGAAATCTGCATGCGCACATACCTTTTGCCTAAACTGCCTAAAAATAGAAACTTTTTTAATGGGAAAATGCAGCAAAGATCAAACATACATCCGTAGCTTTAGTTAAATAAACTTGGGACTTCAATGGAAGTACATATATTAACAATTTTTAACACTGGCGCTTTACTGTCTAGTAGCCTGAGAATATAACATTACATACCAGCCGGTAAATCCAGGGCCTGGACTCATAGACTTTTGGCCAACTGAGGTTGTCTAAGGTTACATCCCTCTTTTCCTTGGCAACCAGAAGACTTTAACAATGCAGGATAAAGCCCTAGATTTGGAGATTTATGAGGCATTTCAGCTTTTTGATGCTGAAATCAAAGTAACAATGATAGATTATAAACTCGTTGTGAAGAGACGATCTCTTTTGGGTTTGTAAAGCCCCCAGCTCCTTGGGGACTCATCCGGGTGGGAACCTCAGAGGTTGCTGGAGTGTAAATGACCTATAATAATAATCAAATGAACAAAATCTTTCATGTTCTAAGCAGGTGAATGGCTACAGCAAATAGTTCTGGAAAAGGGGAACCTTTATCATAAAGTTCTATGGACAATAATTGAGACAAACCCAATAAAAGGTTCTATAGAGAGTACCCTTAAAAGCTATCAAACTGAATGGGAAATAAGGCCCTTTTTTGCAATCAGGATAATTGTTGGACCAGCAAAATTAAACATCTTTTCAATTCTGCACATCCGAGTTATTTTTACCCCACACTGAGCCTGGGTCATTGTGTCTTGCTGACCACATAGGCTCTGTCAGTGTTTTCAGCCACACTTGGCTACACTTGCAGCTGTACAGCGCTGGGAGTTACAGCTGTGTAGGGAAAGCGCTGCAGTGTGGCCGCATTTGCAGCGGTGTTGGGAGTGGTGCATTATGGGCAGCTATCCCAGCGTTCAAGTGGCTGCAACGTGCTTTTCAAAAGAGGGGGGCGGGGTAGAGTGTGACAGGGAGTGTGGAGGAGAGAGAGTGAGTGGATTTTTGGAGCCGACACTGTGTCAGCTCCCTGCCTTGCAAATTCCGACCACTTCCCCCACCCCTCCCTCATTCACTCTTACATGCAAATAGACTTCAGACCAGATAAGCAGCTGCTCCGAGGGACTCCCTCCCCCCGTACCCCCCCCCCACCATGCTGTTTCTCTCCTCAAGCAAACACTAGCTGTGGACATTCTCTGCCTGCCTCTGCTCAAGCAAACAATTGCTGTGTTTGTTTTTTAGATAAGCAGCTCTGGGAGCCCCGAGTTCACAACAAAACAAAGAGAGGCATCACAACACAACAGAGAGTTCTTTAGTTAAAAGCATTATGGGAAAATTCCAGAGGTCAGTTACAGCGTAGTAAGATTAATCACTGTTTACACTGGCACTCCAGCGCTGCAGCACCAGCGCTGTTCTCTTTATTCCTCTCGTCCATGTGGAGTACAACCAGCGCTGTAGCCAGGGAGATACAGCACTGTATGTGCCTTGCCAGTGTGGACGGGGAGTAAGTTACAGCGCTGTAAAGCCACCACCAGCGCTGTAACTCTCAAGTAGCCAAGCCACACTTTGTTCTTGGGATTATGCTGAAAGCTACATGAAAAGTGTTTGTCTGAATGGCAGTAAGGATGTGCTAATGGCCTTCAAGGCACACGTTATCAGGCAGCATTAACACTTCTTGGCAATTGAAGGCCAGATAAAGATTGCCCTGTTGGATGCTAATGGCTTAAACCTAGACACCAGCTGGCAAATAGGAGTCCTATAAGGAATAGAAAGTCGTTATAAATGGCATGATTGCTTCAGCACATTGCACTGATCTAAGTTGGCCAGAATGAAAAGTTCACATCCAAACTTTCATGTGGAGGTTCAGAATCTTTTATTATCATCGATCATGTGTATTGTGCGTATCATGTGTATTATCGATCATGTGTGTGGGCCCCCTTGTGTTTATGCACTGTACAAATACAGAGTAGTAGCAGGTCCCTGCCCCAAAGATCTTACAATCTCAATAGACAAGACCAAGACAGGGTGGAGATAGGCTTAGAACATCCAAGCAAAGTGAACACTATGATGGCAGCAAACCTCATGTTAGTTCCACTCTTTTTTGTGGGGGGAGGAGAAGGTGTTACTTAGGAGGAGATATCTGAACTACATTAAATGTTTCCTCGCATTATCATTTACGTCAGTCAAGTCAGTATACACACCTCAGTTTAAAAAAAACATCGTGGTAACTGTGATCTACTGCTCTGTTTTTGAGAGAGTGGTGCGAGCAGAACAAAATATTGCAGCAATCACTTTTAAATAAAACTAAAAGAAAGAGAGCTCTAGTGTACATATGGGAGGCACATGTCACTAGGTATGTGAGGAGGACAGTTGAGGCTCTCTGCAGAAATAAGGAAATGACTGAAACAACTGTAGTTAACTCTGTGAAAGACTAGCAATTCACAGCCTGCATGTGGTTAAAAATCAAGCTATAAATCAAAGTGTGTCTGCTCAGCCTTTAAGTCACATTCAAGACTTTAATAATCTGGGGCCTGACACAGGATGCATGAGGTCTCCCTACAGGTAATAAGGATAAAAATATATCTGCATCCTACTCCAAATCAATAATTGTCCCTGAACTGATGTATAGCAGACGTTTTCTTTATTGGCTGCCGCAGAACACAGACAATCTCTACTGAAGGTCAAAGAATAATACACGGGCTATTTGTGTTTTCGTTCATTGTATTAACAGACATTTATACAGTAACTCTCTGGGGCAGTATTTTCACTGTGTTGATATTGAGACAGCTAACTTGAGGGAGCCATCTGGATTTGAAATCCTAGTGGAGACCAAGGCATCGTAGTGTTTACTTCAATGTAGCTAGTCGAGGTCAAGTCCATCATAGACTCATAGACTACTCATAGCCTTTAAGGTCAGAAAGGACCATTATGATCATCTAGTCTGACCTCCTGCACAATGCAGGCCCTTTAAATCCCCACCCGAGCCCAGCTGCCATAGCTCCGGGGTGATTTAAAGGGCCTGGGGCTCCCCGCAGCGGCTGGAACCCTGGACCCTTTAAATCACCACCAGAGAAGCCAGTCCAGTCTGGCACGGCATACCGGCTCTTGCCGGTACACCATACTGGACCGGACCGGCATACTTTCACCTCTGCAGAGCTGTAGTAATGTGTCAGCTCTGAATATCTTTTAGGGCTAGCCCAGGTTGACCATGGGGATCTCTGCTTCTGTGTCATAGCTCAGCCCTGTGAGAGTCCAAACAGCAAAAGAGAATAAATATCTTCTTGTAAACCATTTTTATTTCCTTCTTCCAGAATTCAGGCTGATGGGATGAGCCCTTTTGCAGGTAGCTTCTTCATGGATGTGAAAACAAAAAGTCTTTGTTTTGTGATGTCCCACAGTGGTTTTGATAGCCTTCTTGATGAGCAGGAGACAATCCCTGCAGACAAGTTTACAGGTTTAGAACAAACATTTTTACAGTTATAAAAGCAAAAACTTTAATATTAATCTTATAGCACATGATAAAGATATAAGTGAAATTAATGCGTTCATCATCTTACAAGCATTTCGTAAAGTCTAAACACTCAACACATTGTTAAATGCTCAATACCCAACTTAACCACGCTAACACACAGGTGAAATAGACTGGTTTCCAGCAATGAATTTGTCAGTGCTCAGCCTTGGCAAGAGCTGGCACCTGCTTTGCCAGCATCACAGTACAGTGGAACCTCAGAGTTACGAACACTTTGGGAATGGAGGTTGTTTGTAACTCTGGAATGTTCGTAACTTTGAACAAAACAATGTGGCTCTTTCAAAAGTTTACAACTGAACATTGACTTAATACAGTTTGGAAACTTTTCTATGCAGAAGAAAAATGCTGCTTTCCCCTACTGTTTTTTGTAGCATACATTTAACACAGTACTGTACTGTATTTGTTTTTTGTTTGTTTTTTGTCTCTGCTGCTGCTTGATTGCGTACTTCTGGTTCCAAAGGAGGTGTGTGGTTGACTGGTCAGTTCGTAACTCTGATGTTCCTAACTCTGAGGTTCTACTGTAACATGCTAATTAACATCAATATGATAGTAGTGATTATAGCGGAAAATACCTAACCTTGGAGCTACTTGCAAAAGTGCACTTTGCATAGTCCTACTTGTTAAGTTATTTTTGTTCATTTCTATAGCATGTATTGCCATGGCAGCTAAATGGGTCTGTGTCAAAGTTCCTTGTGACTAAAACTGGCTCCAAAAAGAGAACATTTTTTGTGAAAAATTTTGATAATGTCAGTCCTTTTCACTCTGCAGGATTCGAAAGGAAATGGTTTTTCATTCAACATATTTTGCAAACTTTTTTTCATGTATTTTCATTTTTGAAATGTTTCAGGTTTCCTTTTGTCTCCCTTTTTTCTCTCCTCTTCACCCCACTTTTTCTTTTTTCCAATTTGCTGGTGAAAAGAGGAAAAAGGGGAAGGTCGAAGGAAAAATTATAAACCAAAAAAAGACATTTTTTTCCTATATTTGTTTAAAAAAAGAACAGAAAATTTTGAAAAAAATGGTAAAACTTTCTGATCTGAGACCACTTTTCAACCCCCCAAAATCATGCAACATGTTTTTAAATCTAGCTCTACCTGTGAATTATAGGTAAAAGAGATGAATGAGGTTTTTAAGGTTAAGATTAGATTCTTAGGGAGCATATTCTAACATTATTGTGGTTTTCATAGTGAGAACTGCTTAGGAATAATATGGATATTGAAATGCACTTGGGAGCTGAACTGAGCAATTTCTAGTTCTTCCTAGTAGCCCATATATGGCAGGTGGGTTGGCATTTGATGCCAACTCTAAAACTATCACCACTGATAGTGATCCTTTTGGTAATGATGCTGCAGCAGAAGCTCTGAATGAAGTGCTGCTATCAGATGCCTGTGTATTAATAGTTTCTTTAGAGCTTGATGTGCTTGTGTATGGGACTGTGGGGCAATAAGAATTCTCCCCAGCTCTTTAATGTTCTTGCACTAGCTGCATGGATTTCATAGATTATTATGGTTGGAAGGGACCTCAAGAGATCATCTAGTCTAACCCCCTGCTCAAAGCAGGACCAATCCCCAAATGACCCCCCCTTAAGGATTGAACTCACAACCCTGGGTTTAGCAGGCCAATGCTCAAACAACTGAGCTATCCTTCCCCCTCTTTTGGGTCCAGACATGCAGAGGAAAGTAGGTGCTTCCTCCTTTCCCAGTAGAGGAGGACAGAGAATGGACAGGAATGAGCAGAACCAAGGCTTCCTTTTCCTCCAACTCGCTGGCTAGCACAGCTGAGCTGGTGCAGAGCAGAGTAAAATGTTGCTCATAGCGGTGAAGTGTAAATTATCTCCATGGAGAAAAGGAAAAGTAAGGAGGGAAGGAATTGTACTTCTGAGGGCATCTGAGTCACATTGCCTTCTGGGTGGTACTGCCTACACACCACACCCCTCGCTCATGGTTGTGCCTAAAGGCACAGTGTGACCTATAATGACCATCAAATGGAAACAGGTATGAGGGTCTCTCAGAATTTCATGTAACAATCACATAGGTTTCAGGACAGATTTTCAAAAGTGTTCAGCATCCAACAGCTTCTACTCTTCCATTTTGCCATTACTTTCAGTGGGAGCTGTTGGAGGCTCAGCTCTTTGGGAAATCTGCCCAAGAAGGTCTGGTTTTTTTCCATGAATAAATCCAAAAATCACTTGTAACAAGCCCGAATCCTGAGCTCCTTACTGGCAAAAGTGTGTGTGTGTTAGGGGGAAGAGGGGATGTGCTGTCTCTTTAATAGGGGCCTGAATGCCTTTTCAGCCATCAGCAGCTGGTGTGGCATCACTCACTCCTGAGCTGCCAGCAGCAGACAGGCTCCCGCTGTGTTCCCCGGCCCCAGCTCAGCGGTGACTGGGTACATGGGCAGGAGGAGGGGGACACCCTGACATTAGTCCCACCTCCATCCCCTCTCTGTGCTGGCTCCCAGTCTGAAGCAGCTTGGGCAGGGGTGGCTCCATGTGCAGGAGGAGACAGCAATGGAACAGGGTACCTCACTGAGCACAGCACCCTTGTGTGCAATTAATGCTCGTTTTTTAAAAAGTGTTAATTTTTTAAAAGTTAATCGCATGTATTAACTGTGATTGACAGCCACAGTTGTTATTTTTGATTACAAATGTTTGCACTCTAAACAAGATTTTTAAAAAGATAATGCAATCTGCAAGTTGAAGCATGAAGGAGCGTACCACTGTTTAGCATATCTGGCACCTAAATACCTTGCAACACTGCCCACAAGAGTGCCACGTGAACGCCTGTTCTCATTTTTAGGTGCCATTGTAAATAAGAAGCAGGCAGCTTTATCTCCCGTAAATGCAAACAAACTTGTTTGTCTTATTAATTGGTTGAACAGGAAGTAGGACTGAATGGACTTGTAGGCTCTAAAGTTTTACATTGTTTTGGTTTTGGCTGCAGTTATGTAAAAGAAAATAATTCGATATTTGTAAATTGCACTTTCACGATAGAGATCACATTTCAGCACTTGTATGAGGTGAATTGAGAAATACTATTTTTTATTTTTTTACAGTGCAAATATTTAATCAAAAATAATATAAAGCACTGTATACTTTGTATTCTATGTTGTAACTGAAATGTAAAAAAATCCAAACATATTTATAGTAAATTTAAATTAGTATTCTGTTGTTTATCAGTGTGATTAAAACTGTGATTAATCATGACTAATTTTTTTAATCTAGTTAATTTATTTTACGTTAATTGCTTGAGTTAATTGCGACTGGCAGCCCTCATCTGAACAGAAATCAGAATAAATCAGAATACGTGAAAGAAGCCTAGCAATTCAGGCCAGAGCCTCCCTAATTCTGATTATGTGAAAACAGACTCACTTCTGACATCCCATGTATTGTATCAAGGGTTTGCAATACACTTTATTGCAGCTGTAAAACAAAATTAGACTTAACCCCTCCAAACGGTACAGTGCAAATTTGTGCTACTTCCAACAGTGTCAATGGGATAATGTTACCCAAACCCTGTTATTCACACTACTGTCATTTGAACTATTACAGGCAGAAGAGTTCCCCACACTCTTCTATTTGCTGTTAGTCTTACTTCCTACTTGATTGTGGTTCTCTCAGAGCTCACTTGCTCTGCCAGCTGAATTCTTCCAGTTCCCAATCCTTGCAGAAACACTCTGGCAGAGTGCAATCCTCTTTCTAAAACTGACCCTCATGTTTTAGAAGTGTCTGCAGGCATATTATGTTCAGATCTTGTAATCACCATTTGTGGTTGGGACAAAAATTTTCCTCCATCTCTATCTGTTCTTTTAATAGATGAATGTGGATATACAGATTTTATTATTCTTCAAAGTGGAGGCAGCAGAACCAGGAGACAGAAGGGGGCTAGTGCCCCCTCAATGGAAACACTGGGGGTGGGGCTGATGTACCTTTCCACCCCTGTGATATCTCGTGGACGTGAGAGTGGGAGGAAGGACTGGAGCGGCTGCCATGGCACAGGAAATCAGGCCAGCTGCCAGGGAGTGGGTGGAAACAGTTCTGCTCTTTTCCTGGCTCTGCTACTAAGTGACCTCTGGCAAGTCACTGCCCCTTTCTGTGCCTCAGTTTCCCCACTTGTAAAATGGGGCTGGTGCTATTGGCCTCCTTTGTAAAGCACTTTGTGACCTACTGATGAAAAGCACTATATAACAGCTAGGTATTATTATTTTCCTCCTAGAGGATCTTAATGTCAGATACCTCTGCTATATTCCGGACCGGAAAAGAGTTTGCTTGGGTGAAATGTTCCCAGAGGGAGGAAGAGGAAAGCAGATTGCAGGATCAGGGCCTAGCCTTGGAAAATGCATAATTCTCAAATTTTACCAGGTTATTCCTCTTTCTTCTAATTTCATTTCTCTTTAGATTCTCTAACCCTCTCAGGGAAGCTACATGTGTTCACTTAATGGCAAAGATTTTATAAAAAACTGACCTTTCTACTTTTCTGTGCTTACTCCCCAAGGTACTAATTAGGATTTTTATTGCAGTTTGGATTTTCTGATTAAATTTTGCCCTCAAACACCTTGCATTCAGAGCATAAAGACAAATGAGTGAAGCTGTAAAGTTTGGATTTGCTGGATTTGCTTTGGAGAACAGTCATGGAACAATTAACCTCTAAGTCACTGGTTCAAATCCAGATCAGAGTGACCACACAAATCATTCCCATATGATGACTTTTCTATAATTTATGGCACATAAGTGTGAGAGAGAGAAAAACAATAGCACAGTTGCTCTTGGTGATGGTTGTGGTGGTCTCAGCAAAAAGGACCTGGACTGAATGGTTTGTGGAAACAGGACTACAGTCTCATGTGAAGTGTTTTTGGAGTGTGGCACACTTTGGTGACAGAATATTGGGAATCTTGCAATGTTTATAATCTAGGTGTTCTGAGCACAGAGGGTTTCTGGGAACAATCTCTAGAATCTTTCACAAGAGCTACAGTTTCCTGTGATTGGGGGTTGGATTTTGGCTTGAGGGTGAGCAGCAGATGTTAGGTTTATTTTTGTGTTTGATTGTATCTTTTCATTTTTGGCAAAGATGCCTAGAGACTAAGAGAGGTGCATTTTTGGTATGTACTAATAGTAAATATAAATAAGTTAACTTTCCAAAATCTACATAAACATGACTTGCTAAATATTATGGCTAAGCTTGTCTTCTCCCCCATCCTAGGGGTTTGCATAGGGGTAAATCTGCCTGGAGTCTGGCTGTTTTCTGCCTGCTATTTAGTATTAAACTTGTTGATTTGTGTGGCATTAAGTGCTGTAGAGATTTTGACCTTCATATAAATTAACTTCAGCTGAAGACTTGATGACCACCCTGTCAGCTGGACCTTTTAGCCATTCTTTGTTGTTTTTTAATTAATTCATTGTTAGGCTGCTCTAAAGCAAGCAGAGTGGATGGTCAGCTAGAGAAAGTGACGTGGCCTATTACCGGTCCTTTACAAGAGGTAGAGGTGCTTTGATACTCTTGGGTTTTGACATGGTAACTTGACCGTTAACTTCCTCCCGTAATTTAGAGTGACCTGCCATTTCTCAATATCACCAACTGTTCTTTCTTTTCTACAGTATCTAGATACACCAAAATAATCATTTTGTCCTTCCTCTCACAAGGTCATAAGTATTAGTCTATTTAATCAGGTAATATTTGATAGGCTCTTGTTTTAACCTCTCCATACCATGGTGATTCAAATTGTTTTTTTAAAGCTTGCATTGCTCCAGCACATTGACTTGAATGGCTGACAGGGACTTGGTACCCCCCAAAAAAACAACCCAGATGTCTTAATTAGTTATCTTTCGGGTGTTTTTCAACAATGATTGATTCTACCTTGGCATAAGATCCCAAGTTGTGTCCAGGTTTGCTATGAGGCAGTAAAGGTGAAACAGCAGTTAAGATTCAGCAGAGTTGCTTTTGAAATAATAATTAAATAGTTCTTTACATCTGCAGAGTACTGAACAGTAACTAATTATGCCCTGCCACAATCTTCTTCAGGTCTCATTCAGCCAGTGTCTAGGGCCCCTGTTCCTGGATTCACATGATGAGACCGAAATATCAGGTTTCATACTATAACAAGTTTCTAGCATTCATTGTAGTAAAGAAATGCTTCAGAATGTGATCCAAGTGTAACCAGCGCTTGAGTGTGCAGAGAGCCTGAAACAATTCCTCCAAGAGGTGTGAACTGCTCCATACATCCTATATATGAAACCAGCTGCTTTGGGCACTCCACCAATGCCAATCCAGCACAGGTCTATGAGTGTCGTCCTCCCCACTGCCACCCCATCTTAGGTCTTTTATAGTGGTGTTGGGAGGATTTTCTCCATACAGAGCCCTCAGCAGGGAGCAGGCTGAGGGCTTTCACCTCGAGAACAGACCCCCGTCTGCCTGAAAACACAAAGTGGTGGTTGATTGATGGATGTGGGGGAAAGAGGAACTGTACAGTTCCCCCAGAAAACAGCCCTTGCATGAGTATCCTATGCCACTGCCGCTCCAATAAAGGGTGGAGCCATTAAGTGGCAAATGAGCTGAGGCAAGGCACAGGGGTAAGGCCATGGGGCCTTATGTGGAGTGCACCTAGAGCCCCAAATTACCTTAGTCTGGCCCTGCCCCTGTGGTAGTTAGGCAGGTATTATACCATTTAACAGGTGAGGAAACTTATGCTCAGAGAGACTAAATGACTTCCTCAAGACCCTACAGTGAGTCAGTGGAAGAACCAGGATTATAACTCTGGAGATATTGTCCCCCAGTCCTGGGTATACTCCTATGATCTAACTGGGCCAAACCCGCTGAGGATTCATTTCCACTGGGGAATCCTGTGCTGCTTTCTGAAAGCACCTTTAAATCCCCTTTGCAAGCCTGATTTAGCGCCAGATCCATGGCCTCTCCTAAGTCTTTTATCTCCCATTCCTCACTGCCTAAATATAGAGCCAAATCCTTATGTCCCATAGGATCTTTACCTGGCTAACGACTGAATATAAACGGAAGGACCTTAGTATCTTGTTAAGGGATTTTAGCATTGAATCGTTTATTAACTTGTGATCAGACTTGTGTATGAAAAGATTTTTAAATGTAAGAATGGAAACTCCTCAGTTTGGTCTGGCATGTAATTGGCAGCACCTTTAAAATAGTGCACAGCTTAACCCGCAGTTGACCCATGACTTGATAAATTGACACCAGAAGGTGTTGAATTCTGGCTTTATTCCTGTGGCATTAACAAACTTACCTTCTGCGGTGGACCCATTGGAAATAAAATACAGATACAAAAGCCTGTTAATGCTTTTATCTTGTTCAGGATCTGTGTATCACAGGCGTGCGTGATTCCAGGAGGCTTTTGGCATTGAATCTCAACTGAGTTTAATTTTTCAACCCCCACCGGGCACTGCTCTGAGTCAGCGAAAAGTTCTAAGTTCACAGGCCTTTCAGCAAGCCAGGGCTCAGAGTCGGGATTGAGTCACTGTTTTCTTCACGGCTTCACCCTGTTCAGTAGAGACCTGGCCCCTTTACTGTCTTTTGTTGCCTTCTGGGCAATATATTCAGGAAACTGAAGTCTACTCCCTAGTTTCACCTTCAGTGTCTTGAGAGAGAGCCAGCTGGCCCTGAATCTTCTTGGCGCTCTTCAGTAAGTAGTTGCCTGACCCTTTCCCCCACTTCTGCTCTATGCTGAAGTTGCTGATTAGGCCCACTCCTCCCTTAATCCTCCCCCTCCACACACCCACACACACACACAATGGGTTGCCTGCCCAACCCTCACCTTTTTAGTCCACTTTAGCTAGAAAGGGTGATTTGAAAGTATAAAGATTCACTGAAATCCAGGATAGGACTAGACCCTGGTCGTCTATGGTGCATGAATTGCTGTCTGTCTAGCTGGGCATGATCCTGCAAAGAGCTGAGCGTCCTCACTAAAGCGAGGGGGCTACTCCACCTTGGAGTGCCCAGCACTTGCAGGGTTAATCCCTTAGGGCATGTCTACACTTACCTCCAGAGCGATCGATCTAGCAGGGGTCGATTTATTGAGTCTAGTGAAGATACGATAAATCGACCGGTGAGTGCTCTCCGGTCAACTCCAGTACTCCACCGGAGCGAGAGGCGCAGGCGGAGTCAACAGGGGAGTGTCAGCAGTTGACTTACTGCAGTGAAGACACTGTGGTAAATAGATACAAGTACGTCGACTTCAGCTACGTTATTCATGTAGCTGAAGTTGCATAACTTAGATCAATTTCCCCCTCCCTCCCACCCCCAGTGTAGACCAGACCTAAGACTATAAACTTGTTGGGCCAGGGTATCAGTTCTTCTCCTCTCTTTGGTACACCAGCAAGCCATGCAACCAGACAGGCAGGAGAACTGTAAGCTTAGGTTACTGCAATTTATTTCAATCTCCTTCACACAAGAAAGTCAGCAAGAACAATTAAGATCAGATGAGCAGCTAGCTCAGTTTCATGGTTCAAAAACAAGGGCATCTCATTTATACCAGGGGCTGTTTCACATTAGACCATGAAGAGTCTGATAACTGAAACATCAGAAAGAAACAAATGTTAAACCATTTGATAAATGAGAGAGAAAGAAATGAATTAAATATGTCCTAAGGAAATGGGTTTGTTGCTGGATGTTTTGTTGTTGTTTAGGTTGGGGTTTGTTTTTTGTTATTTGCTTCCATTTTATTTATTGTAATTTAGAACAAATGGGGAATTGGTGTATCTGTGAGATCCTTTGTTGCAGACTGTTATCAATTTTCTATAAACAAATGCTGCAAATAAAACCCTTTGATTCAATTTAGGCTTTAATTCTAAAATCGAGCTTGCTGGAGCAGTGGGTTAATAAATGGGATGTGTTGGGCTTTCTTGCATGCCCCTCTGATTTGCACTGGGGAAACCAACTCTGCCTGGACAGCGACGCAGTTCTGCCTTGACATGCTGGATACAGATGTCACCTCACTGCAGGATAACTAGCACACAATTGGGATAATGCTACCTGAACACCATGACCATTAACATTCTTCACGCATTTCCTTCTGGCTTTTTTCATGGCTAGGTGGTGTGTCAACTCTGGAAGCTGCTGCTGCCATCGGCTATTTACTTAGTAACACAGCTCAGCTTCACACTGACAGCCAGAGTTATCAACAGTAACTACACAGGGTCCCACTTCCACAGGCATCTCTGGTTTCCTCAGCCAGATGCAGGTCAGCACTTAACACTACCACATTAGATACTTCTTCTGATCCATTTTTTTTCTAGGATACTCTCCATCAAAAGCACCCAAGATCCAGGTTTTCAGAACGGTGCCCTCAAAAAGGCTTGTCTGGTCTGCGCATGCCTTTACCAGGTCTGTGCACACATTTAATCAGACATCTAGCGGTCCATGTGCATGCTCGTTGTGATGACCGCATTTACAACTGTGGTAATGGCACGGGCACATTTGTTTACACTTCCAGTTGCTCTTCTGCAATTCTGAAAATCTGGATCCTACAAAACAAAATAGCAGTAGTAGTGTCTGCCTGCCTGAGGGTATGTCTACCCTTCAGTCTCAGGGTACGACTCCCTCTCAAGAAGACACACTTGCACTAGTGCTGATTGAGCTAGCATGCTAAAAAATAGTGTCGCCATGGTGGAAGGAGAGGTTAGCTGCCTGCCCCAAATACAGTCCCAAGATGCTAATAAGGGCAATTAAAAATTAAATATCAACTTACCAATGTGTCCTATTCTTCACTGAACTGCATCACCAAAGCCGATTAGTTTTAGCCATTTGGTAACACGTGAGAAGTGTTACAAGTCACATGATAGTGGGACGATAAGTTATATCTTAGATTGGCTACACCATGTGTCAGTCATTCTGTGGCTGTGTAAGCACTGTGAATGATGCAGTAGTAGCAAGGCTTTGCATTGCACTGTAGTTGCTATGGTTTGACCGTTGCTAAGCGGTAAATATAAATTGTGTTGAGGAGAATCCAGGACAAGTGTTGTCCCGGAGTCATTCAGTCTGGGACCGGGACTTGAAATCTACATTTCGGGACTCTCTCGCCCAATTAAGGATTGGTGGTCACCTTAATTGGAGCAAGTGTGTCAAGTAACTAGGAACGGCATCATGAGAAGTCCCAGTCCAGTAGCAACTTCTGGTTTGACTCATACTACCACTCATTGGTGTTCTCTTTCTCACAGATAGGTACTTCAGGAGCAGGAACTCTGGAGCTCTTGCAAATGATAAGGCAATGATTGCCTCTAATTTAAGTAAGCTCGTGTGAACATGTCATCACATGAAAGATGACTTTAAAGCCCTCTAGGGACACTAGGCATAACCATTTATGCAAAGTCCCTCTGCTTTTATTTGTGATTGCTTATATAATAATATGGTTTGTCTCTCTTCCCCAAATACTGCCATCTACTGGGTGGGATGTCATTAGCACTCCTGGTCAAGTGTTGGTGATCATGTCTGCTTTTATTGCCTGCAACGTAGAGAAGCTATAAGCCCTGAACTCTGAACTTTTCCTAAGTGGCAAGTAAGCCTTATTTTGAGGGTTTATGTGCAACTACAGGGGTGCATTTGGCTTATGTGGGCCCTAACTCCCACTGAATGGGAATTGGGGGCCAGATTTTCAAAGATATTTATGAACTTAAAGATCCAGCTAGACACGTAGTGGGATTTTCAAAAGTACCTAAATTGGGTTAGATGCCAATCTCCTATTAATTTCAATGGGAGTTCAGTGCCTTACTCACTTAGTTGCTTTTGAAAATCCATCTAGGCATCCATCTGCAGCTTAGGCACCTAAATCCCTTTGTTAATCTGCTCATATGTGCCCAGACCCCCTTCCTTCCCCCCCCCCCCAGGTACACAGAAGACCCCAGCCTACCATAGTATAACCACTTTCCATGTTATATTCCCATTTTCCTATGGTTTGCTATAATGCTAGGCCAGACCCAGTTTACTTTGTCTGCAGTGGTGGTTCTCAATCTTTCCACACTACTGTATCCCTTTCAGGAGTCTGATTTGTCTTGCATACCCACAGATTTCACTCACTGAAAACTATTTTCTTATAAAATCAGACATAAATACCAAAGTTTCACAGCATGCTATTACCGAAAAATTGCTGACTGTCTCGTTTTTACCATACAATTATAAAATAAATCAACTGGAATATAAATATTGTACTTACATTTCAGTGTATAGAGCAATATAAATGAGTATCGTATGTATGAAGTTTTAGTTTGTACTGACTTCACTGGTGCTTTTTATGTAACCTGTTATAAAACTAAGCAAATACCTAGATGAGTTGAAGTACCCCCAGAAGACCTTTGCGTAGCCCCAGGAGTACATGTTCCCCTGGCTGAGAACCACTGGTCTACAACACTGCAAAGGGGCTGATAGGCTGTTGACTTCATCCAACCTAGCAACTCTATATTGCAACAATATATATTGCCCAGAAAAACATCACTCTAAAGATATCTATTTTTTAAGAAACAGATACACACCATTTTGTAGCTGCAGCATTTTGCTCTATTTTGCATATGGAGCTGAGAGTTTAATTTTAAAATGCTGGTTTCATCTTAAACAGTTTCTTTCCTTTCATCCTTTCTTGTATGCATTATTTCTCTCTCATGTGCTGTCTTATTTTGTTTTTATTCTTTGAGAAACAACTGACATTTTAACATTGTTTAGCCAATTGTTTGTGGGGGGGAAAAGTTAAATCAAATCTTCCAGTATTGCTGTTTGCAAATCTAATACGAGCTAACAAAATCAAAACAAATTCTACTGAAAAAAATCCATATATTATTGCTTAATGCAAGTAATGTTGTTGAACACAATAGAGGAAGTCAGACTTCTAAGTAATTAGGATGTAATTACTCCTGCTTTAAGCCTCATCCAGCTCTCATTGACTTGAACAGAAGTTGGATCTGATTCTCAAAGCACAGCTTTAAAAGAAGCGGTTAGCTAGTAAATGGTCATTTGATGTCTAGTAACACAGCAGTCGTCATTTTATATGCTCTGGTTCTACCATTCAGATAAAACTGTATGATCCCCAAATAGTCCAGCATTAAAATATTATTTAATGTGCTGTCATTTTAAAGTGCCAAAGTGACTGTTTCCACATGGTTAGTACATACAGTAATAGGGGAAATGAGTGGTAGAACACAGAACTCCAGATAAATGGCAAATTGCAAAGACTTCTGCTCATCTGAAAGCTATTAGGCCAGATCCTCAGCTCTTGTAAAGTGGCATAACTCCACTGAAGTCATCAGAGCTCTGCCAGTTCATTCTGAGTATCTGGCTCATTATGTCCATTATTAAATATCACATGGTAGCATATGCCAAGTCTATATTGAAGCCTAACTAACCACCCACTTAAAAAGCCCACTGTTCCCATAGTGTCTGAGCTCCTTACTACTTTTAATGGAGTTATTCTCACAACACCCCTGTGAGGTAAAGGAAGTTACTATCCTTGTTATGCAAATAGAAAATTGAGGCAGATTATTAAAGATATTTAGGAGTCTAAAGATGCAGAGAAGTGCATAATGGGATTTCAAAAATGCCTAGCAGCCTAACCAGTTTAAAAATCTAGCCCTAAGTAACTTGCATAAGGTCACACAGGAAATGTGTGGCAGAGCAGAGAATGGAACATTGGTCTTGTTGGCCCAGGCTAGCCCCCATTTCCCTCTCATGAGAGCT
This sequence comes from Gopherus flavomarginatus, assembly GCF_025201925.1. Lineage (NCBI taxonomy): Eukaryota > Metazoa > Chordata > Testudines > Testudinidae > Gopherus > Gopherus flavomarginatus. The sequence goes on along the minus strand of NC_066627.1, from coordinate 42,440,969 downwards.
ACTATCCTTCAAGATGAGTAAGTCAGCACAAATTACAAATTTCAAAGTAGCAGCCGTGTTAGTCTGTATCAGCAAAAAGAACAGGAGTACTTGTGGCACCTTAGAGACTTAGGGTATGGCTACACTTGCACTTCAAAGCGCTGCTGCGGCAGCGCTTTGAAGTTTCGAGTGTGGTCGAAGCACCAGCTCTGGGAGAGAGCTCTCCCAGCGCTGCACGTAAACCACATCCCTTACGGGAGAGAGCCGCGCTCCCAGCGCTGCGGCACTGATTACACTGAGGCTTTACAGCGCTGTAGCTTGCAGTACTCAGGGGGGTGTTTTTTTCACACCCCTGAGCACGAAAGTTGCAGCGCTGTAAGGTGCCAGTGTAGCCATGGCCTAACACATTTATTTGAGCATAAGCTTTTGTGGGCTAAAACCCTCTTCAGACCTTCTTGTCAACTGTTGGAAATGGGCCATCCTGATTATCACTACAAAAGTTTATTTCTCGTGCTGATAATAGCCCACCTTAACTGATTACTACTCTCATTGTAGTTAATATGGCAACATCTATTTTTTCATGTCCTCTGTGTATATATATCTTCCTACTGTATTTTCCACTGCATTCATCCGATGAAGTGGGTTTTATGTTCAAATAAATTTGTTAATCTCTAAGGTGCCACAAGTACTCCTCGTTCTTTTTACAAATTACAAAGACAGCCTTCAGAATGTACATTTAGACACTGCTGTCTTGATGAGTTCCAAAGCCTTTTAGAAAAGCTTGGAAGCCAAGAGACAAAAACAAAAACACAAACTACCATCACCATATTTTATGGGGGAAAATTACTTTTAAATATAGTAATTGTACTATAAAGAGAACGGTTCAATATTCTTTGTTTAAATTTCCTGATGAATTGTAAGCCTCTTAACCCTGTGAGGTTTCTCTGTCCTGTAAACCTCTCTGCAGTAGGTTAGAAGTGTATAATTTCTGAAAATTATAGCCACAAAAGTATACATTGTTTTCAATCTCATCTGTTTAAAATTTTGCTTGACTACTATACCAGTGGCTTCCAAGCCATGGATTTAAAGGTTTAAAGTTCCCATGGCTGGAATCTGTTCCTTTTATCATGATAGCCTTCTGTTACGCTTTCATTGTCTTACTCCCATCACCTATATATCTTGCTTAGATCTGGAAACATTCTTTTCTCCTTATATCATCCAAGACCAGATTGTCCCAAGTGACACCTAATTTTCCAGCGTGCTGAGCATAGGATGACCAGACAGCAAGTGCGAAAAATTGGGACGGCAGTGAGGGGTAACAGGCTTCTATATAAGAAAAAACCTCATATATCGGGACTGTGCCTATAAAATCAGGACATTTGGTCACCCTAGCTGAGCACTTACAGCCCCATTGATTTCCCCTAGAGTAGCTCATGCTCAGAGCCTCTGAAAACCAGCGCCTAGAGAGACAATTTTGAAAGATGGTGAAGTGAGCATTGGTGGAAGGTGCAGAGTGCCACCAGTGGGAATCAAGGGGTGTTCAGGACTTTGCTGGGCTGAGGCATTGGTTTCAAAAGCTGGGCTCCCCAAAAATCAAGGTCATTTTTGAAAATATGGGGTCTTAAATATGGATAGCCTTTTACCCTGCTGCAATGAATCATTGCACAGTGTTGTAATAGAATCAGTTTTACTTCTATTATAAAGTGGAGGATTTAGGGCTCATGCAAGTAAGGCACGAATAGCACTGGCCAGAGCTACACAGGACAAGTTCTGCAAGCTTCTCCATGTAAATTGTGTTGATCCTCATCAGTCCTGACCTGCAGCAACCCTGATATTTTCTATCCTTAGCCATCTCTCCTGCATGATGTGCAGTGGTCTCGGGATGAGTGGCTAAGCAATAGCTGTGTTGGTACCGCTGCTACTTACGAGAATCATTGTCACGTCACCCTTACGATGTCCTCCCTTGTGTGTCTGTATCCATGAATTGTCTCTCATCATATACTTGGATCGGGGTAGCCAATAGGTGGACCACGAGCCAAATCCAGACCACCAGATGTTTTTGAACAGACCCCAAAATCTTTATTTACTTATCATTATTGTTGTTGCAGTATGAAAAATGTTTCTCTGGAGTCTGGACCTTGACTATACCCTGACCAAAAAATTTGGACCTTGACAAAAAAATAATTGACTACCCAAACCTAGACTGTGAGCTCTTTGGCTCAAGAACTGTCTTTTCATTATGTATGAAAGGAGCCTAAAAATGGGGCCTCTTGGCATTACCATAATATAAAAAGGAGTAAATAATTTGTCCACTAATGACTAGGACCAGACCACTAAATATTTTATAATGAAAAGCTCACCGCGTTTTCTTCACCTGGACTTTTCTTCTCAATGAAAACCTCAGGGACCAAACTCTGATCTTAGTCATTCTAAATTTATATTTACTGAGCTCAGAATCCGGCCCAGTATGTATATCTTATGTCCATTTTTACAGTGCTATATTAAAAATAATTTTGAGGGTGTTGAGTCCCTGGAACTCCCCGTGTTCAGCAGCAAACAGATATCACTTACGAAAAATGTTGATCTGTTATGAATAGTAGCTTTTGTACAAGTGGCCCTTCCAGGGGCTGCGAAGCTCTGAGTTGGGAGTCCTGCTCTTCAGAACGTCACCCTGCCCTGAGCAATGAGTCTCCTTTTCACGACCTGCCCAGCCTTGACGAGCTGGTCTGAGGGTGATTGTGCCCAGAGGAAAAGGTTAAAGAGAAGTCTCTGGGCACAATCACCCTCAGACCAGGACTCTGAGACAGGAGCAGCGCCCTCCCTTCCCAGGAGGTGCTAGAGAGGTATCACCTTTTACAGGCCCCGGTTCTGAGTTAAGTTGTGCTTTATGCCACCTCTGGGCAACTAAATTCTGGATTGTCTGGGGGGCTTGCATGGACCCTGGCATAAGTCTGCCTTCTGCTGCCTCCAACTATTTGCTATAGTGCCATCTAGCAGTCCACTGCAGTCATACCCGGCTCGCGGAACATCTGCTCCTGCCCACAACTCCTCCCTCGTGTGCTCATACACCAAGGGCAGCACAGGGCTTTGCCAGCATGGAAATCCCTTTTTGTCAAGGGAATCCACAACCTGGGGTGGCGGGCTGGTAATCAGTCTAGGTCCTGGTTACTAGAAAATGTCTCAGAATTGGGACCACTGTGCCCATCTATAATCATGGCTGAGGGGAGTCCTGAAACTACATCCTTGTATGAGAGACCAGGGGTATATTTACACTGCAAGCAGCACAAGTCTCCAAGGAACAGACGTGGGCTGGTGGGGTCAGGCTATGGCACAAAAAACAGCTGGGGAGATGTTGCAGCTTGGGCTCGGAAGCCCCCATTCTCACCCCCCAGTTTCAGCGCCTGAGCTCCAGCCTGAGCCATACTATCCACCCAGTTATTTTTAGCACTGTAGCACAATCCCAAGTCTGTTGACCCGAGCTCTGTCACTCACTTGCTGTTCACTGTGTAGACAAGGGGTTGCCAACCTATGGCACACGTGCCAAAGGTGGCATGTAAGCCGATTTTTGCCTGGCACTTCCCTGCCAGCTGGGGTCTGGGCCGCCGGACCCACTCAGCCCGCTGCCGGCTGAAGGGCAGGGGGGCGCCACCGCCCCCGCTAGCAGTGCCGCCGCCTTTGCAGGGCTGCTGCCCCCCTGCACCGCGCCGGCTCCTCCATGGCTGGGGCTCGCTGCTGCCACAAGCTGGACGCTCTGGCTCTCTGGTGCCTCTGGAAGGCGGTTCCTCCCTGCCGAGCTGCTGAAGTGGCCCAAGCCCGGCAAAGCCAGTGAGTGGACTCGGGGCAGGGGCCAGAGGGGTGGGCTGGAAAGGGGTTATGGGGGGGCTGTGCACCCTGCAGGGGAGTTCAGGGGGCAGGGAGGGGGGAACCTGGTCTGCGGAGCAGCCCCTGGGGTCTATAAAGGCTCGTTGGGATTTGCCCCTCAATGAACTGATATGCGGGGTGCGGGGGCGCAAGGTGGAAGTTTTGCCTAGGGCACAAAATATCCTTACACCAGCCCTGCCCCAGGGGTTGCGTGCACCCCAGGTTAAGAATCACGGCACTAAATTGATAAGATCTGCATTTTAATTTAATTTTAAATGAAGCTTCTTAAACATTTTTAAAACCTTGTTTACTTTACATACAACAATAGTTTATAGACTTATAGACCTTCTAAAAATGTTAAAATGTATTACGGGCATGCAAAACCTTAAATTAGAGTGAATAAATGAATACTCAGCACACCACTTCTGAAAGGTTGCCAACCCCTGGTGTAGAGCTACTCCCAGCGTTCCTCTCCAATGAGAGAAATGAACTGTGCTGAGACACTAATTCATTTCTAAGACTCTGGAATGTTTAGGGATGTGGCAGTGTGTTGTTAAAGTGGCCATTGTTCTTTATTAACAGCATTTTCTTTAGCCTCATTGTTTAAAGCAGCTTTTTCAAATACAACAGAATCCTCATAGGGGCTAGTGTATATGCTATAGGAAGGTGGAAATCCCACTGAAGTCTTGCCGTGCATCTTGAATTTGGTGGGACTTTTGCCTGCATAAGAAGTCTGGGGTCTGGTCCTTAATTAACACAGCCAGACATAACGAGAAATATGCCTTTGTTTAGCATCTTTGGAAAGCACTTCACTCACTCTGTTTACTGTCAATCATGTCAGTTAAGTGGGTGTATTATATCATTGGAGAGAAAATTAAGTCAATTCTTCTGCATTTAATAAATAGTTTCAGGAAATCAAAGTTCCAACTCAGCACATTGTTCTAAAGCAAATGAAGAGCACTTCAGCTCATCATAATTTTAGCCAACAGAAAAGTAATTCTATCTGTCCATACACACAATAATTCAATAAGATTTTATCACATCCATGAACCATGTATCTGATAAATTTCCATGTGTTACAAAAAGCATTTAGTAAGGGAGGTGATGTTGAATTCTGCAAAATGATCATTTTATGCCCTTAGCCATCAGCTTTTCCACGATATGCAATTTTCATTTCACATGTCATTTCCTCAAGGCCAGATTTTCAAAAGAACTCAGCTCCCAGATGAAGTAAGCACAACTTCAAAAGGACTCTCCATCCAGCAGCTCCCAACTAGAACAGGTAGAGCTGCCAAGCAGTTTTGAAAACTTTTTCCTAACTGCCTTAGGATCTTTCAGGGTGAAACTTGCTATAAATGCATGAGGTTATTATTTACTGAATGTCAAGCCCATTAATCTTTTCTCAAGTAGAATAACTCTAGTTCCAGCTCAGATAATTCTAGGGCCTGCGTGAGCCTAGTGTTTGGGCATGGGTTGCATTAGCTAAGATTCAGCAGAAGAGGTCCATGCAGGACTCTGCTTTTTGCCTCTCCTGGGTTCGGTATAACTTTCACTTACTATGTTTGTTTTCTTCACTTTGAGGCCCTGATGATAAACTAATTTTCACAGGAATTACAACATTGCATTGGTAGAATGATATTCTTTGTTGTGGGGCACCCCAAAAGCAAACTATTTTAAGGGAGCATTCAGATGTAAAATCCAGTAATTTTCTTCCTGATGCCAAAGCACAGCAGTCCCTCCAACACTCCAGGGTCAAATCCAGTGCAGTGCCAAAACTCGGACAGGCAAGTGTAAGTTTACGTCATTACAAGATGGCATAGAACCTCAGTGAATTTGGCACTCCATCTTTGGAAAAAAACACTGTAGAGAAGACAAGCAGGACTTAGGGGTGAGACTCCATGTAGGGATACAAAATTTAAATTGCACCAGCTCCCACCTAGGACAAAATAGTAGGAATCCAAAATATATTGACCACTTGTACCAGAGAGAGCCTGCTAACAGTACCAGTGGAGGCAGCACTGAGTCAGTAGGGTGCTAGCCACCTTGGGTCTCTTTATTGCCTGATTCTGAAGTCTGTGGATCTTCCGGCTGACGCAAGAGTACAGAGTTCATAACTAGCCTGGATTGAGTGCTTCTGCATTTGTCCAACAACTCCAGTGAGACCAGATATGGGTTATACCAAGATATCCATTCAGCCACGGAAGAGACAGAAGATTAAATTATATCTTTTTAATTCATGGTTATATCAAAGAGGTCTTTTTATTGTGATTTTGATTTTACTTAATTTGCAGCTTATTAGGAGAACTACCACTCTCCTTTGAAGGTGGGAAATTCTCATATTCCTAATTGTGCATAAGTATTCCAAAAAATGGTTATAAATGAACATTATTGCTTTCATAACAAAAGGTTGGTTATTTAAAATATATATACATATGCACACACACACATTCCCTTTGTTATATTATTTTTAAAAAGCCACACCAAAAAGCCATAGGTGAAGTGTTTTAACAATAAATAATCTACATTTCTATAAACATACAAAATCATGCCAGCAAGTAAAAAACAGTGATACAAATGTGATAATTGAAAGATATATTCACTTTATAACTCTAATAATTTATTTATGAAATATATCCATATATATAATATATATATAATTTTTTGGCAGAGACCTTACCCTTTCTTGTTTCAATGTCTATTGCCACTGTTTAACCTATATATCCATTTGTATTGTGAACTCAAAGTTCAGTTATATTCAATTTACAGTTTTTGTTTTGGTCTGCAACTATCTTCTGATAAAAGTGATAAATGTCATTTGCTCATAGTTTCACCTAGGAAGATTTGTATGAAGGTCTAACAAAGGAATCAGTAATGCCACAAGTTAGGAAATTCCTCTGTTACATTTTAAATCATATCAAAGAGCAACATTTGGAAGTGTTATTCATCCTCTTGCTTGTTCTTTTGTTTCCCCAAAAAAAATAGTCCAGTCCATACTTGCTGAGGAAATCACTTCTGATGATAAATTTCCAGGGACCAACATTGTCCTTGTTCCCATTTTCTTGACATTTCCCCAATCCTTCAACTGCTCAGTAAAGTGGTTTGAATCAAGGGTTAAAAACATCAGCAAATAGGAATGTATGCACTGGGTACGTATGGCACAGCACATATGGGATTAGGAGAGAGAGATGTAAATTATTTTGAATGTATAAAGTTTAGATAATGCTTTTGTATCTGTCAGTCTTAGTTTCATCCTCAGCAGATTCTTGCTGGTGGATAATTGGAATTCCATTCATCAACTACAGTGTATATCCCTAGATATTCATTGTAGATGTGTTTATTTCCAGCACAGAAATAATTTGTGCCTTAATTAAGTAACCTATTGAATACTTACTGTATATTGCTAACTTGCTATATTTTATATTGATATAAATATTAACCATTCATATTTATTCTGCATAGATACTGACTTTTAAATATCTGCCAACAATGTTACAATATGATGATTGGCTAATAGGCTTGCATCTATTAGCAAGAGACGAATTTAGTTTCTGTTTATCCATAATGCAAATTCTTATACAGACAATTCTCTAATTTACCAGATTCTCCAATCATAATTGCCTGCATACAGCTGGAACTGGTTACTTCACGCAGGCAGCAAGCACTAAGTGGAACAGTATGTTTCTACTGTATTATTTTTAAAACCAGGTAAAAAGTCATTCTTGAATCTGTTTGTGTTGCTTAAGTTTAAATACTCCTTTTTCCCTCCCCCGCATCTCCAGGGTACATGCAGATACTCATCCTGTACTGCATGGTTTATGACACTCTCGTCAGAGAAGTATAAAAGGATGCAAAGTTCTTCACACAGGTTCATGTGCCCTCAAACTGACATCAATGCAATAAAGGCATTGCATACTGCTCGATTATCTATTGGCAGCCAGCCTGAAGCATTCCAATATGTCCATCTCATGGGAGATTTGTAGCTTAGATTCTTGCTTCTGAGCTTCGGCAAACAAACACTAAACCTTTAAAAAAAATAAATTTGAATGAAATTTGCTGGATTATATTGCAGTATATGGACCTGATTTTGAGACCAGCCTTGCCATGACCTCGGCAAAACTGGGGGTACAAAATTGGATCCATGATTATTTGTGGGTGCAGTGAATCACTTGAAAATCTAATTATATCTGATTCTCAAACAAAATCATAAGGATGAATTCAAATCAGGAGTTTCTAATCCAAACACCTCCCTTGAAAACTGCAGGTATGAAGTTCCAGATCTGGCATGTCTAGTTCCACTGGCTGCTGCGTTCCACCTCAGAACTGAAAGCATTTTGTCTTATTCTGATGTCAAGTGAGGTTAGTATTCAGAATGGACTAGGGAGTGGAGGTGGAGACGGTTAACAGAAATTAGAATCTAGGTCAAATTTACCTTTCCACAACCAGCAATAAACCAGATTTACTGTTGCTTCTAAATATTTTCTCCACCCAACTTGTTCCACTTTCTGTGTCTTGGCAACTTAAGTTTTACTGAAACAATACATGAACAGATGTGTCCAAAGTTGCTCCAAGGCAAATAGAACAAAATCAAACATAAGTAAACAACCACTAAAAACACCAAACATATGACCAATGCCAATAAATCTGTCTTAAAGCCTGAAAGATTAAACCCTTAGAAGTTCTGGCTGATTCATCAGCATTAACTGAGGCCATTCTTGTGAGAATGCCTTAAATATTTCTGCAGTGTAATTGTTACAAAACAAACCTCTTGGCCGAATTATGCTCTCATTTAGGCTCATGATACTTCACTGATTTGAACTAAAAGCAAGATTTAGATCTTTGTATGCACAGGAACCCAAATTAATGTTTCTATCTAGCATAAAGTAGAACTTGCATGCATATACTGTACCTCTCCGTTCAGAAACTGCCTGGACCCTCTGTGCTAATGAATAAGGGCATGTTCATTTTCTCTGCGTTGCTCTTTCTCTGCTGTCTTTTTCAGCGACCCCTGATTACTGTAGAAAAGATAACGAGTTTAGGATTATTTTAGTGTCACCACTTCCGTTTTGTCAGTCACCAATAGAGAGCTATTTTTTAAGGTATCAAATGATGTACTTTTCTTGGGAAAGAAGAAAACAGGCATATGCTCTGGATTTTTTTTCCTTTTGTCTGAAAAGTATGTAGGATTAAATATGCTCTGAATTATCCTATGTATTCTCCCAACTAGACAGGAGCTCTGCTACTTCATGGATGCCACGTCATTTAAAACAAAAATCCAGAAAGCAGTATTAAACTACTATCTGTGAGAATTTCATTTAGAATCAATAAATTTGTTGATCAATTTCATTTGTTCTGTGTGGCTTGATTAATTCATTTTAATGAAATAGCTGATTGTATATATGTTGAGAGATGTTCAAAATTTATCTTACTGTTTTTAAAAGAGGAAATCAAAGACCCTCACCATCTGCTGTCCTGGGTTCTTGTGCAAAACAACATGCACTGTTTGTCACGTATGTCCAAACAAGAGCACCGTGATAAAGACCAATCTAAAGACTCTGTGCTCTTGCAAAGCTGTCCTGTAGACCTTTTGCCTCTGAAACTGCCTCGGTAGTTAGACAGCCCATATGGTACAGTCCTCCTGTAATGAGAAACACAGAGACACTATACAGTTTTAGGAGCTACTCTGGATACAGTTCAGTATCTGTTTCTGTTCATTTATTTGTTTCCATGTAATAAAATGGTCTACTGCTCTGGGCTCCTGAACAATTCAGTCATGCCACAACATTCACACAGAAAATCCTTCCCTAACCAGACTGCAACTCCTCCAGGTTGAAACTCTACATTCAGAGAAAGGCAGATAAAATGTCATATGTGAAAATGCACTCCTAATAGACAGCAGCAAATATCAGCATGGAAAACAACAAATCTGGTTTCTGCAGCCCTATTTGTTAATCACAATATACCAAGTACCTGAAATCTGAATAGAAATACAATCCCAGGTTGTTGCTCATTTTAATTCTCACTAGTCGTTATTCTTATGTATGGGCCAGTCTCAATCCACTATGTAGAATGTTCCTAGTGAAATAAACACATTCAGGGCCAACTCTTGATGATTTGCACCATCTGAGGAGCTGGCCCCCAGACACAACTGCCACTTATTACATGATTTTCTTGGTGTGTTACCAGTATGTTCAGTTCACTGTGTCGGGCTTCAGGACATAGCCCAGAACCCCTAAATATGGGAATCAACTGGACAATCCCTCTGGTGTGGAAGTCAACAATTGTGGAGGCAACCATCGCCCAGCTGCTGTAGCATAGTGACTGTGAAATGGCTCCACTACTGCTCATCTACTGGAGTCTATATTCACTGCATCACATCAGGAAGAAGTCCTCCTCAATCCCTAGCAATCTGCCTACTTCATTATTAATGATGGATGTGCACTAGCATTGCCGATTGCTTTTTGCATTGTTTTTCTGAGTGGGTGCCCATTCTGTTATTATCCAAATGCATGTGCCTACTGGCAGCTGGTGTGATAAATCAAATTATTGTGAGAATTACCACCATGAGCCTACCAAACATGGGACTTTTAAAAGCGCATGAGGCAGCTCTGATTTATGCAAGGGTCAGGCCAGTCCAGCCAACCCACAAACTTGAAATTAGGGGAGAAAAACTGTCCTTATTTCTAAAGGAAACAGGATGAGAGAACAAAATCATTTTAACAGAGGAATGCAGAACAAAGCCTGGCTACCTGCGAGTAAATAACTATGTAAGACAGACAAATATTGCATTGGACTGCTCAGTTTAATTTGTCCTCCTTAAATAGCATTAGGCTGGCAGTAAGAGATCTGCACAAGTTTTCCATCAGTACACACTTGAAGGGGCAGAGAGCGCAGAACAATATCTTCCTGCTGTCTGCAAGAACACAAAGCTGTGAAGATTTTGATTGCTATACGCTAAAGTAATGCAAGTTATTTATTCAGAGTTACCCACTTTTAACACATCATCTGTTTGCGTGCTGTCTTCACAGCTTTGTCTGCTGGAGCTGCAGTGGACTTACCAGGCAATGAGTAAAAACTTCCCCAGCCCACATGGAATCGCATCCGAGGAGGGAAATGGCTTGAAAGGAAAGAGACATCCCCTCTCTTTCCGGTAGGAGTTCATAGGAGCTGTGCTGTGATTGGCTCCTTTCCTACCTCCTCTAAAGGGTCTTGGGAACAGCAGAGCAGAAGTTGATGCTTAAACTAGTAGCAATAAGTTCCTGTGGGAATCTCCTCAGGCAATTGGGTTTCCAAAGGGACAGTGCTCAACAGAGCAGCTGTACCGAGCTCCACTCCCACCCCAGTGACCTGTTGTCTTGGAAACCCATTGGGCATAAACATTGCAGTGGGACATTCACCTGTCCTTGGGGAAGAGAAGATATTAGAGCCCTTAGACTCTACTCTGCCCCTTCCACGTGGACTGGCTAGTTCTGTTGCAGATGTGCACTACTTTCATCCTGCCCGGGCCTGAAAACTGAGGCTGTCCTGGCATGTTAGTCTTAACGTTTCATCTTATTTAGGGCTAGACTGTGGAGCTCTTTACTCATGCTGATGAGCACCTACTCGCGAAACAGTAAGATCTTGGCGGCAAGGGATAAGTCCATTTGTACATAGGGAATTGTACATTTATAGTGCTAGATGTGCATATGCATGATGATAATGCATAAAGCATGGAATGGATTTTGCTGTGATTTGAAACTGAAAACTCTATTTTATGGCACACAGGTGTTAGAGGAAAATGTTTTTTAAAAGTGTTCTTGCAGATAGCATTCCATCACATGCTGAATAGATACAGAAAAATTCCAATAGAAATGTACAGTAAAGTTTTCCTCACACTGGCCAAACTGGTTGCCATGAAAAAGTCAACATTTCCCAAAAGTTAGCAGTTATTTCCTACCCTCTGTAAAGGGGAAACTAGTGTCTTATGCTTCACGTCTTGGAAAAAGTATTCACAGCTTTGAGAATGTATTCAAGAGCACTTCATCTGGAAGGACCAATAAATGCCCCATAACCAGGGCCAAAGTCAGTCATAGTTTGAAAAAGCGTAATTGCTAAAACACACATAAATGAAAGTTTGTATGTAAACCGATGTGCAGACTAGCCAGCTGAGGATAGAAAAATTATATCCCAACTAAAGGTCTCTTCACATCCCTGGCTTCAGATCTTCCTTTATTTCTAAAACACAAACTCAAAAGCAGAACAGAGGTACTCAAAGTATTGGGTAATACCAACCCAAGGCCTTTCCCACTTCAACCAGCTGGGAAGGGAAAGTATATCCCTTCCTGAATACTATACTGAGACCCCACATTAGGGTTTTCCTCTGGGGTTCCTATCTGCTGCCCTTGGTTAAGAGGCAAGACATTTTATTTTTGGCTTCTTGTAGGTCACATGCTTGTGCCTAATCATGTGCTTGTATCTACCGCTCCAAGTTTCAAAGGGCCCCATACCCTGGGACTTGTACATGTTCTCCCATGCCCTGTAACTCAGGCTATTGACATTTTGGAAAAAGTCAGGCTTGTGTGCTGTATTCAGTGCCTCTCTGTTAACCACCCAGTCTCCTCCTCACTACCTCTATTCTTCTCCTGCCATTTCCTCTTTATTCTGGGTTCATGCACCCATTCTGTAATCTAAAACGGTGGTCTGGTATCACATCTGATGTTACTGAGGAGTGTTGCATCACCTGGTGCAGAGCATTTTGCAAGATGCCTCAGAGTTCAGACCTTGATTTCTACCCAGCTCAGCAATTTGTTTGGGCATGATCCTGTGTTCCACAGACAGGCCCAAACCCCATTGATTTGTGTGTATTGTCTGACTGTAGCTATTTTATGAGTTTAGTTCATAAACTTCAAAGGGATCACGTTCCACAGGCAGTGGGGATAAGTCGGTGGGAGCTGTGCACTCATTTGGTATCTGGGCCAAAACTTTTAGTTGCATCTACTTAGATGGATTAGATCTACTGAGTATAACAACGCCTGCAGCTTAATCACCTTTGCAGCATAAACAGCCAATGATTTTAAGATAATTTGAGTTTACTACAAAGGAGAGGAAATAAGACAATTTAAGAAAGATAAGCTGGCCAAGGAAAAAAGGAAGCATTACAAACTCAGGGCCAAATTCTGTCCTTCTGTTACACCACTATAAATCTGGAATAACCCCACCGCAATCATATTCACTCACATAACTGACAGCACAATTTGGCTGCAAGTACTTGAAGAAAATTTTAGCCTGTGCATATGTATAATGACAATAACTGACAGTGCTAAGTGTTTCAAGTTAGCACATACCTCTGTCTCCCTCCTTCAGAAGTGAGAAGAATGGCATGTTGAGGGCTTGTCTACATGAGGAAGCTCTTCAAAATAAGCTAGAGTGTGAATTTTAAATGCGCTCCTCTTCCAAAGTAGATTAAACTAAAGTGCGCAAAAGGACTCTTAGTGCAGTATAAGAGTGTCCACAAGGGGAGCTGTTGTGGAACAGCTACTGTGGGCTATTATCCTGTGCAGAAAAGCCATGAGAGATCCAGATGAATAGGTAACCGAAGCATTTCCTAGCTGCATGCTTAATCTTAGGCTGTTACAATAGAGTAATCAATTGCAGGTGTCTATGCAGCAGGCTTTTGTAGAAATGTAACCCTTTGGTTCAAAAGAAAGGAAGTGGAAATACACTTAAGACACAGTGTGGTAATTAAGTCTGTCAACACTTTAATATTTATATTGCAGCTGTGCCTAGAGGCCAACCTGCCTCATTGTGTTAGATACTGCATAGATATATAGTTAATGACCATATGTCACTATTCATATTTTATTGTCTTTTTTCAATCAAAACATCTGAGCGTTAGCACAGGCAGTTCAGCTTGTTTCCTAGCAGTGAAGATGAGGGAAACTGAACTAGTACAAGTTATGCCCAGTGTCAAACACAAGCTAGGGCTGTATTGAATTTTATCAGGGAGAGGACATTCTACAGCACTGGGACACTGGTGATAGATACAGTGCTTCGCTGAGAGAGAATCAGTCTTCTAGTAGCTGCAGTGTGTTCTGCAAATGGAGACCTACTGTACATGCTAGGTTTCTCCCGTCTGTAATTGACAAAGTGGGAAAAGGGTTGTAGTTTCAAAGGCATTGATGCTCCGCTTTTCAAACCTGGGCTAATAAATGCTACTTACATATTTAGGGATGGTTTCTCTTCTAAGCACAGGGCCTGAGTAACTGGACTTATGTGTGGGAGTTGAAATCCTCCTACCAGGCTGTGGAGTGGTAACAGAGTCATTCTGTGGCAGCTACTGTAACCTGTATAATCACTACATTCGCCACCTCTAAAAGGGGGAATGGCAGGTGGATCTGCGTAGTCACCACCCACTACCCCATGCTGAAGATCTGTCCACGGCAGCACAAAAGCAGCCCCAGCAGCTCACGAAGGATGCCAAGGTTTCTGGCATTGTAACCCTCTTTGCATAAGTTTCATTGCGTTCAATGCCTTAGAATGGAAAGGCAGAATTTTCCACATTGTGGCCCCAATCCAGCAAAGCACTTAAGCACATACATAACTTTAAGCATGTGCACAGACTGCAATGGGACTCCTCATTGCTTGATCGGGGTTGTAAGTACCACTTTAATGTAAATCTTTTACATCTCTTCCAAGTGGGAACAAGCAAGCTGATGTGCTAACTGGAGTGGATCGGAAATGTTTCGATGGATTGTCCTATGCCAACAGCCCTGAGGTTCTACCAGTCAAAAACTGCACCTGCAATTCAGGTCCTTAGATGCCTAAGTGGTTTCTGTACTTGTGTGTCCACAAATCACAGGCATAACAAGAGGTGGTCATCATGTAAAAGTCAGGCTCTAAAAACACTTTCCCCTCCCCTCCTGAAATTAATAACACATGTCACAATGGTGCATGTCTGAAGAACATCATGTGTGTTTAGGAACAATGAAACAGCGATTTTGAACTGATGACATCAATGAGAATTTTGCCCAAGCAAAGACTGCAGGATGATGCTCATTAACAGAACATGGCATACAACATTTGCACGACTAGTTAGTGAATGAATCATCTGGCTACTTTCATAGCTCCTAGCCAGTTATATTTTGGGAATGTTCGGTATCCAGACAGCCAGAATCCAACAAGTTTACTTTTCCTTTTTATAACATAGACTCATAGACTCATAGGTCAGAAGGGACCAATCTGATCATCTAGTCTGACCTCCTGCACAAGGCAGGCCACAGAACCCCACCCATCCAATTTTATAACAAACCCTATCGCAGGACCGAGTTATTGAAATCCTCAAAAATGGTTTGAAGACCTCAAGCTGCAGAGAAACCACCAGCAAGCGACCCGTGCCCCACGCTGCAGGGGAAGGCGAAAAACCTCCAGGGCACCTGCCAATCCGCCCTGGAGGAAAATTCCTTCCCGACCCCAAATATGGCGATCAGCTAAACCCTGAGCATGTGGGCAAGAGTCACCAGCTAGCACCCAAAAAGGAATTCTCTGCAGCAACTCAGTACCCATCGCATCCAACATCTCCCTGCAGACCATTGAGCAGACCTGTCTGGTGGTAATTCAAGATCAATTGCCCAAATTAACGATCCTATCATAACATCCCCTCCATATACTTATCAAGCTTTGTCTTAAAGCCAGGAAAGTCTTTTGCCCCTACTACTTCCCTCGAAAGGCTATTCCAGAACTTCACTCCCCTAATGGTCAGAAACCTTCGTCTAATTTCAAGTCTAAACTTCCTAATATCCAGTTTATACCCATTCGTCCTCGTGTCTACATTAGTACTAAACTTAAATAATTCCTCTCCCTCCCTAACGTTAACCCCCTTGATATATTTATATAGAGTGAGCATATCCCCCCTCAGCCTTCTTTTGGCCAGGCTAAACAAGCCAAGCTCTTTGAGTCTCCTTTCATAAGGCAGTTTTTCCATTCCTCGGATCATCCTTGTAGCCCGTCTCTGAACCTGTTCCAGTTTGAATTCATCCTTCTTGAACATGAGACACCAGAACTGCACACAGTATTCCAGATGGGGTCTCACCAACGCCTTATATAACGGTACTAACACATCCTTATCCTTGCAGGAAATACCCCGCCTGATGCATCCCAAAATCGCATTTGCTTTTTTAACAGCCGTATCACATTGGCGACTCATAGTCATCCTGCTATCAACCAGTACCCCAAGGTCCTTCTCCTCCTCCGTCGCTTCCAACTGATGCGCCCCCAACGTATATCCAAAATTCTTATTATTAATTCCTAAATGCATGACCTTGCACTTTTCACTGTTGTATTTCATCCTATTACTATTACTCCAGTTTACAAGGTGGTCCAGATCTTCCTGAATAGTATCCCTGTCCTTCTCCGTGTTAGCAATACCCCCCAGCTTCGTGTCATCCGCAAACTTTATTAGCACATTCCCGCTCTTTGTGCCAAGGTCAGTAATAAAAAGGTTAAATAAGATCGGTCCCAAAACCGATCCTTGAGGGACTCCACTGGTGACCTCCTTCCAGCCCGACAGTTCACCTTTCAATACGACCCTCTGGAGTCTCCCCTTTAACCAGTTCCTTATCCACCTTACAACTTTCATATTCACTCCCATCTCTTCCAATTTAACTAACAGCTCCCCGTGCGGAACCGTGTCGAACGCCTTACTGAAATCGAGGTAAATTATGTCTACCGCATTTCCTTTATCTAAGTAATCCGTCACCTTCTCAAAGAAGGAGATCAGATTGGTTTGGCACGATCTACCTTTAGTAAATCCATGTTGCAATTCGTCCCAATTACCATTGACCTCTATGTCCTTAACTACTTTCTCCCTTAAAATTTTTTCCAAGACCTTACATACTACAGACGTCAAGCTAACAGGCCTATAATTACCCGGATCACTCTTATTCCCTTTCTTAAAAATAGGAACTACATTAGCAATCCTCCAGTCATACGGCACAACCCCCGAGTTTATCGATTGCTTAAAAATTCTCGCTAACGAGCTCGCAATTTCACGCGCCAGTTCCTTTAATATCCTCGGATGGAGATTGTCCGGGCCCTCCGACTTCGTCCCATCGAGCTGTTCAAGTACGGCCTCTACCTCAGTTGCGGTAATATCCACTTCCATATCCACATTCCCGTTTATCATCCCTCCATCATCGCAAGGTTCCTCACTAGTCTTATTAAAAACTGAGGCAAAGTAATTGTTTAGATGTTGGGCCATGCCTAGGTTATCCTTAACCTCCATTCCATCCTCAGTGTATAGCGGCCCCACTTCTTCTTTCTTTGTTTTCTTCTTATTTATGTGGCTGTAGAACCTTTTACTATTGGTTTTGATTCCCTTTGCAAGTTCCAGTTCAATGTGGCTTTTAGCCTTCCTCACTTTATCCCTACATGTTCTGACCTCAGCAAGGTAGCTTTCCTTACTGATCCTGCCTTCCTTCCATTCCCTGTAAGCTTTCTGCTTTTGTCTAATCCCCTCTCTGAGTTGTTTGCTCATCCAGTTTGGCCTACAACTCCTGCCCATGGTTTTTTTCCCCTTTCTCGGGAGGCAGGCTTCCGACAGTCTCCGCAGCTGTGACTTAAAGTAATTCCAGGCCTCCTCCACATTTAAATCCACTAATTCCTCCATCCAATCCACTTCCCTAACTAATTTCCTTAACTCTTTAAAATTAGCGCTCGAGAAGTCAAAAACCCTAATCCCAGATCTACATTTGTTTATCCTTCCATCTAGTTTGAACTGAATCAGCTCATGATCACTCGAACCAAGGTTGTCCCCTACCACCATTTCTTCTACGAGGTCCTCACTGCTCACCAACACCAAATCTAAAATGGCATCCCCTCTTGTAGGTGCTTCAACTACTTGATGAAGAAATCCATCCGCTATCACATCCAGAAAAATCTGACCCCTATTATTCTTGCAAGAACCAGTCCTCCAGTCTATATGCCTGTCATGCTATCATTAATTCAGAAGCAGCTACCACTTTCCCAACCACTTAAATACAACAGACATCTGAGAGCAGTTCTGAGTTTCAGCCAAAAATAAATAAGGTGGGGGGTGGGGGAGAAGAGAAGGGAAGGGAGGAACCCTTCAGCATTCATTTAAGATACCATGAATTCAGGCAATATTTTCTGGCAAAAGTCCAGGCCAGACAAACTACAAAAGGGGGATCTCCAAAACTTTGAGTGTAATTGTGATGGAGTGGGGAGTATTAACTTGGTAATGTTGCATGGGAGTTTTACTACTTTACTGTCTGCATTAAAACTAGCTGGTGTTGGGATATCAGGGTGTGAATTCACTTGAGGGATGATACTTGAGCACGTAACCTAATCCCAGGAGGGGATTGGAGCCAGGTGATACCTTCTGCCCAGGAAACTGGACAAAGGCTGGAGGAGACTGCTCAAGGGGGTTTTTCAGTTTGGAGCTGGCTGGGGAAACGGAGGGAGGCTTAGCACTGGGGTCTGGGCTCCCTACCCCCAAGATGGACCTGACTGAGAGGTCCTGTTTTCTGTACCTACAAGCCCTGTTTTGACTGTGTTCCTGTCATCTAGTAAACCTTCTGTTTTACTGGCTGCTGAGAGTCACAGTGAATTGCAGGAAGTGGGGGGTCCAGGGTCCTGACTCCCCCACACTGCGTGACAGTAATTTTGAAACCTATCAGATCCCTGCAGTGTCAAGGAGAATGCAGAACGGGAAGGAGGAAAGAATAATTCTCAAACACCTTTCAATGAAACAAAGGGCCTTATAGGTGTAGGATGATGGGGCAGAAACTGGCAAATAGATCCTGATGGATATTTTTGATTACCTATAAAAGCTCCAGAACCCAATTTCCTCTTGTATTCAAACTGATCCAAACACTTGTAACTAATTTAGGTAACAGGCCAAGCATTGCAGTGACACCCATCTGACCATCTAACCCAGGGGTCGGCAACCTTTCAGAAGTGGTGTGCCGAGTCTTCATTTATTCACTCTAATTTAAGGTTTTGTGTGCCAGTAATACATTTTAACATTTTTAGAAGGTCTCTTTCTATAAGTCTATAATATATAACTAAACCATTGTTGTATGTAAAGCAAATAAGGTTTTTAAAATGTATAAGAAACTTCATTTAAAATTAAATTAAAATGCAGAGCCCCCCCCAGAGGGGTGGCAAAGACCTGGGCAGTGTGAGTGTCACTGAAAATCAGCTCGCGTGCTGCCTTCGGCACACGTGCCATAGGTTGCCTACCCCTGATCTAACCCCATTCATGTCAGCATGGCTGTAAAAAAGCAGAGTTTGGCCAAAGAGCTATTGGCTCTAGATGTTTGGCAAAGCAGGCAAATCACCTTCAATGCCCATAGGCATGGAAGGCCTTGAATGAAGCCTGTGTCTTGGAGCAGTATTCTTGTGGAGCTCCACATGCCCAGGACAGATGGAGGTACTAGGGACTAGTGGATCTGCAACAGGACAGGTGTACAATCTTACCATGATCCTCCCACCTGACTCCCAAAGAGAGACAACACAGCAACCACAGAGGATTCAGAGCCGCTCCACTACCCAATTTGCAGCCTACCTGCCCAACCTACAGTTTCCAAGTTCAGGCCCATTTATTTGAGCTGGGCACAATGACTAGGATTTGGTCCATCTTGTTCACAACTAACACACACACACACACACCATCACTCTGGAATGTCACAAAATTAATGTTTTCTTCCCTTGGAAGCAAAAGAGTTTATACATCTTTGTTTCTGGATCCCAGTGAGTCCAAACCACAATTAATTCAATAAGCCAGACTGCAGTTACACCTAGGAAATCCAGAGTAATTCCACTGACCTCTAGGTAGCTGAGATCCAAATTCAATGTAACTGGCATATTAATGCTGTCCAGGGAATGAGAGGTTTGACATAGAGCTCAGTTTACTAGGTGTATTAGTTGGAATTGCCCTGTATCTGAGACTGCCCTAGAGTGGGAGAGATGCATTTTTTCCTAGAAACATAAGCACTCTACCCTTTTTTTTCCAGCTTTACTTGTTCCTTGGTGCAAGCTAAACACTTTTGGTGCAATTTATGCCTCAGGCAAACTGAATGATCACATCCATCACAATGGGCAGCACATTTCTTTGCTGATCCTTTGATGGAAATAATTAAACCTGGGACCTCTATAGACATCTAAGAGGAAAAGTTCCCATGGCTGGAATCTTGCTCATTCAGAGGATACACTAGGAATCCCATTTTTGATAATTGCATTAGCACAGTAAAATAAAAAGTAAATATCGAGGCTACTGCACTACAAAATGTGCTATGGTCACTTACTCTGACAACAGTAGCTTACCTTTAGTGATGAACAATGTTTGAGTAGCTAACAAATGCAATACAGTTTATGTTGTAAAAGCAACAGAGTCCTAATAGTCAGAGATCCTTCTATGACACTGTATGAGGATATGGCAGGACATTTCAATCGTAGGCTGCACAGAATGATCAAAAGGAATCAGGATTTTATTTTATTTTTTGGGGCAGAGAGAAGACAACAAAAATAAAAAGTCAGTACAAATGCCCCAGAAACCTGAGACAGATGGCTTTGTTTAACACAGTTTCAGGGTGTCTCACACCCATCTCCTGGGTCTTGAGATCTGGGAATTTAACTCCTTCCAGGCCCATTAGTTGGAGCTGCTATCCCTTAAGCAGCCTGCTTATCACTGGAGTTTTCTGTTCGGATTCACCCTTTTAAAATGGTCTTTCCCAGCATGCTCTTCTCTAGCCCTTTATATCTGGGCAGCCCTAAAATGGCCACTTCAAATGACTAACTGCTGATCCTTCCTCTATTCCAGGTAGGAATTATTTTAATTTCTGTGTTGTTTTTGTCTTCTCTCATTCCTGAGATAACGTAGCCTCCTCGTACGCTGTGTCTGCTATTACGTTTTGAGGCAAAATGGGGAAGAAGTACCAGGATTTGTGCCACATTTGACAGGATTATGTATAAATGCTGCATATCATAGTCTTTGGAAAATGGGAAAGACACATCCAAGTTATTCCCTGTGGTATGAGACCATAGCTCTCCTGGCAAAGGATTTATCAGCTAATATATTAGGCCAAGCTTTCTAAAAATGACAAATGATTTTGGCTCCTTCTGTTTTTGAGAGCTCAACTTCATACTAGAGCTGGGTAGGAAAAGGTCCCGTGAATATTTGAAAGTTTGAAATGTTTTCCGGTCTTGCATTAGAACAAAAAGTTGAAATCTCTGAAATATTTGCCATCTAAAAAACTGAAAATTTTTGATTATGGGTTAATCAAAATGTTTCAATAATTTCTAAATATTTGGTTGCAATTTGACCCTTGAAAACTTTTTTTTTTAAATGAAAAGTCATTTTGAACCAAAAACTTGGGGTTTTTTTTGTTTTGAAAGTGTCCATTTTGTTAATGTCAAAAAAAATTTCCTTGAGGTTTTTTGTTTTTTTTTTTAAGTTGGAAAATTCATCAAACCCAACCCTGTTTTGAACAGTTTTCATTTCAACTAATTGGCATTTTTTTTGGCAAAAAAAGTGCTGAGTAAACTATCTGAAAGGTTGTTTTTATACCAAAATTCAGGCAAGAGGAAAAGGCTGAGGGGAACCTTAGTGCTGGTTTTGGTTTTGGGGATGTTTACACTTATTTAATTTTGAGACCAAAATGTAACATTGTATTGCTGGGTGGTAAGGTCAGAGGTGACAATTAGTTATTGTTCGGTACAGCATGAACTTCGATTCCTTTAGCGTAATGAAAGCCTTTTGGTTGAAATGTTGTAAACATTGTTTTCAGGAGAGGTGTGGGGGAATCTCTTCCTTCCCAGCTAGAAAGCAGATTCCTAACAACCAGTGACATGTTTTGCAACCTGACAAATGTTCCATTCATTTTTAATTGATTAGAGTTCATAGTTACCCTGGTTAGACAATGTGCTGGGAGTGGACTATATAAGTGCACTGGCCACCACCCTGGCTTAGAAGGTAAGTGAAAGCACCTATGCAAAATAAATATAAATAAATAGAAAGGGAGACAGGGAGAAGCTGATGTCAATTACTATAAATTAGAAGCTAGGAAGTATAGAAATTGATAAGGAAAGCAATGTGAACTCTTTAAAGACAGTAAAAAGGAATTTAAGTATATTGAGAACAAAAGAAATCCTAACAATGGTATTGGTCCATCACTAGATGGACGTGGTAGAATTGTCAATAATAATGCAGAAGAGTGAGAAGTGATCAATAAATATTTCTATTCTGTATTTGGAAAAATAAGAAATGGTATATCCATATCATAAGATGGTGATTAAATACTTTCCACTTCAACAGTAACTAGGAAAGATGTTAAATAGCAGCTACTAAAGTTAAATATTTTTAAATCAGCAGATCTGTATAACCTACATCCAAGAGTTTTAAAAGAGTTGAGGAGCTCTCTGAACCATTAATCTTGATTTTCAATAAGTCCTGGAACACTAGGGAAGTTTCAGAGGACTGAGAGTAAGCTAATGTGCTAAAATTTAAAAAGGATAAATGGGATGACCTGGGTACCTGTAGGCCTGACAGCCTGACATCAATTCCAGGCAACATAAGAAACCAGTTGATACAGGACTCCTTTAATGAAAAAAAAAATTAAAGGAGGATAATAAAATTAATGCTGACCAAGATAGGGTTATAGAAAATAGGTTTTTGTCAAATTGGTTCATAAAGGTAATAATAGTTTTGATGTAATATACATAACCTTCTGCTGGGTAGTGTTTCTAGTGGAGTCCTGCAGGGATTGTGTTCTTGGCCCTATGTTTAATATTTTTATCAATGAGTTGGAATGGGGGTGGGGGAGGGTAGGGATGTCCTGGAATGTTGTTTCTTTTCTCATTACGCTTTATATGATTAGAGATTTCACCCAGAGTTAAAAGAAACATCAAACATATGAATTTGTTTCAGATAGAGATTATTATCTAATGATTTGTTGTAGAGTCATGTAACTCACATGCAGCACACTGAAGAATGAAGTGTAAAGAGAACTCCCTTGAGATTCTCTTCCTGTGTCTCCCTACAGTGATTTCTCTTTATATCAGGACTTGTGCACCTATGCAAAGAGGAAAGAATTTGATCTCCTATGGTTATGGTTTTTTTGCAGTTACTAGCACACAGAGACCCCCTGGCCCCCCACCTAAAAGCCGCTGCTGGAGGGATGTCAGTCACTTTCAGGAGCCACCCGAAGTAAGCGCCAAACCCCTGACCTTCTCCTGAAACTCAATCCCCTGCCCCAGCCTAGAGCCTGCATCCCACACTGCCTCTAGCACCCCAACCCCCTGTCCCAGCCCAGAGCCTGCACAGAAACTCCCTCCCACATCATGACCCCTCACTCCCTCCCACACCTCAACTCTGTCCCAGAGCCTCTCCGCTGCACACCAACCCTTTGCTGCAGCCTAGAGCCCACACCCAAACTCCCTCCCAGAGCCCGCACCCCAACCCCCTGCCCCAGCCTGGTGAAAGTGAGTGAAGGTGGGGGACAGCTAGCAATGGAGGGAGGGGAGGAGAGGTTTGGAGTGTGGGGGCAGGGCCTCAGAAAGGGCGGGACAGAGGCATGGCAAGAGTCTTTGGGTTTGCACGATTAGACAGTTGGCAACCCTAGAAATACATCAGGAGAAAGGCAGAATCCCATAACCCAATACAGGGGTGGACTATTCTATCAAGGTGTTTTTAAAAAATCATTGCTGCAAAAATGCATTCAGTGTTTCCTAAATCAGTTATCATGAGAATAGTCACTGGGGCGTCCCAAAGGAATGCTAAAGTACATTTCATTTAGGCCAGCATCCAAAAACATAGCAGACTCAGGATTTATATGTTATATCCTTAGAAGGCAACAAGAAATCCAAGTAGCTAGACATCCCAAACCACACTAATTAATTTACCTCTACATCAAGAAAATATTTACCCACTCTGGGCTTTCATTTGCACCCATGAAGCTTAATTGACTCCACTGAGATCCCATGGGTATGCTAATAGTGTATAATAGCACCTAATGGTAATCAAGCACCAAATGGCAATCAAGTTAAACCCAGTATAAACACTTAGTAAGACAGTCCCTGCCTTGAAGAGTGTAAGACCCAAACAGACAAGACAGAGCAAGATTGTGAAATAAGAATGCAACATGCAAGTATAACAGGAGGATGAGAACAAAAGTATCAGAACTAGCATTCAAAAGGGCAAACACTCAAGAGGAAAATAAATATTTCCTCCCATCCCCACCCTCCTCATTTTTCAATCTCTGGGAATCTGGCAATGGGCCAGGTGACTGACTTCAGGGATGGGGGGTGTTCACTGTGATTGGGGGTAGAACTATCCAAGGCCAATATGCCACAGATATCAACTAACGCGTGTGTCATAAGGAATGGAATCCTCCTAACAAAAACCTGCTATGGGATTGCACAGTAATTGCACTATGCTAGTGTTTAGGATGATTTATTCCTGCAGAACACAGGTGTATTTTTTCCTAAAGGCCGCAACCTTCCGTTTCAAAAATATACCCCAAACTCTTTCTCTCTCTCACACACACACACAGGCCTAATGAAATAACATTCCCATAGCTTCACATGCGGAGAAACCTGCCTCTTTGAAAACAGCATTTCCCTCATCCCTCACGATCTCCCACTGCTCCGGACCAACCTGTCTTTAGTCTCATGGCACAGCAAACTGTGGCGCTGTTGAGCATAGCAAAGGGCGGGTGCCTTTCAGCTATTGTCGCTCCAGCTCCCGCTGTTACTCTCTCCCTATCACTGAAGAGAGCAGAACTTGCTGGGGAGTAGAAGCTGTAGGTGGGCTGGGTGCAGTGTAAAGAGGAGTGGATGAGCTCCTGAAAGGAAGGAACATCTGGGGAATGAAGGGGATTGGGTGGAAATAGGCAGCCAAAGAGTAGCTGAGCCAAAACAGGAATCAAAGCGATCTGCAGCCACATTTTGAACCCGCCATGTTGGTGTGTATGTGAAATGAATAAAACCAAGTTCTGCCTGCCAGATCTTCACTCCACTCCACCACATGTATAATTCAAAACTGACTGTTTGCAAAAAGCTAGGGGGGAAGGGCAGAATAAGTGTG
This sequence comes from Gopherus flavomarginatus, assembly GCF_025201925.1. Classification (NCBI taxonomy): domain Eukaryota; kingdom Metazoa; phylum Chordata; order Testudines; family Testudinidae; genus Gopherus; species Gopherus flavomarginatus. The sequence goes on along the minus strand of NC_066627.1, from coordinate 42,416,053 downwards.
AGGCATTAATTTAATGCTTGTGAAAGGTGCTAGCTTGACAGCCATGGAGATTGAAATCCTCTGTTTATTCTCAGAATTGGAACAGCATGTCTGGCACTAGTGAAACTTCCATACACTGCCCTGTCAGAGTGCCTCAGTCCCCTCCCTGTCCCCCTTCCCCTGAAGGGTCAGCCCTAAGTCTGGAAGGGATTTTAGCCTCCCAGGCCAAGTCAATCCCAGATCTTTCAGAGTGGTTATCGATTGTGATATTAATGTCAAGAGCACTAGAAGGATATTCAGTGCTTTACAGCAAAACGCAAAGACCCTGAGATTACAGTCTAGCTCAGTGGTTCTCAACCTGTGGCCCACAGGCCATATGTGGCTAGGGTTGCCAGTCATCCAGTTTTTGACCAGAACAACCAGTTGAAAAGGGACCCTGGCGGCTCCGGTCAACACTGCCAACTGGGCCATTAAAAGTCCAGTCAGTGGTGCAGCGGGGGCCCAGGGCTAAGGCAAGATCCCTGCCTGCCCTAGCTCTGTGTGGCTCCCCAAAGCAGTTGCCAGGTCCCTGCAGCCCCTAGACCAGGGGTAGGCAACCTATGGCACGGGTGCCGAAGGTGCCACACGAGCTGATTTTCAGTGGCACTCAGACTGCCTGGGTCCTGGCTACCGGTCTGGGGGGCTCCGCATTTTAATTTAATTTTAAATGAAGCTTCTTAAACATTTTAAAAGTCTTATTTACTTTACATACAACAGTAGTTTAGTTATATATTATAGACTTATAGAAAGAGACCTTCTAAAAATGTTAACATGTATTACCGGCACGCAAAACCTTAAATTAGAGTGAATAAATGAAGATTCGGCACACCACTTCTGAAAGGTTGCCGATCCCTGCCCCAGATGCATGGGTGACCAGGGAGGCTCTGTGCGCTACCCCCGCCCCGAGGGCCGGCTCCGCAGCTCCCATTGGCCAGGAACTGGTCTAACTAGATCAAAGGGGTGGGAAGATATACAGTCTGAAAGCATAAGGCCCTGTGTCCACACTTGGTGAGGATCAGTACAGGAAAGCTTCAGGCAAGAAGAGGGCTTTAAGGAGCAGAGGGGATAAGCCCAGCAACACAGGATGTGGGAGGCCGCTGCTTCAAGCTTAAGATATGAAAAATTCTATGCAGAAACTGTGAGAAAGAGACAAGGGACTTTACAAACATAGAACAAAAAGATGGTCCCTGTTACAGTCAGGGGTGCTGGAACAATTTTTACAGTGGGGGGTGCTGAGAGCCATTGAACCAAACTGTAAACCTTGAATATAATGGAAACCACTTCAAGCCAGGGGGTGCGGTAGCACCCCCAGTTCCAACAACTATGGTTATAGTCTGAATAGAAGACAAGAGTCAACAGATGGATATAAACAGATGAAGGAGTGTAGGGAAACAATGATACAATATTGGTGAGTATTATTGGCAGTGGTCTCTGCACACTAGCAGCCTAACCATGTAGTTACGTTGTCCAGCTTTACAAGGAAAATCACTGAACGTGATGCCTATAATTTAGAGGGGCCCATAAAGCTTTAGAAGCTTTGCAATAAGTGTTGCTGTGAGATTATGTACTCTAAACAGAGTTTGCTAAAGAAGAGGCTCTCATGCCGTGACTGAGATGCTAAAAGTGTAAACTGGATAAAGCTGAGTCTGAATCCAGAGACCAAAAACTACTTTGGAAATCTTAGTTTCTTGGGCAGGGATTACAAAAGTCCTAACTATAAACATATCTCATATCCATTTGTTTTCCTATACTATTACAACATCAGTGCACCAATATGAGAGGGATCAGCAAATTTTTATGTCTTTCACCCCCCCCCCCACAACGACAAAGGTCAAAATCAAGGCATGAGAAATTAATTTCTGTCTCGCAGGGTCTCATAATCATGTTATTGCAAAGTTGCAAACAGATGCAGCTCAAACAGCTTCCAGCAATGGGAAGGAGAAAAAAGAGTTAGAGTAAATACTAATTTTAAGTAATGGATTTGAACAAGTACAGATCTTTTTTTAAATCAACAAACAAAAACGGCCCTACTTGGTTTAAATAATGTAGGGGATGGAAATTCCTTGTCCCTCAAATGAGAAAAAAACTCACAACTAACAGCACTGTTTATTGCAGTAAAATCAGGTGCAATTTACACTACAATAATTGCATATGCAAATTAGGCACACCTTGCTCATGCACAATTGCTCACATGAAATAACATGAAACTGGGCCCTAAAAATCTAGCCAATGTGTGCGACATAAAAGATAGCAATGATATAATCCAATTATAAAGTGATAATTTATTATATTTAATAAATCTGTCTTAATTTGAAACATGCCTGTTTTGAAAGGGAACATTTGTTCAGAATCCATGCATTCAAAATTTTTCAATTTTTGTGGTTAGGAATTTACAAAAAAGAACTGTTCAACTTATATTTTAGCTTGTTTTTTCTCAACAATTTCTAACTGAAGATAACAAAAAGAAAAGAAAAACAAAAAAGGACAGTCTCCAATCAGTCAAAAGGAACTAGTGGATTCCAGAAAGGCTTATCTAGTGTTTTGCCTGCAGTTTTACCAGTAGGTATGACCATAATCCATGATCTCTTCTTTATTTACTTTTAATAGCTTGTGAGGTTTATTCTCCTTTAATCTTTCTGTTTCTGTCATACAATCTACATTAGGATACACACATGCAGATGGGTAACATGATCCTTGCTGAGCATACCCAGGCAAAACTCCCACAGACTTGTTTGCAGTGTGGTTGTAGCTGTGTTAGTCCCAGGATATTAGAGAGATATAGTCGGTGGGGTAGTATCTTTTGATGGACCAACTTCTGTTGGTGAGAGAGAGAAGCTTTTGAGCTACAGAGAGCTCTTCTTCAGCTCTATATGCGTCTGATGAAGTGGGCATTCACCCACGAAAGCTTATGCTCCAATACATCTGTTAGTCTTTAAGGTGCCACAGGACTCTTTGTTGCTTTTTACACCCACCCTGTCTCTCTAATAGACTCAAATGAGCATATGAATAGGGTCTGCCGAAACCTGATACAGGTAAATGCAATGCAGTGGCAAATCTTCCATACACAAATAGCCATCTTTATACCAAAACAAAACCCAGTAAGAAGTAAAGAGAGCCATTAGAAGAATAAATAATAATAAAGCATTTTGAAGCTGACCTAAGTCAGTAGTGAATTAAGGTGATTAATCTCTGGTGGGTATTAGTGGCCTACTGTAGGTAGAATCAGTGGCTGTTGTCAGTCTGACACCTAGTGTCTCACTCCACAACAAGCGGATGACAGTTTCAGCAGAGACCAAAGCCTGAATATGCATGGAAAGCGAATACCCAACTACCCTTTCTCAGCCCTAGAGGTGGGTTCCATCCTGCCAACTCAGGAGCGCATAATTTAATAGGAAAACTGGCTGGAGCTGTCTGCCGAGCACACATCGTACTCTTACATGGCAGTCAAAATCTGAAATATCTGATTCATTAATATTGTTGGATTCAGTATGTGTGTCCGTTATTCAGTGACAAGAATGTTTCACTATGTGAGATGCTGCTCACCTCATCCTCTGCCAACCCATCCTGAAAACTAAGAGGGCAGACCACTGGGCTATGTTTGCACTCTTCCAGCCCTGGAGGAGATATCTGGATAAGTACAGAAGTTCAGAACTGGGCAGCCAGCACAGAAATATTAGGCCAAATTCTGCCTTTACCTGTACCCATCCAATCCATAAATTCATATTTTAAAGTATGAAGGACCATTAGATAATCTAGTCTGACTTCCTGTATAACCACAAGACAGAATTTCATCCAGTTACTCCTGCACCAAGCCAGTAACTTGTGTTTGAATAATGCATAATCTTCCTGGATTTGAACGCTTCATGTAATGAAAAATATGAATTTGTCTAATATGAATTTGTCTGGTTTTAACTTCCAGCCATTGGTTCTTGTTATGTATTTCTCTGCTACATTAATAATCCTTTCAGTACCGTGTATTTTTTCTGCATGAAGGCACTTTTACATTGTAATCAAGTCACCTCTTGTTCTTTTACTGACATCATTGCAGTGACCCAGGCAAATTTAACCCATTCAGCTTATCTCCAATGACCTTAAATAACTCTGTCGGCAACACTATAAAATCTATTTATTGGACCACACATTGCTTTTGAATGCACATCTCAGCTCCCATCAAAAGATAAGGGGCCATTCAACTTTTTAAAGATGTAACCTAGAAAAGATTTTGGTTTCTTCTCTAAGTTATTTCATGAATAAATTTTATAATTGAGCCTATAAGTCAGTGGGTCTTGCCAAAAAGTAGTAGTTCCTTCTGTTGAGAGATTTTCAGTATCTTTAATTGCAGGAGCAAGATAAAATTAATCACTTAACAGAGAACACGGAATCATAAAGCAATTCAATCATTATTACTGAATAACAGATCGCCTCGGCATGTAGCATATACTAGCTCTTCATAATGGTTTTGCAATGTAACCTTTTGCCCACAAGGACATTAATTGCTACATCCTGCTGTGACTTTCATTTAGGACTCCCTCCTTTCTCTCTAAGGCTCTCACCATTTCCAACAAACAAGACAACAGTATCAAAATGACACCAGCATGCTCTGATGGCTGAAGTGACCCCAGTAGTTCACTGACAAGTCCAGACAGACACACGCTCTCACTCTCTTCACGTGGGGAGTCTCCAGGGTCAGAGCTTAGAAACATTGTAATTTTCTGCCTTCTGACACCTCCCTACTTGCTGATCTAAGATGCTTCTCACCACAGTTGGGAGCAGGGGAGGAAGGGGTAGGCAGTTAAGTGATAAAATCTGCTTTGGGTTGGCACTCTACCTCCAGCACTGTTTTTATGGAAATCTCAATCATCTCCCTAGGGCCAGAGAAGCCAAAACCAAAGTCTGTTTTAAATATGTTAATACAATGTTTAAAAGCATCTTCTGTGCAAAGAGGTAGGCAAAGAAATGAGGTTGGAGGAGGAAGGGAATTTGGCAGCATGGTATATAATAAGAAAGAGTAAAACAGGAGGAACTAAGGGCTGTGAGGGAGGAAGGATGTAATTCAAAGGGGATAATGATGGTGTGGGGAGGAAAGAAAATAGGGAGAGAGTGGAAGATGCTGCTGAGCCTAGATGGGAAATGAGTGGTGAGGAAGTAAGAGAAGAAAGGAAAAGAGGTGAGTAAGCAGAAGTTTCAGAAAACTATCCTTCTGGCCTCCTGCTCCTTTTACTTCCTAAGAGTAAATAATGCTCTTTCTAGGGATACCAAACCTACTTCGGATCAGCTTTCTTTGACAGCAAACTGTTTCGCTGTCAAATACTGTCTCAGCTGCATGCACTTAGCAACGGTGACAAAACAGGGCCACTTAGAAACACTACATATATAATGTTCTTATGGACGTTGTGGCTATTCCTATTCAGAAAGCGTAGGCTGAATTCTAGGGGATATTAAACTACTCACTGCAGGCCACATTCTACTCAGTCACATTCCTGATCAATCCAACTAACTTCAGGGGGCCTGGCTGCTCAGGGTGTACAGTCAGCACAGTGGTAGGGTGTCATAAACAGATAAGTAAGAGTTAATAGAACAAAAGTACTTCATGTTTCTTTTGCCTGTAAAGGGTTAACAAGATCAATGAGCCAGGCTGTCACCTGACCAGAAGACCAATCAGGGGACAGGATACTTTCAAATCTTGAAGGAGGGAAGTTTGTGTGTGTGCTGTTAGTTTTTGGTTGTTGTTCACTCTGGGGGCTCAGAGGGACCAGACGTGCAACCAGGTTTCTCTCCAAACTCCCTGATACAGGTTCTTATAAATTCAAAATAGTGAGTACTAGGTAGATAAAGCAAGTTAGGCTTATGTTTGTTTTCTTTATTTGCAAATGTGTATTTGGCTGGAAGGAGTTCAAATTTATATTTTGCTGAAAGGATTTTAATTTGTACTTGAATACTTAGGCTGTTAGGGTATTCCCAGTGTCTATAGCTGAAAGACCCTGTACTTATTCCATTTTAAATTTACAAAGATAATTTTTACTGTTTTTCTCTCTTTAATTAAAAGTTTCTTGTTTAAGAACCTGATTTTTTTTTATTCTGGTGTGAGACCCCAGGGGATGGGGTCTGGATCCACCAGGGAATTGGTGGGGAGAAAGGAGGGAGGGGGGAGAGAGAGGCTAATTTCTATCTGTGTTAGGATTACTGTCTCTCTCAGGGAGAATCTGGGAGGGGAAGAGAGAAAGAGGGGGGAAGGTGCATTTTCTTCTCTGTTTTAAGATTCAAGGAGTTTGAATCACAGTGATCTTCCAGGGTAACCCAGGGAGGGGAAGCCTGGGAGAGGCAACGGTGAGGGAAAGAGTTTACTTTCCTTGTGTTAAGATCCAGAGGGACTGGGTCTTGGGGGTCCCCGGGCAAGGTTTTGGGGGGACCAGAGCGTACCAGGCACTGGAATTCCTGGTTGGTGGCAGCGCTACAAGTACTAAGCTGGTAATTGAGCTTAGAGGAATTCATGCTGGTACCCCATCTTTTGGACGCTAGGGTTCAGAGTGGGGAATTATACCATGACATAGGGTCTATATGCCTGACACTAAAACCCAGCTGTGCTCTTGTTGCACTGGATGTGTGTATTTTCAAGAAGGGTCAATGTCTCCATGCACAGCCCTTCCATCTGCTCTCAGATATGCATCCCTGCTTCTGTAGAAGCTCCCTGGGTGTAGCTAAGCCAGTGGTGCCAAGTGTCATACATCTCTGATATATGCAGTGTTATAGCTGTGTCAGTCCCAGGATATTAGAGAGACAAGGTGGGTGAGGTAATGTATGTTATTGGACCAATTTCTGTTGGTGGGAGAGAGAAACTTTTGAGCTTACAGATAAAAGCAGAGCTCAGTGTAAGCCCAAAAGCTTGTCATTTTCACCACCAGAAATTGGTCCAATAACATATATTACCCCATCAATCTTTTGTCCTTCTCTGTCTCTCATGACATTCTCACATTCCTGCAGCCTAGCAGGAGCCTCAAGCATCTACCTTGGCTGAGAACAAAAGCTGTAGTTACTCCTTCTGTCCACCAAGGTCTGCAGGGACACCTGCTCTGCAGGCAGCCACCTCTCTGTCTCCCCTCTAGGTGTTCCTTCTGCTGGAGGAGGTCGGGAAAGGCTCAAGCAATAGGAGGTCTGCTAGCTGGGACAGAAGGTGAGTGGGTTCAGTACAGGCACCAAGCGCTCCTGCCAGAGTACAGCCAATCCCTGGGAGACTCCAGCCACCCAACCAACCCTTGGAGTAGCCAGCTAACATTCCCCCAAACTGTACTGTGCACCCCCTGATTCCAGCAACCCCAGCTCCCACTAATTCACACCCCTTCTAGCACCCACCCAAACTAGCTCCCACCCACGCCAGCTGCTAAGTTTTATGCAGCTTCATGGCCTACCCCTGTCACTGCATTTGGGACGCAGTATGCTGACCATAAACTCAAGTTTATGCTCAGATGCAAATATTTGAAAATGTTCATAACTCATTCATAAAACTTCATATCCAGCTGCATAAAACTTGACAGCTCTGCTAAAGTCAGAAATCAGCTCTCATACTGAAAGCCATAAGTGCTAGATCCGTACCCAGGGCAGTGTTGTGGGACTTCCTGGACATTTTAATACAAGCAGGAGAGCCTGATTTTCCCACTCCGTTATACCAATTTATATTGGAGGAACTCCTTGGACTTGAATGCAAATTCACTAGTTTTTACACCAGTGTAACACAGTGGAGAGCCAGTCCTTGAGTGAGTTTACTTTCTGGACAATTATGCAGTGAAAGTGTTTATGTTATTGTCACGGCAAAAGTCATCTTATCAAAAGATTGGTCTGTTTGAATCCTGTCTCATTACTGTAAATTGTCCTTCTCTACTTTGAAATGAAAACCGTATGATTGATTTACTGGTGAAATCCAGTCTTTCAAAAATAAGAGCTTGATCCTGAAAACCTACCCTGAATAATCCCATTGAGCTCAATGGCATTACTTGCATGAGTAATGACTGGAATCAGGTTCTGTTCAAACTATTTGACTAGGTTATTTTTTTTAACTGAAGCGTTTAAACATTTATACTTGTTTTAACGTGTCAATAGAGGCAAAGATTCAAATACTGATTTAAAAATAAGCACTCTAGGTTTAAATATTCCTCAGGATCAAGCCAAAACTCACACATGCACTGAGTTCACAATGAGGACTTCAGATTAGTGGATATTTTTAATTTATTCAGTTGAAAATAATATATCATCCAGACAAGAAGTTTAAGAAATATAGTATGAAAAGTGTAAATTTAAAAAAACCTACCCTGAAGGACTAGTAAATCAATGCAAATGAAGCATAATATGGGTGTTTACACTGAAATCATACACTTCCTAAAATTATTAATCAAATCCTTTAATTTTTAAAAATACAAACTTCTACCCTAAACCTTTCCTCCATTTGCTGCTCTCCTCACACGGGGAAAAAAGCTCAAGTGAAAAAAAAAATAGAATTCTCCTACTTCACTCTCCTACACTATCAGTGTTGCATGAATGTCCCTTAGAACTGAGTCAAATATGCATGTACTGTACTTGGTTTTGATTTGCTATGTCACTCACGGGTCCTTCTGAATTGATTTCAAATGGGCCAGGGTCAGTGTGCATCCAGGATTCATACAGCTGTGGCCAAAGACAGACAACGTCATGCATCACTAACGACTACCCTCTGACCAGGGTGGATAAAAATCAATTTTTTTTTAAATTTAAAAAAATCTGATGTTTTTAAATTTAAATTGGATTTTTTGATAAAAACGTTTTTTGGGGAAAAAAACCCTATCTAAAGATAGTTCTAATTAAGATATATCACAATGGAATAGGGATTATAAATTATAATTCTATAGTATGAGACAATATATTTATGTAATGTTTAAGAAAAGTTTTGTAAATGAGTTCCAATAGTTCATGGATTAGGGACCCAATTTTATGGGGTTCTAGGGGCTTCTGTATAGATTATTTAGGTTAATCTTTCTATCTACCCAATGGGACTCAGTGCTCAGTCTAGAAGATACCATCAGAAATGCTTAGTTTTGCCATTCTCAAACTGGATTTATGTCTCCAGAGGTAACATGCTTGTTAACAACAAAAAAAGTTTTAAAATAAATATATAGAGAGAGGTGAAAAATAACAAACCTCAACCCTATTGTCCCTCTGCAAATTTGTGTGCACAGAGTCAATCCTTTACCTCTCTCTAAAAGTGCAAAGTCTCAAAAAGTTCAATGAATAGAACATTGTTGGGAGCAGAATACATCTGGACAAGGAATGGAAGTCTGGAGATAAATGTGAAAAGGGAGAGACAGGCAATAGAAACAAAAGTGAAACTGTTTGAGCAGAATATTCCAGAAGTCTTCAGGTCTTTCTGAGTGTAGCCTGCACTGATTTGAGATCTACCATACCATTCTCTCACTAGAAGGGAAACCTTTAATGGCAGCAGGCCGTAAAAGAGACCCAGTGTGGGTCTCATCTATCTCTGAGTTGTGAAGAATATGTATTAAGGTTACAACAATCAACAAGAATGCACTTTTATGTAGAAATCCATGATTAAATCGAGTCTTCCTGACTAGGGTTAAATCAAATCCACCCTGCCTCTGACCAGAATTGATGGTAGGCTGAGGGCTCTGCACATGACTGATGAGAGCCGCAAACTGGCTTGGCAAGCACCCCACATCCATAAAAAGGTTGCTATATTCAAAGACAAAGGCTCAATCCTATTCCTGCTAGACTAAAAAGGGACTTTTGCCACTGACTTAAAGGGGTGCAGAATCTAACCCCAAAAAGTTCAAATCGGTTTTGGAACTCGTGGGGAAAACATTTACAATGAAGTTATTGGTTATTAAAAGTTTCACCAGTCAAGCCTTGGTTTAAATACGAGTGATAAATATTTAGCTAAAATTATTCCTAACTAAGCCCAGTGGTGGTGAAGTATGGAGTTTCAAGGACCGGGGTGACTGGTTACTGCACATTTACAGAGTTCATAAGACTTGTCAATTGACAGTGCTTCCAGCTGGAATTGGTTGGTGCATTCACAAAGGAAGTGGTGCTGGATACAGCCTGTAAGTCAGGACCCATTAGCTTCATTTATTTTTGCTGTTACTTGATTTTTCTCAGTGTTGTTATTCTGAACCAATTAAAGTCCTTGTAGTTAATTGAAAACACATGTTTAGATAAATTGCAGAAGTTCCCAAACTGTGGTCAGTGGACCAGTTGCTGGTGGTCAATGGAAAGCTGGATGGTCACAGGGGGATGACTCCTCTGCCTTGTTTCCAGCTTGTAATGTGCATTAAATGAAGCTAAAAATACATTAAATTCTTTCCTAATTACTTTTTCAAGGTACAATTGCTGTGGCTCCTCCAGGGATTTATCTGATTATTAGTAGGAGGCAGCCCATGAAACATTCCCCTTAGGCGACAGCTACACTATGAGCTAGGGCTGTGATTCCCCTGCTCGCATACACATACTCACACTAGTTCTCATTGAAGTAGTGCAAATAAAAATAACAGTGGAGGCATGACTTAGCTGTGCTAAGTTCAAAGCTGCCTGAAACTCATGAGTACATACCCAGCACAGCTAAGCCAGTCTCTGCTGTTGCTACCCATGCTACCATGGCTACACTGCTATTTATACTTGAGGTACTGTGAATATGTGTATGTGAGCAAGGGAATCACTAGTTCATAGCGTAGGCGTGACCTTAGAATATATTTAAGACCCTTGGACTTCTTGTTTCAGGCAGGAAATCAGAGCGCCCCCAGTCTAGATACAGGAGCCAAGGCTCATAAATTGAGGCTGTAGGCTCAGTGTTACTCTGTCCTGAACTAGGTCTTTCTGTTAATCCATCTAGGTATTGATCCTGCTGTTCAACATGCAAGCCCCTCCCAGCCTGACTTTTAGGACAGGGGTAGGCAACCTATGGCACACATGCCGAAGGTGGCATGCGAGCTGATTTTCAGTAGCACTCACACTGCCCAAGTCCTGGCCACCGCTCTGGGGGGATCTGCATTTTAATTTAATTTTAAATGAAGCTTCTTAAACATTTTAAAAACCTTATTTACTTTACATACAACAATAGTTTAGTTATATATTATAGACTTATAGAAAGAGACCTTCTAAAAACGTGAAAACGTATTACTGGCACGTGAAACTTTAAATTAGAGCGACTAAATGAAGACTCAGCACACCAATTCTGAAAGGTAGCCGACCCCTGTTCTAGTATGTGAGACATCACACTGCAAACATTAACCAAAACAAAGAAGGTAACAGAGAATTAAGTGCTGTGTGTAGTTAACAGTAACTTCAGACAAGTGTCTGATACTCTGTTTAATTTATCAGCAGGCATAATCCTAACGGGACAATATATGTTGTAAGATGTTCTCCACCACTTCCTTGATACGTTTGTCAGCACCTCAACAAAGTGATGAGAGATACTGTCAGAGGAAAGGTTTCAGAGTAGCAGTCGTGTTAGTCTGTATCAGCAAAAAGAACAGGAGTATTTGTGGCACTCTAGAGACTAACAAATATATTTGAGCATAAGCTTTCGTGGGCTACAGACTTCATTGGATGCACAGAATGGAACATACAGTAGGAAGATATTTATACATACAGAGAACATGAAAAGGTGGAAGTACCCATACCAACCATAAGAGGCTAATTAATTAAGAGAAGCTATTATCACCAGGGGAGAAAAACTTTGGAAGTGATAATCAAGATGGCCCATTTTGAACAGTTGACATGAAGGTGTGAGAATACTTTAACATGGGAAAATAGATTCAATTAGTGTAATAACCAAGCCATTCCCAGTCTCTGTTCAAACCTAAGTTAATGGTATCTAGTTTGCATATTAATTCAAGTTCAGCAGCTTCTCATTGGAGTCTTTTTGAAGCTTTTCTGTTGCAAAATTGCCACCTTAACGTCTGTCACTGAGTGATTAGAGAGGCTGAAGTGTACATTGGCCAAACCAGACAGTCTCTATGCAAAAGAATAAACAGACACAAATCTGACATCAGGAATCATAACATTCAAAAACCAGCAGGAGAACACTTCATGTTCTCTGTGTGTATAAATATCTTCACATCCAATGAAGTGAGCTGTAGCCCACGAAAGCTTATGCTCAAATAAATTTGTTAGTCTCTAAGGTGCCACAAGTATTCCTGTTCTTTTTGTCAGAGGAAAGACTGTGTTGAGGCACAGTATAGGAAAGCATAGTAGAAATTAGAATTATGCTGGAATTATGCCAGAATTTCAGGATGTGCGTGTCAGTGAAATGGATAATGTGCAGCTATGGACAGAAAAGAAAGTAAAAAAAATGTCTGCCTGAACAAATCTGCTCCCTGGGTGTATCTTAAGTTTTCTCTGCTTATTTAGTGACAAATGAGATTTTACTACACTTATACTTCCATTAGCTTTGCAAAGCTAGTGCAGTTGAGTTGAGGATTTTATTCTAGTTCAGGCATCAACAGAATTGTTAACTTAGGGCTTGATTCCCCCCTTGATTGCCCTTCCTCATGTGATAGTCCCTTCAATGGGATGACTCATATGAATTCTCCACAGCGGAGGGGGGTCATTAAATCCAGCACCAAGTTCCAAAAGCAGGATCTCAGCTAACTTGTTAAGAAGCATGAGCCAAGACTCCCAATTGAGTTGACAGGGCTGGCACTGAGAAAAGCCATCTTGTTACAGGTTAATTTAGCAGATTTTCCCTGGGGTCACTGAGAGACGACAAACATGGAACCTCCAGAGAGTCACTCTTCAGAGCAGAACTTTAATATTTCTCTCTGTACAAAGGGCACGATGGGATAGTTCACTGGCTACAAACAACCCTTTCCATTTATTATTATTATGTAGAATCTGACCTCCAGAGCGCTAGGCACTTTGAGGGCAATCCCAAAGAGCGTGCAATCTAAAAATATGGCTGCTGCTGTCCTGCCTTCCTTTCACTGAGATATAAGCTCCTGGACAAGAGCTGCTATAAGTTTGGCGCACATTCACACACACTCAGTCCGGGGTCTCGTAACTGGTAAGATGGCCAAGTAGCAGCTGGGGGAGTCATGCAGGGGAGGGATGGCAGCAAGAACTTGGTGCACGGCTCTCTGTAGACTCTCCCCTCTTCTGGGCAGGGAGACTCAGCCCCCACAGCACACCATCCCTGAGGGGAACCCCTTCAACTGCAGTCTGCAAGGATCATCCTACAGCCCTCCTGTACCATTCCCAGGAGGGAAGGGAGAGCACCCTCAGCCCCTTACTTGCTCTGGTGTACTGGTTCCCAGCTCCCCCAGAAAAGGAATCTCCTTACTCCTCAGGGACACAGCATCTTCTCCCTCCCTGAAGGGGCCTCATTCACTCTAAGGGGCTGAGCCCAGCACCCAATTCCCAGGCTAGCTCACTCTGGGTGGCTGACCCGCTGTCCCCATGGAGGGGGAGGGGTCACTCCACTCCTTATCCCCTTCCTTTTCTCATCCTTCAAGGCTTGGAGATAGAACAGGAACTCATGTCAAGTGGCTACTCCCCAGCCATGGCCCCGTCCCACCATGTCTCTGGCTTACTCACTTTGGAGAGCCAGTCCCCATCTGCTCATTCCGGCCCAGCTCCAGCTCCCCTGGGATTGCCTGAACTCCAGGTGCTGCTCCTCCTGCCCCATCCCTGGGGGGGGCTCTCCCCGGGGTGCTGGTCCCCTATACCCAGGTGTCTCTCCCAAGGATGCTGCTCCCTCCTATCCCTGGGATCTCTCCCCCAGCTCTCCCTGGGGTGCTGGTCCCCCTGTACCCGGGTGTCTCTCCCAAGGATGCTGCTCTCTCTATCCCCGGGATCGCTCTCCCTGGGGTGCTGCTCCCCTTATACCAAGGGTCTCTCCCCCAGCTCTCCCAGGCATGCTGCTCCCCCCATTCCTGGAGGTCTCTCCCAAGCGTGCTGCTCCCCCTATCCCCACAATCTCTTCTCCCCAGGCCTCCCAGGCATGCTGCTCTTCCCACCATCCAGGATCTCTCCCTCCAGCTCTCTCAAGGGTGCTGCTCCCCCCTATACCTGGGATCTCTTCCCCCCAGCTCTCCCTGGGGTGCTGCTCCCCCTGTCCCCAGAGTCTCCCCCCCCCCCCAGCCTTCCCAGACATTCTGTGCCCCCCTTCCCTGGGAGCTCTCCCTCCAGCTCTCTCGGGGGTGCTGCTTACCCCCCGCCACTGCCAGGGTCTCTCTGGGGTGCTGCCCCCTATGCCCAGGGAGGTCTTGCTGGGGTGCCATCCCCCCATGCCTGGGGGGGTCTCTGAGGTGCCGCCCCCCCACACGCCCGTAGTCTCGCTGAGGTGCCACCACCCCCACGGCCGGGGTCTCGTGCTGAGGTGCTGCCCCCCACCATGCCCGGCGGTCTCTCTTGCTGAAGTGCTGCCCCCCACCACACCCGGGGTCTCTCTGAGGTGGCGTCTCTCTGAGGTGGCACCTCCCCACAGCTGGGGGGGTCTCGCTGGAGTGCCCCCCCCCACACCCAGGATCTCTCTGAGGTGCTACCCCCCCATGCCCGGAGTCTCGCTGAGGTACCACCACCCCCATGCTCGGGGGGGTCTCGCTGAGGTGCTGCCCCCCACCACGCCCGGGGGGGGTCTTGCTGGGGTGCCGCCCCCCACCACGCCCGGGGTCTCTCTGAGGTGGCACCCCTCCCACTGCTGGGGGGGTCTCGCTGGGGTGCCGCCCCCCCCAACCCGGGGTCTCTGAAGTGGCACCCCCCCACCAGGGGCGGCTCTAGACATTTCGCCGCCCCAAGCACGGTGGCATGCCGCGGGGGGGCGCTCTGCCGGCCGCCGGTCCCGCGGCTACAGTGGACCCCCCGCATGCGAGCAGCAGAGCGGGAGGTCCACCGGCAGGGCGACCCCTGCGGCAGGGCGCCCCAAGCACACACACGGCGTGCTAGGGCCTGGAGCCGCCCCTGTCCCCCAAGGCCAGGCTCCCGCTGGGGTGCCGCCCCCCCACGCCCGAGCTTTCTCTGAGATGCCGCCCCCCCCACGCCCGGGATCTCGCTGGGGTGCCGCCCCCCCACGCCCGGGGAGGTCTCCCTGAGATGCTGCCCCCCCCCACGCCCGGGATCTTTCTGAAGTGGCACCCCCCCCCCAAGCCCAGGCTCTCGCTGGGGTGCCGCCACCCCCCATGCCCGGGGGGTCTCCCTCAGGTGCTACCCCCCCACGCCCGGGATCTCGCTGGGGTGCCGCGCCTCCCCACACCCGGGGGGGGTCTCCCTGAGATGCTGCCCCCCCACGCCCGGGATCTCTCTGAGATGCTGCTCCCCCCACGCCCGGGATCTCTCTGAGATGCTGCTCCCCCCACGCCCGGGATCTCTCTGAGGTGCCGCCCCCCCCACGCCCGGGCTCTCGCTGGGGTGCCGCCCCTCCCCGCGCCCGGAGGGGTCTCGCCGGGGTGCCGCCCCCGCCGCACTCACTCGGGGGTGTTGATCCAGATGATGTCCAGGTGGCAGTAGTACACACACTCCTTGTCCTTGTAGGTGTAGCAAGTGCAGCGCTTGGCTCTGCGGCGCGGCGCTCCCGGGCCATCCGCCTTCCCTCCTCCGCCGGCCAGCAGCCCCCCTGCGGCGGCCCGGCCCGGGCTCTCCACCCCGGCCTGCTCCCGGAGCGCGGGAAACCTCGGGCCCCGGCCGCTGCCGCTCTCCGCGAGGGGCCGGGGGCGAGGCACGGGCAGCGAGAACCCTGCAGGGTGGGGAGAGAAGAAAGGCTGAGCCGCGGGGGAGCAGCCGCTTGGGGGGTCCCATCCCTCGACTCCGGCT
This sequence comes from Gopherus flavomarginatus, assembly GCF_025201925.1. Lineage (NCBI taxonomy): Eukaryota > Metazoa > Chordata > Testudines > Testudinidae > Gopherus > Gopherus flavomarginatus. The sequence continues at coordinate 42,400,249 of NC_066627.1, read as the reverse complement.
CCCCCCCAGCGAGGGGCTTGTCCTTTCCAGTGGCGCCCCCCACCCTTGTCACCGGATTGCTTTTGCGGGGTGGCGAGGGGCTGAGTTTGGCTTGAATGCCCTGGCGGACGGTAGGTACGGAGGCAGCTCCCGGGTTCTCTGCCTGCTTTGGGGGGCCCCCAGGAGCAATGCACGAGCAGGGTGCAGCGTGCCCCTGGCCCAGGGTGGTACCCGAGGAGTTCGTGTTTCGGGTTAGGTTCGATTTGCAGGCGAGGATTAGTACGAGGAGGCCCAGTGCTTACAAGAGTTTAGTCTCTTTTCATGCAGCGTTCGTTTAGATTCGCTTTTTTTCTCCTTTAAACCCCACCTTAACCTACGGATTTGGGTTCCTACTTACTGACCACGCACCAGAAGCCGCTGGCGCTGCTGCCCGTGGGGGAGGCTGCTGCAGCCCCCAGCTTTGTGTGCCAACCAAGAAATTCCCTTTTACCTGCGCTCGAGGTCACTGTAAGTCCAAAGAGTAACAAGAATCCCAGCTCCATTAAATCCAAATGGCAAAACTTGTCAACGGCCGGCAAAGGTGGAGTGAGGCGGGGGATGACTTTGTTCCAGGAGAAATCGCTCCAGGTTGGAGGCAGGGGAAATCCTAGGTCTCGCGGCAAACGCTGCTCCCAGCAATCAGCTCCCACACGGAGGTGTGATCAGTGCTTCTGGCTTGTTAGGGGTTTTCTCTTCCCCCCCGTGCAGTATTAGTCCTGAGGGGGAGAGGGCTGTCAAAAGAAGAAAAGATGCATTGCTGCACTTTTCCCATACACCCCCAATCCAATTAGAAACTGGAGCTGCTGTTTTAAAGCTCCAGTTGCCTCCCACAAAACGACAGCTGACTGCTCAGTGTATATGGATGTTGAGGGTTGCTATCACTTACCCCCTCGTGCTCGTGGTTGCCCATGTCTTGTAGCCTTACACAGGTAGAGAAAGGGAGGAGGCACAAGGTGCTGCCTGAACACCCTCCCCCGATGTTATTAACTTACTATGTGGCTCTTAATCCATCGCTCTCAAGAGAGCTGGTCGGTATCGGCTCAGAGGGGTCGGCTGTTTTTTGTGGTCAAAGCACTAGATTGTGACTCAGATTTGTGCTCAATTATTTTTTGTTTCTGCCACTGACTTCCTGTGTGATCTTGGGCAAGTCGTTTAGGTCCTAGATCCACCAAGTACTTAGGCAGCTAAATCTTGGATTTAAGCAGCTAAATCCAGTCCCATGTGATCCACAAAACTCCCACTGAATTCTATAGGTACTTAAACTCACTCAGTGGCTAAATTTTCAGGATAAAAATTCGCTAGGTGCCTATTTTTCTGCCTCAGCATAAGAACTGCTGCCTCACTCAAGGTGTCCAGATGCCTATTTCCTTCGCTTGTGCCAAAATGATTCACAAAACGTGGGAAGACAGGCATTCATCTTTTTAAGCTGCGTGCAGCCCCCAATCTGGTAGGCATAGGCTGTCTACCTCATCGGGTACCAGTCAAAATCCAGCTGGAGGAAGAGAAGGTGGTGCTTGTTCCCCTTATAACTTCTAGCTCTGGCAAAGAGGGGAAATTGAATTTAGGTCTCCCACATCCCTGGTGAGTGCTCTAACCACAGGACTCAAAGGTATAAGGTGAACACCTCCTCTGCAGGTGCCTAACTCATTCCTGTAAGAAACACCTTGTGCACCTAGCCACCTGATTCCAGCCATCAGTGCATTCCCTAAGCCCTCTTTCATGGGGGAGGGGGAACCCTACAGAAAATTATGCTCACTTTCTGGTATTTCATGAGAGCACTTTTCCCTTTCCTGAGGAAAATAAATAATTCTCCTTCCCTACCTCCTCCCACCCCCAAAAAATCAACCTCTGGTGTGTGTTATTCAGTAGCCACACTTTATATAAAAGCTCAGTTAAATGTCATGTTCCATTAATTAAGAAACTCAGTATTATTACCTTGTTGCCTGTTTTTAAAGATGTAAAAATTAGGCGGAGAGTGTAAATACTATTTTCCTGTCTAACGGTACAAAGAGACATCATGTTTCTGAAAGTGACCACACTTTATGACATGTACTTATAAAATACCAGAAGCAGGAGAGTGAACAGGCACTAAGCCCAAAGGCAGGCTGAAAAGACAGAATCACTGTGAGTTCTTAGAATTATTAGTTAAATCAGAGTTTCTAGTAACGGTGAGCCTCAAAGAAGCTCAAGTCACTAGCATTACACTGAAGTTTGGCCCTGATCCAGCAAAGTATGTGCTTAACTGTAAAGATGAGAGTATTCTCATAGTTTTCAATACTCTCCACTGCTTAAAGTTAAGCATATGCCTTATAACTTTTAGCCCAGTGGTTAGATTACTTGCCTGGCACCGGACCATTCAAAGGTAGAGTGGCTCGTTAACACCTCTGCAGTCATAGGACAAAAAGAGGGGATTCATGAATTAGATTGTTATAACCCAGTGTGTTGAATGGTCCCACTTAATATGTGCTAACTACTTATGCTAAACAATCTATTCCACCTTGCATTTTGCTATGATGCTGGGAGTTCCTTTTCCAAATGTCATGAAAAGCTCTGTATGGTTCAAAACCTTGCCTCTGTCACCACATCAGTTGCTCAAGTTAAAGATATTATCTCATCCACCTTGTCTCTGTAATATCCTGGAACCGATGTGACTTCAGCTACACTGCATAATACTTAACCTAGGGAGGTGGTGAAATCCCCTTCCTTAGAGGTTTTTAAGGTCAGGCTTGACAAAGCCCTGGCTGGGATGATTTAGTTGGGAATTGGTCCTGCTTTGAGCAGGGGGTTGGACTAGATGACTTCCTGAGGTCCCTTTCAACCCTGATATTCTATGATTCTGTGATTGCATTTTCACCTATCTTCAGGAGAAAAATTATAGAGGCACATTGTGCGATTATTTCTCAGTCAATGGGAAACAATGTTTGTAAATCAAGGGTGTGATAATTTCCAAATGATATGATTCTAAATTTTAGTTTTATCATCTGAGTTTTCCTTTGTTGCAATATAAGAATTTTCCCTCTCCCTAATAATGAAGTAGTCTCACAGTAATAAGAGAAACAGTGAAAGAAAGGAACAACATAGCAGTATCATCATTGTATCATACTTATGGACTGATTAGCAATACAACACCAAAGACAATGTTAGAAACAATCTCAAATGCTATTGAGAGGCAGTATTCTGCTTTTAAAATCCTACCATTTCTTTAAATATCGCCTTTAACATGCTCTGCTCTTTCTTAGGCCTGGTCCACACTACGCTGTTAAACTGATTTTAACAGTGTTAAATCGATTTAACACTGCACCCGTCCACACTACACTGCTCTTTATATCGATTTAAAGGGCTCTGTAAATCGATTTCTGTACTCCTACAAAACGAGAGGAGTAACGCTAAAATCGATATTACTATATCGATTTAGGGTTAGTGTGGACACAAATCGACGTTATTGGCCTCATTCTTTTACAGTAGCTACCCACAGTGCACTGCTCCAGAAATCAATGCTAGCCTTGGACCACAGACGCACACCACCGAATTAATGTGCCTAGTGTGGATGCGCACAATCGACTTTATAATATCTGTTTTATAAAATCGGTTTAAGCTAATTCGAATTTATCCTGTAGTGTAGACGTACCCTTACATCTGCTGTTTTCACTCTGAAAAGACAAGGGATACTGTGTCAGCAAACCAAGTGCAGTGTAAACAAAAAAGTAATAAAATGTATCCTAGAATTCATAATCAAGGTTTAGAAATTAAGAACCTAAGGGCAAGATTTTGAGCAAATGAGGTGTAAAAGAAATAAAAGATTAGATGTAACTTCCGCTGCAAAGACAGAGCGACCTTTAGCAAAGAGATTATTATTTCTGGATTTTGTGTGGCCTGATTCTGTTCTCAACTACATTCAATTCAAAGGAATTATTCCTGATTTCCATCCACGTAAGTAGGAACAGAAACAAATCTTTATCATGCATTATTATTAGTCCTTCATGTTAGGTAAATATATAGGCTAATAAGTCACAAATCAGAAGTTGTCTGGAAACACACATTGAATGTCACATCAATAATTAGCACAAAGATTATGCTTTTCCTTACTTAATAAGCAATTTTAATAAATGTGCTAGGTTCAGAAATGTTGAATGAATGTTGCATGAATGTTCCATATTTATTTCAAAATTTCTAAATTAGATATATAACTTTTAATTTTAGACCTGCATGGGAAATACTATTTTATGGATAATTTTGTAGCTGTATAGATGCAAACACCTGGAATCCAATACAGTGCCAACATGTCTGCTTTCTCAGTCATTGTTTCTAAATGAGGCCCAACGTGGGTATTTCTGATCTAGTGTTCCAAGTTCTAGGAGAGCATATCAATAAGCATAACTATTAACTTATTATTTACTGTAATGGAAGAATGCCTAATTAGTAATTAGACCCCAAAAAAGAATGATTGTGCTAATCTTTTACTATTGGTGATTTTGAATGATGTTTAGGCATTGAACTTTACTCATTTTTTGACATATGATAAAGGTGGCTTTGTGAGACCATTTGAGAGCACAGCGTTCTAAAAAGTGCACTAGCAATATTACATAGTCCTTGGTCAAAAAACCTAAAAGGGATTTTTTTAAGACATATCCAGCAGGAAGTGTATATGAGGAGGCAGCTTGGCTTAACAGACAGGAAGTTATGAGACCTGATTTACACACTCTTATACACCTTTACCTTTGACTTGTTGTGTGACTTTGATAAGTCATTTTCCCCTCTATACCTCAGTTTCCAAATCTTGAGATCAATGTGCTGCATAGATGCTAAAAATCATTAGCATTAATACTCTCTACCCTCTTCCCCACTTCTCCCCACCTCCAGTATGCCCCTTTCTTCCCCCTGTGTTGGGTTGCAAAAGGAGTGGTGTCAGGAGTCAGCTATGCTGGCACTACACCCATAGAGTACTTCCTCACACCAGGGCAATCCTCAGCTAGGGAGATGCAGCCATTCTCCCTTCCCTTTGGGCCACATGAGCAGCTCAAAGGGAGTGAAGAAGAACAGAGAATCTGTCTCATTCTGGAGTGTAAATATTTGAGAAAAGGTTACTTGTAATTGGCTGAAAGGAGAGATATGTCTAGAACACAGACAAGGCTGAGACTTAAGGAGTTTTGGAATGTGGAGCAGCTGAAGAGATGGCATTAGAGTTCCCAAATCAGACTGACAGCAGGAATTCCCAAGAAAAGCAAGCTCACAGATTCTATATTTGAAAATTTGAGACTGTTAGTATAATTAGGCACCTTTGGGTTTCTTTAACAAACAGTTTGTTTTTAACATATTTGTCTGGTCCTTGTCTCTCCATCTTATAAATACTTCTCTGTAGGGGATTGATTACTCAGTCAGATACTTTCTACCAATAATCCCATAGCATTTAGTCTCCACACAAGTGCTACACAAAATAGCTATGAATTACTAAAAGCTTTAGAGCTGTTTAAACAAGGGAAACCACTAAGGGGAAACATTAAAAAAAAAAAAGACTACCCAGGCTATACTCCCCTGCTAATAAACATTGTATTAGAATTGGATTGTAAAGGTTTGAGAAGTAGTAGCACACAGATGTGCTACAGATGTCTGTTCTTACAACTATGTAGCGGCCCCGGAACAGAACCTAATTCACAAATGATGCATATTTAAAAAAATAAATGTACCCACCCATTGTCTTTTATTGTACTTGTTTAGCAGGCACCATTAAAATCTCCTTCCCCATCTGCAATTTCAGCATTAATCACAATATAGTCCTATTTTTGGAATAGAAGATACTGTAAAACTGCAAACATTGTGTTTTTAATGGCACACATTGTACCGTTCTCAACTGATAAACAGAAATTAATAAACAATGATTGTGTGCAGAATGCAGTGAGATCAATAAGCTCTCCAGAAACACAGTGTTGTGATTATTATTTATTAAGTTACTTGTTGCTTGAGTTACACAGCAATAAAATCCCAAAGCTGATCATGTTTCCCCTGCCACTTTAGTTACCAGACAGCCTGATTCAAAGTCCTTTGAAGTGAATGGAAAGAATCACATTTACTTCAGGGGCCTTTAAGCCAAATTTAGAAAGATGATGACTACGTATGGTATTTTAGGAGCATACAGGTCACAAAATTTGGTCACCCCTGTCTAAAGGAATCTTTCTCTCTCCCTGTCTCTTTCTTTCTTCCCTTCTTTTATTGTTATTTATATAACACCAAAAGTGAGCTAGATGATTAATAAAACAAATAGGAGGACAAGGTCCATATTCTGAAGAGCTTAGTCTAGAATGAGCCCTGGCGTCCTTTCCTTTTCTTCCTTCTCAGCCCTCTTAGCATCAGGGCAACAATGCATAAATATAAATATCCCTTCCTCTTTCAGTTGTTGTGTAGAAAGAAGTTTTGCATAAAATAATACTCCTTGCTGTTATAATTTATTGCAGGTAACGCTCCTATCTCTGGATAAAAAGTGCTATCTAAATGCAAAGTACTACTGTTATTAATACTGTCCACCCTCCCCCAGATCTGAACCCTGACCTAAGTCCCTGGATCCAAACAACCTCAAACTTTGGAGCAGTTAATAAAAGGAATTAAGAATAATATTTACAGTAGTAATCCCTGCTAGATGAGACAATCTATTCACTTGAAATTTGTTCAGGTAAGGAGGCAGCACTGACAGAAGAGAAGTCTAGGATAAAATATGGCTAGTCAATTAATCTGGATACTTTATGCTGTTTGTATAAAATAGGGATTGAAAGCCACCAGCAAAAAAAGATAAGATGGAGGGTGGGAGCTGAGATGGCTGCCTTGTGGGAAGCACTTGAAATGTATAAAGAAGAAAGGAAAGGGTTATTTGATGGGACAGACTGCCTATTCTTTGAGGTACACTGGCTGGAGGAATTGCACAGGCCAAGGCAAATCGTCCAGGGCAGATGGAAAAAATGAGGCTCTGGAAATGGATGGAACCTGCCCTGGAAATGGGCAAGTCTCTAGGAAACAAGGTAGGTGAAAGGATGACCTGTACCTTTAAGGGGTTCAGTTTCCAGCTCTGACCTGGGGCTGGGTTTCTCCTTTCTTTCCTTGCCCAAGTGACTGAGCACAGGGCCTGCTGGGAAATCTCAGCGCAGGCTGCTTCTTATTAGGTGAAAGGACAGGTAGGAGCAGCACTGTCCTGTAAGATGCTCTAGAACCAGAGGAAAAGGCTGGTAGTCACTCCTTATTGAAAGGAAGCTGGTGAAGGTGGCAGGAAGAAGCTAGCAAAGGGCCAGGGAGAAGGCCTAAAGGTGAGTTACAGAAGGTCCCTGCCGAAGTGTTTGTGCACTAGGGAGTGAGGGGAGGAGGCCTGAACAGAGACAGGCACTGTTGGAACTGGCCCTGGGAAATAGTGGAGCAAGCCAGGCTTTAGCATAGGGCAGTTTTCTGTCCTGGGGTCCCAAGTGAGGTTCATGTGCCCAGCTATTATGGAGCTACCTACAGGGGTGGTGCAGAAACCCCTCCCCTCCACCTTGGAAAGCACTAATAAAGGGCCTGCTTGTTTTCTGCTTAGACTTTTCTGGTTTGCCTTAGAAGAAAAGGACTTGAGCTTTGGCTGGCCAAAGCAACAACAAACTTTAAATCAATGGCCCAGCTCAGGAAAGACTCTCTCCAGTGGGGAAACTCATCAGAGCTGTGCTTGGGGACATCAGAGAGGTAAGCCTGAACTCTCAGTCACCCTTTGCCTCCCCTCCTCCAGAGCCCAAGGGAGGGGAACCGGGAACATATAGCGGGAGGAACCATTACTTCTGCTCCTGTACTTACTGCTGTTGAACTGAGGGAGGGAGTGGAGCACCATTTATGGTCCAGAGTCAGACAGTTTAGCAGCAGCAGCTGCTCCGATACTGCCCAGGTGCTGCTATGGAGGTTACATTAAGGCAGAGGTTTTCAAACTGGTTGTGTGTGTGTCCCCTAGGAGAACGCAGAGGAACATTTGGGGGGGGGCCTCAGGCCAGTCCTGCAGGGCTTGGGGAGGGAGTGCCATCTCCACCCCCTGACTCAGGCTACCCGGTCTGTGTCAATGTCTCCGTGCTTCACCTGCAGAGACAATTGCATACGCCTTCCCCCATCCTGAAAACCTGAGGGGGGAGGGCAGGTATTGGGGGTAAGGGGGTGCAACCAAAAAATTGTAACTCAAAGGAGGGAGGGGCTCAGCTCAAGAACTTTTAAAACTAGTGCACTAAGATCATGCCTTTAAGGTTTTCTTCTCAATCATAATAGCTTGAAATGTGTTGTTGTTGTTTTTTAATGAAAGTTTACATGGTGCAGCAATGAATGGCATTGAAGATTCCTGCTTGCCTGGGTGAGCAGGATTTGGCAAGTCTGAGATCATGTGCTGTAAATGACACACTGTGGCTCTTGGGCAGGGATTCATAGATTTGAAGGTCAGAAAAGACCATTTGGTCTGACCTCCTATGTAACACAGGTCCTAGAACATCTCCAAAATAATTCCTAGAGCAGATCTTTTAGAAAACCAGCTAATTTTGATTTTAAAATTGTCAGTGTTGGAGAATTCACCATGACCCTTAGTAAATTGTTCCAGTGGTTAATTACTTACTGCTTTTAAAAAAAATAATTACAATTTATTTCCAATCTAAATTTGTCTAGCTTCAGCTTCCAGCCATTGGATTGTGTTATATCATTCTTTCCTAGATTGAAGAGACCATTATTAAATATTTGTTCTGCATGTAGGTATTTATTGACTATAATCAAGTCACCCCTTAAACTCAAGAAGCTCAACCTATGTAGCTTATCACTATCAGGCAGGTTTTCTAATCATTTTCATGGCTCTTCTCTGAACCCTCTCCAATTTTTCAACATTCTTCTTGAATTGTGGACACCAGAACTTAACTCTGTGTGTGTGTACACAAATAATAAGTTTTATATAAAAATCTATTGTATATGATATATGTACATTACTTGCCCTCTAAACCACTTCAAGTGTTCTTAATCATTATGGGTTTCTTCCTTAATTGTGGGACTTTAACAATACTTTATTAGTTGGCCAAAAAGCCACAAACAATTCTCAATTAACATTCACTTTTTTCTGGTTAAATTTTTCCTCCCAGCTGATCTGGCTCATAATTGTTTTCAGCTTTGTGAAATTAGCCCTTTTAAAGCATTGAGTATAGATGTTGGTCTGGATTTTATTCTATTTACACATTATAAATATGATGATGGCACAATCACTTATACCTCAGCTACAGTTAATTTTTAGTTCTGTGATTAGTTCCTCCTTTTCTGTTAAGACAAAGTCTAATATAGAATTCCTCTATGTTAGTTATAACATTTTTGAGTTAGGAATTATCATCTATAATATTTAGAAATTCCAGGAATGTTTTAGTATTGTCAGCATGAGACCTCCAGGACATGCTACTCAAACTAAAACACCAAGACCATACAGGTTTGTTTTGGGGTTTTTTTGCCTAGACATTACAGATAATTTCATAAGGAGCCAGCCATCCTGTTCTCTATGTGATTTGGCAGTCTGTAGCACACACAAACTAATAGTCCATCTTGTGCTTTATCTGTTAGTTTGTTGATCCATAAGCATTCAAGACAATTTTTTTGTCCAAGTTATCAGTGACTTGGAAACAGATAATTCTATTTTTGACATAGAGTGCCACTCCTCTTCCCCTTTTGCCCATTTCCTCCTTCCTAGGTAGCTTTTAACATTGTAATCATGCAAATCATCCCACCAGGTTTCAGAAATATCAATTAGATCAAATTTATGTTTGTAAATGAGCAATTTCAATTCCTGTTGTTGGTTACCCAAAATCCTAGTATTAGTGTATAGGCAATTAAAGAATTTCTTCCCTTCATGTCCTTTTTGTTTCTTGATTAATTTTGTTTTCAACATCTTGATTCTGTGCTAAATGAGTGTTCATATCTATCTTCTTTTTACCTCCCTTTTTGTTATTAGTTTAATGCAGGGGTAGGCAACCTATGGCACGGGTGCCGAAGGTGGCACATGAGCTGATTTTCAGTGGCACTCACACTGGCTGGGTCCTGGCCACCGGTCCGGAGGGCTCTGCATTTTATTTAATTTTAAATGAAGCTTCTTAAACATTTTAAAAACCTAATTTACTTTACATATAACAATAGTTTAATTATATATTATAGACTTATAGAAAGAGACCTTCTAAGAACGTTAAAAATGTATTACTGGCACGCAAAACCTTAAATTAGAGTGAATAAATGAAGACTCGGCACACCAGTTCTCAAAGGTTGCCAACCCCTGGTTTAATGCCTTCCTGGTGACTCTAGCCAGCTTGTTCCCTAGGAGGCTGGTTCTCCTTCGACTGAGGTAGAGGCTATTCAAATTATACAGCTCCCTTTCCCCACAGAAAGTGGACCGATAGTTTGAGTTTTGTGGACTATCTGTCCTATATCATATACCTAGCCAGTGGTTCACTTTCAGAATTTTCTGTCTTCACTCTTCCTTTGCTCACAAGGCAGGCAGTATCTCAGAGAAGATCTCTTGGACATTCTTCTTCTTCACCAGGCTTCTGAGTTCCTTGAAGTCACCTATTATCAGCAAGATATCCTGCAATGCAGTGTCATTAGTGTTGATATGAACCATCACCAGGGGATCCTTGCCTGCTGACTTCAGAAGCCTATCCAATCTTAGAGTGACGTCTCATGTCTTGGCTCCAAGAAGACTGCATGCCTGTTGTCTGCTTGTCCCTTGCAGAATGCTCTTTTGATTTGTCAGAGTATTGAACCCCCAACAAGGATTGTCTGTCATTTTTGGACAGTTGGAGAACTCTTTATGGGCAAGCTTGCTTTTCTTACAGCTTGGGCCAAGCTGCCATAAGTGTGTCCTGTACATCTTTCTATTCCCTTGGACCAGCTGGATCTTGGGAGGCATCTTCCACAGTTTCCATGCTGATGAGCTAGTGTCTATTGGAATATTCTAACTGCGTGGAATTCTTCCTGGTCCTCTTTCTGCGGGTCACAGCCTGCACATCATCTGTGTCCAGCTGTGAAGTAGTGATGTGATCTCTTGCCTCTGTCAGTTACTGAAGGAACAGTATTAGACTATAACCAATGATGTGCATGCAAAACTTCTGATGTAGAAAACGTTTCTGAAAAATTATATTGAAATATATATCTTCCAACAGTCAGTCTTTCTGCAATAAGAGGAGGGCGTTCTACTCTGGAACAGAGCTCAGCATATTGTGTATGAAACTTTAATACAATCTATCCCTGTTTTTTATATTTTTGGCAGCTGAATCACTTTATTATTTGTTCTGTGCTGTCAGTGTAATAAGCACTAAATTGGAAGTTACTCATAGAAAAACAAACTAAATGATCATATCTTCTTCCCATCTGTGCCATACATTCCTTTGCAGATGTGCTGATCAAATCCAGCAATACAGAAATGCTAGAGTTAGAAGCTCATGATCTAGTATTGTCCTGAATTTAGTGCATAAGCACAAAAATTGATTACAAAGTTACCAGATAGACAGTAGAGAAGCTAGTGTCTTGCCAGGGGGTCTTTGCAGGGAATTACTTCATAATACAAGTGCAAACCTCTAGCTATGGCTCTTCTGGGGCAGCCACAGCCGAGTTCCATCAATCTAGCAACAAATCTGACACTGTGTTTGAATCTGTGACCTTTCCTTCTCTCTCCATGTAATTTATCTCTCCACCAAGGAAAGACTTCCAGAGAGAAATAAACAAGTGTCTGCTGGCATGAACTAGTCAAAAGGAAAATAAAATGACAAATGAACCTCTATGACATAAGCAGATTGACATGACAAACTGCAAGTGCTGTTCACACCTAAGCCCTCTGAGAGCTATTTCATCTGCTGATGGTTGAGAAGAGGAGCTGTATTTGTGAATATATTATCTACTGACTTGCTATTATAGCTCTCTTAATTCCCTGTAGCCCAATATTTGGGAAAATTGGATGAAGTCACACTACTGTCCAAAGACAAAGACAAGGCTGAGTCAAGCATCTGTAGGTCATCAACACAGCAAAATCGAAAACATGGCAGCAAGTCTCAGAGCTTGGGTCCACTGACTTGGTCCTGCACTATGGGGCTAAAAACAGGAGTGAAGACTTCCTACTTGGCCTGGAACCTGGGCTCTGAGACCTCCCCTCCTCCCCAGGTCTCAGAGCCCATGCTCCAGCTGGAGCCCAAACTATACAAATAGTTGTGAAGAAGATACCAGGCCATCTCGGTGAGCTTTTATTTACAGCTTTTGGGGTGTTCTGCTACTTACCTGGCAGAAATCTTCAGGTACAAACATTTTACAGGCTATGGGACTGAAGAATGTTGTTGAGGGAATCTGAGATTGTTGCTGCATAACGTTCCTTTTAGCCGTACATATTTTTTCTTTTAAATTGCACACCACAATGGCAGGCAATTAAAAGAATATTGAGATCAATCTGGGACAAAGGACAAGTTTTCAAAACTTGTTTATTCTTCGAGGGACTCTAAGATGTAAAGAAGAAGCTGTAGAGATTTGTGCCAACTGGCTGGCCCTCAGCCTGTCCTGTAACCAATAAAACTTTTCGGAATCCACTGAACAAAATAACCCATGTGGAATGAGGCCTTGAAGGAGACATGTTGCTTCTAAAAGATTCCCTTTTGCGCATAATTTAACTTGTGCGGTGGTGGGGAAGGAGAGATTTTCCTGATCTCAGTAGGGTGGAGTCATTGTTCTCTTTCATTTTCAAAAGCCTGGTGATGACGCAGAGTCACACCTCACCTCATCTAGCAGATTGTTTCTCTGAATCCAGGGTGACTGATGAGGGGGAGTGTGTCCCAAAAGCAGCCCTGGATCACAGATGCATGAGCATATTTGTTTCAAAAGCATGTTTTCTTTCTTCTAGGAGAAACAAGAGCTGTAATTGTGTGCCCTCTGTTCAGTTTAATTGCTTCTATGCCTCTTGGGTTCTAAAATGAGATCATTTGTTTCACATATTAGAAAAGGGCATATTGGGATTTGCTGTTCATGTCTCCTAAATTTCTTGTGTTCTCTCATTTGGTACGTGGCTTTTTTTAAAAAAAATTTGGTCTGGAGGAAGCATAATCTAGATGTTACAGCAGGGAACAGAGAGTCAGATTTTTAGAACCTGGTGTACAAAATTTTGCAGGCAAAAGGGATCCTGCAGTTACCACGGCTGAATATGCATATGCATAGTCACAGTAACTGTACCTGCAATTTAAAAGTGTATTTAAGGGTATGTCTACACTATGGGATTATTCCTATTTTACAGAATTCGATTTTGGACAACTGATTATATAAAGTCGAGTGCACGTGGCCACGCTAAGCACATTAATTTGGCGGTGTGCATCCATGTACCGAGGCTAGCATCGACTTCCAGAGCGTTGCACCGTGGGTAGCTATCCCATAGTTCCCGCTTCTCCTCTGCCCATTGGAATTCTGGGTTGAGATCCCTATGCCTGATGGGGCAAAAAACATTGTTGCAGGCGGTTCTGGATACAGCCTCACTTCTCCCTCCATGCAAGCAATGGCAGACAACCGTTTCACGCCTTTTTTCGTGGGTAAATGGTGCAGACATCATACCACAGCAAGCATGGAGCCCGCTCAGCTCAAGACAGCAATCATGAACATTGTAAACACCTTGCTCATTCTCGTGCAGTCTGTGCTGAATCAGGACCTGAAAAACCAGGCGAGGAGTAGGCAGCGCAGCAACGAGAGTGATGAGGACATGGACACAGAATTCTCTCAAATCGCGGGCCCCAGCACTTTGGAGATCATGCTGTTAATGGGGCAGGTTCTAGCTGTGGAATGCTGATTTTTGGGCCCAAGAAACAAGCACAGACTGGTGGGACTGCATAGTGTTGCAGATGTGGGACGATTCCCAGTGGCTGCGAAACTTTCGCATGCGTAAGGGCACTTTCATGGAACTTTGTGAGTTGTTTTCCCCTGCCCTGAAGTGCAGGAATACCAAGATGAGAGCAGCCCTCACAGTTGAGAAGGGAGTGGCGATAGCCCTGTGGAAGCTTGCAACGCCTGATTGATTCCTGACTGACCGGTAGCTATTTGGAGTGGGCAAATCTACTGTGGGGGCTGCTATAATGCAAGTAGCCAAAGCAATCACTGAGCTGCTGCTACAAAAGGTAGTGACTCTGGGAAATGTGCAGGTCATAGTGGATGGCTTTGCTGCAATGGGATTCCTTAACTGTGGTGGGGCGATAGATGGAACCCATATCCCTATCTTGGTGCTGGAGCACCAGGGCAGCCAGTACATAAACCGCAAGGGGTACTTTGCAATGATGCTGCAAGCATTGATGGATCACAAGGGACATTTCACCAACATCAATGTGGGATGGCCGGGAAGGGTTCATGACGCTCGCGTCTTCAGGAACACTACTCTGTTTAAATGGCTGCAGCAAGGGATTTACTTCCCAGACCAGAAAATAACAGTTGGGGTGTCGAAATGCCTGTAGTTATCCTTGGGGACCCAGCCTACCCCTTAATGCCATGGCTCATGAATTCATACACAGGCAGCCTGGACAGTAGTCAGGAGCTGTTCAACTACGGGCTGAGCGAGTGCAGAATGGTGGTAGAATGTGCATTTGGATGTTTAAAGGGACGCTGGCACACATTACTGACTCCTCAGACCTCAGCCAAACCAATATACCCATTGTTATTGCTGCTTGCTGTGTGCTCCACAATCCCTGTGAGAGTAAGGGGGAGACCTTTGTGGCGGGATGGGAGGCTGAGGCAAATCACCTGGCCGCTGATTATGTGCAGCCAGACACCAGGGCGATTAGAAGAGCACACCAGGAAGCGCTGCACATCAGAGAAGCTTTGAAAACTGGTTTCATGACTGGCCATGTGAAAGTTCTGTTTGTTTCTCCTTGATGAAAACCCGCCCCCTTGATTGACTCATTCCCTGTAAGCAACCCACCCTCTCCCTTCAATCGCAGCTTGCTTTCTAAGGAAATAAAGTCACTATCATTTAAAAATCATGTATTCTTTATTAACTGATTATAAAAAGAGGGAGAGAACTGACAAAGCAGCCCAGGTAGGGTTTGGGAGGAGGATAGGAGGGAAGGAAAAGGCCACTTCAGAAGTTCAAAATAATGAGAGCCTTTTGCTTGGGCTATCCACTGGGGTGGAGAGGGCAGGTGCACGGAGTCTTCTCCCTCCCCACCCCTACCCCCCGTGTTCTTACACATCTGGGTAAGGAGGCTATGGAACTTGGGGAGCAGGGGCTGCAGCGGCACTCTGTGATTCTGCTGCCATTCCTGAAGCTTCACCAGATGCCAGAGTATGTCAGTTTGATCACGCAGGAGCCCCAGCGTTGTATCATGCCTCCTCTGATCTTCCTGCCGCCACCTCTCATCTCAAGCATCCCTCCTCTCTTCACGTTCATCTCTCCTGTCCTCACGTTGGTCCCTCTTGTCCTCACGTTCGCTGGCAATTTTCCTGTACTTTGATACTGTGTCCTTCCACTCATTTAGATGAGCTCTTTCATTGCAGGTCGATTCCATGATTTCAGAGAACATTTAGGCTTGTGTCCTTTTTTTCCACCGCCTTACGTGAGATAGCCTTTGGGACGGAGGAAGGAGGCTTGAAAAATTTTCAGCTGCAGGAGGGAGGGAAAAAAGGGAGAGAAGTATTTAAAAAGATACATTTTACAGAACAATGCTTATACTCTTTCACGGTGAACAACACTATTCACATTACATAGCACATGTGCTTTCAGTAGAAGGTCGCATTTTGCAAAGAGCCCAGTAGGAACTGCCACCTCTGTCCCCTTAATTAAGTTCCCGCATTTCAACCAGGTTACCATGAATGATATCACTATCCTGAGGATAACACAGCAAGATAAAGAACGGCTGTTGCTTGAATGCCAGCAAACACCAGGACCATATGCTGCCAGGCTTTGTCATGCAATGATACCAGATTACTTGCTACTAGCATGGCATGATCAAGTGTCCTACCATGGAGGACGGAATAAGGCTGCACTGCCCAGAAAACTTCTGGAAAGGCTTTTGGAGTACCTCCAGGAGAGCTTCATGGAGATGTCCCTGGAGGATTTCCGCTCCATCCCCAGACACGTTAACAGATTTTTCCAATAGCTGTACTGGCCGCGAATGCATCCCAAGTCCTCAGGGCAAATTAATCATTAAAAAAAGCTTGCTTTTAAACCATGTTTTATATTTACAAAGGTACACTTACCAGAGGTCCCTTCCATGGCTTCGTGGTCTGGGATAATGCTTTGGGAGGGTACTTAAGTCAGGCTGAGAAAAAGCTCCTGGCTGCTAGGGAAAATGGAGTGTGCTTTCCGCAAGCTCGTTGTCGTCGTCCTCATCTTCCCTGTCCACAGAATCCTCAGGCATGGCTGAAATTACCCACTCCTTGGAATCCATGGTCAGGGGTGGGGTAGTGGTGGCGGCCCCCCTAGAATTGCATGTAGCTCAGCGTAGAAGCAGCATGTCTGCTACTCTGCCACGGACCTTCCGTTTGCTTCTTTGGTTTTCTGGTAGGCTTGTCTGAGCTCCTTAACTTTCACGTGGCACTGTAGTGAGTCCCTAGTGTGGCCACTCTCCATCATGCCCTTGGAGATTTTTTCAAAAGTTTTGGCATTTCATCTTCTGGAACGTAGTTCTGCTAGCACAGAATCCTCTCCCCATATAGCAATCAGATCCAGTATCTCCCGCACAGTCCATGCTGGTGCTCTTTTTCGATTCTCGGACTGCATGGTTACCTGTGCTGATGAGCTCTGCGTCGTCACCTGTGCTGTCCACGCTGGGCAAACAGGAAATGAAATTCAAAAGTTTCCTGTCTACCTGGCCAGTGCATCCGAGTTCAGATTGCTGTCCAGAGCGATCACAATGGTGCACTGTGGGATAGCCCCCGGAGGCCAATACCGTCGATTTGTGACCACGCTAACCCTAATTAAAAATAGCAATGTCGATTTCAGCGCTACTCCCCTCGTTGGGGAGGAGTACAGAAATCGATTTTAAGGGCCCTTTATATCAAAGTAAATGGCTTCATTGTGTGGACGGGTGCAGGATTAATTTGATTTAATGCTGCTAAATTCGAGCTAAACTCATAGTGTAGACGAGGCTTAACCTGTAGTAATTGTACACAGCACAGGAGGACACAGTGCTTTCTTCCATTGTTCACTTTTTGCCCATGCAGTTCTAAAATCCTTGTCCCTATACTGAACTCTGCCCTAAACTTACCGTGCACTCTTGGTCTAGTCACGTAAGCCCCTGCAAGATTCTCCCAGATGTTAAATAAGTGATGATTATTGGTTGAGCTGGCTAAAGAGCAGAATATTCATTGAATAAAAGTACTCAATGGATATGGCCTTTATTGAATAAGTGATCTGATAAGCATTCAGCTAGCAATAGAGCCATTCTAATATCACACACAATTATTTTTCAGTAAGCGTATTGATGAGTAGTTGCAATGTTTGAATAATAAAAGTAACCATTTCTAATATTTACTGCTGAGGGTATTCTGCACCAAAAAATTAAAAATGTTGAGCACAATATTTTAAAATGCTGCAAGCTTTATTGTCAATAAATAAATGCAGAGGCTCCAGCGTGGCAGTGGGGAACACAGATCACTGGGTGCATGAAGGTGGGAGATCACTGAGCAGCCTCCCCACTCCGGGGATGTGGACTCAGTGGTGAGGCTGCACTGATCCTGATACAGCACAAGGCTTGGGCCTACCCCAGAAACACCCTGAGGTCCTGCCCTTCTGTGCCAGGTGTGGGGCAGGCAGGCTTGGGCAGGCAGGATCCAAGTGTGGAGGGGTTCAGTGTGGGGGGAGCCAGGTGTGGGGGGAGAGGATTCTGTGTGGGACAATCTGGATGCAGGCAGCTCAGTGGGGGGGGGTCTAGGTGTGGGGGATCTGGATGCACAGAGGCTCATTGTGGGGATTCCATGTGCAAGGGCAATGGGACTCTGCAGGTGAAAGTGGTTGGGGTTTAGCAGAGGGGCACTGGGGTGTCAGCAGGGGGGTCTGGGTGCTGGGGGAGGGGACTTAGTGAGGTGAGGGTCTAGATGCAGCTAGTTGGGGTTCAGTGGAATGGGGGTCTGGATGTGGGCGCTCAGGGTAGTGCAGGGGGGTGGAGCTCATCAGGGTGGGGTTTTGAGTGCAGGAAGCTCTGTGGGGGGTGGACTGGGTATAGGGATGGGGATCCAGAGCTGAGGGCTCCAGATGTAGGGGTTGAGGTTCAATGGGGTGGGGTTCGGGTATGGAGGGCTGGGGTGGTTCTCGATGTATGGTGTGAGGCTTGGTGTGGGTGTCTGCGTATGGGAGGTCCGGATGCATGGGGGTTGGGCAAGCAGCTCCCCGTACAGTGACCCCCTCCCTCCTGCAGCTGAAGAGCGATAGGGGCAGGAAGCAGGGGAGGATGCTATGCTTCCTGCAGCTGGGATAGGTTTCTGGGGGTGGATCTAACACAGCCCCAGCCACTCCTTGCAGGGGAAGAGGAAATCCTGTCCTCCCCTGCTTCCAGCCCAGCCGGGACTAGCAGCAGATCCCACCGCCTACTCTGGGTGCCTGAAACGATGTACCTGCACATCTAGGGAGGGGTGTGTAACTGCTTTTGCAGCTTCCCTTTGCTTCTCTGTTAGAAAGTTATTTTTCTGCGGGGAAACAAAGAAATCTGCTGGGGACATGAATTCCACACAGAATTCCCCCAGGAGTAAATATTTACTGATATCAGAGGATTTATGTTAGGCCTAATTCATATTTGTGAAGTGAGTTGAGAGATTTAAAATGGAAGGTCTCAGCAAAGTGTTAACAATTCTGATCTTTACTCACATGGATGCCTTCCTTCCGCAGACCTGTGCTGATACATGCTTTGTACTGCACTATAATTTGAACAGATGTTCATATCAGTGTGTCTCACATTGTGGTGCTAAAGATGCCCAAAAGTCCACAAGTGTCACTAAACTGGGCATAAACAACACCTGAAGTTTGTAAGCTTCAGCCACTGAAAACAACGGGACCTGCTGGGCTCTGATCATGTCTGAAAATCTGTCTCAGAAAAAATATTGCTAACACTTCTGATTTATTAGTGTCTGCTATAAAATGTTCAGATCAGACAGGCATTGGCCATGCTATGGAAGATTTGAGTGTGTTTCCCCCTCTTTTCATTCTTTTACTTTCCTATTTTTCCCAAGTAATCTTTTTATTGCTTTCAGAAGAGAAAGTGGAGCCATGGAAGGATAAAATTTATGAAGCAATAATAGAAGTAACCTAATACACAGTGTGTCACAATAGAACAGGCAAAAAACTAATCTACATAGTATATTTGTGCTTTCTGTGCACCTACAGTGCCTGTTTGCGTACAAGCATACCTATACGCTCGCAGGGACTGCAGATAAACCATGGGGAAGATCCTATGGTCTGTACTGGAATGATCTGAATAGTGTTATTGAATTCAATGGACTCCTCGTGTAAGTGAGGGTTTTGCAGGATCAAACCCAAATACAGCACATCCCCAGGACTGTTAATCAAAGCTCTCAAGAAAGTAAGACCATTTTTTGTTTTTTATTTTTAATCCCCAATTTAACAAATTAGGTGATCGCTGACGCCATCGAGGTATCCCAGACCAGTGTGTCACTCCATTAGGTTACATTTTGGGTGCATTTTTCCAGCATTTAACGAATGCCGTCTTGGCATTCTGGCTGGGTTTTCAATAAACAATTCTTGTAATATCTGAATGTCTGGGAACCTATCAAGATAGCTATTCATAAAATGTTTTGGGTCACAGGCTATATACATCTTTAAAATCATACTTATTTTCCCAATATTCTCCTTCAAAGAAGTAAACACCCTGGGGAAATGCTACTGCAGGCACAATAAAATCTCTCTTTTCTTTACTCCAATTCCACTATATGTTGTTGCATCTATTAAATTAGAACATTTTGGCAGAAATCCAGCAGGATTTCTGTTGTCTTCAGCTGTTTCCAATGTAGCAAAAATGTCTTAATACATCTGTAAATCCATTGTTTGTTATTGAAGTTTAGATCAGGTTGGCAACTCTTTGTCTACTTGACAAACATTCCTCCTCCCCACCCCCCTGGTAAGACACACTTGTCAGTCTTTTCAAAGTAAAGAAGCATAATATAACCAAAACAGTATTTTCCCCCACCCCTACCCCGGATAACCAGTATATGCAACACAATGGAAAAAAATTGGGCTTTTTTTTTCCCTGTCCCATTGTCGACAACTTAAAGTAGTGCTCAGTGCTCTCTTGCAAGAGACTTCCTTTATACGGTGTCCAGTTCTAAATGGCTATGCATAAAAACCAAGAGCTTCACAGCAAATTGAATACAAATCATACATTTGTAACTGAATAAATAACCTCTGTATCAGGGATCGGCAACCTTTGGCACATGGCTTACCAGGGTAAGCACCCTGGCAGGCTGGGCCAGTTTGTTTACCTGCTGCATCGGCAGGTTCGAGTGATCGCGGCTCCCACTGGCCACACTTTGCTGCTCCAGGCCAATGGGGGCGGCGGGAAGTGGCAGCCAGCACATCCCACGGCCTGGCCCGCTAGAGTACCAAAGGTTGCCAATCCCTGCTCTATATTCTAGGGATGGTGTTTGCCAGGCCTCTTTTGTCGATGACTGTAAGTGGGTTATGGTTCACTTCAGCTAACAAAAGATATTAAACTTTTTACACCTGTGAACTAAGGTCAAAGCTTTCTTCTGTATGTAAGCACATTGACACTCAGGGTATGTCTACACTATGAAATTAGGTTGATTATATAGAAATTGGTTTTTAGAAATCAATTTTATACAGTTGATTGTGTATGTCCCCCCTAAGTGCATCCTCACTACCATGGCTAGCATTGACTCACGGAGTGGTGCACTGTGGGAAGCTATCCCACAGTTGCCACAGTCTCTGCTGCCCATTGGAATTCTGGGTTAAGCTCCCAATCCCTGATGGGGCAAAAACATTGTCGCAAGTGGTTTTGGGTATATGTCATCAGTCTCCCCTCCCTCCCTCTGTGACAGGAACTGCAAACAATCATGTTGTGCCTTTTGTCCTGGGTTACCCATGCAAACGCCATAGCACAGCAAGCATGGAGCCTGCTCAGCTCACCGCTGTTCTTGCGAGCATTGTAAACACCTCGTGCATTATACTGCAGCACGTGCAGAACCTGGCTAAGAGACAGCAGCACCAGGATGAGTGTGAGGAGGACATGGACACACGTTCCTGAAAGCACGGGATGTGGCAATTGGGACGTCATGGTGGCAGTAGGATTGGTTGATACAGTGGACTGCCGATTCTGGGCCTGGCAGACAAGCACAGACTGGTCGGACCCCATAGTGTTGCAGGTATGGGATGATTCCCAGTGGCTGCGAAACTTTCGCATGCATAAGGCCACTTTTCTGGAATTCTGTGAGTTGTTTTCCCCTGCCCTGAAGTGCAGGAATACCAAGATGAGAGCAGCCCTCACAGTTGAGAAGGGAGTGGCGATAGCCCTGTGGAAGCTTGCAACGCCTGACAGCTACCGGTCAGTCAGGAATCAATTTGGAGTGGGCAAATCTACTGTGGGGGCTGCTGTGATGCAAGTAGCCAAAGCAGTCACTGAGCTGCTGCTACCAAAGGTAATGATTCTGGAAAATGTGCAGGTCATAGTGGATGGCTTTGCTGCAATGGGTTTCCCTAACTGTGGTGGGGCGATAGATGGAACCCATATCCCTATCTTGGGAACCACCTTGCCAACCAGTACATAAACCACAAGGGGTACTTCTCAATGGTGTTGCAAGCACTGGTGGATCAGAAGGGACGTTTCATCAGCATCAATGTGGGATTGCCGGGAAAGGTGTATGACCCTCACATCTTTAGGAACTCTGGGCTGTTTGAGCAGCTGCAAGAAGGGTCTTACTTCCCAGACCAGAAAATTACTGTTGGGGATGTTGAAATGCCAATAGTTATCCTTGGAGACCCAGCTTACCCCTTGCTCCCCTGTCTCATTAAGCCATACACAGACAGCCTGGACAGTAGTCAGGAGCAGTTCAACTATAGGCTGAGCAAGTGCAGAATGGTGGTAGAATGTGCCTTCCGATGTTTAAAAGCTGCTGGTGCTGTTTGCTGACTAGGTTAGACCTCAGCACAACCAATATTTCCATTGTTATTACTGCTTGCTGTGTGCTCCATAATATCTGTGAGAGTAGGGGGGGTAGACAGACATGTTTATGGGGGGGTGAAGGTTGAGGCAAATTGTGTGGCTGCCAGTTTAGAACAGCCAGACACTAGGGCAATTAGAAGAGCACAGGTAGGCATGCTGCACATCAGAGAGGCTTTGAAAACCAGTTTAATGACTGGCCAGGCTATGGTGTGACAGTTGTGTGTGTTTCTCCTTGATGCAAACCTATGCAGCCGAGCTCGCCACGCTGACCAAACAGGAAATGAAATTCAAAAGTTCCCGGGGCTTTTCCTATGTACCTGGCTAGTGCATCGGAGTTGAAAGTGCTGTCCAGAGCGGTCACATTGGAGCACTCTGGGATAGCTCCCAGAGGCCAATAACGTCAATTTGCATCCGCACTACCCCAAATTTGACCCAGCAAGGTCGGTTTTAGCGTTACTTCCCTCGCCGGGGCAGAGTACAGAAGTCGATTTTAAGAACCTTTTAGGTTGACGGAACAGGGTTGCTTGTTTAGACGCATCCATTACAAAATCGACCTAATGTGGCTAAATTCAACCTACCCCTGTAGTGTAGACCAGGGCTCACTTTTTGTTAGCACTCACAATGCACACGACACCAGTCTCCAGTTTTGGCCATGCTTTTGCAAGAGATCTGTGTCAATACTCCCTGTGGACAGCTTAGTTTTATGCTTACTATAAGAGTACTTCAGGAATGGGGCTTTTTAATTCCTTCAGTTTCTCAAATTCTTAAGGAGGATTTGCATCCTATGCCCACTGGATATCTTTGCACACCTAGTGCTCTCTCTCTAGGGCATCTAGGGCTCTCAGGTTGCTGGTTCAGATAGCTAGATTAGGTGCCAATTTCCCTACATAGTTCAATTCCAAGGAATCTCAACCTTACTGCAATCTCGCTGAGTTAACTTCTGTCCCTGGTAAGTTATTTTAGTTACATGAAATTCACATTTTTTTTTGTTTAGCTTTAGCCTGGCATCTTTGGTTCTTTCTAAAGATGTTCAGAGCTTCTGTTCATGGACTTCTACAGTTTTTCCCTAGATCAAAACATCATCTAAGTAAACCTTAGTGTCCTCTAAACCATCAACAAATTGTTGTATTTTTCTGATGAAACACCTTAGGTGCCCAGCATAACCCAAATGGCACTCCGTAGAACCATGTCTTCCAAATATAGACAGACATGTTCTCTATTGGTCTAAGGATACCTACCAATGCATCAAGCATGGAAAAATATCTGAGATCAGCCATCTCCCCCCAAAAATTTCTTCCCTTGTAGAGGTAGTGGAAAATGTTTCCATCTTACTTAATTATTTAATTCTTTTAGATCTGAACACCAGGCTAAGGGGTCTGTCCTTCCCCCTTCAGCCCCCATGACCAATAGGCCCACTCAGTTTTTTTTTCTACTTGTCCTAAGATTCTCAGAGCAATGAGCTTATCTAGTTCCTTGTTCAGCTACCTTAGGGCAAAGGGCACTTTTCCTAGGGCTTGACACACACTTAACCCAATAATGGATGCTTGTTTCCCTGGTACAATTTGTAATAGCATCTTTTTTTCTAATTTATGTACCCATGCATCTATGTCACATATACCTTTAGTGGGATAAGTTCACCACTGCGAGCCCTGAGTATTCCCTGTTTCTTTGCCAATACCTGTAGCTTTTCTTTTAGTGCTAACAATGCTGTTTCTGGCAACACCTTGGCTTTTGCACCAGTGACAATTGAAAATTAATAATCACCCTCACGAGCTTTCAGATTGATGATCCATTCATCTTCTGCTGCAGTGTTATCTGTTGCTCGTATGAGGAATTCAGCTGAGCAAGTGGTGCTGTCCTTGTCCTCTTCGTCCCTGCTGTGCACACTCCGCTGGTGCTTGCAATCTGTTGCAAAGTGAAGTAATCCATTACTTACTTGCATCTTTTCCCATTGTCTTGGCTCATGTTGATTGCTACCACATGTGCAGCTCGATGTGCTGCTTTTTGCTGGACTTCAACTTTTGGCTACACAGGTCTTTTTACCTTAGGTCTCTTTCTTGTGGTATTTTGGTTTCTCTCCCATGCATACAGCGTCTGAACACTGTCCACCCCTCCGTAAGCATCATTCAGGATTGGGTGATGTGCTTTCCTTTGCAAATTCTAATTGCTTTGTCAAGGGTTAATTCTGGGTTTTCTGGTAGTCTCTTGGAGTTCTTGTTACAGATCCAGTCACTATCTGGTTTCTTATAAAGAACTTGGTTAACCACCCAAAATTGGCTCTTTAGCCTTAGATCAATCACAAATCCTTCTACAGTTTTGTGTGAAGTGCAGTGTATCTCCAGTTTCTGTAAAACAGTTTCATAGTTTGCCTGCTCTGCCTGAGTTAACTGAAAAATTTTAAACACATGAAGTGCTTCAGAACCAGTTATTGGCAGACATAATGCTGGCTTCTACCTGTCTTCCTTTTTGTTGGCACTATTGCTTGAAGATACAAATGGAAGCGCTGTTTAAACCTCCAGTTGTTCTCCACACTGAGAGAGTTTTAACCCTGACGTGGCTTTTAACTGCATCGTTCTTCTACTCACGGTATTCTGTAGAGCATGTCTACGCAGGGAAGTTAGTACACAGTAAGCTAGGGTGTGAATTTACAGGACACTAGCTACCTCACACCAACTCCCCATGTGGACACTGTTACTAAACACATAGTACCTTGCACATAGTGCATGTTCGCTTAATATACTGTAATGTTTATTAAGTTTGAAGTGGATTAAGCGAACATGCACAAAAGCACTTTTAGCATCCAGCAAGAGTGCCTACATGGGGAGTTAGTGCGGAGTAGCTAGAGAGCTGTAAATTCACATCTTTGCTTCCTGCACACTAACTTCCCCACATAGACAAGCCCTTAGTTCAGGGGTAGGCAACCTATGGCACGTGTGCCGAAGGCGGCACTTGAGCTGATTTTCAGTGGCACGCTGCCCGGGTCCTGGCCACTGGTCCGGGAGGCTCTGCATTTTAATTTAATTTTAAACGAAGCTTCTTAAACATTTTAAAAACCTTATTTACTTTACATACAACAATAGTTTAGTTATATATTATAGACTTATAAAAAGAGACCTTCTAAAAACATTAAAACGTATTACTGGCACGTAAAACCTTAAATTAGAGTGAATAAATGAAGACTCGGCACACCACTTCTGAAAGGTTGCCGACCCCTGCCTTAGTTCCTTGATACTCTTAATATACTAATTATAATGTGCTATAATATATATTCTGTTTACTGTATTTTTCACTCCATGCATCTAATGAAGTGGGTTATAGAATTTACAGCTTATACCCAGATAAATTTGTTAGTCTCTAAAGTGCCACAAAGACTCCTTGTTTTTCCTGTGATGCTCGGAGATAGCATGTTAAGCTGTTAGCAACATCTCCTTTCTTCTGCATCTGGTTCTGACTGGTTGTACATGGAGCTTCACAGCACCTCACACAGACTCTCTGTCTGGAAACTTGACTCAGCCCTTAAAGGCACTATCCTCAGTACTACAATCAGTACAAGTTGCTTGCAGTATAACAAAGTGTGTTGGGATAAAACTGTATGTGTGGTATACAAAAGGGGTCCTCCTAAAAATGACATGAGGCTTTTTTTTTGGTCATTTGTATTTATGGTAATGCCCAGAGGCCAAAACAAAAATAGGAACCTAAGCATGCTAGGTTCTGTACATCCACATAGTAAAAATCTGTCTCTGCCCCAGAACGCTTGCATTCTAAATAGACAAAATAAGCAGAGGGTGGGAGAAAGGACGTATTATCCCCTTTTTACAGGTGGGAACTTGGGACACAGAGATGAAGTGATTTATAAAGGATTAGTAAAAAATCTTAAATAAAAATGAGAGCAGACAAGACAAAAATATACTATAAAGCTCATGAGTTTGGCATCAAGCACAATAAATAACTCTCGGCAGTTTTGTGATACAATACATGCAAATCTTTCCAAGACCAATACCACCAGCATACCAGAGCATAACAAGCCCAAAACAAAATTAAACTTTACTGAGGTAGGTCTGGCAAGAAAACTCAGTCTCTCCAGGATATGGCCGAGACTGTCTCACACCATGTTCCCTGGGGAATGAAACTGGTAGCAGCTTAAGCTCTTATTAGAGGCCAATTAAAATTGTATACCTACCATATAGCATGCACACAGAATCCAGGCAAGAGGCCCAAATAAACAGAATATCGGAGAAGATAACTTCAATGCAGAAAAATTTCACCAAAAAAACCCCTCTTATTTGTGCAAAAACATCTTACCATTTTAAAGTAAATAAACATCATTAGAACTATTAAGTCCTTGAAGAGGAAGAGGGTACAGTGTTCTCTTCATTGCTTCAGCATCTTTCCTCTCTGTAAAACTACTGATCTTCATTTTATTTGTAGAGGCGCATCTGCTCCATACAAACTATAGATAGCATATTAAACTTCAGTGTAATGTCTAGCTCAGCTACTACTTCAGCTGCGAATTCCCTGATGAAGTTATCCTCAGAAGCATTTCACTCCTTACAGACAATTCATCTCAGGAGGATACCTGCAGCTCATATCTCTCTCACTAAAGCGTATTGCCTTTCTCATGAAGCATTTTTTCCTTGTCTTCCTCCATATCTCTTGAGTAATCAGGAGCGCAAGCAGGAGGTGCTTCAAATTATTGTGGGCTGCCCCTGCATGTCATTAATATGCTTTCACCCGGGGTTGAGTCTGCTGTAGTTGTAATGTACAAAAATAAGAGAATAGAAATGATTCCATCAGGCACAGAGTGCAAAGGAAAGTATTGTAGGCATAGCTGGTAGCAATGCCTATAGCTAAGGTGGCTTTATGCTTCCCATTATAAAACCCTGGTTTCAGCTACCTACAGCTTTAACTGGTCAAGCTGAAATTTTCCATGCTAGGTGTCTGCCTCAGGCTGAATTTTTTGGGAATGGTTCAGCTGTTTCTGAGAACTATATTAAGGGGGAAAAAACATAGTTTTGCCCATGTTAAAAAAAATATATACTTGAGAAGCTCTAGCGCAAAATTTCTCAAAAGGATCGCCGCTTGTGTAAGGAAAGCCCCTGGCGGGCCAGGCCGGTGTGTTTACCTGCCCTGTCTGCAGGTCCAGCCGATTGCGGCTTCCACTGGCCGTGGAGTGCTGCTTCGGGCCAATGGGAGCTGCTGGAAGCGGCGGCTAGTAAGTCCCTCGGCCCGTGCTGCTTTGTCTTGTCTATTTAAGAAACAAGCCATTCACGGTCTTTGTTTAATCGGGATTTGTTTTGCTCAGGATTAAACAAAGACTGTGAATGGCTTGCCAACTACAAAACTAGTTTCTCCTCCCTTGGTTTTCACACCTCAGCTGCTAGAAGAGGGCCTCATCCTCCCTGATTGAACTAACCTCGTTATCTCTAGCCTCCTTCTTGCTTGCATATATATACCTGCCCCTGGAAATTTCCACTGCATGCATCCAACAAAGTGGGTATTGACCCATGAAAGCTCATGCGCCAAAACGTCTGTTAGTCTATAAGGTGCCACAGGACTCTTTGCTGCTTTTACAAATGAAGACTCAGCACACCACTTCTGAAAGGTTGCCAACCCCTGGCATAGTAGATGAATTCAGCCTGTGGCAGCACTAACCCTGAAAAAACCGCTTTTGTGTTCAGCAAGAACTTAAACCTTTCTTCCTAGAACAGTTTGACAGGACTACAGCTGCCATTAATTGCTTGGATTTTCTAAGGACATAAATATGCTCCCATGCACAGTCTAATATAATATATTAGAAAACATCAGCCCTCTCAAAAAAAATTACATTATGAAAGAAATCTGACCTGTGGCTTCAAGGGGAGATGATGTAAGTGTATCTCATTTGCAACAGTTGGTTGCATGACTCATAAACATCAGGATGGTCTGTAAAATCATTACATGAGTGATAAATGTTGGGAACATGGTTAATAAAATGGCGTAAGATCTCCTTTAAAGCTCAGTGGAATCTCAACAAAACCTGAATGCTACAGAGGTCCTGCTTAGAGCTCTCCAACAGCTGCTGGGTTTGATTCTCCAAGAAACCAGATCCTTCCGGCCTGATAAAGGGTTTTTTAGAATTTCTGCATATCTTCACTTTTTGGTATTGCCAAAGCCCATAGACCTTTATCTATTTGACCTTGTCCATGGCTGAATATGACAAATGAATTCCTTTCCCTAGGATGTCTTGGAACTATTTACAAGTTACTGTATGTTGTAGAACAAGATTACAGGGGATTACAGTAGATGAAAAACTGGATATGATTTAACAGTGTGCCCTTGTTGATAAGAAGGCTAACAACATATTGGGCTGCATTAGTAGGAGCATTGCCAGCAGATTGAGGGAAGTGATTATTCCCCTCTATTTGGCACTGCTGAGGCCACATCTGGAATATTGCGTCCAGTTTTGGGCCCCCCACTACAGAAAGGATGTGGACAGATTGGAGAGTGTCCAGCATAGGGCAACAAAAATGATTAGAGGGCTGGGGCATATGGCTTACAAGGAGAGGCTGAGGGAACTGGGCTTCTTTAGTCTGCAGAAGAGAAGAGTGAGGGGGGATTTGATAGCAGCCTTCAACTACCTGAAGAGGGTTGTCAAGGTTCCTTCCCAACTCTGAACTTTAGGGTACAGATGTGGGGACCTGCATGGACCCTTCTAAGCTTAATTACTAGCTTAGATCTGGTATCACTGCCACCATCCAGAATTTTCAGTGTCTGGATCACTCTCTGTCCCCCCAAAACCTTCCCGTCCTTGGGGAGCCTTGAGAGACTCCTTCACCAATTCCCTGGTAAGTCCAGATCCAATCCCTTGGATCTTAAAACAAGGAGAAATTAACCATCTCCCCTCCTTTCCCCCCACCAATCCCTGGTGAGTCCAGATCCAATCCCCTTGGATCTAAAAACAAGGAGAAATTAACCATCTCCCCTCCTTTCCCCCCACCAATCCCTGGTGAGTCCAGATCCAATCCCCTTGGATCTAAAAACAAGGAAAAATCAATCAGGTATTAAGAAAAAAGGCTTTTAATTAAAGAAAAGAAAGTAAAAGAAAACCCTCTGAGAGAGATTAGCATACCAGCTACTCTCACAGACAACAGATTTCAAACACAGAGGATGTTCCCCTGGGCACAAATTTAGTTACACAAAAAAAAATAATACCCAAAAACCCAATTTGATTCTACCTCTAATTGCATAAGACAGATTACAAAGAAATAAACATAAACCTATTTATTCCTTTCTAAAACTTACTACTCTGATAAGAGGCTGGTTCCTTGATCTTTTTCACTCCGGCTGAAACTCTAAACAAAGGAAAAACTTCCCTCCTTCCTTTTGAAACATCTTGTTCCCCCATTGTTCCTCTGGTCAGGTGTTAGCTAGGCTAGGTGAACTTTCTAACCCTTTATAGGTAAAAGAGGCACTAACCCTTAACCATCTGTTTATGACAAGGGTGTTCCAAAGAGGATGGAGCTAGGATGTTCCCAGTGGTGGCAGATAACTGAACAAGGAGTAATGTTTTGAAGTTGCAGTGCGGGAGGTCTAGACTGGATATTAGGAAATCCTATTTCACTAGGAGAGTGGTGAAGCACTGGAATGGGTTACCTAGGGAGGTGGTGGAATCTCCATCCATATTGTTTTTAAGGCCCAGCGTGACAAAGCCCTGGCTGGGATGATTTAGTTGGGGTTGGTCCTGCTTTGAGCAGGGGGTTGGACTAGATGATCTCCTGAGGTCTCTTCTAACCCTAATTTTCTATGATTCTAAGACTGAGTGAGTCTAATGCAGAATTTTGTTTTGGGAAGATATGGTATCTTATCAAAACCTCTCCCTTGCCTAATGTCAACTCTCCCTATTTCATTTACTATGTAATCTAGAAATGCAAATTCCTTAGGGGAAGAGATGGTGTCTCTCTGTTCCCCCTCTCTATGGTGTTATGTTCAGCTCTGATGCTATGGAAAGATGCTTAATAATGAGTTCCATCCGATTGCCCACTCAGACATGGATCTTCACCTGTCCAGTTACATCATCTTGGTACTTTTTCTCTGTGTGTGGGGGGGGGGTGGGCTAATTTTGCATTTTTCGTAAGATTTTTTTTTTAAAAGGCCTATTGTTGTTATACCAATTATATTAGACCAGTAAAAACCAGCAGGATCTTATTAAAGGGGACAAGACAAAGATGCCACATTTATTATGATAACAATTTGATTTATTACTAATAACTAATATCTTAATTCTTATACACACACATTATACCTAATACCTATACACACACACACACACCCATCAGATGTTCTGCAGCTGCTGCATAGTTACCAGTCCTGAAGATAGCTTAAGTTCATAGCTTGATTTTGTAGCTTGGGTTCGTAGCTTGTGGCGGCTAATTGGCCAGGAAAGCCAGGCACAAGGACAAGCCGGATCTCTATTGGGCAGGCACTGATGTCCTTCCATGTTGGCAGCAGAATGTTACCCAGAGTCTCTCATCTCACCCTTCTTTTTTATAGGCTTTTAGTTTGGATTCAAAGTCTATAGGTCTTGCTGTGGCACGCTGCCTCTGGGTTTAGATTGATCACCCATCAATTGCAGGCGTGACTTTCAGCCTTGAACCTGGCTTTGATCTTCCTTCTGTTGTCCTTTTCTTTTTAGGGTGGATGCTTGTTACTTTGTTTAGGGCTGTTGTCTAGGTCTTCAGCCGTTGGTATTTGAACTTTATCTCATCAGGACAGGCTGGGGCTGGAGGTTGATTCCGTCATTCATACATACCTCATTCACACATCTAAACTAAACTAATAAGATTACAGCAGGGTTTGCAAAAATGAAGGTTGGAGGAAGCTTTTACAAAATGGAGTGAGTGTTTTAAAATGGGGTTTGAATTACAATATGGAACAGAAGTTACAGTGTAGTGAATGGTGAACAGAAGTTACATTAATAAAGTGAACAATTAAAAACAATTTCATTTATCAGTTCTACATTGTGACAGCAAAATCCTTGCAAAGCTTGTCAATCAGCATGTCAATCCATATATTCCTTCTGGGACCCTGGTATCTGTTTATTCCAAACAGATGCCAGGTTGACATTTACTTGTGTTGGGCTATAATTACCAGAGAAAAGGGTATTTCTTTAAGAGCATATGGCAGCTAGCCATTTAGCTGTGTATTGACCTAAAAGTTCATGTTGTTAAAAATCAGGGTCCTGTTTCTCTATTCCGTGCTCCATTCCATCTATATCTGACACTAAAATAAAAAGGGTTATTAGGGAGTGAGCAGAGCTGTCAGTTAGCAGAATCGTTTCCATGTGTGATGTATTTGAATAATTAGAGTAAAAAAATGGAGGCACTTCCAGTTCTTCAGTCTTCTGAATCCATTAATCACTCTTCAATGCCAGGAATATTGTAACAGGTCCTGCTGCAGGCTATCGTATTGAGTGCTATGCCATAGGAAGCATGATATCTGTACCCTGAGCTCTGTAAGTGCTCCAAGCATTGGGGTCTCCTATAACACTAAGGCTTTGGCCCACAGTCCTTTCTCAACAAACATTTGGGAACTTCTCGGAAGAAGAATCCTTGACACAGGATGGCAGAAGAAGAAAGGCAAATAGCCTATGCTAAGTCTTAGTGTCAGAATGTGCAGAGAATTTCCAAACATCACCCCCAAGGGACAGTTCAGAAGGAGGAGACATCACTATCCTTATCTGAGGTTTGCTTGGTCTAATGCCCAGAATCCCCATATGTCCAACCCTCTATGGAAGAACAAAAGTCCTGGGCCCTTGGTCTCACAGTCCTGATCTTTGCTTTGCCCCTGATGTTCTGGGTGCCTCTGATGGTTGCACTGGGGGCCTCTCTCTATCATCTCCCTGTAACTTTGCTGCAGTGTTGGTCCAGTAGAAGACAGACTAGACAAACCTACCCTCTTCCCCAATGCTCTCCCTATGTCTTATTCTTTGCTCTCCTACATTGGCTGCTGGCCCAACTGCTCAACCTACTTTCAGCCCATTCTTTTCCCCAGCATCAACTCTGTTGGTTACAACATGTGCTCTTCGCCATCTTCCTACACAGCTCCTTCATAGCCCCTATTCCACTTCCCTGATATCAGCTGTCATGTATCAAGGACTGCTCCCAGAGTTTCCATCCCAGAAAGATACAGTAACTCCTCACTTAACCTTGTCCCCGTTAATGTTTCGTTGTTACATTGCTGATCAATTAGAGAACATGCTTGTTTAAAGTTATGCAGTGCTCCCTTATAATGTTGTTTGGCAGCCACCTGCTTTGTCCACTGCTCGCAGAAAGAGCAGACCGTTGGCGCTAGCTGGTGGAGACTTGGAACCAGGGTGAGCTGGCAGCCCCCCATCAGCTCTCCTAAGTTCCTTGTGCAGCAGCTGCTGAGCAGGCTATCAATTGCTGGCAGTTCAGCTGTCCCTCCCCCCACTGCTGTATGCTGCTCCTGCCCTCTGCCTTGGAACTGTTCCCAGGAGCCTCCTGCTTGCTGTGCAGAGGGGGGAGGGGAAGAGGGGTGCTAATGTCAGGGTATCCCCCTTCCCCTGCTCCTGCTCCTTTACCCTGTCTCCACAGAACAGGGGCGGGACACGACAGGGCTCAGGACAGAGAGTGTTTGCTAGCAGCAGCTTCTGTCTCAACTTGCTGATCCACTTTAAAAGGCAGCGTACTTAGAGTGGAGTCAGCATACTTAAAGGGGCAATGCGTGTCTCTCTGTCTCACACACGGTGCGTGTCTGTGTGTCACACGTTCACACACATGGTGCGTCTCTCTCTCTCTCACACACACACACATGGTGTATCTCTGTCTCTCTCTCCATGCTGTGTCTCCTCCTTCCATTTGTGATGTCTTGTAGAGTGTGAGGGTACATTAACAATGTGTTAACCCTTGAGGGCTCAGCTGAGTGCTAGTTCATCATTTAGCAGTAAGGCATTCTCTGGGAAATATCCCACCCTCTGACTCGACCATCTCAACCAAGCTTCACAATCATCATTTCTGTGTACAGAATTAAATTGTTTAAAACGTATACTCTGTGTGTGTGTGTGTGTGTGTGAAAATTGGATTTGCTTAACATTGTTTCGCTTAAAGTCACATTTTTCATGACTTAACTACAATGTTAAATGAGTTACTGTACTACAGATGTGTTCCCTTAAAACGTCTTTAATGCACTGACAGATAAGTATTGGTGGTGTATGCTCAGATAAGGTATATGTCATTGCTCCACCTAGTGGCTGAACACTCTAATACACTTTAGCATTCCATTACCTCTCCCCTTTAAGGTTGTATTTTTTACATTCCTATCATTTACAAAATTTACACGATCGTTCTGTCTTTAAAGTTCAGTTCATATCAGTCTAAGTGCCTCTTAACTGTACTGGTTTTCTAATTACATGAACTGAACATGTAACAGCATGGTCATCTGGCTTGTCCATTAGTTGCAATGATGGCTGTGCTTGTTTTGGAATCTTTGAGTCATGGTCGTCTTGTTCCACATCTGCCAGTCGTAGAGTTGACTCTGTTGATGGTTCTTTCTGAGAAACAAACTGCTTCTGTTGAACTTTCCACTGTCTGTCTCTGTCATGTATGATCAGGGCTATTAATTCTTTTTCTTTATGACAG
This sequence comes from Gopherus flavomarginatus, assembly GCF_025201925.1. Lineage (NCBI taxonomy): Eukaryota > Metazoa > Chordata > Testudines > Testudinidae > Gopherus > Gopherus flavomarginatus. Next base: position 42,366,456 of record NC_066627.1, on the reverse strand, counting down.
CTGGAGTTCTCCATCCTTTTTCTCCATCTAGTTTGACACAAACACAGTCACCAAATTCTAGAACTGGCAGTTCTCTGAGTCACATCTGCTGTAAAAGTGTTTGTAAGCTATTTTTGACCTTTTAACCAATTTGACTACTCTTTTCATGTCTGCTCACTTTGGAGAAAGATTCTTTTCCAAACCCAGAACAGCAGCTCTCAGTTGTCTTCCCATCAGGAGTTGTGCTGGACTATATCCAGTAGTTGTTATGGGTGTTGATCTGTAGTTCAGAAGAGTAAGGAATGGTTGTTCCTGCTATGAGATTTTCTTGATTGTCTTTACAGCTCTCTGAGCCTCTCCATTCACTTGTGGGTAATGTGATCTGCTAGTAATATGATCAAAATCGTATTTCATTTGGAATGACTTGCATTCCATTGCAGTGAGTTGTGGTCCGCTGTTTGTCACTAGTTGTTCTAGAATATCAAAATGGGAAAAAGTGACTTTAGTTTCTCTAGAACACTGTAACATGTTATGTCTTTCAAGTACATTATTTCCGTATACCTGGAAAAATAATCCATTGTGACCAGGTCAGGATGTCCTCTGATTTTGCATAAATCTGCAGCTAGCCTCTTCCAAAGTTTGTTTGGTAGAGGTAATATTAAAGGTTCTTTGGATTGTGTTGGTCTGTTAGTTCTGCAACATTCAATTACAGCTACTTTATTGTTTATATCTTTGGCTGATGCCCGGCTACCACAATGACTGGTGGACCTATTTATGGCATTTAATTAGTCCTTGTTGTGCTTCATGGAGAAGATTAGGATTTCTTCTCTCGTTTCAGTTGGAATTACAATGCAATTGCCTTTTAATCAGAAGTCCATTTGACATGCTTAATTATCCACGTATCACAAAGTAGTTTCTTTTCACTTCCTTAGTGTCCTTTAGATACTTGGACCAGCTGGCCCTAATGTTACTTAGAATTTCTTGATGTTGCTTGTCTGTCAGGGTTGCTTGTTGTGGCTGGTGTAGTATATTTTCTGACACTGGTTTTGTATGTGTCAACAACATTCACATACTTCTTTACATCACCTTCAAGCTCATGGGTAGTTGAGTGCAATGCTGGGCTTCCTGACAGAGTGTCTGCTACTACCAACTTTTTCCCAGGAATGTATTTAGCAATTGGGTTAAATAGCATTAACCTAATGTGACAAAGTTCCTCCTCTACCTTGGTGGGTCCTGCGCTTATTGGCAGATTTGCTCACCTCAGTGATCTCCCCCACAGTCTGGATCAACTCCTTCTGTGTCTGATCAGGAGTTGAGAGGTTTAGTGGGAAGCCGGGCCTGGCCTCTACTCCGGGTTCCAGCCCAGGGCCCTGTGGATTGCAGCTGTCTAGAGTGCCTCTTGTAACAGCTGCATGACAGCTACAATTCCCTGGGCTACTTCCCCATGGCCTCCTCCAAACACCTTCTTTATCTTCACCACAGGACCTTCCTCCTGGTGCCTGATAACGCTTGTACTCCTTAGTCCTCCAGCAGCACACCCTCTCACTCTCAGCTCCTTGTGCCTCTTGCTCCCAGCTCCTCACACGCACTTCCTCTCTTCTGGCTCCTCCTCACCTGACTGGAGTGAGCACCTTTTTAAACCCAGGTGCCCTGATTAGCCTGCCTTGACTGGCTGCAGGTGATCTAATCAGCCTGTCTGCCTTAATTGGTTCTAGCAGGTTCCTGATTACACTAGTGTAGCCCCTACTCTGGTCACTCAGGGAACAGAAAACTACTCATCCAGTGACCAGTATATTTGCCCTCTACCAGACTCCTGTACCCCACTGGTTATCAATTCTGCCGCCTTTCTTTGGAAAATTGCAGGTGCATTGGTAATCCCAAGAGATAGTCTTCAAAAGCAAAATCTCCCAAATACTGTGATAAATATAATCAGTTTAGAACTCTCTTTGGCTAAAGGAATTTGCCAGAATCCACTTGAGGCATCCAGCTTGGACAATACTGTAGCTCCTTTCATCTGGGGGAGGAAATCCATGCAGTGTTGGAAGGATATATTTTTCTTCTCACAACTGCTTCATTAAGTCTTTTAATTTGTATTCTTCCATTTTTTTTTATAATCCTCCTGCTGATACCATGTCATGTCCCAAATATGGACAGGTTACAGAGCTTCCATCTCAGAGAGATACAAGAGATGTGTTCCCTTAAGATATCTTTAATGCACAGCCAGGTATAGCCGTTGTATACTCAGAAAAGATGATATACCTAGCGGCTGAGCGGTAGAATACAGTTTAGTAGTCCATTACATCATCTCTCCTTTTTCCTCCTTTTTTTCTGCTGGGTTCTAGTCCAGTCTGTGCCCCTGGCCCTACAGGGGCATCTCCTCTGGCACTAACAGATAGTAACTGCCCATCAGGTGCTGCTAGCTGACCTTCACTCCATAACTGTTTGGCTCCCTGGTCCACTCCCTTACCCACCATGGCTTAGTCATTTCCCTCAAAGTCATCTGGGTTGGGAAATAAGGAGCCAGCAAATTCATTAAAACACTGTGGTTGATTGGGCTCCCCGGCTGCTTTTTGTTAAATTACAAGTGTGTCTGACATAGACTTGGTCAGGAAAATGGACTGGATGAATTGGAGACTTGAGGACTGACCAAAATTGCATCTGACTATGTAAAGTCCTGTGCTGAAAGCAAATTCCAAGAGGTACACAGATAGTTGTTCAGCTGCACAGGCATTTAGTGAATTTCAAGCATCATCTTGGGCTGTTTAGCTAATTAAGTCCTTTCTGAGCCACCATATTGTCGCTTGTGGAGCTTACAATACGCTATAGAGAGAGTTTAAGGTAGCTGTCTCGGGAGACTTATGCAAGTTCACCCCATCTCAGAAAGCATATACAGTGCAAATGGAAAAGGTTCAGAGAAGGGCAGCAAAAATGATCAAGGGTATGGAACAGCTTCTGTACGAAGAGAGACTAAAAAAATCAGGGTTCTTCGGCTGAGAAAAGAGATGATTAAGTGGGGTTATGATGGGGTCTAGGAAATCATGATTGGTGTAGAAAAAGTGAATAGAGAAGTGTTGTTTAACCTTTCCCACAATATAAAAACCAGGGACCACCTGATGAAATAGGCAGCAGGTTTAATACAAACAAGACAAAGTATTTTTTTCATGCAATGCACAATGAACTTGTGAAACTTATTGCCATGGAATGTTATGGTGGCCAAAAATATAACTGGGTTCAAATAAAGAACTGCTATCATAGAGGATACATCCACTAATGGTCAGGGATGCAACCCCTTGCTTGGGGAGACCCTACCCCTCTCATTGCTAGGAGTTGGGAGGGGAAGACTGGGGTGGATCACTCTAACCGTCCCATTCTGTATACTCCCCCTGAAGCTCTGATACTGGCCACTGTTGGAGACAAGATATTGGGCCGGATAGGGCATTGGTCTGATGTTCTCATTTTTATTCCTGTGGCAGCACTGGTGAGGCGAGGAAGCTCACACCTGTCTGATTCCACATCTGCCAGGGAATGGTTAAGCAGCTGGCATAAGAGCAGGCCCTAGGGCTGAGTTGCACACCAGCTGTTGTGGCAGGGCAACAGCCAACACATAGCACCATCCCAGCATCACCTGCCCCCATCCGGACCCCTCTTCCTGCTGAAGTGTAGAGCAGCAGTAGCTCCCTTCTTGCTCTGACTCACCCCAGCAAGCCTTGGGGCAGGGGCTTCTGCAGGAGAGTGGCAAAGCTGGCACAGGGAGGGGTGGGAGTGCATTGCACTGGGGGATGCAGCAGTGTGGTGTGGGGCTGCTTTTTGGACCCCTTTGCGTTGTGTGTGTTGGAGAAAGGACAACCCCCAAAGCAGGCCCTATTTGTGGCAGTGTTCAAATGGCTAGTAATTTGCAGCCAAAATTGAGGCTGGAGACTGGACCCAAGAATGGAGAGTCTTGTAAGTAAGGACTTAGTGTGCTTGCTACGTTCATTTGTGTTGTGCTCATCCACTTAAAGTCAACTGTAATTAATTAAAAAGGCCTGTTGGTTTATTTCGTTGACATGGCACTGCTTGCTGAAAAGGAATAATGCACCACGAGGTAGACCTTCTGCAGCTCAGAAAATGCCTATTTGTATCAACCTATCATTATTCCCTTATCACCTACAGATTTGTATAGTGGGCATATACTAGTGTATAGAGCCCTGGAGAACTTGCAGTCTAACTGGGATGGTTACAGTACATATTTAGAAAGCAAGATGAGGCATGAGAACTGGAACAAATATTCTTAGGGGATAAGGGACAGCCAAGAAGGAACTGAGGGGCAGGGGGTCAGCAGGGCCTTACGTTGGGCGCCATGAAGGCACGACTCCAGGGGGCACCCAGGCAGACCCTAAGGAAGCTGCTAAGGGAAAAATCTTCCAGCTGGTGTGCACACAGCGCACACACACCTGATTGGCATGGACATGAACAAGAACTCGAAGAAGAATTCTTCTGAAAACCCAGTGCTGTCTATAGGGGGTAAGGTTGGCTTAACTATGTTGCTCAGGGGTGTGGATTTTTCACGTCACTAAGCGACACAGTTAAACTGATTTAATTTTCTAATCTAGACCAGGCCTTATTCTCCAGATGCTAATTGGCCATATTTAGCTGGCTCATCGCTCCCAGACGCAGGCTGAAGAGAGGCATGACTTGCTGGGGTGCTGTTGACTCACGATGCCCCATATATCACTGCTGTGGGCTGTTGGAAATGACTGATGAATCTGTTCCTGGGTAGTTTAAACATACTCTGTTCCCGCAGGGTTTCTTGTTGCACTACTCACTGGCAAGAATTTAGGGATAAACTGTCCAAAATAACAAGGAACCAAGATACAATTGGCATGTCCGGGGAAAAAGCTATTTACAGCTATAAAATGAAGGTGGTTGAAGTATTCCACTGAATAATTTCCTGTTGACTCTGTCGTTATCATTAGTTTTCCTATCTTCCTCAAGGATGTTAGAAATACACATGGGGAAGCATCAAGAAATGATTGAGTCTCTGTACTGTGTATCCTTTTGTAGATATTTTTGTTTTTTAACAGATTTTGACTTACTATTGCAACACAGCTGCTGCTTCTATAATCCATCTTGGAAAGTTTCCATCGTAAATTGCTATTTTAAGTACTAATGTCTCAACTGTGCTGAAACTTGGCATACCCTGATCTTGAGAAGTCAAAATAATAATTTCACTCAATTTCAAGTTAATTCTTTGCTGCACTAATGATGAACTGTGTCTTGTTGCATTTTTGGCATAAGCTATATATTGATTTCCAAGAGGGATCCTCGAGCATTAGGTAATAGAATCCGATGAACAGCAGTTTGTAATTTTGTAGTGCGCGCCAGCATCTGCAGTGAGAGAGGATGGATCCCGCACTTCTCTCCTATGCGCTGTTAGCTGTCGTGAGGACATCACGCGTGGCAGAACAGTTACTCACAAAGTTAGCAGAGGAGGAATCACAGGTACCCAAGTGTCAACTTATCAGTGCTTTGTGCATTCACAGAGCAGCTGCATACAGTAGACTGTCACTTTTCGGCTAGGGAAACAAGCACTGATTGGTGGGATCACATTGTCATGCAGGTGTGGGAAGACATCCGGTGGGTACAGAACTTTAGGACGCGTAAAGCAACCTTTGTGGAGCTATGTGCTGATCCGTCCCCGACCTGCGGCTCAAGGACACCAGAATGAGAGCTGCCTTTCGGTAGAGAAACGTGTTGCGATTGCTGTGTGGAAGCTGGCAAATCCAGACTGTTACTGGTCAGTTGCAAATCAATTTGGATTAGGAAGGTTCACGTTGAGCTGTATTACTCCAAGTGTGCAGGGCAATAAATTGCATCTTGCTGCATAGGACCATGACTCTGGGAGATGTGCATGAAATAGTGGATGGCTTTGCAGAAATGGATTTTCCTAACTGGGTGGGGCGATTGATGGCACACACATTCCAATTTTAGCGCCAGACCACCTTACCTTTGAATACATCAATAGGAAGAGATACTTCTCCATGGTGTTGCAGGCGCATATGGATCACTGGGAGAGTTTCATGGACATCAGTGCAGGCTGGTCTGGAAAGGTGCATGACACACGCGTCTTCAGGAACAATAGCCTGTACAGAAAGCTGCAGGCGGGGACTTTCTTTCCAGACCACACGTTCACGGGGGGGAATGTGGAAATGCCCATAGTAATCCTGGGAGTTCCATCTTAGCCCTTACAGCCCTGGCTCATGAAACCTTATGCAGGGCACCTGGACAGCAGCAAGGAGCATTTTAACAACAGGCTGAGCAGGTGCCGCATGGTAGTCAAATATGCCTTTGGCCGATTGAAAGCTCGCTGGAAGTGTTTAAATAGCGGGCTAGACCTTACTGAGGATAATATTCCTGTGGTCATAGCTGCGTGCTGCATTTTGCATAATCTGTGTGAATCTACGAGTGAAATGTTTGCTCAGGTGTGGAGCACGGAGGCAGAGCACTTGGCTGCACAGTTTGAACAGCCCGTTGCTAGGGCTGTCAGAGGAGCCCAGAGGGCTGCTATTAACATCAGAGAGGCTTTGAGGAACCACTTTGACAGTGAGGGGCAATAACACATGTCTGCTTTGGAGTTGCTTCCCTGTTGCATCCATGTAAAAATTTGGGGCCCAAGATCCATGCAACACAATGCTTTAGAAGCCTGTTTCCAAGAGTGAATTGATTGCTCTATGCTTTTGTAGAACCCAGAATAAAAACGCTGTATCATTAAATACCTTAGCCTTTATTTATTGTTAAAAAGGGTAAAACCTCACAACGCTGTGTAGCAAGCTGTGAGAGGGAGTGAAGTGATGGGGAAATTCAGGAGTGCTGTGAAATGAAAAGGAATGTGTGAGCATAGAGGGAGGGGGTGGCAAAGAATTGTGCATCTGCTGCAGAGGTGCTTGAACTCGGATCTGCTCAGTCTGCAGCTGTATCAAAGACTTGAGCATTTCTGTCTGATCCTCCATAACTTTTTAATTATGCACTCTGTCGCTTGCCTAGCAAAAGCAGCATTCTCTTTTCTGTCCTGCCTTTCGGCTTCCTAGCACTCTTTCCACTTCCTGGTCTGTCTCTCATCGCGCTGCAGCACCTCGTGGAATATCTCCCCTTTGCTGCACTTAGGTTTTTTTCTTATCTGCCGCATCCAGTTCACGGGGGTGCATGATGTGTTCTTCAAGGTCTGTGCTGAACAGAAGAGAGATTGTTACATTCCAGCAAATGATTGAAACATTTTAGTAAAAAGGGCATTTTGCTAGAGAAATCACTTTCTCTCTGAGACTCTAGGCAGGCACACAGCCCTGCGAGCAACCCAATCATGGTGAGTGCCGGGAGTAGGGGGAAGGCGGTTGTGCATATGGACAAAAAGGTCACGGCTTTCAGGGCAGTTTTTCAGGGAACTCATTCTATAATTATCCTACACTTTTTCACAGGCAGCCAACTTGCTGGCTAACATCTCACTGCTGAAAGTCATCAGAGAAATCAGGGCTCAGCTGCTGAATGCTTGCTGCTTTCACCCTGGTCTATATGCAGCTCAGCCATGTGCTGCTTTGGTCCAAGCTCCAGTGATTGCTAAATGGTATGGTACAGTTTCCTACAATGAGGGAACTAACAAGGCCCTTGGAATCTGTGGCAGAGGATTAACAAGTACCTCTTTGAAACTTTCCAGAGCCTGGAGGATTCCCTGCAGGTCTTGATGTCCGTTGACACCCTGATTGCAAATTAGCTGGACGGGGCAATATCCAGCTCACAGAAAACACTATCTGCCTCCCACTTTTCAATTCCTTACACAAGCCACAGCAATTTACCCAGAGTCTCATCTGCTTCCTGCTCCCCATTGAGTATGTCTGGAGTGGAGAAAAGTTCCTGGCTGCTTGCCCCACTGGGTGACTCTGCTGGGAGCACCACATCCTCTTCCAGCACGACTTCTTCATCCACAATTTCAGCCTCCGGGTTACCCCCTTTCAGCTGCATGCGAAGTAGCCACGGGGCAATTGGTGATGGAGGTGGGGTCACCACTGAGGATAGCATTCGGCTCCTTATAGAAGCAACAGGTCTTAGGTGCACCACCGGAGCAATGGTTCGCCTCCTGCACCTTATGGTACACCTGCCTCAGCTCCTTTATCTTCACTCTGCACTGTTGCGTGGCCCAATCACACACACACCTTGAGAAATTTGCCCATATGTGTCCCAATTCCTGAGGATCACTCGCAGCTTCAAATGAACAGACTCCTCTTCCCATATACTGATCAGATCCAACAAGTCAGCAGTGGTCCAAGCAGGAGCGCATTTGGTGCGATAGCCAGCCACGCTCACCGGGAAAGCCAGCAAGCAAGGAAATGAGATTTAAAATTCCCAGGGTTTGCAAGGGGGAGGGGTGGGTTGGCTGCAGGGGAGCGGAGTTCAAACCGCTGCCCAGAGCAGCAGCATGGGAATTGTGGAATACTTTCTGGAGGTCAATAAAATCGAGGACGGGGGGAAACTGTGGTGTCTACACAGGCTGTTTGTTGACAATGAAGGGAGGGGAAAAGACAAAAGCCTCTTGCAGGGATGGAAGTTTTTTGTCGACAAAATTAGGCATTTTTTTCGAAAAAAGTCACATTGCTGTGTGCACGCTATCGCTGTTTTGTTGCCAAAAGCCAGTTTTTGGCGATAAAACTTGCCAGTGTAGACAAGCCCTTAGTGTTTAGTGCAGCCTAGTTTTAAATCACTCAAATGATGCATCTAATAGCCATCTGGCTAGCCAACTACAAAAGCAGTTTCTCCTCCCTTGGTGTTCACACCTCAACTGCTAGAAGAGGGCCTTGTCCTCCCTGACTGAACTAACCTCGTTGTCTCCAGACTGCTTCTTGCCTGCATATTTATACCTGCCTCTGGAAATTTCCATTACATGCGCCCAACGAAGTGGGTATTCACCCACGAAAGCTTATACTCCAATACTTCTGTTAGTCTTTAATGTGCCACAGGACTCTTTGTTGCATCTAATAGATTTCACTGTGTGAGGAAGTGTTCCATGATTTCAGTCTAAATCTTCCTCTGTTCAGTTTAAATCCCATTCCTTTCAGTGATGCTGTACCTTCCTGAAACACTTTACCAGCCCCTGTCCCTCCTTGGTGAATACACCCTTCAAATGTTTTGTGAACAGTTAACATTAGCCTTGTATTGTAGTCACTGTTTAGCCAAGCTCTACTCCCAGTTACTTACATCTTCATTGAATTCAGTGGAGCTGCACTAATATAATTGAGAACAGAAGATGGTTTTTTTTAATCATTCCTCATAAATGATCCATTTCCTTAAAGATCTTTTTGTTTCCTCCTCTGAATTCCTTTCACTTTGTCAACATCTTGGGGGCAAAGAGGCACACCCAGAGTTAGCACCTGAATTCTTTTTGAAGTATGTAGCATGTTTCCACAAACATGTTATTAATTATAAATAATTCCATCATTCCACTTTTCTGACTATTTTCCAGCAATTCACACCTAAATATGCACATCTGGTACAAATAAAAAAAATCTGATTTGTATGTGTTTCATATCAGACATCCAAGGATAATGACTATTTTTCCTTTGTCCATATATTTTGATCAACTCAAGTTGGTAAATCCTCTTTTGTATAATCCTGTAAGCTTCATAATATTGCACAGGATGAGGCAGCTTTTTTGTGCTTTACTAACTGTGTTTACTTTCGCTGATATGGTCAACTTCTGAAGAATGTCTCATAAACAGAATAACATTTCCAGTTTGAATGTTTTGCTCCATTTGCAGCCAAAATATTTATATAATACCGCAGTCAACAAACTTGCGCAAAACTCTTTCATAAACTGGATATGTCTGCAATTGGAATAAAAATCATTTGTGCTGCAGCAGCTGTGCCAATGTACTTTGCACATCTGTAATGCCTTCCATCTGAAGATCTCAAAGTACTTAATGGGCATTAATATCTTCACATTTTAGATAGAGTAAGAGGCATCAAGAAATATAGGAATAGGGTTTTTTTTGTTTTTTTTTCCTTTCTTTTTTTGGAGGGGAGGGAAGGGGGAACAAAGCCCAAAGTATACAGGTGAAAATGTGTTGCAGCTGTAATGGTGCTATACAGAATTACACATGCAGGGCCTGTTGTAATTAGGGCTATGCATTTTAATGTAGCTTTGTTGAATAGGGCCTAGAGCTGGTAAATCACTGATGGGGAACACATGGGGTATATAAGTCAAAGCAGGACCTGGCCTTTATGTTCTTCTTAGCATATGTGCAGTGTGCCTCGGATGGCATGTGACCAGGATTCCTCAGTGAATTTAGTCCACTTGTTGAATTATTAGCTTCCCTGGCTTGGGCTGACACTGACTGGAAGTGTGATGTGAATGCTGACCCATCTTTCACCCCCGCCCCCACCGTCTTTATGTTGAAAGTGCTATAGAGCAGGGTCCCTATGTTTGCATTCTGTAAAGCACCCCATCCATGCAGAGGGCTATGTAAACAATAGCCCTGGTGTAATATAGAATTAAAGATGGCAGAATGGGTGTAAACAGTGACATTTAGGATTCCAAGGTTCAGTTGAAAGTGGGATAGAAAGAATGCAGGTCTGGCATGTCTAGTTGGAAGAAACTGCAAATCCTGTATTCTGAGGAGTGGCTGCATGTGCAGGAGAGAGAGAGAGAATTCAGTTATTTATCTCCTTGGTGAGAAGAAAAGGTTGTGAAAGATCGCAAGAGAAAATTAATATCAAATGGTTACTTACCTTTCAGTGACTGTGATTCTTTGAAGTGTGGTGTCCACACAGATTCCACCCATGGTGCACACATGCTGCGCACACCCGAGATCAGATTCTGTTGAAATAGCCATTTCCATTGCACCCTGAGAGTCCTTGCTGCCACTGTAATCAAGGATATAAGGAATGGAGCAGCCTCAACAACGTCTCAGTTCCTTCGCCAATAAAGAACTGTCAGGATTCCCAATAAGCAGAGACGTTGTGGACACTGTGTGCACAATGCATCTCTAAAAACCACAACTACAGCAGAGTAAGCGACTGTTCGTTCTTCTTTGAGTGATTGTCCACACAGATTTCACTCTTGGTGACTAGCGAGCAGTATTGTGTTCGTGGAGGTGGGTTAGAGGAGTCCTGTTTACCTATCAGTCAAAGGACCTCCGTACCCAAGCCTGCAGCTGATCTAGAGGTTTGCACCAAAGTGTGGTGAATAGAAAAAGTGTGGACTGAACTTCAAGTCTCTACCCTACAAATCTCAGTCAATGGAACATATTCAAAGAGATGGTGGAAGCTGCTTGGGCTCTAGTTGACTGAGATCTGATGCGCCCAGGAGGCTTTCTGGGGTAGCACATAGCAGGTATATATGCAATCCAAAATGTACTTAGGCAGTCTCTGCAAGGATATTTGTTGCCCTCTCATTCATACAGCAAATGCAACAAACAGTCTTGGTGATGCAGATTTTGTCTTTCTACTGCGACAGGAGTAGATCAATGCTGTAACGATATCCCTCATGTGGAGTTTAGCCTCAGCGAGGAAAGAATAACATTTTGGAAAAAAGACCTGTAGATGAATAATTGTCTGTCAGAATTTCATATGAAGCAATCATGAACAAGTATTTTGGGTGAGGCCTGTCTTGTGAAAGATGCTGTGGTGGGGAGGGGCTGTCAGGAGCACCCGAATCTCCCCTATTCTCTTGAACGAAGTAATAGTCACCAGGAAGGCCATCTTCATGGACAGATGATAGAGGGACCAGATAGCCGTGGGCTCAAAGGGAGAGCCTGTCGCAGCAATTGGCACTATGTTGAGATGCCATGGAGGATGGGGTTCTGTGATTGGTAGAAAGGCATGGGTAAGACCTTGGAGAAATTTCCTCCTGACAGAATGAGAAGATACTACATGGCCCTGCATCAGGGTATGGCTCAGTGAGATTGCAGCCAGGTTAACCTTAATTGAGCTGAGACAGTCCTGACTGAGGAAGAGCAAGTAGCCCAAAATATTGGGGATCATCCCTTGCAGAGAAGCACCGTGTTGTCATTTGGACCAAACAAAGAATTGTTTCAATTTGGCTTGGCAAGTTCATCTCATTGAGGGCTTTCTGTTGTGACGTAGGATGTTCAGGACCACCACAGAGCAGTCTTTTGTGGTAGCTGTCAGCCAGCCAACATCCAAGGTGTCAGGTATAGGGACTCTGAGGCTGGATGAAGGACCTGACCATTGCTTGAGATAGAAGGATGAACTTTAGAATGGACAATCTCAGTATTCAGAGTACCAGAACTGCCTGGCCCAAGCTGGGGCTATTAGGATGATAGTCCCTGCATCTTGCCTTAGCTTTACCCCAGAGAGTACAAGTGTTGATGGAAAGGCATACCTCAGACCTGGACTCTGAGGGATGAGAAAGGCATGCATGAAGCATCTGTTCTTGCCTCGTTTGGAGCAGAATCGCTGACACTTGTTGTTGTGGTACATCATGAACAGATCTATTATTGGATATCCCCCATCTGAGGAAGACGATATGCAGGATTTGAGGACCACTCGTGGCTCTGGGAGATCCCTGCTAAGCTAATCCACTATAGTGGGCTGAAGGCCAGAGAGATGGAGAGTTGTCATGGTGACGTGTTCCAGTTCCTCACACATGGCCTCTTGGCGCAAAGAGGACGACTGTGCTCCTCCTTCATAGAATCATAGACTTTAAGGTCAGAAAGGACCATTATGATCATCTAGTCTGACCTCCTGCACAACACAGGCCACAGAATCTCACCCACCCACTCCTGTATCAAACCTGTGTCTGAGTCATTGAAGTCATCAAATCATGGTTTAAAGACATCAAGATGCAGAGAATCTTCCAGCAAGTGACCCGTGCCCCACGCTGCAGAGAATGGCAGAGGCCCTGGGGGGTTTTCGCCTATCTGCCCTGGAGGAAAATTCCTTTCCAACCCCAAATATGGTGATCAGCTAAACCCTGCGCATGTGGGCAATCCTCCTTTCCTGTGAATGTAATGTATTGCCATGGTGTTGTCTGTAAGCTCCTGACTGGTAATGCCTCAAAAGACAGGTAGGGATGCCTTGGATGCCAGCCAAAATACTCCAAGTTCAGGCACTGTAACCGGGAGCGACTCACCCCCGTGGTGCCTCCTGCTGGTTGTCCTGGGAATTAGCTCAAATTCCAGCTCGGAGCGCCCTCTGCAGGCCGGTGATCCACCTTTCAGCTACTGGCCCCATGTCCCTCCCTGGACCCCGGTGCCCCTTTTATGTGGGGTTCTGCCCCCTGGCAGTAACCCCTTCCTCTTTCTTAGGGGTTTCCCCTCCCTGGGAACCCCCCACCCTCTATCCCCACTTTGCCTCAGTGTCTTGGCAACTGCTCAGTCGTTAGCTAGCCCCACGCCCTGGGGCAGACTGCAGTATTAGCCTCTCATCATCGGCAAAGGGGGTTGGACCTGCTGCCTTGGCCTACCCCTGGGTTGCACCCTGCAACCCCCAGTACCTCTTAGCCTTCTGCTAGGCTGTAGCCTGGGGCTCTCCAGGCAGGAGCTCCCCAGCTCCTCTACCTTTCCCCAGCCCTGCTTCACCCTAGGTACCTTATTTGGTTCCCTGCAGCCAGGCCCTTCTCTCTCTGAACGCAGAGAGAGACTGTCTGTGCTCCTGGCTTCTCTACCTTATATAAGGGCCTGTTGCTCAGTTTGGGGCGTGGCCCCAGCTGCTACCACTTCCCCCAATCAGCCCAGTCTAAAAGGCTGCTTTCTCCAGCCCCCAGCCCTTATCCAGGGGCTGTTTTAACCCCTTCAGGGCCGGAGCAGAGATCCACTCTGCTACAGGCACATTGAAATGAAGGGAGGCCTTGGAGACTGACCAAATATCTCAGTTTTTTAGGTGACCCACATGGGGTGGAGGTGTACATAACTAGTTTTCGATAGAAGAAACATGAAGAACAGAACTTGTTGCATACCTGATCCAATTGCATCCACCAATCCAGTGATGACAGGATCTCTCTAGGAAGGGAGACCCTCTTGTCCATGTTGTCTCAGATAAACTGATCTCAACCACCTTTGCAGCAGTGAAAGGTAAAGTTTGGCAAGCTGTGTGATGTGTATGTATGTGCCAGCACTTGACCCAGAACCTTCAAACAGGTTCTCACCTGCATTGTAACTTGAAACTCTCATGTGATACCTATCATAGTGCAGCCCCTCTGAGGCAGGTATGCTCCCAACAATTTGATGCTGTGTGTTTGGTGTCAGCGTGGATTTGATGCTTTACTTTTGGTGTCATTGTTAATTTGTCCTTGTTGACCCGGTATGCCAAAAAGATCTAGCCTTTGGGTCTTTTTCCCTGAAAGTCGATCTTTACTGTTGCCTGGGATCCATGAGTGGAATTCTAGAAGTTAATGTTATCCTGAGCCAGCATTTTTGCAGGTTCCAAAAGCCCTTTGTCAATAGGAAAGGCTGTCCTTTCCTATTGATGATGAGATGAGATGATGAGAGTTGGAGGATGTCCAGTTGTTTGTTGTTTTTTCTTGAACTATCTTGAGAGGGGCACCCAAGGTGCCCACTAGTGTCCTCAAGAGATTTTGGAATGCCTTAACTCAAAAGTTAAGTTAAGAAAAGTTAGTTGTCTCCTTTGGTGATGAGGAGGAGATGGCCAGTGATCAGTGGAGAGCTTATCTCTGCTGGGTTCTTATTCTTCCTCCATATGTTGTTGATGCACTAGGGTTAATACCAGAGCCGGCTGCAATACCTGTTTTGGGGAAGGCTACCTTGGTCTGGAGACATCAGAATAAGCTGGTTTCTTGACATAGAGACTGATACCGCAAGGTGACAATAGGACCAAGACTAGAAGGGATACTGCGGGAGAGGAGGGCACACTAGCTTGACAGTTCCCTTCTGGAGCTTGTGGACTCATGGGTGCCTCTCAGGGATTCCATCTTCTGTTGTCTGTGTCCACTGAGTTATTCATGGTGGACATGGATCTCATTCCAAGGAAGAAGATCTGCTGTGTTCCCCAAAGGAGACCAAAAAGGCAAAGTCATCTTCCATAGACAGAGCATCCCCTGTCAAGTCTACGGCCACCACCACCGAGTTGAAAGAGGGAGCCATTGTATTTATTGCTTCCCTCAGTCGGTTCCAGGATTAGAGACTCTGGCATTGGTCCCACCACAAAGTCTGCTGGCACTAAGAAGTGCGGTGGTGTGAGTAAAGCTTTTGGTATTGAAGCGTTGGTCAGTGCCAAATGAGCGACTGGCATCACTGAGTTCAGTGCCAGTGAGCCTGGTATGGGTTTCCTCAGCACTACAGTCATCATCCTGAAGTTGTCTGCTGCTGGCGAACCTGCGTCAGTCGCCTCAGCAGTACTGGAATTAGTGCAGTGCTTACTGTGAGAAGCGATCTGTGCTGGTTTCACCATGGAGTTCAGCAAGGCCCAGCCTTGTGGCTCTGAGAAGACGCCTAAGGGAAGGGTTTCTTGGGACCTTCTGCTAAGCAGAGCAGAACAGCAAGGTTTCTGGTAGTCCCATGAGGCTGGGATGGTGTCGTGGCTCACCAGGGCACTGGAGGAGTGTGAGTGACCTGAAGGTGGTGATCTCTCCGGGTTGGGTCTAAACTTTTGGTGAACTTTGGGGAGCCAAAACACACCCAGACTGGCCGTCTCTGCATAATCCTTTCTGAACCCTTTATCGAACAAAGCACTGACCTGCAAACTACTCATGACACCCCCTTTATTAAGTAGCCATTAGCCTTTATCTCTATGCATTTACTTGTTAAACTTGCTTTTCCTGTAAAATATTGATTGATTATGCATGACCATTATCTTTTGTTAATCACTTTGTTTACTTCTGTGTATAAATATTGATGCTCACCCCTAATAAAGGGGCCACACTTAATCTAAAGCTTTGAGAGCTAAGGATAGTGTGAGCCCGTTGATCAACGCATTGGTGTCTGGTCTCTGACAGAATTGTGTGCCCCATACCAACTCCGCACGAACTCGGGTGCTGGAGAGGTGAGTGAGGACTTGCTTTATTACCTAACAATTTGGGGGCTCGTCCGGGATTCCTTCTGGTGCGGTACCTCTGTCCAGTGGTCAGACCACTCATATATGAATTGGCAAGGCGCCACAGGAGATTTCTCCCAGCCAATTCAATATTGAGGGGTTGTGTACTGGACAGCAGGGTAAACGCCAGTTGGAGGGCTCCTGTCAGACACCATGGGTCAAGGGACTAGCGTGCCTCTTGAGAGTCCGTTGGGGATTGTAAATAAGTTATGGAACGAAGGGAAACTCCCAGTACAGACAGGAATGTCTAGGAAGAAGTTGTACACACTATGTGTAAGGAATTGGACTGGGTATACCGCGGTATTGGCCGACCCGGAGATGAGGTGGCCTTCGTATGGCTCTTTCGAACAGGCTGCCTTAAGAGGAGTAAAGAGCCAGATCGAAAAAGACCATCCGGGACAGTTATGTTACTGGTTTTGTTGGGACACAGCAGCAGAGCTGTGGAAATCTTTAAAAATTATGGCAGTCAGGTACTCTCCCGAGAGTGAACCCCCTCCAGGTTATTTCGATGAAGGGTGTAGACCACGGCGTGTTTTGACTCGTCAGCTGGTCCCCTCTGCACCTGCCCCTATTCCTCCGCAGGGGAACTCTCTCCTTGTAGCAGAGGGGAATCTGCAGGATACCAGATTGGAATTTCTGCAGAAGGATGAGGAGGAAATGGAGGGGCAAACCTCGGGAGGAGTGGTTACTAGGCTAATGTCCAAGCAGGTACGGCAGGGTGCATGCCCCCCCCCTGAGGATAGCCCAGAGGATGTCCCCGTCAAATCTCTTGTGAGTAATAAAAGTATAGTTAGAGAGATGCCTTTACAGGTGCACGATCAACCTTATATGGGCAATGATGGACGGTTACAACATGCTAATATTGTGGAATATAAAGGATGGCTAGAATGGGACTTGAAAGAGTGGGGACAGTTGTCAGGGTCTTTTGGGGAAAATCCCCGAAAGATCATAGAACTTCTAGAAAGATTGTTTTTAAGTTATAATCCTACTTATACGGATGTGGATCAGTTGTTAAGTAGAGTTTTGACCGGAGAGGAACGTAGTAGATTGTGGATGGCAGAAAGGACATGGGGAGATAGCAATGCAGCTAATCATACTTGGATGGATAGGCGGGATCTGGCCGCTGGCTGGAATCCCCTAGACTGGACTCAGCCAAGGCTGACTCAGCTGCGAACAGATCGAGAGCGATTGTTAGAGAGACTCAAGGAAATGGCTCGCCGCTCGCCTAATCAGGCTAAGTTCATGCAGATTCGGCAGGAATCTGATGAGCCGCCCAGAAAGTTCTGGTCGAGGCTATTGGAGGGGGCCCGAATGTTCACTCAGATGGATCCTGAGAGAGAAGCAGACCACCCTACTCTTATTTCATTTTTTGTGAATCAGTCGGTGCCCCCTGTAAGGGATTACTTCTTAAAGTTTCGCCCTGGTTGGGGAGGTGAGTCAGTCACTTCAGTGTTGGACGTAGCTGATTTTGCCTGGGAGAAAGAAAGGGAAAGTAGTAAAAAGAAAGAGAAAAAGGAAGAATATAAGCTGATGGCTTTAGCTTTTCACGGCGGTGTTCGAGGCAAAGGCCGTGGCCGTGGCAGGGGATTCCAGGGTGCTCGGGGAAGAGGGTCCTGGCGACCCCAGCCATCAGGAAATTGTTTTCAGTGCGGACAGCCCGGTCACTTTAAACGTGAATGCCCCTGGGGACGCCCAGAGGGTCTGGTTGCATCCGCAGATGCTTACACAAGTGAGGAATACACCCCTGCACCACCAGCTCAGCCCATTCCCCAGGCCTGGATCAACTACGGGAAACAGCAGCAGCCGCAGCAAACTCAGCCTCCTCAATGACGGTACCCCGGGGGCGAAGGCAAACAATGTGATGGTCTTATTTCCTTAATGTCTTTAGCCGGCTCCTTTCTCACTTCTCCCCTCCCAGCAAAGAGCCTCGTTTAACCCTTTCAGTCCAGGGACTGCCTGTCTCTTTCCTCATTGATACTGGGGCTACTTTCTCTCTTTTAAATCATGCCCCCTCTCCCTGGCTATCCTCTGAGGTTAAAACTGCGACTGGGGTGGAGGGCAACCCACAGTCTCTGGAACTCACTTTGCCTTTGAATGTTGTTTATGCTGATAAATGTTTTCCTCACCGTTTTCTTTTTTCCCCAGCTTGTCCGATCCCTTTGATGGGCCGGGATTTACTCTGTAAGCTTGAGGCTACTTTAACCTGCACTCCTGAAGGGGTAGGATTATTGATGACAGTGTTAGGAGATTCGGCCCCTACTCAGGGTAATTGGGAAACACCCCCCTCTCTCTCCCCTGACCTCACTGACTTGCCTTCAACCCTCTGGGGAATTTCTGACACTGATGTTGGCCTGCTCCTTTCGGCAGAGCCCGTAAGGATTCAGGTGAAGCCTTCCTTAACCCCCCCATCAGTCCCTCAATACCCCCTGTCGCTGGAAGCCCGGGAGGGCATCCGCCCCATTATCGAGGGATTCATTGCACAAAAGCTAGTCCGCCCTCAGCGCACTCCCTGTAACACCCCTATACTGCCTGTCAAAAAGCCTCCTAAAAAGGACGGAGACCCTGTTCGTTGGCGCTTTGTACAGGATCTACGAGTTGTTAATCAGTATGTGGTCCCTCTTCATGCAGTAGTTCCTGACCCAGCTACTATCATCAGCCAAATCCCCTGGGATGCTGAGTGGTTCACTGTTATTGACTTAAAATCAGCTTTTTTCAGCATTCCTGTGCACCCAGACTCTCAGTATCTCTTTGGTTTCACCTGGGAGGGACAAAGTTATGTCTGGCAACGACTTCCTCAAGGCTACAGAGACAGCCCCACGATTTTCAGCCAGTGCCTCCGCCACGACTTGGAAGGTTTCACCAGTCCGCAGGGATCCACACTGGTCCTATACGTAGATGACATCCTATTAGGTAATCGCGAAGAAGCTGCCCTCCGCATCGATGGTAAGGCACTTTTATTATACCTACACACCAGAGGCCACAAGGTAGACCCTAAAAAGATTCAGTGGGTCTCACAGAAGGTCCGATATCTGGGCTTCATGTTAACCCCAGAGGGAAGACAGATGGACCCAGCCCGCATAAAGACTATTCAAAACTGCCCTCTACCGAACACCAAGAAACAACTTCGAGGTTTCTTAGGATTAATTGGCTTCTGTCGCCCCTGGTTGCCGTCCTGCGGGGAGTTAAGCAAACCGCTCCACCGACTCACTGCTAACCTTGCTCCTGACCCTTTGCAGTGGTCCCCGGACACTATTCAAGCCTTTCAGTTACTGAAGGACAGTGTGGCCTCCTCCATGTCTCTCCGCCCCCCCAATTACAGCAAACCCTTTCACCTTTTTGTCCACGAGAGGGGCGGAATTGCTAGTGGTGTCCTTACCCAGCTGAGCGGGCCCCACCATTTCCCGCTTGCTTTTTACTCTCAGCAAATCGACCCTGTCGCTCAGGGAACCCCATCCTGCACCCGGACTCTGGCAGCAGCTGCCCTGCTGATCACAAAGGCAAAGAGCCTAACCCTGGGTCATTTTACCACGGTTTGGACCTCTCATGCCTTGTCAGCCCTTCTGCGTAGGGGCACAACCCAAGTCTTTTCGGCCCATCGTCAGCAACAGCTAGAGGCCGAACTCTTAGAAGACACTAACCTAATTTTTGAAAGGTGTGGACCCCTTAATCCAGCTACCTTGCTTCCTGACCTGCCAGTCCTCCAGGATCAGCACGACTGTGTGGAAGTAGTTTACAGCATCTTACAGATAAGAGACAACCTGTTTGACGTGCCACTGGACAACCCCGATTGCATCCTCTTCTCGGACGGAAGCTCCTTCTATGTTGATGGCAAGCGTTTCACTGGTTATGCTGTCACCTCTGAATGGGACATTCAAGAGGCCGCCTCACTGCCAGGCAACTGGGGAGCCCAAGCCGCTGAACTCTATGCCCTGGCCCGAGCTTGCCAGTTGGCCGCTGGTAAGACCGTTACCATTTTTACTGATAGCAAATATGCTTTTGGAGTTGTGCATTGTCATATCCACCTCTGGAAGTTTCGAGGTTTCCAGACAGCTGCCGGTAAACCCATTCAGCACCTCCCCCTCATCCACAAGCTTTTGGACGCCCTCCAAAAACCCTCTGTCCTGGCTGTAGTTCACTGCCGGGCCCATACTAAAGATAGTAGCCCCGTTACCCGTGGGAATGCCCTGGCTGACGCCTCCGCCAAGAAGGCTGCCACCTTACCTTTAGCCATGCCCACATTGGCTATTGCAACCTCCTCCTTTACTCCACCGCACCCCGTACCAGTACCCGCTGCTGAACTACAATCGTGGGAAAGCCTCGGGGCCACTCTGGTCAAAGGGACCTGGCTTATGCCAGATGGCCGAGCCTGCCTCCCTCGCTCCACATACCCCGTGGCAGTTCGCTGGCACCATGATAAAGGGGGTCACTACGGCACGCACGCCCTCGTGGACACTATCGCTCGCTTTTGGTATGCTCCAGGCATTCAACCCTATTGCCTATCAATAGTGAAAGCATGCAGCACATGTCAGCGTAATGGACCTGCTCCGCCTCTTAACAAAATTAAGGGTGGAAGACCTCCGCCTGCTGCTCCATTTCAACATCTTCAAATTGACTTTGCAGATATGCCAAAGGCTTTTGGGAAAAAGCACCTCCTTGTTTTGGTTTGCCCTCTGACTTCCTGGGTCGAAGCTTTTCCTACTGCTAATTGTACTGCTGCCACAGTGGCGAAGATTCTCCTTAGAGATATTGTACCCCGTTTTGGCATCCCTCTTGTGCTCGACTCAGATCGCGGACCTCACTTTACTGGTCATGTCCTTGGCCGTTTAGAACAAGGACTGGGCATTTCACACTCCTTTCATACACCCTACCACCCCCAGTCTAGCGGGAAAGTTGAGCGTATGAATAGGGAACTTAAGTTTACATTGGCTAAATACTGTCAGGAAACAGGATTAAAGTGGCCTCAGGTACTTCCCTTGGTCCTGTTTCACCTTCGTACTCGCCCAACCCGCGCATTGGGATTATCCCCCTTTGAACTGCTCTATGGACACCCCCCTTTCAAAGGCGGGGCGCTACCACGTGCTGATGTTTCACTATTGGGAGGGGATCATATGACCGCGTGTCAGTTTCTCTCCCTACAGGCTCACCTTCGTACCCTTTGGAAAGCCTCGCAGTTTTCCCAGACCGTGCCGCTGGAGGAACAAATCCACCCGTTCCAACCAGGGGACTTCGTCTGGGCCAAAAAGTTCGTTCGTGACGACACCCTCCAGCCAAGGTTTACTGGACCCCACCAGGTTCTTTTGACAACCCAGAGTGCAGTGTTCCTGGAAGGACGCAAATCTTGGATCCACCACTCCCACGTCAAGCCAGCCGTAGTGGACCACAGTGACGGACCAGCAGCTCTTGTCACCACTGAGGACACTGCCTTCGACCAGTGGACCAGCTTACCTCTCTCAGACATTAGACTTAAATTGACTCGAAAAAAATGAGAGGACCCTTTATTCTGACAACTGTATGGGTTTTTTTATGCTTTTTTAGTTTATTTTCTGCTTATGAAGATAATGCTTTTATTAGATATTCCCACGAGGTTAAAACTCGTATTTTAGGAAATAGAAGTGATTGCTGGGTATGTACTCAATTTCCAGTAAATGCAGCACAGGGACTCCCCTTCACACCCATTCCCCTAACCACTGCTAATATGACTTGGATGCCACCGACTAGAATAAAAGATCCAGTCCAACCCAATCTTACATGGGACAAAACAGGAGTGCCAATTAACAAATATCTCAGGGTAACCAATCAAACAGGATCACTGTGTTTTGTTAAAGAAAAAGGGTCAACTTTTCTGGGAACAAGTAAATGCAACATATATTTTAATGGCACCGCCTTTAGTAAAAATCTTGGCTTCAAGCCTTGCGCATCCCACTTATCCCATATGTGGATCCCTCACCCCGATCCAACCTTTTCAACTTTTTCATGGAGGGGCAGGTTTTCAGAGTCAGTTTTTAAAAAGCCCTGCTCAGATCTCGAGGGTGTCCAACTAATTGTTAAAGGATACACAATTGCCTTCTACAACTGCTCAAGCAGTACTACACTGCCCTTTGAGGACAACACTACCAAATTGTGCCTCTGCAGTTCACACAACGACCCCTCTGCGTTACCAGGGGAACAGTGGTACAACGGGTGGTGGGTTACCTCCTACTTTGAGAAATGGAATACCCAAAACGCATTATATGGAACATACTGGGTGTGCGGGCCCAAGGCTTATTATTTTCTCTCCCCTGATTGGGCAGGGTCATGTTATTTGGCATGGCTAGCACCGCCTTCTCGCATCTCCCTCACTCCCCCTCATTTTCCCCACGTTCGTAACATCCGTGAAACTGACAGAGATATTAATCTCCGTGATGGTTTGTCCTGGCAGCGGTGGGCTGGTCACACTAGCTTGAAGGGTGCTATCATCCGCCTACAGGGACTATTAGAATCTTTGACAAATGAAACTGCAACCCTATTTGAAAATCAGGCCGGGGAAATGTCCCAGCTGCGCCAGTTAGCTTTGCAAAACAGAATGGCTTTAGATATGATGTTAGCAGCCCAGGGAGGAACTTGCGCCCTCATAAATGAAGAATGCTGTGTTTTTGTAAATGACACCTACTCTGACACTTTTCAACGTACCAAACACCTAAGGGAAATGGCTAAAAACTACTCCTCTGGCCAGCCACCTTATGATTGGTGGGGAGCCTTATGGAATTGGCTGCCCGGACTTGGGTGGGTTAAAAACCTCTTGGTGGGTGTTGTTGGGGCCATAGTAGTCCTTATAATACTGTGTTGCTGTATTCAGTGTGTCCCCTCCCTCATAAACTCATGTAAGTCAGTTTATTCTTTTCCCACTTCAGCTAAAAGCCTTACTCTCTTCGAATTGGCCCAGGCTGAAATTGCCAAGCGGCCCTTGAGATCTTGAAATAGGGTGTAGCTTTTTGATTAATAGTTATCTCAAAGCTACAAATGGAGGAATGTTGGGTCTAAACTTTTGGTGAACTTTGGGGAGCCAAAACACACCCAGACTGGCCTTCTCTGCATAATCCTTTCTGAACCCTTTATCGAACAAAGCACTGACCTGCAAACTACTCATGACACCCCCTTTATTAAGTAGCCATTAGCCTTTATCTCTATGCATTTACTTGTTAAACTTGCTTTTCCTGTAAAATATTGATTGATTATGCATGACCATTATCTTTTGTTAATCACTTTGTTTACTTCTGTGTATAAATATTGATGCTCACCCCTAATAAAGGGGCCACACTTAATCTAAAGCTTTGAGAGCTAAGGATAGTGTGAGCCCGTTGATCAACGCATTGGTGTCTGGTCTCTGACAGAATTGTGTGCCCCATACCAACTCCGCACGAACTCGGGTGCTGGAGAGGTGAGTGAGGACTTGCTTTATTACCTAACAGTGTCGTGGCTCACCAGGGCACTGGAGGAGTGTGAGTGACCTGAAGGTGGTGATCTCTCCGGTTGTTTCACAGGGTCAGATGAAGCTTGTACAGACCTCTCCAGAGGATGAAGCTTCAGTCTCCCTTCTCTCTCTCAAAGTGTGCTTGGAAAATGTGCTGCACGTGCCCATCTCCTAGACAGAGAAGGTCCCTCTGGTGGCTGTCGTTCCTGGGCATCATGGTATCGCACAGGGAGCCAATCCTAAATTCTGGAGACTTGCTTTTGGCCATTTTAGGCTCTGTATAGGAGAAGGAAGGAGAATATCTTGGGCCTTGTACATGGGGTTGTGGAAGCAAGAACCATTAATCTTATTAAAACGACAATAGAGAAGTCTTAGTTTTTCAATCCATCCTTGTTTTTTAATGATCTAAGAACTATAATTACTAAAATAACAGGTCTGCAGATCTAAGTGGTGAACTGCCAGGGTCTGTGCCTCAGCCACAGGTAGTAAGAAGGAACTGAGATGCAGTTGAGGCCACCTCACCTCTGACACCCGCAGTACAAGGGCTCCCAAAGCATAGGTGTGGCCCCGGTGCATGCTGCTATTTCAAAAGAATCTGTTCTGGCATGTATGGGACATATATGCACCGACAGTGGAATCTGTGCGGATAGTCACTCGAAGAAAAAATTGTTCTGGCAGTTCAAGTCTTCCCTGATGTTGATGCTAAATTACACTCCTACTTATAAGTACGTAAATTAAGTGGCACTTTAAATGCTCCAGAGCTGATTTTACACATAAGAAAAAGTGGAGACATTTTTTCAGATGCGTTGTCTAGCAGTAGTGAATGTATGAGGTTTAGCAGGTCTTGATTATGCATTTTTGAAAATAGTTTATTTTCAGCAGGACGACAGGAGCCAGCGGCAACCACAGTGCAGGCACATACACTTGGCAATCAGTTTTGGTTTGGTTTTTTGGAGATTTTTGGCTTCCTTTCAAATCGGTAAACAGCCGTGGATACACCAAACGATACTCTAGCAAAGCACTACAATAAACATTCCTGATTTTTGGATTGGTCCCTAGTTTTGGACTGTCTTAATATATGTAAAAAATATAATTTTATATCTATAATTTTAAAGACCTCTGTTGCATCACCTTAAAGCCTCAGTTCCTCCTAACTTAGCCTCTTGAAATCTTTGTTGCCCTACACTGCATGTTCTCCAGGGCAATATAATTTTCCTGTCCTAAGGTTACTAATACAGATCACAGGATTCCAGGTAACTAGCATCAGTACACAGCAAAGATTTCATTTGTTCTCCAGAGGCCAAGCCCCGGCACAAATGTTGAGTAAACAGATTGTGGCAGGGGATCTTCACAGGGACCATGAAGATCTAATCCTCCCTCCCAGGATGTAAGACATCAGTGAACTCTCTCCCCAAACGCTGCAGTTCACAGGCTTTAGTCACATGAGTGGGGTTTGCACCCTGGAGCCACATCTAGACAGAAATAACTGCAGTCAAAGAAAGTAATACACAGGATTTGATATAAAAGAAAATAGATCTCCTTCCTGTCTGAAGAGGAAGGTAAGAAACATCCACCTCAGTAAGGTCTGGCCACAAACTGTAGTGGTGTCTCTGGAATGTGATCTGACCACTAAAAACTGGCCTGAATCCACCAAGTCTTTTCTCACAGGCCACTTACCAGAAGGGAATAACAGCTTGTGGTCAGTGGAATGGATTCATACCCCCAACACAGGTGAAAGGTTATATATTCCAGTGCCAATAGTCTGAATGATATAATCCCTTCCCTCTACGCTGAAAACCCATTTCTTACTGATAGTGTTGTTGTCCAGGATGAGTGGATATTTAAACAGGGAATGTAAGCTAAAGTATGTGTGTATGTTTAAGTAAAAAGGGCAAAGAGGAAACCACAATATGAAAACATACTGGTGGCTACCGATGATGTATGTCAGAAGCTATCTACGTATTCCGCTTGGGGGATTTCACTGGCACAAGTTAAGAAATGCCACAAACAGCTGCAAAAAACTGAAACGCTTTTGACATGGTAAAACCACATTAGTAACAATATACTGTCTCAATGCAAATCTTCCTGTGAACCAGATGGTGAGGCAGCAGCAGCAAAAAAGATGGGTGGAAACTTCTCAGAATGAGGTTTTGGGTCTCCAGCCTTGCTACCTCTTCTAATGTTGCAGTATATTCAAAGGGCCTGATTTTGATCTCAGGTAGAAGACTTTTATCACAGGGTAACTCCACTGTCTTCAGTAAAGTTACTGCACTTTTTACTGGTGTAAATCAGATGTCTGGCCCTCTGAATGCTAGTGTGCATTATTTGCAATACTAGTCTTCGATGAAAAACGATTTGATCAGTCATTTCTTATATGAGTTGAGGTTACTTGTTCATAATGATGGGACTAATAATCACCTCAGTGGTTAATGGTAAATTAATTTTTTTATTAATAATAAATGAGACTGTCACATGAAACTACTTTCCTACAAATACAGTGTAGGAAAATGTCCAGTTTACTAAGGGAACTCAGAGTGGAGGCTATATAGGTGAAGTGTTATGGTAAGTGAACATACTGTTAGAAAAGTTAGATCAATGATTGTGTCTAATGGACCATTGTTTCAGTAATCAATATTTGTCTCAGTTTTGATGTGAGATCACGTTTGACACAAAACAAATATCAAAAATCCTAAATATCAAGGATTACTGAAATCAGAAAATGAACAAAAGAGAGAAAAAATAGCTATGGCTACTCATCAGTTTAAAAGTACATTTCCTTATCTCTCACTTAGTTTTGTCTAAAGCCAGCTGTGGTGCAGCAATGCAATTGGATGCTGTAATATAAAACCTCAATAGCACAACTGTTCCTCTGAAAGCCATTTGTTACCCACTCTCATTGGAATGGTTCCAAGCAAATAATCTAAAATTACACTTTAAAACTGATAATTTAACAACAAATGATCACCCTTTTTTAATCTAACAAACCCCCTACACCCCGATAACTGATTTTATGCCAATAAATCTCTGGCCCTATCAGCAGCTGGAACACAGCTATGTTGGAGGCTCTGGTCTGATCTGATGGTAGGATAACTTCTCTTCCGGCTTCATTAAGGTGCAGATATGGCTTTTCCCTGCAGCTGGATCAGATGAAATAGGTAGGCGCTGGATTTTCCATTACCTCTTTGAAAGCCCACACATTTGTTGTTTCTGAAAAGTCTCTCTTAAGAAATAAAAGCTATGAGCAGTTAAAGTTTTGGTTTAGCAGGTTACCAGATGGAATGGCCAGAAACTGTTTTAATAAAAGTCTAGAGAAAAGAAGCGCTTGTGCCCAGCGTTATTTTTAGATTACAAGGTGATGTTGAAAACGAAGAAGGAACTGGAACTGAAACTAAAACACTGTCAACATGTATAGATTTTCTGATCATTTCATCTAATTAAGTTATTAGTACAGAATCCTGAGCTACAATAATGCCACAGCATGTCAGGTTACTGCCTCCAAAGTTAAGGAACACGGTCCAAGAACAGCACAGAGAACACAGAGAGGAAGATTCGAAAGACACTCCAGGGATTTTCTCCACCAGTGGTAGCACTGCTCAGACTACACAGATTTCCAAGACATTGGTAGCATTCAAACATCCATTTTAGACAGGCCAAAATGATCAAGAGTTCAACATGAGGTGCCGTAATTCCTGACGGCAATTCTTAAACTAATATTTTTTTTGCAAAATAGGCAGATTTTATCCTGACTGTCAATATAAGCTGTGACCTGGACACCTGTAAAATTACCAAATTCCATCAGTGCCTATTTTTAAAAAATGAATATTTTAACTAGTGCTTGGTTATCTTTTGAAGTACAATTTTTTCCCCCTGTAATACCTCTGTTATTTTAAAAAAAAAACACACCTGTTTCATTCTCTTCAGAACAAAACTGCAAGTGGCTGGCTGGCTCTGGCCAACTTTTCTATTTGTGTCGTTGATACGTAAACCAGCCATCTGGTTTACTCTGTATGCCATGTAAAGATGTGTATCTTATTTTTCTCCCTATATATTCAGGAGCTTGCCATAACTTTGTAGAAGGATTCTGTCTGACTACTCTTTGTAAGGATATTGTCCCTGTCTAAGCTATTGTACTTCTCTGTCTTTTGGGCCTTAAATCAAGAAAGCATCTCTGTTCCAGACAGCACTTCAGCAAGTAGTTAAAGTTAAGCACATGCTTAAATCCCACTGAAGTAGATGGAAGTTCAACACGTGTTCCTCAGACGTTTTCCTGAACTGAGACCCTTTGATTAGAAACCCTTCAAGCCTTGATATTTGTTTTGAGTATAGTGCCAACCATACTGTCAACACTTGCTAATCATTACTATAGTTATTTGTTAATCATTGCCTCTACAGGTGTAACCTTGAATTAGCACTAATTGGCTTTCTTTATATTCTCTTCAAGAGCAATGTCTAGTGTCAAATTCTCCTTTGTGACAGCACTGCAAGTTCACTGACAACAATGCAGTAAGTTACACCAGTGTCAATCAGACAAAAATACAGTTCCCTATATCTAATCAGTTTCCATTAAGTTCCTGATTAAGTCCTGAAGTAAATGATCACTACCATGTGAACCTTCTCATCTATGCAGAACATTCACAGGGGAGGGTTAGCTCAGTGGTTTGAGCACTGGCCTGCTAAACCTAGGGTTGTGAGTTCACTCCTTGAGGGGGTCATTTAGGAATCCAGGGCAAAAATCTGTCTGGGGATTAGTCCTGTTTTGAGCAGCAGATTGGACTAGATGACCTCCTGAGGTCCCTTCCAACCCTCATATTCTGTTCTATGATTCAGTTTCACCCAACTATGTACACTAAACAGCTATCACTGTAGTTTTCACCAGCAGACTGGTGGTGTTCAAAGGGAATATATGGTAATTGTGATATTCAAACAGCTTTCCTCAACCCTGTATTTGTCTGATTCAGCTTTCACCTCTACAGTAAGAAGGAGTAGCAAGAGGCTGGTGGTGCATGGGTCTTGGACAAAAAATACATTCTTAAGGAAAGGTGCTTCTCTGTGATACATTATTTGATCTGTTGGAGCTGGTACTGCAGTTCAAGGATATTGTTGTCAATTGCTATCCTTGTACATGTTTTGCCATAACCTTCCCAAACTATAATAGCTTCTTTCCTTAAGGCATTCTTGTAAAACCTTGACTGGGCATTAAGAATGAATAGAAGGTCTCCATTCCTCTTACTTATCCTCTTACTTGGTTTATATGTACAGCAGAAATCCTATATGATCTGAGTCCTGAGCATACATGATAACCTGTCAGTTATTTAAATAATCTGTTTTAAGAGGTAAATTCACTTTTGTCACTTCAGTGATATTTATGACTATTTTTAATACAGGATTCTGTTCCCAAATTCACCGCTGGTATAACTGGTTTAACTTTAGAGACTGGAAATTTACTCCTTTGGACAACACATTTATGTTTAATCTAAAAATTCATGCAATCATATTTTTCTTGATAGGTGAATAGAAAATTTTCCTGTTTTATATTTACTAGCAAAAGAAATTTGCAGTTGTTCAGTTGTATTTCTATTGTATAATTCAGGGAAAGATGTCACGGCAGAATGGCAGAGTTATACTGCATCTGGTGGGTCTCCCTGGATTACCTGACCTTCCCACATTCACCCCATGGTGCATTTGAATTTTTAAAAACTAAACCCTAATAACTACCACATTCTTAGTGTCATTGTGACCTTCAAGTTTAATTTTTATCAAAACAAAATAAGTTAAGAATATAAAGGAACAGATTTTTTTAAAAAATATACAAATAAGTCAGTTGTATCATTCTTATCAACATTCAACAAACAAATAGTATTTTAGGTACTATGTCTTGCATATTCAACAAAAATATGCAATTACAATATGCAACTTACAGGGCCATCCAGTCCCCCAGTGTTCATACCTTTCATGCTTCTTAACTTCCCAAAACAGGAACTTCATATCCAGATTTGCTAGTCTTTAGTATAAACCTTCCCAGCTTAATACACTAATTGGCCGTCTCATGTCCCTGTTCCATACATAGAAGTCCCATTGAAATTAAGAGCAGGTTTGAATAAAGTTTATTTACAGAATGGGGCCCCACTAGTCTCTGACCTATAAGCTTAATGGGCATAATTCTGATTTCATTTACACTCCTGATAATCAGGAACTAACTCTTCTAAAGTATATGGAATTAATGCTAGTGTTATAAAACCAGCATATAAGAAGTGAGATCAGAATAAGGTCCCAGGGTTTCACAGAAGTAAAAAGGGAAGATAGATAATGCTCATTTTTATTAAAGCAATACTTCCATTGTTTCATGAAATCATGATCCCAAATCCTGTAGGAACCCTACTGAAATCTCTCTGATTTTGGGAAAGAATATCGTAATATTTTTATAAGGAACAAATAAAGATTTTGTAGGTTATTCTTTAATCTATGTCCTTTACTGCTGAAGAAGAAAAAATCCTGCTAACTCCATTAACCTTTTTCAACACAACAGCACTAGCATTTATAATTAGAAATCAGTATAACACTCTGATCATGATATCAATTTCCCTAACAGTAAAAATATATACCAACATAATTTGATGCTAAATAAAAAACTCTCTGCAGGCAAATTGGAACTATGGTCACTTTCATAATGCATATGAGTGTAAAGGGATGACAGAGCTTACCATTTGGTTCCATTTATGTGTATCCACAGAAGGGTTGTCATTCTGGCACTTCATTCACTTCTTACAATATGCATATGTTTCTCTGACATACATAGATAGTACACTAGACCTATTTATGACTATGACCCACACAGGCTCATTTGTGCATGACTGCATGATTATTCATTCCTTAAAGTACATGCAGTTATGAATATCACATGAAAGTTAATCCATAAAATCCTGTATATGAGTCCAAATTATACAAAAACTCATAGCAAAGTTAAGTATAAAATTTGACTCTAGTACAGCAGTGCAATGCTTTCAGACTTTCTCTGTAAGTTTAAACTAGCTTTCTAGTGAATGGTAAGTGTATCTGGTATTTCACTGACTGAAGATGTTTTCACTTAAACAAAGTAAATTTTGGGTTTCAGAGCAGAAGTTGA
The DNA here is from genome assembly GCF_025201925.1 of Gopherus flavomarginatus. Classification (NCBI taxonomy): domain Eukaryota; kingdom Metazoa; phylum Chordata; order Testudines; family Testudinidae; genus Gopherus; species Gopherus flavomarginatus. Next base: position 42,335,869 of record NC_066627.1, on the reverse strand, counting down.
TTTACGTGGCAATAGTGCTGCAAATGCCCTGATGCCAAACCCTAGAAAAAATCCATCTCATGTCAACTTTAACTTATTTGCAGGAGTTTGGAGGGAAAGGCAAAAGTTTTCATTTGGGCTAAACTTCAGAACAATAAAACAAAACATTGTAACTTGCTTTTAGAGCACAATCTGAAAAACAGAATCAGAGAAAATCTGTTAAAAATCTCATTACAGAGAAACATTGACATTACCTATTTACACCCCGATTTTTCAAAATAGAGCCAAAGAATAAAATATTTCAGTAGATCTCGGCAGAAAAGGCACAAAACACAAAGCAGGGCATGCTTGTGTCATTTTGTCACAAAGAAGCATTGACCATTGTACAACATGGAAAAAGTCAGTATTCGTGTGATATCTCACAATATCATAGATATCTGGGGAATACATACATAACATATGTACATACATACATAACTTCCAGCAAAGCTGGAAATAATTACTAAAAAGGGGAGCAAAGGGAAAAAAATATACCCAATGGTTTGTTACAATCTACGCCTCAACTTATGCATTAAGGAGGCTGATTGCTGTTTTATCATTATTGGTAAACAAATACACTGCAGTGTCTTTTTAATACAGTCTCTGTGAGCTGGGGATTGTGGGTGCTATGTGGGATTGATGAGGCTTAGTGGAGTTGGGAACCACCTTGTGCATTTAAATATATAATTGAACTGCTTCCTTGCTGCATACCAAAGCATTAAAATATGTAAAAGAAGCCTGAGTCCTTTCAAAGAAGAACTGTTTTCTTAGACGAGAACTTTGCCTAAACTGTGCAGGAATGGCTATTCTGATGTTAAGGTGCTTCAAAAAGTAGATCAATGATCTGCAATTTCCATTTCGCTCTATAATGTACCATCATACATCCATCTGCCATGGCAGTGTCCTGTTTGCTATATTTCTATAACTAGCCTGTCTTCATCATCACTGCTTGTGTCATCATATTCCACTCGGGTTTGTTTCCTTATCATCTCTAAACCTCTTTTTTTGTATGTTTTGGAAGGTGTTTCAGAGCTAGCTGTGGACTCTGTGGGACTGAAGGGAAATGAGGGCTCTTTAAAAGTATTAGTGCCAGTTTTATTAAGTCTTCCATGGCCATCTGATTGTAAGTAGGCTCCATTCTTGTCCATGCATCCATGAGGACTGTTATTAGAAGAGATTATCCCCTGTATATTAGCTGTGCTAGGTAAGCTAGTACTTGTGATTGATGTCTCAGGAAGGGTGTTTACCTTTGATCCCAATAAAGCTGAACACACAGTTTTGGAACTAGGAGTAAGTTTCTCCTTCAGAGATGAGTATGAATTTCCTTCCATTGGATGTTCCTCCTTTCCTGAGGTCTGAACCAATGGGTATAATGCAGCAAAACTTTGACCTTGTGACTCTAAATTGAGTATATTTTTGTGGTCAGCTTTTGGCCATAAGGAAAAAGGAGCAGTAACCTCTGAACCCATACTCACATGCTGGCAGCATGTGCCTGTGCCTACTAAATCAAAAGGAAAAGACCAAAAAGAGGACTCCACAGGGTCACAATGAGCATTTGGTGGTGGCTCCACTGGAAATGATTTCTGAAGTATGAGAGGTTGAGTCACTAAACAGCAGATATCCAGGTCATTGTTGGTTTGTCGCATGGCTGCTTTAGCTGGTGATGAACATGAGTATGTTACCATAGGTAATCCTGGAGTTGCATTAAGGTTCTGAATAAAGAGATTGCCTCTTGAGTGTTTCTCTACTGGTCTAGTAACATCCTGCAGCAGATAGGGTTTGGGGAAAGAGGATCGGGAAGGAAATAAATTTCAACTTATATTAAAAGTTTCAACCCAAAGCAATGTCATCCTTTGTAAAGAGAATGAAATAACAATTATGTTGACTATATCCACATGACTATAAGACTGTATATATCTGGTGTAACTCTGTTGAGATCAACTGAGTTATACAGGCATAAATATGGTCGTTCATCTCTACAATTGTGATTATATTTGCTTTCCTTTTTGTCATAACTCCAAGATAAAGTAGTCTGGGAGCTGACTCTCTTTGTGAGCAGCCAGTCAAGAAGAGCTCAGCCCCTAGTTGGTTCCTCCAGCACTTGCACCAGGAAATTGTCCCCTACACTTTCCAAAAACCTCCTGGACTGTCTATGCACCACTGTATTGCTTTCCCAGCAGATATCAGGGTGATTGAAGTCCCCTATGAGAACCAGGGCCTGTGATCTAGTAACCTCTGTTAGTTGCTGGAAGAAAGCAACTGAGGAGCATTTGAAGAATTAGATTCCTAAATATAACTAATTTTCATAAAAATGTAATTTTACAATAGTAATTTATACTAATATATTCAAAACTCATAGTAGCTGTGACAATGAGAGAAATACTATTTCAAGTTACGCTATTTTCACTGCAAAAACATTCTAAATTCAATGATTTTGAATGTTTTTGCAGCCACGTTACCTTACCATCTTTGCAGCATTTGTGAAAACACAAAATCCGAGAACCAAATAATGGACAAAATTAAACTGCAGAAGCTTTCAAATAACAATAGGGTGAAACTAAAGTTTTCTAAAATCAGTGTCATCTACTGTGTATTTAACAAATATTCATAGGTGAATTACAGGTAAAACGCCTACTTTTCCATCCAGTTTGCCTTGTTGCGTGAAGCTGATTGAATGCCCAGCTGGTGAAAATATTCCTGAGTTATTTTTGTGATTCCTGTCTTCTTTCTTATGATTATTCCCTTTGGACGCTGGCTTGTCTGAGGTGGGGCAAGATAGCTCCTCTTGCTGGGGGAGATAATTATCTATTGGGGAAAAGAAGATGTAGAGAGATTTTTAAGGTTGATACAGTGCTCAATGAGTTTTCCATAAACCTTTTTTTTCTCTTATCTGTGGACAGACTTTGACTTCTTAAATTGTTGTATCAAATTAATTCTGAACATGATTTATCCTAATGTACTTTAACCTCTGGATTCCTTGCAAACTGTGTTCCATAGCAGCTGTGTTGAATGGTTGCTATCTGTAATCTGCTATTCAAGCTGAGTGACTTTTCATGAATATTCCTGTGTGAATACTACTTCAACCCTTCTTTTCAATTAACATTCTTGTGTGCAAAATTTTGTATGTACATATCTTCATGGGAAGCAACTTAAAGGTGGCATTCTCATGAATACCACTGAAGCAAATTTGCAGTTTTGATTTCAATAAATGATCTTAAATAC